>NW_027362767.1:292643184-293243184 GCF_046119375.1 Phyllobates terribilis
CAGGAGGTCACGGCAAGTGACCGGGGCAGTCTCTGGATGAACGGGCAGGAGGTCACGGCAAGTGACCGGGGCAGTCTCTGGATGAACGGGCAGGAGGTCACGGCAAGTGACCGGGGCAGTCTCTGGATGAACGGGCAGGAGGTCACGGCAAGTGACCGGGGCAGTCTCTGGATGAACGGGCAGGAGGTCACGGCAAGTGACCGGGGCAGTCTCTGGATGAACGGGCAGGAGGTCACGGCAAGTGACCGGGGCAGTCTCTGGGTAAAGGATTGGTACGACCTGTGGCGGCAGATGATAGACGTGAGCTCCCAGGTGAGCAGGCGAGAGTCTGTGGATAAACGGGTGGTCACAGCATGTGACGGCGGAGCCTCCAGGAAGACCAACAGACAGGTAGCAGATGAGCGCTCCCAGGTGAGCGGGCAGGAGTCTCTGGACAGGCGAGTGGTCACAGCACGTGACGGCAGAGCCTCCTGGTAGGCTAGCAGACAGGCAGCAGATGAGCGCTCCCAGGTGAGCGGGCAAGCTGGTCCTAAGACAGACTGACAGGAGTTGGAAGGCAGACCGTCGGACCTCAGGCAAGCAGGCAGGTAGCAGGATATCAGGCAGGAATTAGACAGCAGACTGGCAGGAATCTGGCAGGTAACTGGCAACGGGACCTGAGGGCTGAAGCAGAGTAGTGAACAGTGCTACAACATTGCTCGGGCACCTCCATTTTGGAGGAGGTGCCTTTTATATAGGAGGTCCTCCGGCAATTGGCCGGGGACTCCTTAGGACGGCGCGCGCGGTCCCTTTAAGAGAGGGGGAGCGCGCGCGCGCCCTAAGCACACTGCCGGGGAAGGAGCGCGTGCCGGAAGCAGCGGGGAGAGAAGCGCTGGAGGACGCCGCGCCAGGAGCGGGGAGGTGAGAGGGACGGCGTCTCTGCCTAGAACGGGGCAGAGACGCCGATGCTACAGTACCCCCCCCTTTAGGCCCCCTCTTTTTTTGGCCAGAAAGAAATTTCTCAAGGAGAAGCGGGGCGTTGATGTTCTCCCTGGGTTCCCAAGTTCTCTCCTCAGGACCAAACCCCTTCCAATCTACCAGAAAAAAGGTTTTTCCTCTTACCCTCTTGGAGGCCAGAATACTCTCTACCTCAAAGATGTCATCAGCGGAAACCGGAGCAGGAGGGGCACCTGGATTTTTGGAAAAAAAGTTAAAGACAATGGGTTTGAGGAGAGATACGTGGAAGGAGTTGGGGATCCGTAGGGTGGCCGGGAGTTTTAATTTGTAGGCCACAGGGTTAATTTGCCTGAGGACTTCGAAGGGGCCGATGAATTGAGGACCCAACTTGTAGGAGGGTACTTTGAGCCGCACATGTTTGGATTAGAGCCAAACCTTGTCTCCCGGACGGAATTGGGGCGGATCCAGACGTCTCTTATCAGCATATCTCTTCATCCGCTCAGAGGAGAGAAGAAGAGCGGACCTGGTGCTCTCCCAAATAGTAGAAAATTCGCTGACAAGAGACTCCGCAGCAGGGTTGTCCACAGAAACGGAGACAGGAAGTGGAATCCGGGGATGTTGGCCACCGACTATAAAGAACGGGGATTTGGAAGAGGACTCGCTCTCATGGTTGTTATAAGAGAACTCGGCCCATGGTAAGAGATCCACCCAGTCCGAGTGGTGAGCATCAACGAAGTGCCGGAGGTAGCTGGACAAGATCTGATTGATCCGCTCCACTTGACCATTGGACTGAGGGTGGTAAGCGGAGGAGAAATCCAGGGTAATGTCCAGCAGCTTACATGTGGCTCTCCAGAAGCGAGAGGTGAACTGAACCCCACGATCCGACACGATGTGGAGGGGCAGACCATGGAGACGGAAGATGTGGCGGATAAAGTCTTTAGCCAGCTCGGGTGCAGACGGAAGACCAGGCAGGGGAATGAAGTGGGCCATCTTAGAAAAACGGTCAGCGACAACCCAAATGACAGTACAACCGGCAGAAACTGGAAGGTCGGTGATAAAGTCCATAGCGATGTGTTGCCAAGGAGCAGCAGGTACGGGAAGGGGCAGGAGATGGCCGGCAGGTAGATGTCGGGGAACTTTGTTACGGGCACAGGATGAACAGGCCGCGACGAAGTCTACCACGTCCTTACGCAGGGTAGGCCACCAGTAATGCCGGGTAATAAGTTGGAAGGTCTTCTTTTGGCCAGCATGGCCAGCTAGTTTAGAAGAATGTCCCCAGCGAAGAACCCTCTCCCGATCTGGCACAGCTACGAACGTCTTACCGGGTGGAAGACGAGTCAGATCCAAGGGGGCCACATTCATCACCTTGGAGGAGTCGATGATGTGCGTAGGTTCCTCCTCTTGATCGGAGGACAGGAAGGACCGGGACAAGGCATCAGCTTTGACGTTCTTGTCCGCCGGACGGAAATGAAGAATGAAGTCGAAGCGGGCAAAAAACAACGACCACCGGGCCTGGCGAGGATTGAGTCTCTGGGCATTTTGGAGATATGCCAGGTTTTTGTGATCCGTGTAGATAATTACCGGGTAGAGAGCCCCTTCAAGCAGATAGCGCCACTCTCCCAGTGCCAATTTGATGGCTAGCAATTCCCGGTCTCCAATGGAGTAGTTGCGCTCCGACGAGGAGAAGATTTTGGAGAAGAAGCCGCACGTTACCATTCTCCCGGTAGAAGACTTCTGGGTGAGCACCGCTCCGGCTCCGGAGGAGGAGGCATCAACCTCCAGGTAGAATTGTTTATTACAGTCCGGACGGTGCAGGACGGGAGCAGAGGCGAAGGCTTTCTTTAGGGAAAGGAAGGCCTCCTCGGCTTCAGGCGACCATGTCCTGGGGTTAGCCCCCTTACGGGTAAGTGCAGATATGGGAGCAGTCCGAGACGAGAAGTGTGGGATGAAAAGACGATAATAATTAGCGAAGCCCAGGAATCGCTGTATCGCCTTCAAACCTTCAGGACGAGGCCATTTTAGAACGGAAGAGAGCTTCTCGGGATCCATTTGCAGACCTGTTTGGGAGATGACATAGCCCAAGAACGGAAGGGAGGTCTGATCGAAGAGGCACTTCTCGTATTTGGCGTAAAGGTGGTTCTGCCGAAGCCTAAGCAGGACCTGACGAACATCCCTCCGGTGTGTGGGGAGATCCGGAGAGAAGACCAAGATATCGTCCAGGTATACCACTACGCAGGAGTACAGGAGGTCACGGAAGATGTCGTTGACTAGTTCCTGAAAGACCGCGGGAGCATTACAGAGACCGAAGGGCATCACAAGGTACTCGTAGTGACCGTCCCGGGTATTGAATGCCGTCTTCCACTCGTCTCCTTGACGGATACGGACCAGATTATACGCTCCTCGTAGATCCAGCTTGGAGAAGATCCTGGCGCCCTTGAGACGGTCAAACAATTCGGAGATGAGTGGCAGGGGATATTTGTTTTTTACCGTGATGAGATTGAGTCCTCTGTAGTCAATACAGGGACGTAGCGAGCCGTCTTTCTTTTTGACAAAGAAGAATCCGGCTCCAGCCGGGGAGGTAGATTTTCGGATAAATCCCCTAGCCAGATTCTCTTCAATGTACTCAGACATGGCTCGGGTCTCGGCTGCAGACAACGGGTAGATACGCCCACGGGGAGGAGTGGTGCCAGGTACCAGGTCGATCGGGCAATCGTATGGCCTATGGGGTGGCAACGTCTCAGCTTCCTTCTTACCGAAGACGTCCGCATAGGGCCAGTAGGGAGCCGGGAGACCAGGTAAGTTAGCTGGAGTAGGCTGAGGGCGAAGTGGACAGATCGGGACCAGGCAGGTCCTATGGCAGTCAGGACCCCATCGGAGTACTTCACCGGACCGCCAGTTCAATACGGGTTCATGTGTCTGGAGCCAAGGTAGACCTAGCAACAGGGAGTGAGAAAGTCCGGACAGCACATGGAATGAGATCTCCTCAGAGTGCAGCATTCCCACCTGCAGGGTTATGGGTTCGGTGACGAGCAGGATGGTCTCCGAGAGAAGTCTTCCATCCACGGAGGCGACTGACAATGGTTCAGCCAAGGACTTGGTGGGAATATGGTATCTCTCTACCAGAGACTGGGAGATGAGGTTTCCAGCAGCTCCAGAATCCAGATGGGCGAGTTCAAAGAGACTATTTTCTCCCCAAGCAATAGAGACCGGTAAGGTCAGAGACGGAGAGGGCTTACTTTTGTCTAGGACGACCTCTCCGAGTGGTCCTAGACACTGGCGTTTCCCGGTTTTTCCGGGCAGGAATGGATGAAGTGCTTTATACTGCCACAATAGAAACAGCTTCCCTCGGCTCGGCGAGATTCTTGGCGAGAACCGACCATCTTGGTCTGGTCGACCTACATAGGCTCAGGAGAGTGTAGCTGAGGAGAGACGGAGGGAGTGACGGGTTTCTGAAAAGTAGGAGCTAGACGTGGAACCCTCCTCTCACGGGTGACCTCTTTGGCACGCTCCTGGAACCGCAGGTCAATCCGGGTGGCAAGAGTTATAAGGTCATCGAGAGTGGTAGGAATGTCCCGACCGGCAAGTTCATCTTTAATACGGCCGGACAGACCCTCCCAGAAGACGGAAACCAGAGCGTCATTATCCCAGGCCAGCTCCGAGGCAAGGGTACGGAACCGTATGGCATATTGGCCCACGGTGAGACTTCCCTGACGGAGGCGTAGCAGAGATGATGCGGATGAGGTCTTCCGTCCGGGTTCGTCGAAGACTTTCCGGAAAGCCGTGAGAAAGGCAGGCAAGTCGGACACCAGGGGGTCTCCTCTCTCCCATAGAGGATTTAGCCAGGCCAGGGCCTCCCCGGTGAGATGGGACATGATGAAGGCAATTTTGGCCCGGTCGGAGTTAAACTGGTGAGACAGGAGTTCAAAGTGCAGGGTGCACTGATTTATGAAGCCCTGAGCCTGGGCGGAGTCGACTCCGAAACGAGGAGGTGCAGAAAGCCGGGGTCCGGGGTAGGATACCATGTTATTAGTGGGCAGTGGAGCTGCCGGATTGCGAGTCATGGCACTGGCGGTGGTTGCAGGCAGAGCAGTCAGAGTGTCCAGGCGAGAATTGACATTCCGCAGGTGACCCAGGATGGACTCCTGTTGGGACCTCTGATGGGACAGTTCATGACACAGGTCCGAGAGCGAGGGAGCTTGGGTGCCACCGGGTTCCATGGCCCGAGCAAACTGTAACGGGTCTGGGAGGCGGAACCTCTGAGCTACTATACAAGGGGGCGGTCCTTGTAAGGGAGCGGGTGGCGACCAGGGTAGACGGGCAGGCAGTCACAGCAGGTGACTGGGACAGTCTCTGAATGAACGGACAGGAGGTCACGGCAAGTGACCGGGGCAGTCTCTGGATGAACGGGCAGGAGGTCACGGCAAGTGACCGGGGCAGTCTCTGGATGAACGGGCAGGAGGTCACGGCAAGTGACCGGGGCAGTCTCTGGATGAACGGGCAGGAGGTCACGGCAAGTGACCGGGGCAGTCTCTGGGTAAAGGATTGGTACGACCTGTGGCGGTGTCACGGGTGTGTCGCCACGAAGATCGTCACCATTACACAGCCTGACTTCTCGCAGCTGACTTTTTGGTGCTTTGTGTTTTCGGCAGTGAGGGAGTTAATTCTTTCTCTCTCTGTGCTAGACGAGGTCCAGCCTCACCCAGCTGCAATCAATGCTGCTGTAGTGAGACTCCTTCAAATGCCTGCTGGTCTGTTTGGGAAGTGTCGGTGAAAGCATTTCATGCAGACTAACAGAGCGGATCGTGGTATTTGGAGTTTCTGAGATAAGTGTATTTGGAGTGTTTTTTCCCTTCCTCGCTTTATCATTTATCTCCTTTCCCGTTGGTGTTCCCTCTGTTGTAGTTGTGTAGTTTTTGTATGCAAGGTGGTTTTGGTTTTTCCCTTGTACTGTCTCGTCCGTCTAAGTACTGTGTGTGGGCATATTATTACTTGTCCCCTTTTGTTGTGATCGGGTCCTTCTCAGGACTAGATTACTTAGGTGCAGGGATCCTCAGGAGGTAGGGGTTACGCTGGCGGCCTGGACCTCTGTACCTTTAACAGTACCTCCAGGTTGAGGGATTAGTCAGGGCCCCAGCTTAGGGTCAGCTTAGGCTCCCTACCTCCAGTATACAGAGACAGCGTGACATTTTCACCGACCCACTTAGTTTTTCTCCAGCTACCATGGATCCAGTAGCCGGTCTAGCTCGGCAGTTGCAGAGTTTGTCCATGGAGCTGGCGGACGTTAGGTCCAAGGTTTTGCATCCTCAGGAGCAAGCCGGACCAGAACCTAAAGTAGCTCTCCCTGACAGGTTCACTGGGGGGCGGGACAAGTTTTTTGTTTTCCGGGAGGCATGCAAGTTGTACTTTCGGCTGCGGCCTCGGTCATCGGGGAGTGAAGAACAAAGGGTGGGAATTGTCATCTCGCTCCTACAAGGGGACCCACAATCTTGGGCGTTCTCTCTTCCCCCGGGCTCCCCGGCTCTCCAGTCAGTGGATAGGTTTTTCGCTGCTTTGGGACTCGTATATGATGACCCAGATCGGATCTCCCTTGCTGAGTCTAAGTTACGTAGGATCCGGCAGGGAGATCGTCTGGCGGAGGAATTCTGTTCGGAGTTCCGTAGGTGGGCCACGGACACCCAGTGGAATGACCCGGCTCTTAGGAGCCAGTTTTGTCAAGGTTTATCCGACAAATTACAGGATGTGTTGGCACAGTATGACTCTCCCGCGTCACTGGAAGCCGCTATGGCCCTTGCTATTCGCGTTGACAGACGGCTTCGGGAGAGGTGCGGGATAACTCTACCCCCTGTGATGACTCCACCTCCTACAAGGTCCCCTCATATGGTGGTTCCCCTGGTCAGTCCAGAGGAGCCTATGCAATTAGGAGGGACATCATTTCGGGGGAGGGGACCGGTGGTGCGCCATAAGACAGGAAGGTGTTTCTTCTGCGGGAGAAAGGGACATTTTATTGGGGGGTGCCCATCCCGTCCCTTGCAGAGTGAAGAGTCGTCGGAAAACTGTTGATCCCAGGTTGTGTGGTGGACGGCAATCTGGGAGTAGGTATTTCGTCCCTAGGTTCGTCTCAGTTTCTCGTACCGGCGGAGGTGGTGGTGGGTACGAGAACTGAGAGGATATCTGTTCTTCTGGATAGTGGGGCCGGGGCTAATCTGGTTGATGCTCGGTTTGCCCGGGTTCAAGGTATGCGATTGAGTGAGTTGGCTAAACCCATCCCCATATTCTCGATCGATGCCAGGCCTCTCGGTCAGGGAAGTTTTTTGCAAGCTGTGCATGACGTAAAACTTCAAGTGGGGGCGATACATAAAGAACTGTTGTCTTGCTACGTGTTGGAGGGTCTTCCCACTCCTATAGTGTTGGGCCTTCCTTGGTTAACTAAGCATAACCCGGTTATTAATTGGCAAACCAGAGAGATAAGCCAATGGAGTAAATTCTGTACTAAAAACTGCATGAACACGGTCATCGGTGCGGTTACTCCTTGGGTCTTACCTCCATTTCTGGCGGACTTTGAGGATGTATTCTCGGAGAAAGGGTGTCAGGAACTACCTCCTCATCGCGAGTATGACTGTTCTGTAAAACTGCTCCCTGAGGCCAAGTTACCTAAAGCTAGGTTGTATAACCTTTCTGGTCCTGAGAGGCAGGCCATGAAGGATTATATTTCAGAAAGTCTGGCTAAGGGGCATATTAGACCTTCATCTTCACCGGTGGCTGCGGGGTTCTTCTTTGTTAAGAAGAAAGATGGAGGCCTACGCCCTTGCCTGGATTTCCGTGAACTTAATCGGATTACGGTCCGAGATCCGTATCCGCTCCCACTTATTCCCGATCTCTTTAATCAGATCGTGGGCGCCAAATGGTTCTCTAAGTTGGATCTCAGGGGGGCGTACAATCTGATTAGGATGAAGGAGGGGGATGAGTGGAAGACGGCGTTTAACACTCCGGAGGGGCATTATGAGAACCTTGTCATGCCATTCGGTCTGACTAATGCCCCGGCGGTGTTCCAACACTTTGTTAATGACATTTTTCGCCGCCTGGTGGGACAGTTTGTTGTCATATATCTGGATGATATCTTAATTTACTCGCCGGATCTGGTGTCTCATCAGGTGCACGTTAGGCAGGTGTTACAGATCTTGCGGGATAATAAACTGTATGCCAAATGGGAAAAGTGTGTGTTCGCCGTACAGGAACTCCAGTTTTTAGGCTTCCTGGTTTCAGCGTCCGGTTTTCGTATGGACCCTGGGAAAGTGCGGGCAGTTCTTGAGTGGGATCGGCCAGAGAATCTTAAGGCACTACAACGTTTCCTGGGGTTTGCTAATTATTACCGGAAGTTCATTCGTAATTTCTCGTCCATGGTTAAGCCTCTCACAGACATGACTAAAAAGGGGACGGATTTTTCTAGGTGGTCGGACAAGGCTTGTCAAGCATTCTCCTCCTTGAAAAAATGTTTTGCCTCGGCACCCATACTCATTCAACCTGATGCGTCACAGCCATTCATTGTAGAGGTAGACGCCTCCGAGGTAGGGGTGGGAGCAGTATTGTCACAGGGTTCGTCCCCTGGTAAGTGGCATCCGTGCGCCTTTTTCTCTAAAAAATTGTCGTCCGCTGAGAGGAATTACGATGTCGGCAATAGGGAACTCTTGGCCATTAAGTTAGCTTTTGAGGAGTGGCGCCATTTTTTGGAGGGGGCAGTCCATCCGGTCACCGTCATCACCGATCACAAGAACCTGCTATATCTGGAGTCCGCGAAACGTCTGAATCCCAGACAAGCTAGGTGGTCATTGTTTTTTACCAGGTTTAATTTTGTCGTTACATATCGTCCTGGGTCAAAAAATGTAAAGGCGGATGCCTTATCTCGTAGTTTCCCTGGGGCCGGGAATACGGACGACCCGATTCCTATCCTTCAGGAGGGGGTGGTGGTTTCGGCAGTATGCTCTGAGCTGGAGGAGGAGGTATTGGAGGCTCAGGGGGACGCCCCTGTTGGACCTCCGGGGAGACTGTTTGTTCCAGATCAGTTGCGACAAAAGGTGATCGAGGCACACCATAACTCAGTTTTGGCAGGACACCCGGGGAGTAAAGCAACTGCGGATCTCCTCTCGCGTCGGTTTTGGTGGCCTAACTTACATAAGGAGGTGGTAACTTTTGTCGCGTCCTGTGGGGTTTGTGCGCGCTCTAAGACCTCACATACCCGTCCGTCTGGGGCCCTCTTACCTTTGAAGATCCCGGAGCGTCCTTGGACTCATCTGTCTATGGACTTTATTACGGACCTCCCTCCGTCTTCGGGTAAAACGGTCATACTCGTTGTAGTGGACAGGTTCAGCAAGATGGCACATTTTATCGCTCTTCCGGCTCTCCCTAATGCTAAAACTCTTGCGCAGGTGTTCATTGGGGAGATTGTGAGGCTTCACGGGGTACCCTCCGAGGTGGTGTCTGATCGGGGGTCTCAGTTTGTGTCCAAGTTCTGGAAGGCATTTTGTGCACGGCGGGGGATGCATTTGTCATTCTCATCGGCTTTTCATCCTCAGACCAATGGTCAGACGGAACGTATGAACCAGAGCTTGGAGATATATCTCCGGTGTTTTGTGTCAGAGAACCAGGAGGACTGGGCTTCTTTCTTACCTCTGGCAGAGTTTGCTCTTAATAATAGGCGGAGTGAGTCCACTGGTAAGTCCCCGTTTTTTGGGGCATATGGTTTTCACCCCCAGTTTTGTACTTTCAGTAGGGGGGGCTCTTCGGGGGTTCCTGAGGAGGAACGATTTTCCTCATCACTCGCTTCAGTATGGAGAGGGGTGCTGAAGAATCTGAATACTATGGGGAACCGATACAAACGTATGGCTGATAGGAGGAGAGTGGCTGGTCCGGACTTAAGTGTGAACGATCGGGTATGGTTGTCTACCAGGAATATTAAACTTAAGGTTCCCTCCTGGAAACTGGGTCCCAGGTTCATCGGGCCGTACAGAATCAGTTCTATTATTAATCCGGTGGCATTCCGTCTTGACCTCCCCCCTACGTTTAAAATTCACAACGTGTTCCACAGATCGTTGCTTAAGAGGTATGTGGCGCCGGTGGTACCGTCACCTTTACCTCCCCCTCCAGTGGTGGTCAATGGTAACTTGGAGTTTCAGGTATCGAGGGTCATCGATTCACGCTTTAATCGCCGGTCCCTTCAGTACCTGGTTCATTGGAAAGGGTATGGTCCTGAGGAGAGGATGTGGGTTCCTGCGTCGGATATTAACGCAGACCGATTAGTTCGGGCCTTCCACACGACTCACCCGGATAAACCTGGCCCTGAGGGTCCGGAGGCCCCTCGTAGAAGGGGGGGTACTGTCACGGGTGTGTCGCCACGAAGATCGTCACGATTACACAGCCTGACTTCTCGCAGCTGACTTTTTGGTGCTTTGTGTTTTCGGCAGTGAGGGAGTTAATTCTTTCTCTCTCTGTGCTAGACGAGGTCCAGCCTCACCCAGCTGCAATCAATGCTGCTGTAGTGAGACTCCTTCAAATGCCTGCTGGTCTGTTTGGGAAGTGTCGGTGAAAGCATTTCATGCAGACTAACAGAGCGGATCGTGGTATTTGGAGTTTCTGAGATAAGTGTATTTGGAGTGTTTTTTCCCTTCCTCGCTTTATCATTTATCTCCTTTCCCGTTGGTGTTCCCTCTGTTGTAGTTGTGTAGTTTTTGTATGCAAGGTGGTTTTGGTTTTTCCCTTGTACTGTCTCGTCCGTCTAAGTACTGTGTGTGGGCATATTATTACTTGTCCCCTTTTGTTGTGATCGGGTCCTTCTCAGGACTAGATTACTTAGGTGCAGGGATCCTCAGGAGGTAGGGGTTACGCTGGCGGCCTGGACCTCTGTACCTTTAACAGTACCTCCAGGTTGAGGGATTAGTCAGGGCCCCAGCTTAGGGTCAGCTTAGGCTCCCTACCTCCAGTATACAGAGACAGCGTGACAGGCGGCAGATGATAGACGTGAGCTCCCAGGTGAGCAGGCGAGAGTCTCTGGATAAACGGGTGGTCACAGCATGTGACGGCGGACCCTCCAGGAAGACCAACAGACAGGTAGCAGATGAGCGCTCCCAGGTGAGCGGGCAGGAGTCTCTGGACAGGCGGGTGGTCACAGCACGTGACGGCAGAGCCTCCTGGTAGGCTAGCAGACAGGCAGCAGATGAGCGCTCCCAGGTGAGCGGGCACGCTGGTCCTAAGACAGACTGACAGGAGTTGGAAGGCAGACCGTCGGACCTCAGACAAGCAGGCAGGTAGAAGATGTGCGCTCCCAGGTGAGCGGGCAAGCTGGTCCTTAGACAGACTGACAGAAGTTGGAAGGCAGACCGTCGGACCTCAGGCTAGCAGGCAGGTAGCAGGATATCAGGCAGGAATTAGACAGCAGACTGGCAGGAATCTGGCAGGTATCTGGCAGGTAACTGGCAACGGGACCTGAGGGCTGAAGCAGAGTAGTGAACAGTGCAACAACATTGCTCGGGCACCTCCATTTTGGAGGAGGTGCCTTTTATATGGGAGGTCCTCCGGCAATTGGCCAGGGACTCCTTAGGACGGCGCGCGCGGTCCCTTTAAGAGAGGGGGAGCGCGCGCGCGCGCGCCCTAAGCACACTGCCGGGTAAGGAGCGCGTGCCGGAAGCAGCGGGGAGAGAAGCGCTGGAGGACGCCGCGCCAGGAGCGGGGAGGTGAGAGGGACGGCGTCTCTGCCTAGAACGGGGCAGAGACACCGATGCTACACACATCACATGGTATAGTATATAGCACATCACATAGTATAGTATATAGCACAGCACATAGTATAGTATATAGCACAGCACATAGTATAGTATATAGCACAGCACATAGTATAGTATATAGCACATCACATAGTATAGTATATAGCACAGCACATAGTATAGTATATAGCACAGCACATAGTATAGTATATAGCACAGCACATAGTATAGTATATAGCACATCACATAGTATAGTATATAGCACAGCACATAGTATAGTATATAGCACATCACATGGTATAGTATATAGCACATCACATAGTATAGTATATAGCACAGCACATAGTATAGTATATAGCACATCACATGGTATAGTATATAGCACAGCACATAGTATAGTATATAGCACAGCACATAGTATAGTATATAGCACATCACATGGTATAGTATATAGCACAGCACATAGTATAGTATATAGCACATCACATAGTATAGTATATAGCACAGCACATAGTATAGTATATAGCACAGCACATAGTATAGTATATAGCACAGCACATAGTATAGTATATAGCACAGCACATAGTATAGTATATAGCACAGCACATAGTATAGTATATAGCACATCACATAGTATAGTATATAGCACAGCACATAGTATAGTATATAGCACAGCACATAGTATAGTATATAGCACAGCACATAGTATAGTATATAGCACAGCACATAGTATAGTATATAGCACAGCACATAGTATAGTATATAGCACAGCACATAGTATAGTATATAGCACAGCACATAGTATAGTATATAGCACATCACATAGTATAGTATATAGCACAGCACATAGTATAGTATATAGCACAGCACATAGTATAGTATATAGCACAGCACATAGTATAGTATATAGCACAGCACATAGTATAGTATATAGCACAGCACATAGTATAGTATATAGCACAGCACATAGTATAGTATATAGCACATCACATAGTATAGTATATAGCACAGCACATAGTATAGTATATAGCACAGCACATAGTATAGTATATAGCACAGCACATAGTATAGTATATAGCACAGCACATAGTATAGTATATAGCACAGCACATAGTATAGTATATAGCACAGCACATAGTATAGTATATAGCACAGCACATAGTATAGTATATAGCACAGCACATAGTATAGTATATAGCACAGCACATAGTATAGTATATAGCACAGCACATAGTATAGTATATAGCACATCACATAGTATAGTATATAGCACAGCACATAGTATAGTATATAGCACAGCACATAGTATAGTATATAGCACATCACATAGTATAGTATATAGCACAGCACATAGTATAGTATATAGCACAGCACATAGTATAGTATATAGCACATCACATAGTATAGTATATAGCACATCACATGGTATAGTATATAGCACAGCACATAGTATAGTATATAGCACAGCACATAGTATAGTATATAGCACAGCACATAGTATAGTATATAGCACATCACATAGTATAGTATATAGCACATCACATAGTATAGTATATAGCACAGCACATAGTATAGTATATAGCACATCACATAGTATAGTATATAGCACAGCACATAGTATAGTATATAGTACATCACATGGTATAGCACAGCACATAGTATAGTATATAGCACATCACATAGTATAGTATATAGCACAGCACATAGTATAGTATATAGCACATCACATAGTATAGTATATAGCACAGCACATAGTATAGTATATAGCACATCACATAGTATAGTATATAGCACATCACATAGTATAGTATATAGCACATCACATAGTATAGTATATAGCACATCACATAGTATAGTATATAGCATATCACATAGTACAGTATATAGCACATCACATAGTGTAGTATATAGCACATCACATAGTATAGTATATAGCACAGCACATAGTATAGTATATAGCACATCACATAGTATAGTATATAGCACAGCACATAGTATAGTATATAGTACATCACATGGTATAGCACAGCACATAGTATAGTATATAGCACATCACATAGTATAGTATATAGCACAGCACATAGTATAGCATATAGCACATCACATAGTATAGTATATAGGACAGCACATAGTATAGTATATAGCACAGCACATAGTATAGTATATAGCACAGCACATAATATAGTATATAGCACATCACATAGTATAGTATATAGCACAGCACATAGTATAGTACAGTTATATGAAAAAGTTTGGGCACCCCTATTAATCTTTAGCTTAATGTTTTATAAAAATTGGTGTTTTTGCAACAGCTATTTCAGTTTGATATATGTAATAACTGTTGGACACAGTAATGTTTCTGCCTTGAAATGAGGTTTATTGTACTAACAGAAAATGTGCAATCTGCACTCAAACAAAATTTGACAGGTGCATAAGTATGGGCACCTCACCAGAAAAGTGACATTAATATTTAGTAGATCCTCCTTTTGCAAAAATAACAGCCTCTAGTCGCTTCCTGTAGCTTTTAATGATTTCCTGGATCCTGGATGAAGGTATTTTTGACCATTCCTCTTTACAAAACAATTCCAGTTCAGTTAAGTTTGATGGTCGCCGAGCATGGACAGCCCTCATCAAATGATCCCACAGATGTTCAATGATATTCAGGTCTGGGGACTGGGATGGCCATTCCAGAACATTGTAATTGTTCCTCTGCATGAATGCCTGAGTAGATTTGGAGCGGTGTTTTGGATCATTGTCTTGCTGAAAGATCCATCCCCTGTGTAACTTCAACTTTATCACTGATTCTTGAACATTATTGTCTAGAATCTGCTGATACTGAGTGGAATCCATGCGTCCCTCAACTTTAACAAGATTCCCGGTGCCGGCATTGGCCACACAGCCCCAAAGCATGATGGAACCTCCACCAAATTTTACTGTGGGTAGCAAGTGTTTTACTTGGAATGCTGTGTTTTATTGCCGCCATGCATAACGCCTTTTTGTATGACCAAACAACTCAATCTTGGTTTCATCAGTCCACAGGACCTTCTTCCAAAAAGAAATTGGCTTCTCCAAATGTGCTTTTGCATACCTCAGCCGACTCTGTTTGTGGCGTGCTTGCAGAAACGGCTTCTTTCGCATCACTCTCCCATACAGCTTCTCCTTGTGCAAAGTGCGTTGTATAGTTGACCGATGCACAGTGACACCATCTGCAGCAAGTTGATGCTGCAGCTCTCTGGAGGTGGTCTGAGGATTGTCCTTGACTGATCTCACCATTCTTCTTCTTTGCCTTTCTGATGTTTTTCTTGGCCTGCCACTTCTGGCCTTAACAAGAACTGTCCCTGTGTTCTTCCATTTCCTTACTATGTTCCTCACAGTGGAAACTGACAGGTTAAATCTCTGAGACAGCATTTTGTATCCTTCCCCTGAACAACTATATTGAATAATCTTTGTTTTCAGATCATTTGACAGTTGTTTTGAGGAGCCCATGATGCCACTCTTCAGAGGAGATTCAAACAGAAGAACAACTTGCAAGTGGCCACTTTAAGTAGCTTTTCTCATGATTGCATACACCTGGCTATGAAGTTCAAAGCTCAATGAGGTTACAAAACCAAAAAAAGTGCTTTAGTAAGTCAGTAAAAAGTAGGTAGGAGTATTTAAAGCAAGAAAATGATAAGGGTGCCCATACTTATGCACCTGTCAAATTTTGTTTGAATGCAGATTGCACATTTTCTGTTAGTACAATAAACCTCATTTCAAGGCAGAAACATTACTGTGTCCAACAGCTATTACATATATCAAACTGAAATAGCTGTTGGAAAAACACCAATTTTTATAAAACATTAAGCTTAAGATTAATAGGGGTGCCCAAACTTTTTCATATAACTGTATATAGCACATCACATAGTATAGTATATAGCACAGCACATAGTATAGTATATAGCACATCACATGGTATAGCACAGCACATAGTATAGTATATAGCACATCACATAGTATAGTATATAGCACAGCTCATAGTATAGTATATAGCACATCACATAGTACAGTAAAAAGGCATAAAATCTCGAATATACTGTGCAGATAGGCCTTGGTTCATCAAGACCGACGTTTTTTGATGTTGGTCTTGATGAGGAGGCGTGCTGGAGTCAGACACTCTTGATTCATCAAGAGGTGCTCGCCTCTTCATGAATCGGGGGTGTTAGGTCACTGCTGGAGATTAGTGGTGTAGTGAATGTCAATAATTTGATGAGCGGAGAGTGCCACAACCCTTTCGTGCCTCAGCTCCGCTCACTCTGCCTGTCACTTTGTGTGCGAAAAATTGTTATGAGAGCGCCATAAGACACAAAATTTCAGTGCAGCTTTGAGTTGCACCAAAATGTTCCAACTTTTCAAACCTGGCATAAAAGCTTTGAAGAATCGGGCCCATAGTGTGTGTGACAAAACCGCAGTGAAGATCACTTTCTATCCGCTCACCCATAGCCATATATTTTGGTCCCTTTGACATTATGTTTGTGTTAAAAAACTTGAAAGGGATTGGATACCGTCCTAGGAGACCTCAGAGTCTTATACCTGCGATTTGCATTCGATTATTTTTAAATAGTTGACAAATTTGAATTTCAACAGCTTGTATCATCTCTATACTGTGCTGAAGAGAAGTGCAAGGCTATCAAGAACATGCCAATGTTATTCCAAGAAAACCAGGTTTAATTGCAAACAGTAAAACATTTCTGCAGCTTGATAAATGTCATTTTCAATAGGCTTTGACCTAGATAACAGCTCGTTACTGTTACGTCATTACAATCCTCTACTTATAAAACATTCTCGTACTGCCGAGTCAATAGAAAAGTTGTGCTGCTGATCCTAGATATAGAAACAATGTTACTTTTCACTTTTATGGTGGGTGCCTGTCTGACAACGCAAATGTTAATTTTCAGATTACTTCTATAGGAAGAAAAGGAAAGTCACAAGACTTGAATCATATGAAAGCGACATCATGGCACACAAGCTGCTATCTATTCCTAGTGTGACATTCTCTGCCAGTGAGCGCACAGCTACATGAAGGGTTGAATAGAATTAATTATTTCACTTCCTTAGGGCACATAATTACTGCCCTTTTCCTTAAATGATGAATAAACTTTCAAATCATCTTCTATAGCCCCTGTTCCATACTGTTGATCAGTGGCTCGCTCATGCTTGATTGCGAGCAGATCAGTGAACAGACCCATAACTATTGTTTAAAAGTTTAATTAAACTGTGGATAGAAAATCTTTAAAGGGGATGTCTTATTATTATGAAAAAAAAAAGTAAAAATGCAAAGTACTTGTAAAAAAAAACTGCACTTAGCAATTTACCTCTTATTAAAAATAGTCCCTATTCTAAAAAACAAACTGATTTTTAACCGTTTCATGACTTTTGACGTATATTTTGACAAAGGTTGTGTCCTTGCCTTTGATATGGGCTCGTATGCCGAGCCCACATCTTTCCCTGCATATGATGACTGATTTAATCAGCCATCATGAGCCTTTAACAGCCGCAGGTGGAGTGGTGCGCCACCAACAGCTGTTAACTAGTTAAATCCCGCTGTCAATCACTGACATTGGTATTTAACCTGCGTCGGCCGGAAGTACAACATTCATCCCACCCATTCGTGCCCCTGTCACATGATCGCTGGGCGCCGATGGGTTATCAGGACAGCCAGGGGTCTGCTGATGACCCCTGTTCCTGTCATTATGATCCTCCCGTGAACGCCAGCCTATGTATTTAGCCTCATTTCCCAAAAACTCAAAACACTACCGGGCATAAGGAAATTTTTTTTTCCTTACAAATTTCCAATTTTTTTTATCACTTAAATAAAAAAATAAAAAAAACATACATGATTGATAGCTGCATACTGAAACTGATCTGGAGAATTATATCAGTTTTACCATGTAATGAAAAGACTAAAGCTAAAAAAAAAACAGGAAATTGCAAGGTCATGAAAGGGTTATTTTATTGTCTACTGCTTGTTGCCTAGCTTACCGGCCACCTCCATACACTCCATCAGCGGTGGCCAGTTTCCTAGACATGGTGTGCGCACATGCAAGCTTTAAAGATTGCAAACACTCCTCTGAAGCTTGCCAGATGCAGTGTCCGTGAGCGCCTCATTGCTGCAGAGGAAAAGCTGCTTTCACTTAGAACCTTGGAAAACTCATCTGATCCGACCCGCCAGTCATTCAGAAGTGCACTGCTTCCCCCCTTCACCCCAACCCCCTCATTGCCCTGCAGGAAGACAGGAGGCAGGGAGCAACGGTGCTCTCCTAAAGATCTATAATGAGAACAGTACTGTAACCACATTTAACACATTTTTTAAATATTTTCTAACATGAATGCAAGTGACTGCAACCCTCATGCAATGTAGAACCAGGACAATAAAGATCCATACAGATCTCTAGATACATCCCACCCACACTCGCCACACAAATGTCTAGGAATATCAGGCAATTAGAGATGAGTAAAGGCTAGGTATTCAGCTGGGGGCTGATATTAGTAGCCTGGGAAGCTCCGTGGGTATTACCCCCTTCCCAGGCTTCAAACATCTGCCCCAGCTGTCTGCTTAACCTCCGCTAGAGACTAAAATTACGGGGAACCCCACGCCAATTTTTTTTTTAAATCAATCCTTTATTTTAACACTAAATGACAAGTACAGTAACCAACACTGTCACTGTACTTATTATATATGTGACTGACATGTTTCTATCTATCTAATCTATGTGTGATGCTCTATTCTTTCTGTTCTAAATTGTCGGGTATCGGTGTATGCCGCTGCTGAATTGCCGGCTTTTCATGTTTCACTGTGAGCACTGTTCCCATCGATTTGGGCAACCACTGTAATGCCACAACCATCATGGCTGTGGCATTACAGTGAGTGGCAGACAATCCCGCCATGATTTGATGCTCTAAATAGCACCAGACATGCAGAACGGGGACCCGAGCTCCGGCCTGAGCATCTCGAAAGTATTCGGCGAGCTCCGAGCATCTCGAGTACTGAGATGCTCGGGCGAATACCGAGCAGTGGCGAGCATGCTCGCTCATCACTAATTAAAAGTATTACTGTGAAAAAATCCAGTTACGCTTTTGGTGCACGAACAGTTATCGAACATAACCTCGAACAGACGAATTTTTTGCAAATCGTTCGAGTTCGTCGAACGACTCGAACACCGCCCAAAACAGCTAGAATTTGAGATTGGCGAACATCACTCATCTCTAGTAGTAAGTAACCGGAACGCCCCCTCAATGTCTGTTTTGGCCATTAGGGTGCCCCTTCCCAACTTCTTGACCCGCCTGATTGTCTTGTCAAAGGAGGTACAGTATATACTACTGTACTTGGTTCCGCGTCGATGTTGTCGTTTACTGACCTGCCCCTTGGATATGACAAATGGTGGATTAGTCCGAATTATTTGGGTTCCGTTTTTGGCACGACTCCCAACGGGGATACCACTACGTCTTGTAAGGAAAGTGTTCTGAATGGAACTGCCATTCTACCTAAAGATATTTCTTTTTTTAATTTTCTTTTCACGACGTCTGGGTGTTGGTAGGCTGATTTTAGATTTTTACTCCAGCCTTTCTTGATTTTAGAAGGGCATGACATGCCTATATCTGTGTCTCCCCCTCCTTTTACTCCTCCACCTCTTTTCTTTTCGCATGACTATATGAACTTGTCACTTTTCCATGTGATAGTTGTGTCTTCTCAGCAGTTTGTCAGCTTTTGGACACCTTTGAAGGTGTTTTCTATGTGTTTTTGTTTGCCTGCCATTGGTTTTAACGGTGTTCGACGAACCGTTCGGCGAACCGAACCGAACCCGAACACTACGGGGGTGGCTCAATACTACTGGCAATCTTTCTGCCCCTTGTGGCAGGCTGAGTATTTACATCCATTCAGGAAGAATGCTGGAGAATTATCAAATTGGAGATTGATTGCCTAATCAATGAATCAATCAGCTTCCAGCACTCAATGAGGCTGGGGCTACACAGTGACATGTGTCACATAACAGCAGTTCTCTGAAAAGTCATTTGTGCAACTTGTCTGCTACTTGCTGTGATTTTACTGTTAGGCGATGTTCACACATGTGTTTTTTTCAGTCAGAAATCTGCAGCAAAACTGATCTCTGGCAGGAAATCGGCTGCGTCAAATCTGCAGGTTTTGCTGGATTTTTTGACGCGTTTTTTTTTTCACTGCCCTGTCTCTGTTTATGCATGTACATAAAGTTCTGTGAAAAAAAAGAACCCCATTCTATTTTGCCATCAAAAACGCTTAAAAAATTTACCTACGTTTTTTAGAGAGTTTTTTCAGCATTTTTTTTCACCACCCATTACTTCGTAAGGGGGAAAAAAACACTGAAAAAACGCTGAAAGAAGTGACATGCTCTATTTTCCAAAAACCCAACCAAGGCACAAAATACGCAGCAAACAAAAAAAACAAAAAACAGGATGTGTGAACACAGAATTCTGGTTTCTCATAGACTTTGCTGGTACTGCAAAACGCAGCTGTAAATTTGCATATAAATCTGCAGCAAAACACAACGCCTAAAAGTTGCATGTCATGTGTGCCTTGTATTGAAGTCTACCGCAAGTGCATTGCAACCAGCAACAGAAAATCCAACACATTTGAAAACCTATGTGACTTTGTCTCAGGAGGTTGCAGGTCGCAATGCAACACCATCAAAAAATATTTCATCGAATGTTGCAATGTGTCAATGCGCTTTCAGTGTGGTCCGACACATGTCGCTGTGTAGCCTAAGCCTTAATGACCACGGTATAATAAGAGCTGGAAGGTGATTGCTATGTCCCAATTTTTCATTTGCATAGTTTTGATAAATCTCCTTTAATGTGTTTGTTTGCTTGATCCAAAACTGTCATGCGAACTCCCATTGAGGTTTAGGTTAATTTCATACTGCATTTAGCAGAACTCCATGTTCAAGGCTTCATCAGGGGGTCTGTCATAATCCCCCAAAAATGGGATTCAGACAGGATCCCTAAAGGAAATTCATTGAATACAACAAGGCTAACTGAGTACAAAGTATGCTGGACACAATAGCGAGGTGCGCTGGAAAATAGACCTAATGGAGTCCAAAGGTGCAAACTTTGTATTCCGTTTGTATCATTGTAATCAATGGCTTTGTCAGGAGTTACTTCTTGAAATGTGTTTTTTTTTTAGGTTTTGAGTTGGAACCCCTGATGAAGTCTTGTAGGCGGCTAAACACAATGTGAAAACAACGTATTCACTAACAGTACTACATGTATTGGCATAGTGTATATTGATTATGCTCTTCTGTTAATAAAGTCTTGGATGAAAGTTTCCAAGTATATTTATGTTCTTATCTGTTTTATCCACAGAGCTAATACGCAATGAACTGGGCAGGATTATATGCCATTTTGAGTGGCGTGAACCGCCATTCCACTGGGATTGGACGCATATGGCTCTCTGTGGTTTTCATCTTCCGTATAATGGTGCTTGTCGTGGCTGCAGAGAGTGTCTGGGGAGATGAAAAGTCCTCATTTACCTGCAATACCCAACAGCCTGGATGTAACAGTGTTTGCTACGATCACTTCTTCCCTATCTCTCACATTCGGCTGTGGGCCCTTCAGCTCATTATCGTGTCCACACCAGCCCTCCTTGTGGCTATGCATGTGGCTCATGTGCAGCACCAGGAGAAGAAGATCTTACGTCTGTCTGGCCACGACGATCCTAAAGAACTGGCAGAAGTGAAAAAGCAAAAGGTCAGAATCTCTGGCACCCTGTGGTGGACATATACACTGAGTGTGGTCTTCAGAATCGCCTTTGAAGGAGCTTTCATGTACATATTCTACCTCATCTACCCTGGTTATGCCATGATACGACTTGTCAAATGCACTGCATACCCCTGCCCCAACACCGTGGACTGTTTCGTATCTCGTCCCACAGAGAAAACTATCTTTACAGTCTTCATGCTCTCGGCTTCAGGAGTCTGCATTGTTCTAAATGTAGCTGAAGTTTTCTTCCTCATTGGTAAGGCTTGTAGCCAAAGAAGACAGAGGCACGGGGACTCGTACCGTGATAAGGAGCACCGGCAGAACGAGATGAACACGCTGCTAACGGAAGAGGGTTTTATGAAGAGAGCACCGGGAAGCCAAGAGAAAGAACATTGTGCAACCTCCTAGAACCAACACTTCATCACCAATTATAGGAGACTCTTGTCAGACTAGTTACTTGGCCAAAGAAGAAATGATCATTTGCAGGACAATTTATGGTTTGACTGTGAAGGGTAATGAAATGACCAACATAAAACTGCAATATTTGCACAAGTTGCAGCAAATGCGTCCTAATCATTACAGTAATGTGGGCACATATATTGTACCCTCGTCACCGAACCTGACTAGATATTGTTACATCCTCATTAACGCTCGCCAGCAGCCCACAATGAACTGGTGCTTATTGCAGTATTTCTTTTTTTTAATAACAAGGGAAGGGGAGGAGGGGATTTTTTCTATGGGGTTGAAAGTATTAGAAGGAGAAAAACATATGTATTTGTACTGGTATAGATTTCAGATTTTGTTTTAATATTTTATGTGATTTATTCTAGGACCACAGATTAAAATAAAAAAAATCATAAATGTTAATGTAATTTGTCTTTGCTTTTTACACTCAAATATAACATACAAGGTGTAAAAAAAATAATAATATATATATATATATATATATATATATATATATATATACAGTACAGACCAAAAGTTTGGACACACCTTCCCATTTAAAGATTTTTCTACATTTTCATGACTATGAAAATTGTACATTCACACTGAAGGCATCAAAACTATGAATTAACACATGTGGAATTATATAGTTAACAAAAAAGTGTGAAACAACTGAAAATATGTCTTATATTCTAGGTTCTTCAAAGTAGCCACCTTTTGCTTTGATGACTGCTTTGCACACTCTTGGCATTCTCTTGATGAGCTTCAAGAGGTAGTCACCGTAAATGGTCTTCCAACAGTCTTGAAGGAGTTCCCAGAGATGCTTAGCACTTGTTGGCCCTTTTGCCTTCACTCTGCGGTCCAGCTCACCCCAAACCATCTCGATTGGGTTCAGGTCTGGTGACTGTGGAGGAGCACCCCATCACTCTCCTTCTTGGTCAAATAGCCTTTACACAGCCTGGAGGTGTATTTGGGGTCATTGTCCTGTTGAAAAATAAATGATGGTCCAACTAAATGCAAACCGGATGGAATAGCATGCCGCTGCAAGATGCTGTGGTAAGCCATGCTGGTTCAGTATGCCTTCAATTTTGAATAAATCCCCAACAGTGTCACCAGCAAAGCACCCCCCACACCATCACACCTCCTCCTCCATGCTTCACGGTGGGAACCAGGCATGTAGAGTCCATCCGTTCACCTTTTCTGCGTCGCACAAAGACACCGTGGTTGGAACCAAAGATCTCAAATTTGGACTCATCAGACCAAAGCACAGATTTCCACTGGTCTAATGTCCATTCCTTGTGTTCTTTAGCCCAAACAAGTCTCTTCTTCTTGTTGCCTGTCCTTAGCAGTGGTTTCCTAGCACCTATTTTCCATGAAGGCCTGCTGCACAAAGTCTCCTTTTAACAGTAGTTGAAGAGATATGTCTGCTGCTAGAACTCTGTGTGGCATTGACCTGGTCTCTAATCTGAGCTGCTGATAACCTGCGATTTCTGAGGCTGGTGACTCGGATAAACTTACCCTCAGAAGCAGAGGTGACTCTTGGTCTTCCTTTCCTGGGGCGGTCCTCATGTGAGCCAGTTTCTTTGTAGCGCTTGATGGTTTTTGCAACTTCACTTGGCGACACTTTCAAAGTTTTCCCAATTTTTCGCACTGACTGACCTTCATTTCTTAAAGTAATGATGGCCACTCGTTTTTCTTTACTTAGCTGCTTTTTTCTTGCCATAATACAAATTCTAACAGTCTATTCAGTAGGACTATCAGCTGTGTATCCACCAGACTTCTGCACAACACAACTGATGGTCCCAACCCAATTTATAAGGCAAGAAATCCCACTTATTAAACCTGACAGGGTACACCTGTGAAGTGAAAACCATTTCCGGTGACTACCTCTTGAAGCTCATCAAGAGAATGCCAAGAGTGTGCAAAGCAGTCATCAAAGCAAAAGGTGGCTACTTTGAAGAACCTAGAATATAAGACATATTTTCAGTTGTTTCACACTTTTTTGTTAAGTATATAATTCCACATGTGTTAATTCATAGTTTTGATGCCTTTAGTGTGAATGTACAATTTTCATAGTCATGAAAATACAGAAAAATCATTAAATGAGAAGGTGTGTCCAAACTTTTGGTCTGTACTGTATATATATATATTATATATATAAATATATATATACACATATTTAATCATGTATGGGCTCAACTGGGCCTATAGCAGTGAGGGATATTTATGTG
Source organism: Phyllobates terribilis (assembly GCF_046119375.1). Taxonomy (NCBI): domain Eukaryota; kingdom Metazoa; phylum Chordata; class Amphibia; order Anura; family Dendrobatidae; genus Phyllobates; species Phyllobates terribilis. The sequence goes on from NW_027362767.1 coordinate 292,667,318, forward strand.
GTAGCTGTCAAGCTACTGTTGTCTGATGACCTGGGACCTGGGGCTCCTACCCTGTCCCTAACATAAGGGGCACCCTAGCTATCCCTGCTCCCAAGGTTATTTCTGATGGTGAAGATGCTGGGGCCAGGTACCTTGCTCTTCTCCTGAATCAGCCCTTATCCGTCCCCTCCCCTACCAAGGGAAGTGGGGAGGAATAGTGTATGTAAATACACAAACCAGACAAACAAGGAAAGGACCTACAGAGATAAATGTAAATACCAAACATACAAAATATGCACTTATAGATAACGGCAGGAAAACACCGAAGGGATTAGGAACGTAAACAAAAGTAGAAAAGGAAGGGACTATGCACACAACCAAAACACCAAGCAACAGTCACAGAACAACGCTCCTTAAACGCCTCTACCAAATACCGACTCCTTCACTGGTCACCAGACACTACAAGACTTAACACTGGCATTCTAGATTGCCAGAGCAGAGACTATATAGGAGAGGGGAGTGGCTGATACTGCACAGCTGAGAACCTCCAAGACTGAAGCATCAGAGACTCAAAGCTGAGCAGATTAACTCCTGCACTGCTGAAAGAAACTCCTCTCTGTTGGGTAAACCCATGACAGCAGCAGGCAACTTCCCAAGATAAGTGAAATTGCTTAAAGAGAATCTATCCCCAGGTTTTTGCTACTCCAAATCATACACTGGTATGATTTTTGGATGTGCGGTCCATGTCTTTTTTTCTACAGTTTTGGCATTTTGCTACTCTTGAGAGCAGCACGATGTAGGGGTAGATATATTGATTCCAGCAATGTGTAACTCTGTGTTCTCTGAATCTTATTTGTTTAACCCCACCCACATAACTGACTGGCTGCTTTCTGTGTACACTTTAAATAGGCAGAAAGGTGCCAATCAGTGGTGGAGGCGGGGTAATACAGAGCTAATGAATGTGGATGACTAATGGCCACAGGATTACTAGTCCTCTAGCGATAATCTCCTGCTGATAAAACAGTGATACTATTAAAACTACACTAAGCAGCCCAGTGAGTGACACATCGCTGGAATCAGGGTCTCTGTCCTTGTATTATGCTGCTTGTATCAGGTGGGAAAATCCTGGTGACAGATTTCCTTTAGGCACTCAGTAGAACAGTTAATCTAAGAAAGTTCCTGTTATATGTGTTTCTTGAATATTACAGGCTCCGCAATTCATCTTAATCAAAAGCAGTCAAGTAAGGAATACACACAATGGAAAAAAATATGCCAACAATAACTGAACAAACTAAATGTACAATTATTTTATCACTGCTTTTTGTTGCTTCAAAGGACATGTCACAAAATATGAAAACATATTAAATAGACTAGCTCTTCCTTTATGTGCATGTAGGGAATATTTTATTTAATAGATGGAAATCCATATTGTTGCTGTGTAGATTGAGGCTTTTAGCTTGCACCAGTATGCTATCAATGCCAGACACAGATCCGCACCCCTGTTGAGGCTAGGTTAGTGGAGGGAGATCATGTTCTGTCAAGAAATCAATAAATTAGTTCATCTTGATTAACAGATTAGTGTGAGCAGTATTATAGAGGTGTGTTTCCGAAAAGATCCAAATCATCGCTCTTCAGCGATGTAATTTCATGGAAGCTACTGGATTATAATAATTTTCAACCATTAATCTGTGCCCAAATGATCCCACCATACACTACTCAGATATCACATCCACAAAGTGCCCAAACAATTCCCCAATAGCATGACCATACAGAACACAGATTACACTGCAAATATACCAGTATACAGACACTCATATAGACAGGGCTGGCGTCAGCACCCGGCGCACCCGGGCAAGTGCCGGGGCCCTGAGCAGGCGGGGGGGCCCACTCACCATCGGGCACCCCGTCACGCCATGGGACCCATGAGCGGTGAGGTGCCGGTGTCAGCGCTCGCTTTCCCCCGCTTGCTCAGGGCCCCGGCAGCCGGCACAATACTTACCTCTCCCCGTGCCTCCGCAGCAGCTCCGGTCTGTTCCGCGGCTGCTGCACTGTGACGTCTCAGGTCAGAGGGTGTGGTGACGTTTTTACACTGCTCTCTCTCCTGAGCCGTCACAGGCAGCATAGAGCGGGAAGACACTGGCACGGGTGAGGGGTCCGGAGCAGCGGCAGCAGGTGAGAAGTGAGGTGAGTATTTGATTTCTTTTTATATGTATGGAGGCATGGGCCATTATATGGTGGGGGGGGGACAAGTGACATCCTGCATGGGGCATTATATGGGGGGGGAACAAGTGACATCCTGCATGGGGCATTATATGGGGGGGAACAAGTGACATCCTGCATGGGGCATTATATGGGGGGAGAGGTGACATCCTGCATGGGGCATTATATGGGGGGGGTGACATCCTGCATGGGCATTATATGGGGGGAGAGGTGACATCCTGCATGGGGCATTATATGGGGGGAGAGGTGACATCCTGCATGGGGCATTATATGAGGGGGAGAGGTGACATCCTGTATGGAGCATTATATGGGGGGGAGAGGTGACATCCTGCATGAGGCATTATATGGGGGGAGGTGACATCCTGCATGGGGCATTATATGGGGGGGAGGTGACATCTTGCATGGGGCATTATATGGGGGGGTGACATCCTGCATGGGGCATTATATGGGGGGGTGACATCCTGCATGGGCATTATATTGGGGGGAGAGGTGACATCCTGCATGGGGCATTATATGGGGGGAGAGGTGACATCCTGCATGGGGCATTATATGAGGGGGAGAGGTGACATCCTGCATGGAGCATTATATGGGGGGAGAGGTGACATCCTGGATGGGGCATTATATGGGGGAGAGGTGACATCCTGTATGGGGAATTATATGGGGGGGTGACATCCTGCATGGGGCATTATATGGGGGGGAGGTGACATCTTGCATGGGGCAGTATATGGGGGGGATAGGTGACATCCTGTATGGGGAATTATATGGGGGGGGGTGACATCCTGCATGGGGCATTATATGGGGGGAGAGGTGACATCCTGCTTGGGGCATCATATGGGGGGGGAGGTGACATCCTGCATGGGGCATTATATGGGGGAGAGGTGACATCCTGTATGGGGAATTATATGGGGGGAGAGGTGACATCCTGCATGGGGCATTATATGGGGGGGGTGACATCCTGCATGGGCATTATATTGGGGGGAGAGGTGACATCTTGCATGGGGCATTATATGGGGGGAGAGGTGACATCCTGCTTGGGGCATTATATGGGGGGAGAGGTGACATCATGCATAGGGCATTATATGGGGGGGAGAGGTGACATCCTGCATGGGGCATTATATGGGGGAGAGGTGACATCCTGTATGGGGAATTATATGGGGGGGTGACATCCTGCATGGGGCATTATATGGGGGGAGAGGTGACACCCTGCTTGGGGCATTATATGGGGGTGAGAGGTGACATCCTGCATGGGGCATTATATGGGGGGAGGTGACATCTTGCATGGGGCATTATATGGGGGGGAGAGGTGACATCATGCATGGGCATTATAAGGTGGGGGGGTGACATCCTCCATGTGGCATTATGTGGGGGCCAGTATTCTGTATAGAGTGTTATAAGGGGGCCAGTATCCTGTATGGACCGTTATATGGGGGCCAGTATTCTGTATGGAGCGTTATATGGGGACCAGTATTCTGCATGGAGCAATATATGGGGCTCATAATACTGTATGGAGGACTATACTGTCCGGTCTGCACTGTGCGTTGAGAGAATTCGCCGGTTTCTGAGCTATTGTGGAATTTACAATAGATATCGCTCATGTAATGTAAGAAGTGAAATCTTTGCATTGTACTATATATATATATATATATATATATATTTCTCTGCGGTATCTGTGCATCATGAATCGTGGTATGTGTTAAAGGGGCCCACTGAGACTTTTTTGCCCGGGGCCCAGAAAATCTGGAGCCGGACCTGCATATAGACAGATATGTGTTAGCACATACTGTACATACACATACACATTTATATATCTATCAACCTACTTTTCTTGCATTAAGTCTTAAAAATGGACAGAAAATAAAGTGTGACACCCACATTACAAACATGCAAAGCTTTATGGTATAGCAGTGCATAATACAGTAAGTGCAGTAACATTTCTAAACAAAACTGTAATATCTTAAAATACATCAAATTTACCAAACATCTTACGGCTCTTTGATACATTTGGCACAAATAACCGCAATGCAGCCACAAGGAAAAGTCTCATCATAATAAGTTTCCCCCTTAGTCTGGAAACCAAAACAAAGGTCCTGGGTGCAGCAATTAATATGGTACTCTGGTTAGAAGCCCAGGTTAATCTAGAAAGGAGGCACATAATCGCCTGTCACCTGCTACCCATCCCTCCGATATACCTTTGTCACAAATCTGTTAATGATGTCAGATTAGGAATGAAATTCAGCCCTGGCATTGAAAGTGACGCGCCCCCTGGGCCTGTGTCGTGGTTTCACGTGTGTGCGGGGAATACCCGGAGCCGGATCGCTGGGGGTTGTAGTCTCCGTGGCGCTGACCCGGTCCGTGCCCAGGGTGGTCAATTCAGTGGCAGTCTTATTAGTGTGATAATAGTCCGACTACGCCACCCGTGGATTGCGGTCAGTGGGGACCGCCGCTGCAAGGCAGACCGCTGAGGCCGGTGTTGTGTGTGCAGCTAAGAGTGGGATGACTCCCCACGGGAGAAGTATAGCCTCAGGGCAGTTAGTGTGGATGAGGGGAGTGATGGTGGAGATAGTCCCAATACCAATAGTGCCGGAGGAGCAAGAAGTCACAGACAACGTGTTGCAATCCAATGTCCTTTACTCACAGTTTGTATTCTCCAGGTCACTCTCGCGAAGCAGTGACCACCCAAGCCGTGCTGCGTCCACCAGGCAAGGGACTCGGTCAACTCCCAGGTCTTTCTGGAGTATGTCTCAAAGCTCCCTTCCGTCCTTTCTGTGGCTCGTGCTCCACCAGTGACCAAGCTTATGTCCAGCTCCCGCGGGCCTTCTCTTGGGAGGGCTACGTGCCCACGTCCCTGACCCTATATGGTATGCCTTCCTAGCAAGGTGTAGCGAGGGGTCGCACCAAGGGCTGGTCACGACCTCCGGTTCTTGGCTGAAGATGATTTGCTTCCACCAATTTGGGATCCGGTACCCTGTTCTGCCAACCCGTCACCCGCAGTCTCCTGGGTCCTTAGGGTTCTCTCTTCCTTCTCGTTCCTGAGCCTTTCTGTTTCACTTGTTACTTCTGTTCTGGTCTTGTTCCCTTTCCTTTCTGTTCCTGTCTTTTCTGCTGGCTCTGGCCTCACAGGCTAGGCCCGCCTCCGGAGCAGAGCTCCACAGAGGCCCTGCTCTGTCACTTCCTCTTTCAGACTGAACTGAACACTGTTCTAAGATGGTGCCCACCTTTTATACCTCCCTCTGACCATGAGCCCAGGTGACTAGCAACCAATGGGCTCCTTCCTATGCTCAGGAACCAACCCCTATCTGCCCCTACAGCACTGGGTATTCCACCCCCCTCCCCACTCCAGCCAGAGACAGATGCTGTCGTGCCTGCACTTCTGTCTAGTGGGAGCACCGTTGAGCTGTCCCTCGGAAATGGGGTGTGTGTGCTGTATGCAGCCTACTGAGCCTTGATCCATACTCCATCCTTACCCGGGAGTGGGATATCACACCTCTGGATGAGGTGCAATACCTCTGTAGCGACCAAGTCCTCGGGGCGCTACATTCCCCCCTGGTAAAGCACAGCACGTCCTCGGGCTGGAACAGAGCAAAAACAATTTACAGGGTATGCAAAAACTTTTTCAATAACTGCTTACATCAGGAAACAGACACACTTGTACAATTCCCTTCATGGGAAACACTCTGATGAAACACTTTTGGTTATTACTTCCGGAACTCTTTTACCATAAAACACATTATAAAACTTTTGCAAGTAAAACATTCTTCATAAACACATTCTTGACTTCTGGCCGCTGTGCAACTGGCAACCAGGTATTCACTGTTCTCAAGGGTGCTTGAGGTAGAGGTGCAGTTTCATTATAAAACCAGTAGGGGGCGCCGTAAGAAGCGCAACTATTTACAGGATGGCCGCTCTCAGTCCTCGGCCAGGTAGAGAAGGGGATGGCTGTTCTCAGTCCTCAGCCGGTAAGGAAGGGGGTATCTTGGAAACGGGTAACAGTCTTTTAGCTGTCCCAACGGGGACCACACTTATTAACAGTTCAAAAGAAAAACAGTCCTTGTACCCTGACGGGTAACTTTGTACAGTTCCTTACTCACGCTACTTTCTTCTAATAGCTATGTCCTCCTTGAGCTCCCTCCTGAGGGCAGTCTTCAGACCTGTCCGGGTCCTCTTGGCTTTCCTCGTACTGGTGGTACTGCAGCTTCTCCTCCGTGAGCCGGTGAACGTGGAGGGCGTACTGTCCCTTGGCACCCTTGTGCAGTAGGCCTTGCGGCGGGGTCTGGAGAAGGCCGCTGTTGATGACGCCCGGGGTCAGAGGGTGCGACTTTGGGCCTGGGCGCGGGCTGGTGGTGGCGGTGCCCAGGGCGGGACTGCTCGGCTGCAGGGCTTGTTGCGGGGTCTGGAGCAGGTCGGTGTCTGCAGCGCCCGGGATCGGCGGCTCCACCAGGGGGCCCGGGAGCAGGCTGACGCTGGCAGCGTCCGGGACAGGGAGACTCCTCTTACCCGCTCCCGCGACCGCTCCTGCGTCACGCGTCTTCTCCTGGCGCTGGTCGGGGCCTGCGACGACTGGGGCACTGCCGATGCTGGGCAGCTTAGTCTGCTGCCTTTCCGCCATCTTGCTCTCCGTTCCCGATGTCTTCCTCCCCCCCGGTGGACCGTGGCCTACCTTCTGCTGCTTCTTCTCTGTAGGCCGCGGCTCCGCAGTCGTTCGTCGGGGTTGAGGACCTTGCGTCGCGCTCCTGTGACGTCAGCGTCGCTCTTCCTCCCTTCCAGGACCTTACGCAGCGTCGGAGCGTGGGGCGGAGCTTCGGGTCTCGCGCGCTTTCGGCGTCCACGCCCCTCTTCTTCCCGCGCGGCGTCCCGAAGATGGCGTCCGATAGCGGGAAGCGGCTGCGGATGGCGGGAAGACGGCAGAAGATGGCGGGAAACGACCCAAGATGGCGTCCGATGGCGGGAAACGACTCCAGACGGCGGGAAACTTCACCACAGGTAAGTACAAAACTCTTTTTCAGGCACGCAATACCCGCTGGTGACGGGTTGGTTTGAATCCTGCCGACTACGCCAAAGTTGACGCGCCCCCTGGGCCTGTGTCGTGCGTGCATGTGTGTGCGGGGAATACCCGGAGCCGGATCGCTGGGGGTTGTAGTCTCCGTGGCGCTGACCCGGTCCGTGCCTAGGGTGGTCAATTCAGTGGCAGTCTTATTAGTGTGATAATAGTCCGACTACGCCACCCGTGGATTGCGGTCAGTGGGGACCGCCGCTGCAAGGCAGACCGCTGAGGCCGGTGTTGTGTGTGCAGCTAAGAGTGGGATGACTCCCCACGGGAGAAGTATAGCCTCAGGGCAGTTAGTGTGGATGAGGGGAGTGATGGTGGAGATAGTCCCAATACCAATAATGCCGGAGGAGCAAGAAGTCACAGACAACGTGTTGCAATCCAATGTCCTTTACTCACAGTTTGTATTCTCCAGGTCACTCTCGCAAAGCAGTGACCACCCAAGCCGTGCTGCGTCCACCAGGCAAGGGACTCGGTCAACTCCCAGGTCTTTCTGGAGTATGTCTCAAAGCTCCCTTCCGTCCTTTCTGTGGCTCGTGCCCCACCAGTGACCAAGCTTATGTCCAGCTCCCGCGGGCCTTCTCTTGGGTGGGCTACGTGCCCACGTCCCTGACCCTATAAGGTATGCCTTCCTAGCAAGGTGTAGCGAGGGGTCGCACCAAGGGCTGGTCACGACCTCCGGTTCTTGGCTGAAGATGATTCGCTTCCACCAATTTGGGATCCGGTACCCTGTTCTGCCAACCCGTCACCCGCAGTCTACTGGGTCCTTAGGGTTCTCTCTTCCTTCTCGTTCCTGAGCCTTTCTGTTTCACTTGTTACTTCTGTTCTGGTCTTGTTCCCTTTCCTTTCTGTTCCTGTCTTTTCTGCTGGCTCTGGCCTCACAGGCTAGGCCTGCCTCCGGAGCAGAGCTCCACAGAGGCCCTGCTCTGTCCCTTCCTCTTTCAGACTGAACTGAACACTGTTCTAAGATGGTGCCCACCTTTTATACCTCCCTCTGACCATGAGCCCAGGTGACTAGCAACCAATGGGCTCCTTCCTATGCTCAGGAACCAACCCCTATCTGCCCCTACAGCACTGGGTATTCCACCCCCCTCACCACTCCAGCCAGAGACAGATGCTGTCGTGCCTGCACTTCTGTCTAGTGGGAGCACCGTTGAGCTGTCCCTCGGAAATGGGGTGTGTGTGCTGTATGCAGCCTAACGAGCCTTGATCCATACTCCATCCTTACCCGGGAGTGGGATATCACACCTCTGGATGAGGTGCAATACCTCTGTAGCAACCAAGTCCTCGGGGCGCTACAAAAGCACACAGCCCGTATTGTAAATCATTGTGATTGGAGCTGATCAGGGTGTATACCACATTTACAGAATATGATCTGTAAATCGCTGAATTACTACAGTGACCAAATAATGCCACTATACAAGTATAATCACCATACTGTTATTCAACAAAGTCTAGTATAACAATATTAACAAGAACATTGTAATACAAAGACAAATAATACCACCATACCATGACCACATAATGACCAAATAATACCATCATACTAATCATTAATAAAACCAGTCTACGAAGACCAATATTGCCACCATACAGTGACCATATAATGGTAGATATCATATATGTGTCTACAATACAGATAAAGCCCGTGAGTCACCCATGACGTCTCTCTGGCTGTAGTTAATCTCTTTTCTATTTCTTCTCTACTCGGCTCAGACCATCAATACTTCTTTCATTCACGATTCATCTTTGAAGAATTTAACATACAAACATCTTTGACTCAACGCTTTTCCATCACCCTCCCCCATTTACTCCACCTCTATACAAACTCTTTGCTGCTATAACCATCCATAGTGCCTTAGACAGAAATAATGCCTCCATCAGTGCCCCACAAAGTAATAGTGCATCTCTGTATTGGCAGTCAAAAGCCAGCAGCCCAAAAAGGCTACCTCGGACAGACTTTAGCTCAAGCTACTCCATCTAGCAGATCCCAGAGGAACCCAGGTCTTCACCCTTTAACTTCTCTGCAGGTATCTGGACTTAATATTGGGCCCCTTGGATGGCATCCATGGAGTGGCTGCGGGCCAGAGGAGTGAGCCAGCAACAAGGATGGTCCAACAAAACCAGGTCAATATCAAGAGAAACAGAACCTGATACAGAAATAGGAGACAAAGCTGAAGTCAGAGGGGAAGCCGGGGCTCTATACAAGGAGGTCAGTCAAAAGTGGAGTCAAACAAGTCAGGGTCAGAACCAGGAAGGACAAGAGATAAGACAAGGTCAGGACAAAACCGGGTCCATAACAGAATATCACCATGAACAGTACAAGAGATATCTAAGGTAAACATAGCTCAATATCTGGCAGGTCCTGGCAAAATACTGGGAGTTAAAGTAAGGTGTGGTGCTGCCCCATAGGCTACACCACCTGAGCTGCTGGACAGCACATACACCCATTAGTCTGGCTCGGCAGAACCACAGGTCTCAGCCACACCAGTATCTCTGGCAGCACAATGTCTGTGCCACCCAGGGACACTGACCGAGATGTCACCTTTATCACCGTGCCACCAGTGGAGTGAAAGCGGCAGTGCCTGGCGACAGAAGTAGATGTCGTTGGAGCTAGTTGGGGTGGTGATGTGATTGTCTTTCTGTGCATTCATAGAGTAACAGTGCCCCGATTATACCTGGGGCACTGTTCTGTGCCTCTATATAGTAATAGTGGCCCTAATGTGCCTCCACAAAGCAATAGTGCCCCCATGTGCCCTGGCAATAAAAAACAATTAAATTCACCCTGCTCCCATGACAAGAGTGGTTTCCTCTTCCTTCTCCTGGACATTTGCAGCCCAGTGCAGGTGGCATATTGAAGTGATGTCATTGCATCCCTGCTCTGCCACAGTTTTTAACAATATTTGTTCCCATTATAAGTAATGCAGACCCAAGAGGCCCCCTGCTGGTGTAGGGATTTGTCTTACCCTGTTCATGCCCCTTAAGGCAACAATTGCGAGGTGTAGATAGTGTCATGCGGTTTTATATGTAATAGTGATGTGCGTCTTATGTAATGCACAGCATATGAGTCATGTGAAGTGTTAATGTATAATGTAAGTAGTGTATAGTGCAGGATAAGCTTAGGATTAGCTTAGGATAGCAAAACTATGGTTTATATAGTAAGTAGTTTAGCAACAGCATAGGACATAGGATAAGAACAATAGGTTTAGCATATGAGATAGGAAATAGTTAATGATAGAACTAGCCCAGTGGGTGGGAACTAGTGTTGATAAAAAGGGGTGGGCACTGCCTGGTAGTGTGTGGTTAGAGAAGTGCAGTGTGCAGGTCAAGTTCAGGTGCAGTGGGCTGCTAGGGGCAGCATGGGCTGCTAGGGCAGCATGGGCTAACCGTTTGAGGCAGTGGGAGACGGTACTGACATTCCTGATGGACATTCCTGTAATGTCTGGAGCCTAGGGTTCAGGCCAAGGTACCAAGGAGTGGGCCTGGTCTGCTGACATCTCGAGGTCGGTGGACGGGGAATTTTGTGGGGGGCAGGAGGCCGGTCCCGGGTGCACTGCTGAAGTGTATAGAGAATAACTGAGGCTGATGGAGTCAGCGAGCTTAGTAGTAGTACAGGATGAACGAGTGGGCGGGGTGAAGAGGTACTGTACTAAAGAAGGAAGAAATGTGAATTGCTGTGCCCTATCTCACCTGTCACCACCTGATAAACTTGAACTGACTAGTAAACATTTGCCTGTTGTAAAGGACTTGGTGTCCCCTGAATTGTGTGCGGCGGCTCCTGGGGACAGAAGCCCAGAGGCAGTGGAGGCCTGTGGCCTACAAGTGAATGCACTGGGACTGGGACTACCGCTCTGTAGCACTTTACACTGGACCAACCCAACTAGCATTTGCCAGAATTACCAGATGGCCAGTCAAGCTCTGATAATGTTAGATACTTTTTGCAGCTGCAATAATACATCTTTGGATTAAATATGTATTTTTACAATTTCTACAGATTGGTGTGTGCCGTCAACAAGTTGTTTTTTTGTTTTTTTACTGTGTATCTTTTTGATGGAGTGTGTGAGACAATCCAAGTCCACAACACACCATTGTTAAAAATCTGTGGGGGAAGCCCTTTTTGGACCTATCTCCCAAAGCTATTGCATAAGGTGCAGACATTGGCACTTGTATTAAATGCATAAGTAACATGTAATAAGAAAATGTGATGACCAATATGATGTAAACCATTTAAAGTATTAATAAGAAGGCCAGGAGACGCCATAAATACTTATTATGAGTGTGTCTTAGCCATGAGCTGTCTTGTGAGAATAATGAACCCATGCCACCCTTTCGCTGATACATGTTGGTCACTTTCCCTATAGAAGACAATGAAAAGATGGCCATTAAAGTCTGTGGGTGTTACGGAAACAGACTAAAAGGCCTAATAATATCCTCTTGAAAGCACATGCATATATATTGGACTGCACAATATGGTGTCTTTTACTGAACAATGATTGCATTCTCCTTCCCAGCAAACAGCTGACGACCAGAAAATGACTGCCTTTCTCCTAACCAGAAAATAACTGTCATTATCATTTAGAGGACGTCTTGCCCTGTGCACATATTTATTACAGGATAACATTCTTTTTATTGGATTTAGCATTTTAGTTAATGGCTTGTTCTGTACATATCAATAAATTCTCCAATTAAAAGCTCTGCAGTCTACAAAAAAATACTCTTGCTTTTGGTCAAACATTGCAGTGGTTCCTCCTTATATGTGAGTTACATAGGAGAAGAAAATAACAATATTGACCAAGACACAAGAGAGAGATACACAGTTGGTAAGTTAACATTGACATTACTTACTCACCCATTGCCATCCTGCATTGTTCCTAGACAATGCATTAAAAGGGGTTGTCCTGTCCCCTACTAAAAAACTCTTTTAAATGGCAGCTTTGTGGCTCAGCGGTGAGCACTGTTGTATTGTGGCATTGGGTTCAAGCAGTTTGTATGCTCTCCCCGTGTTTGTGTGGGTTTCTTCTGTGCTCTCCATTTTCTTCCCACGCTGCAAATATTTTGATAGAGAATTTAGATTGGGAGTCCCAATGGAGACAGTGATGATAATGTCAGTAAAGTGCTACAGAATATGATGGTGCAATATAAGCAAGCAAAATTGCAATTTAAAACAGAGCATGACAGTGTTAAAAAAACATACTTCTCTACAGGCTTCCCCACCCATTGCCCCTCCCAGGGCCAGCGTCAGCACCCGGCGCACCCGGGCAAGTGCCGGGGCCCTGAGCAGGCAGGGGGGGCCACTCACGATTGGGCTCCCCGCCGCGCTATGGAACCCGTGAGCGGAGGAGAGCGGTGTCAGCGCCTGCTCCCCCCCCCCGCTTGCTCAGGGCCCTGGCAGCCGGCACAATACTTACCTCTCCCCGTGCCTCTTCCGCGTCCTCTGACTGTGACGTCTCAGGTCAGAGGGTGTGGTGACGTCTTTCCACCGCACTCTCTCCTGAGCCATCACAGCGCAGAGCAGGAAGACGCCAGCGCGGGTGAGGAGTCCGAAGCAACGGCAGCACGTGAGAAGTGAGGCGAGTATTTGATTTTTTTTTTTAATGTATGGAGGCATGGGGCATTATATGGTGGGGGGGGGGGGCAAGTGACATCCTGCATGGGGCATTAAAGGGGGGGTAACATCCTGCATGGGGCATTATAAGGGGGGGTGACATCCTGCATGGGGCATTATAAGAAGGGGTGACATCCTGCATGGGGCATTATATGGGGAGGGGGGGGTGATATCCTGCATGGGGCATTATAAGGGGGAGTGACATCCTGCATGGGGCATTGTAAGGGGGGGTGACATCCGGCATGTGGCATTATAAGGGGGAGGTGACATCCTGCATGGGGCATTATAAGGGGGAGGTGACATCCTGCATGGGGCATTAAAAGGGGGAGATGACATCCTGCATGGGGCATTATAAGGGGGAGGTGACATCCTGCATGGGGCATTATAAGGAGGGGTGACATCCTGCATGTGGCATTATAAGGAGGAGTGACATCCTGCATGGGGCATTATAAGGGGGAGGTGACATCCTGCATGGGGCATTATAAGGGGGAGGTGACATCCTGCATGGGGCATTAAAAGGGGGAGATGACATCCTGCATGGGGCATTATAAGGGGGAGGTGACATCCTGCATGGGGCATTATAAGGAGGGGTGACATCCTGCATGTGGCATTATAAGGAGGAGTGACATCCTGCATGGGGCATTATAAGGGGGAGGTGACATCCTGCATGGGGCATTATAAGGAGGGGTGACATCCTGCATGTGGCATTATAAGGGGGAGTGACATAATGCATGGGGCATTATGAGGGGGAGTGACATAATGCATGGGGCATTATAAGGGGGGGGTGACATCCCGTATGGGGCATTATAAGGAGGGGTGACATCCTGCATGGGGCATTATAAGGGGGAGTGACATAATGCAAGGGGCATTATAAGGGGGGGTGACATCCCACATGGGGCATTATAAGGGTGAGTGACATCCTGCATGGGGCAATATAAGGAGGGGTGACATAATGCATGGAGCATTATAAGGGGGGTGACATCCCGCATGGGGCATTAAAGGGGGAGTGACATCCTGCATGGGGCATTATAAGGGTGGTGACATCCTGCATGGGGCATTATAAGGTAGGAGGGGGGTGACATCCTGCACGGGGCATTATAAGGGAGGGGGGTAACATTCTGCAAGGGTTATTATAAGGGGGGGGTGTAATATCCTGCATGGGGCATTATAAGGGGGGGTGACATCCTGCATGGGGCATTATAAGGAGGGGTGACATCCTGCATGGGGCATTATAAGGAGGGGTGACATAATGCATGGGGCATTATAAGGGGGGGTGACATCCTGCATGGGGCATTATAAGGGAAGGGGTGTGACATCCTGCATGGGGCATTATAAGGGGGGGTGACATCCTATATGGGGCATTATAAGGGGGGTGACATCCTGCATGGGGCATTATAAGGAGGGGTGACATGCTGCATGGGGCATTATAAGGAGGGGTGACATAATGCATGGGGCATTATAAGGGGGGTGACATCCTGCATGGGGCATTATAAGGAGGGGTGACATGCTGCATGGAGCATTATAAGGAGGGGTGACATAATGCATGGGGCATTATAAGGGGGGTGACATCCTGCATGGGGCATTATAAGGAGGGGTGACATGCTACATGGGGCATTATAAGGAGATGTGACATAATGCATGGGCATTATAAGGGGGAGTGACATCCTGCATGGGGCATTATAAGGGGGTGACATCCTGCATGGGGCATTATAAGGGAGGAGGGGCGTGACATCCTGCATGGGGCATTATAAGGGGGGTGGGTGACATTCTGCATGGGTCATTATAAGGGGGGGGTGATATCCTGCATGGGGCATTATAAGGAGGGGTGACATCCTGCATGGGGCATTATAAGGAGGGGTGACATCCTGCATGGGGCATTATAAGGAGGGGTGACATAATGCATGGGGCATTATAAGGGGGGTGACATCATGCATGTGGCATTATAAGGGAGGGGGGGTGACATCCTGCATGAGACATTATAAGGCGGGTGACATCCTACATGGGGCATTATAAGGGGGGCGACATCCTGCATGGGCCATTATAAGGAGGGGTGACATCCTGCAAGGGGCATTATAAGGAGGGGTGACATAATGCATGGGGCATTATAAGGGGGGTGACATAATGCATGGGGCATTATAAGGGGGGTGACATCCTGCATGGGGCATTATAAGGGGGAGTG
This sequence comes from Phyllobates terribilis, assembly GCF_046119375.1. NCBI lineage: Eukaryota > Metazoa > Chordata > Amphibia > Anura > Dendrobatidae > Phyllobates > Phyllobates terribilis. The sequence goes on from NW_027362767.1 coordinate 292,682,345, forward strand.
ACATCCTGCATGGGGAATTATAAAGGGGGGTGACATCCTACATGGGGCATTATAAGGGGGGGTGACATCCTGCATGGGGCATTATAAGGAGGGATGACATGCTGCATGGGGCATTATAAGGAGGGGTGACATAATGCATGGGGCATTATAAGGGGGGTGACATCCCGCATGGGGCATTATAAGGGGGGTGACATCCTGCATGGGGCATTATAAGGAGGGGTGACATGCTGCATGGGGCATTATAAGGAGGGGTGACATAATGCATGGGGCATTATAAGGGGGAGTGACATCCTGCATGGGGCATTATAAGGGGGGTGACATCCTGCATGGGGAATTATAAGGGGGTGACATCCTACATGGGGCATTATAAGGGAGGAGGGAGGTGACATCCTGCACGGGGCATTATAAGGGGGGTGACATTCTGCATGGGTCATTATAAGGGGGGGGTGATATCCTGCATGGGGCATTATAAGGAGGGGTGACATCCTGCATGTGGCATTATAGGGGGGGTAACATCCTGCATGGGGTATTATAAGGGGGTGACATCCTGCATGGGGCATTATAATGGGTGGTGACATCCTGCATGGGGCATTATAAGGGAGGAGGGGGGTGACATCCTGCATAGGGCATTATAAGGGGGAGGTGACATCCTGCATGGGGCATTATAAGGGGGAGGTGACATCCTGCATGGGGCATTATAAGGAGGAGGTGACATCCTGCATGGGGCATTATATGGGGGGAGACATCCTGCATGGGGCATTATAAGGAGGGGTGACATCCTGCATGGGACATTATAAGGAGGGGTGACATCCTGCATGTGGCATTATAAGGGGGAGTGACATAATGCATGGGGCATTATAAGGGGGGGGTGACATCCCATATGGGGCATTATAAGGACGGGTGACATCCTGCATGGGGCATTATAAGGGGGAGTGACATAATGCAAGGGGCATTATAAGGGGGGGTGACATCCCACATGGGGCATTATATGGGGGGAGACATCCTGCATGGGGCATTATAAGGAGGGGTGACATCCTGCATGGGACATTATAAGGAGGGGTGACATCCTGCATGTGGCATTATAAGGGGGAGTGACTTAATGCATGGGGCATTATAAGGGAGGAGGGTGACATCCCGTATGGGGCATTATAAGGAGGGGTGACATCCTGCATGGGGCATTATAAGGGGGAGTGACATAATGCATGGGGCATTATAAGGGGGGGTGACATCCCACATGGGGCATTATAAGGGGAGTGACCTCCTGCATGGGGCAATATAAGGAGGGGTGACATAATGCATGGGGCATTATAAGGGGGGTGACATCCCGCATGGGGCATTATAAGGGGGAGTGACATCCTGCATGGGGCATTATAAGGGGGGTGACATCCTGCATGGGGCATTATAAGGTAGGAGGGGGGTGACATCCTGCACGGGGCATTATAAGGGAGGGGGGTGACATTCTGCATGGGTCATTATAAGGGGGGGGTGTAATATACTGCATGGGGCATTATAAGGGGGGGTGACATCCTGCATGGGGCATTATAAGGAGGGGTGACATCCTGCACGGGGCATTATAAGGGAGGGGTGTGACATCCTGCATGGGGCATTATAAGGGGGGGTGACATCCTACATGGGGCATTATAAGGGGGGGTGACATCCTGCATGGGGCATTATAAGGAGGGGTGACATGCTGCATGGGGCATTATAAGGAGGGGTGACATAATGCATGGGGCATTATAAGGAGGGGTGACATGCCGCATGGGGCATTATAAGGAGGGGTGACATCCTGCATGGGACATTATAAGGGGGGTGACATCCTACATGGGGCATTATAAGGGGGGTGACATCCTGCATGGGGCATTATAAGGAGGGGTGACATCCTGCATGGGACATTATAAGGGGGGTGACATCCTACATGGGGCATTATAAGGGGGGGTGACATCCTGCATGGGGCATTATAAGGAGGGGTGACATCCTGCAAGGGGCATTATAAGGAGGGGTGACATAATGCATGGGGCATTATAAGGGGGGTGACATCCTGCATGGGGCATTATAAGGGGGGGTGACATCCTGCATGGGGCATTATAAGGGGGTGACATCCTACATGGGGCATTATAAGGGGGGGTGACACCCTGCATGGGGCATTATAAGGAGGGGTGACATGCTGCATGGGGCATTATAAGGAGGGGTGACATAATTCATGGGGCATTATAAGGGGGGTGACATCCCGCATGGGGCATTATAAGGGGGGGTGACATCCTGCATGGGGCATTATAAGCAGGGGTGACATGCTGCATGGGGCATTATAAGGAGGGGTGACATAATGCATGGGGCATTATAAGGGGGAGTGACATCCTGCATGGGGCATTATAATGGGGGTGACATCCTGCATGGGGCATTATAAGGGGGTGACATCCTACATGGGGCATTATAAGGGAGGAGGGAGGTGACGTCCTGCACGGGGCATTATAAGGGGGGGGTAACATCCTGCATGGGGCATTATAATGGGGGTGACATCCTGCATGGGGCATTATAAGGAGGGATGACATAATGCATGGGGCATTATAAGGGGGGGGTGACATCCTGCATGGGGCATTATAAGGGGGGGGTAACATCCTGCAATGGGTATTATAAGGGGGTGACATCCTGCATGGGGCATTATAATGGATGGTGACATCCTGCATGGGGCATTATAAGGGGGGTGGCATCCTGCATGGGGCATTATAAGGGGGGGTGACAATGTATGGGGCATTATAAGGGGGGTGACATCCTGCATGGGGCATTATATGGGGGGGACAGCCTGCATGGGGCATTATGTGGGGGCACAGCCAGCATGGAGCGTTATATGGGGGCCATTATCCTGTATGGAGTGTTATATGGGAACCAGTATCCTGTATGGAGCATTATATGGGGGCCAGTATCCTGTATGGAGCATTATATGGGGACCAGTATCCTGTATGGAGCGTTATATTGGGGCCAGTATCCTGTATGGAGCGTTATATGGGGGCCAGTATCCTGTATGGAGCATTTTATGGGGGCCAGTATCCTGTATGGAGCGTTATTTGGGGGCCAGTATCCTGTATGGAGCATTATATGATGGCCGGTATCTTGTATGGAGCGTTATATGGGGGCCAGTATCCTGTATGGAGCATTTTATGGGGCCCAGAATTTTGTATGGAGCGCAGTGGCGTGCCGCCAATGGCGGCAGGCCACGCCACTGCTATGGGGCCCTTGACCGGAAGGGGGCCCGTGAGCCGGGAGGGCCCCAAACAGTGTGGGAACCAGGAGGATAGGTGAGTATTGGGGGGGAGGGAGGTTGCGGCGGAGGAGCGGGTTGCGGCGGTGGAGGAGCGAGCACACGCGGTAGCCGCTGATGCAGCTACGGCGTGTGCGCGCTGCTAAAGGGACATGAATATTCCCTCTTCTCCACTCCCATGGGCGTGGAGAAGAGGGAATAGTCATTCTCTTAAGTAGTGGCCAAGGAGGAGCGCTGAGCCCCGGCTCCTGCTGTCAGTGTCCGCTGCTAAAGAGAAAGCATATTCACGCTTCTCCAAGCCCATAGTCCCGGCATGGAGAAGCGTGAATGTGCCGGCAGCAGCAGCTCACCTCGGCTTCCGAGAGCGCGCGTTGCTCAAATGCCGACATGATCTGCAGCAGACAGGACACAGCAGCGTTGGAGCAGAGGTGAGGAAGGAAGGTGAGTATTGGTGTTTATTATTTTATGTGTGCAGTGATTGGGCCATACATAGTAGGATTGGGGAGGCCACACATACCAGGATTGGAGAGGCCACACATGCCAGGATTGGGGGGATTGGGGAGGCCACACATACTAGGATTGGGGGGGATTGGGGAGGCCACACATACTAGGATTGGGGGGGATTGGGGAGGCCACACATACCAGGATTGGGGGGGGAATGGGGAGGCCACACATACCAGGATTGGGGGGATTGGGGAGGCCACACATACCAGGATTGGGGGACTGTGAAGGCTACACATACCAGGATTGGGGGACTGAGAAGGCCACACATACCAGGATTGAGGGATTGGGGAGGCCACACATACCAGGATTGGGGGACTGGGAAGGCCACACATACCGTGACTAGGGAGGCCACACATACCAGGATTGGGAGACTGGGAAGGCCACACATACCAGGAATGGGGGATTGGGGAGGCCACACATACCAGGATTGGGGGATTGGGGAGGCCACACATACCAGGGTTGGGGAGGCCACACATACCAGGATTGGGGGATGAGGGGGTGCCATACATACCAGGATGGGGAAATTTACCAATAGCTGCTGCATTTCTCACCCTAGGCTTATACTCAAGTCAATACATTTTCCCAGTTTTTTTGTGGTAAAATTAGGGGCCTCGGCTTATACCCGGGTCGGCTTATATAAAATATATGGTATTTTAAAATCAGTGAGTACATGGTGCCCATAATACTGCAGGACTGTGGGGTGCATTATACTATATGGGGGCGGCATTTTACCCTATGGGGTGTGTAATATACTGTATGGAGGACTATGGGGAGTGCATTATATTCTATGGAGGACCATGGGAAGTTCATTATACTATATGGAGGATTATGGGGGGCGCATTATACTATATGGAGGATTATGGGGGGCGCATTATACTATATGGAGGATTATCGGTGGTGTATTATACTCTATGGAAGGCTGTGGAGCCGTTATAATATTTTGAGGGCTATGTGGGGGGCCATTATACTGTATGAAAGCAATTATACAGTGTGAGGGGTTGTGTGGGGTCCATTATACTGTTTGGAGGGCTCGTGCGGGCCATTATACTGTATGTAGGCACATTATAGTGTATGGAGAGCTTTGGGAGTCACAGTTGGGGGATCATACTGTGTTGGGGTCACCATACTTTGCCTTGGGAGTTGAAGTTGGGTACAATAGGGTCATTATACTGTGCATGTGGAGGCTAATGTGGAGGATGCACCATGGGGGTATCATACTGTGTTTGGGGTGCACTTTTGTTGGAATCACACTTTATGGGGCAATGAAAGAGGAATCTAGGACGTCAGCAGGAGGAAAATTACTGTGTAAAGGCTGCAAAGTTGTGAAATCTGCTCTTCTGTGACACAGACAAATATTTATTTATTTTTTGTGGGGGGGGGGGGGGGCAATTAGAACTTCTGCTCTGGGGCCCCATGATTCCTATGTACGCCCCTGATGGAGCGATTCTGGTTTCTGAGCTATTGTGGAATTTACAATAGATATCAGTCATATAATGTAAGAAGTGAAATCTTTGGCCTTGTATTATATATATATTTCTCTGCGGTATCTGTGTTAAAGGGGCCTACTGAGACTCTTTTTCCCAGGGCCCACAAAAACCTGGAGCTGGCCCTGGCCCCTCCATACTGCTGCCACCGTCCCCCATTTTTAATGGGACCGGATTTGGGGTCCGGGTTTTAGGAGCGACCACAAGAGCTTGGGTTGGAATGGTTGTTCACATAGCTCCCTCCAGTCTGAACTTTGCAACTTCTGTGAAAGGCAGCTGAATTGGCTCAGGTGTGTTTGTGTTAGTACATACCAATGTGGAGTGTGAGCTCTGATGGTGAACAGACCGTGCCTGAAGCCATTGCTGTGACTAACTTACCCTGAAAGTAAGACTGTGTACTTTGTACTGTGCCTACCCTCAAAGGACTGTTTTCTTTTGTTATTAGATGTTTTGTTTTGCCCTTTTGTTTGTTTTTTGGAGGTATGAGATATAATAAACCAAAGACTGTTTTGCACAAGAACCAAGAGCCTATGTGTACCCCTTATCGCTGCTAGGAATCCCTACACTACATATGAAAATGATCATTATCACCTGCTTGGTATAACTGGTTACTCATACACCTGGCTATAATCCAACAAGATCTCTGTTTTAGGGCTCGCTCACACTTGTAAAAAATCGGATTGCATTCGGTCCAATGTTAATCAATGATTCTGTGCTCATCTGCGTTTTTTTCAGCTCCAATCGGATTGAGATCGGACTGAAAAAAAAAAACCACAGCATGCTGCAATTGCATGCCAATTTTGGATGGCACGCACCTGTACAAGTCTATGGGTGCGTGTGAAACATCGCACTACACTCGGATGTCACCCGACTGCAGTGAGATTCCTGGGGACACTGGCAACAGAGGAGATGGAGAAATTACGTTCTCCGTCTCCTCTGCACCTGTGTTGCGATTCTCTGATGCGAGAGGATCGGAGCACGGAGCACTGACACTCGGCTGACGCTTGCAGCAGAGCAGGAACCGAGTGTCATTAGCATATCGCATCCGATGCTATACGCCCGTGTGACTCCAGCCTTAGTGCAATTATACTTAGAACAATTGATGCTTTGATGCTGTTTTGAAGGCAAGGTGTTATCACACTATTAACTTTGCATTTTGCTAATTTCTTAAAAAAAAAAAAAAAAAAATATTATCGTTTCTACTTTTTTAAAGCTTTCCTACTTTGCAGAACTTTTGCACATCTGCCCAAAATGTCTGCAGTGCATCCAGGCCTAAAAGTGGTCTATTACTACTACTATTACTAGATGTAGAAGTTTTTGATGTGGTGTGTATTCATTTTTGCATCAACTAATTTGAGTAAGGGCTCGCTCACACTTGCGTATAAATTGGACGAGTGGAAGCCGGTAAAAAAAAAATCGGATTGCACTCGGACCAATGTTATTCAATGAGGCAGTGCAGATCTGTGTATTTTTTTCTCAGCTGTTATTGACATGAGAAAAAATCGCAACATGCTGCAATTTCACACCGCAATCAGTACAGTGTGAGAAAAAAATTGCATGCCATACGGACCATCAGAGAGGCATCCAATTTTTACAGATGCATTATAATTCTGTATGTCGTAGAGAAAAAAATTAAATCCATAAAGACGTCTCCAGAGAGGAGACATATCACTCCTACATTGAACATATGGGATTAATTATAAGTGGGGAAGTGAGAAACTAATTACAAGTGGGAAAGTGAATGAGAGCTGACACTTCAACCTCCAGTGAAATAGGACCTCCTGCAGTGATCAGGTAATTACCAACAGGAGATCTGCTTGTATATTCAGAGGTGGAGAAGTACACTTCCAAGGTAAGAGATTCAAAGAACTGATCTCGGACTTTCTGGAGCCAGTGGTCAGTGATGAATATTGTGGTTTGCAATGATACGATATTTAGGGGAGATATATTTTTGGAGTTGTAGCAAAGAGACAAACTTAAAGGCGTATTCCCATCTCCAAGATCCTATCCCAATATGTAGTAGGTGTAATAATAATAATAATAATAATATTAGCAAATACCTCCAATTAGAAATGTAGTATAGTATTTTTGATTCGCTATGTCTCTTTCCTCATGTGCAGGCATTGCAGGACCTTAGGTATTCATGGTTACGTCCACTGATAAAGTAACAGTTAGTTATCTAGATGCTAGTGGTCGTAACCATGGATACATAAGGTCCTATATTGACTGCACATGAGGTAAGTGGCATAGCGAATCAAAAATACTATACTACATTTCTAATTGGAGGTATTTGCCAATATTATTATTATTACACCTACTACATATTGGGATAGGATCTTGGAGATGGGAATACCCCTTCACCGCATTCACTCAGACCACCGTTAAAAAATACTAATGCCTCCAACTTAACATACTATCCATGCCATATTTCCTCTCTATAGAAAGGTAAAATCGAGATAGGAAATATGACAATGATATCTCCCATGTGGGGCCTCCAGGGGCTGAAAGTTGGAGATCTCATAATCTGCTAAAAGACCTACGCATCCCACAACCAGCCCCCATATGAGTTCACCAAGGGGAAGTATGTGGGTGTAACCTTGGTCTAATAAAAATCAGAGTTTGAGTTTCTGTCATGGTTCATTTCTGGAAGACACATTTCTCTGTGAGAGTGTTCCATTTTCCTAATCAGAATGCTTCCCTCCATAAAGATAAGAGCAATTCCTGCAACCTCAGGTTTAGTACTTCTTTTTCGCTATTCCTTTTTATTTTGTGCAATTGTATATACTGTAATGTTTTGTCTGGTCATCTAAACAAGTCATCACAAAAATGTCACTGTATACAAACTGTGTTACGTGCATATATGTATCTTATTAATGCTTCTGTGCACTGTCTATAAGTGTAATTAGGGCTACATTCCCACAATGAGTTTTATTCATTCATTACGCAGCGTATTTTTAAAAAAATGCAAGTATCCTATTTTACTTACTAGGTGCAGAAAATCTGCAACATCGAAAACTCAACAGAAGCTCATCGTGGTAACGTAATGTGCATCCATGTGCATCCTACTGTGCATCCGTGTATCGTGTATTAGCTGGTGCACATTTTATTATATTGTTCCTAATATAAATATTCATGTAAATGTGCCTGCGCTTACACGGGTGGAGCCTGATGGAGTTGGGGCCTAGACACAAGTCCTGCACAGGGGGCCTTCACTGTCAGTGTCTGCCCCTACGTTGGGTATTTTCTTGTACAGATGGCCAAAGTAATGCAAAAACTTTAGGGGCAATTCATTGGTCAGCAATTCCCTCGCCAGTTTGATGAGGGTGCGTTTTGGAACAGACACTCTTGACTCATTAGCAGGTTCACGCCTCTGTGATAGCCCACATCGCAGTCTGGATGTTTGATTCACAGTGGTGATTATAATTATTATCTACTTTATCAATTATATTATGAAATGTTCAAGATGTTGAATATAAGGACACAACATTTTCATGGATAAAGAGAATATTGAAAAAGTAAATGGACGTGCTGTTTTCCTGTGTAGTGGATTTATGGCAATTCAAAGGTGGGAGACGATGAACTTGAATTAATAGGTCAGTTCGTTTATTATATATAATTTAATATTAAAGGCATGACATTATTAGCTTTTACATGTAAAACAGAAAATGATCCTAATAATTTGATTATCAAGCATTGCATTTCCGTGAAGTGTAAGCCACGCACTTTTTTACAATGTTAGGATTTTTTTAAGTTGCTTGTAATATAAAGTTTTTTATTGGACGATGTATACAAAGTTCTATTTCAAGAGAGTAAGCCTTAAAAATAACAAAGCCTATTCTGGCAACTCTCCAGAACAGCTGTTAAGTCCATGACCCCCATGGCAGTGAAAGCATTACCTACAACATAAAGGATGCTAGTTTGATATGGCTTTAAAAGGAACGTCCACTTAAAAACATGATCTCTGGTTTCCAGTTCCGATCATCTGTTGCGTCCGTATGTGACACCAGACACATTGCTCATTCTTATACAATGTGTTATGTATAGGGCAGTACATTACGTTCTGTCATTGCGTTAGAGCTGCATGTCTTAGAATTTTTCCGAATAGGTTTGTGAAGTGAAAAGTTTTATAGTTCACATATTCACATATACTACAAGTGGCTTGTGTGCTGGAGAACTCAAGCTGTCATAGGATTACATTGCCACTAGTCATATACCTGGCTGCCATGCAAAATGACATTTCCTACCCAGCCATAGTTGCAGGTGAAATATCCCTGGCTGGCAGTGCCTCCCCCTAGTAAAATCTGCCTGTGGTGGGTACATTCAGAAGGGAGTTGTCGCTGATAACCCCTACATTTAATATGATTTCCTAAACAACCATGAAGGCAACAGATTGGAGAACAAAATGTATGTCACCTTATTTTTTCCTCCCCAATAGACGACCTCCTTGAGCAGACCACCTCAATAGGTCTTTTATCAACCTACGTATGTCACGCCAGCGCAAGAAGGAGCCTGGCATGCGGCACAAAAGAGGGAAAGAAAGTAATGTTTGCCCTGACGATAGGAAAAGGGGGAGAGGGGAGACCATTAAACTCTCACCTGAGAGTACACCCTGCACTGCCTATTGTCACTAGATGGGTCCTTCTCCCAGTGTGTGATCACTTGTCTAAGCCATGGCTGGCCAGGAGCTAGTCCTAACTAGTGAGTAGGGCAGCAAGACACTAATCTCACTACTAAAGAAAGGAAACACAGGGAGGGAAACAGGGAGAAATCAAACAATAACTGGAACTCCACAGCTTCAACTGGAACAGCAAGTTAAACGTTGAGCGGACTCTAAAGAGGACCTGAGATCTGCTAATCTCTGCAACCTTCTGATCCCATATACCAAAAGGTCTCAGCAGGATGCAGGACATTTGTGATGATGTAACTATCTAGCTATGATATCCTGTGACAGTCTCAGTTTCCTCATATACAGTGTTATGAAAACGTGTTTGCCCCCTTCCTGATTTCTTATTCTTTTTCATGTTTGTCACACTTGTTTCGGATCACAAAACATATTTAAGAATAAGAAAAAAATAACATAAGTAAACACAAAATGCAGTTTTTAAATGAAGGTCTTTATTATTAAAGGAAAAAGAAATCCAAACCTACAAGGCCCTGTGTGAAAAAGTGATTTCCCCCCTTAAAACATGAATTAACTGCGGTTTATCACATCTTTGGGAAGCTGAGTTTAATTTCCCTAGCCACACACAGGCCTGATTACTGTCACACCTGTTCTCAATCAAGAAATCACTTAAATAGGACCTGCCTAACAAAGTGAAGTAGACCAAAAGATCCTCAAAAGCTAGACATCATGCTCAGATCCAAAGAAATTCAGGAACAAATGAGAAACAAAGCAATTGAGATCTATCAGTCTGGAAAAGGTTATAAAGCCATTTCTAAAGTGGCCAGATTACCCCAAGAGCGCAGCGATGATTTACTCAAGAGGTCACAAAAGACCCCACAACAACATCCAAAGGACTGCAGGCCTCACTTGCCTCAGTTAAGGTCAGCGTTCATGACGCCACCATAAGAAAGAGACTGGGCAAAAATGGCATTCATGGCAGAGTTCCAAGACGAAACCCACTGCTGAGCAAAAAGGACATAAAGGCTTGTCTCAGTTTTGCCAGAAAACATCTTGATGGTCACCAAGACTTTTGGGAGAATACTCTGTGGACAGACGAGACAAAAGTTGAACTTTTTGGAAGATATATGTCCCATTACATCTGGCGTCGAAGTAACACAGCATTTCAGAAAAGGAACATCATACCAATAGTAAAATATGGTGGTGGTAGTGTGATGGTCTGGGGCTGTTTTGCTGCTTCAGGACCTGGAAGACTTGCTGTGGTAAATGGAACCATGAATTCTGCTGTCTACCAAAAAATCCTGAAGGAGAATGTCTGGTCATCTGTTTGTGACCTCAAACTGAAGCACACTTGCGTTATGCAGCAAGACAATGATACACAACACACCAGCAGTCCGCATCTGAATGGCTTAAGAAAAGCAAAATTAAGATTGGAGTGGCCTCGTCAAAGTCCTGACCTTAATCCGATTGAGATGCTGTAACATGACCTTAAAAAGGCGGTTTATGCTTGGAAACCCTTCAATGTGGCTGAATTACAACAATTTTGCAAAGACGAGTGGCCAAAATTCCTACAGAGCGTTGTGAAAGACTCATTGCCAGTTATCGCAAAGGCTAGATTGCAGTTGTTGCTGCTAAGGGTGGCCCAACCAATAATTGGATTTAGGGGGCAATCACTTTTTCACACAGGGCCCTGTAGGTTTGGATTTCTTTTTCCTTTAATAATAAACACCTTCATTTAAAAACTGCATTTTGTGTTTACTTGTGTTATCTTTGTCTTATATTTAAATTTGCTTTGTGATTTGAAACATTTAAGTGTGACAAACATGCAAATGAATAAGAAATCAGGAAGGGGGCAAACACCTTTTCACACCACTGTATTATGCACACTGGCTATATTGTTTATTGAGTCCACATTACAGAAGATTACTTTTCAATGCAATTGTGAGTGCTCGAGAGGTTTTACTGTATACAAACCCTTGCCCGAAATGACTCTTTTCCATTTTTCTGTTTTAGTTTTATCCTCCCTTTCTTCCAAGAGAGCTAATTTTTTCATTTTTCTGTCGACAGCCATATGACGGCTTATTTTTTGTGAGATAAGCTGTACTTTTGAATGACACCTTTCATTTTATCATGTGATGCGCTGGAAAGCAGGAAAAAAATCTAAGTGTGATGAAATTGCAAAAAAGCCCAATTCCACAATTTTTTTTCATTTTTTATTTACAGTGTTCCCTATACAGTAAAATTTACAGAAATATGATTTTTCAAGTCAGTATGATTACAGACATACCAAACATGCAACATTTTTTTTTACTATTTAAATGATCAAAAAAATTGGAAATTTGTATAAAAAAAATTCACTTGTGTTGTCATTTTCTGAGACCGATATTGTTTTAAATTTTTGGTCGATGGGGATGTGTGAGGGATTATTTTTTATGTCCTGGGTCAATGTATTTATTAATACCATTTTGGGGTAGATGCAATGTTTCGATTGACTCTTAATTGCATTTTTTTGTGTTATTGTGGAGGCAGAAAAACTAATTCTGGCGTTTAGTTTATTTCTTTCATTAGGCTGTTTGCCGATCAGATTACCTATTTTTTTATTTTGTTTGATCAAACTTTTACAGTGATAGCATATGTGTGTAGTGGTAGTGATACCATATATGTGTAATTTTTTTATTTTGTTTCCTTTTAGTGGGGGGGAGAGGATGATTTGAACTTTTATATTGTCTTTTTTCATATTTCTAAAAGCATTTTTTCCCACGTCTCACTGTATTTTATTAGTACCCTTAGGGGACTTGAACCTGTTATCATCTGATCGTTTGTGCTATATACAGTGATTCCACTGGGATATTGTTGTATATAGCAACAATCATGGTCTCCTATGAACACCAGCCAGAAAATGTTGCTCAAAGGAGTACCGTCATGACAGGCATGAGGGTCATCAACAGATCCCCGGCCATCACAGCAACCCATTCACACCCTACGATTGCATTATGGGGGAGACAATGGGCACGTAGAATGACTCCCCCCCCGTCTGCCAGTGAGCAGTAGATGATTTAACAGGTTAACAGCCCACAGGCAGAGCTCTACTCCATGTGCAGCGGTTAGAGGAAATGATGGCTGAATATCTCAGCCATCATCTGCCGAGAACAAAGTGGGTTCAGTTCCTGAGCCTGCATCAAAGATAGGGAGACGGCATATGGTCTAACAGTATGTAATATGTTGGTAAGGGGTTATAGGGCTGTTCTCATCTTTTGTCTTTAGAAGCACACTCCTGATGATTGACAGTCTGGACAAGCAGCATAACTGCATCACTGATCCAAACTGTCTTTCCAATGTTACAAACAGAGACAGCTTTGACTCTGCTGCATCGCAAGAGCACAGCGACACCCATGCTGGTTATATCCAGTGATCGGTCAGCTTCAAAGCAGCACTTGCAAATGCTACATTCCTTACCTTGGAGATCGGCCAACCATTGACAGACTGCAGAGGTGGCCAGTAACCTAAGTACACAAAAAAATTCAAAATTCCTCGGTGCCTGAGAATGTAGAAGATTTTTACTAAGGGGTGAAGTGGCAAATGTTACACGCACGCCGCCTAAGTTCAGTCCTAGGGGAACCGTTACTCAGGGTGACCATAGGTTGCAGCTTCTCTCAGGCACACAATAGATTCAATTGCTGACACATCTGACAAGAGTCTTCATAAACAGTAGAATAGTAACATTTAATGAGGCATGGCCTGTGCAATGCAAATGTCTCTTTGAGCAGCAGGCTCCGGTAATAGTACAATCTCCTTTGCAACACAGCAGTACACAGTCTATTATCCGGTAGCACAGTACAGCACACTTCTATGCATACACAACCACAGGCTTTTCTCTCACAAGGACTCAATAGTACACAGCATTCTTTATCCTGCATGGAGATGGAGGGGGGGAGGGTGTGATGAGGGAGATTATCTCTATGACAGGATTCCTTCCAGTCCTTATCTTCCTCGCCGATAATACTCCACACTGTTAGCTCAGGGAGTCTGTCTGACCTGTGTTTAGCTTCCCTCATGACCTGAATTTTGTTCCCTTGACTTCTTTGATATACAGATCATAAGCCACCTTTCTCTTTGGCTCTGGCCAGAGAGTAAACAACTTCCCCACAATCCCCCTGGTGCTCTGCTAAAACATTCCCTGTCTCCTGTGACTGCGTTAACCCCTCTAGTTGCTGGATGCTTCTGGCGCACAACACTTCCTGTCTCCTGTGCTTCTGTTACTTCTAATAGTTGCTGAATGCTTTTAAAGCAACAGCACTACTTCTGCATGTCACACAAAGTTACTTGCTTTTACAAGCAATTTGGAATTTAACCGATTTAAGACGCGAAACCCCTTAAATGAAGATATACTAATGATATAAATAATATTTTACTGTGGGTAATTGTGTCTATGTAGATATTTATTAAAAGATCTACACCTTAACTAAATTCGTATTTTCTAAATGCAAAAAAAAAAAAAAATGAAATGAAAACTCAATTCAGCCAAGATGAAGCTAAAAGAAGAGGAAGTAACAGTCTTGCTTCTCTTCTTGTCACATTGACATCAGTTTAAGTAAAATTATGTAGTTTCACATAGTGGTGCTACCAGACGTTTGCAGCACCGTGCATGGTGCGCTCGTATGGAAATCTCTGTCTTGGACACCATGAGAAGCTGCTGAGATTCTGTTTCTCAGGCTTGAGGGGGAAAGAATTGCCAGCATAGTTTGAGAAGTCATAGAATTGTGGACACTCTCATGAAGAATGACTTTTGCATCCAGCAAAGTCTACTAAAAAGCCTGTACATCAAGGTTCAACATATGACCCAAGCTTAGAGAGGATGTGTCAGGTTCCCCTAACATGTCTCAGATGGGGAGCTGAGCCGGTGACCCGATGACAGAGCTCCGTCAAAGCTATTTGTGGTAGATTCATGTGGAGTCAGAGAGGTGAAATATGGCTCCAAAAAGGAAGAGGAGAATGAGGTGGAAGGTTGGACGCTTGCATCGCTGCCACCGGAGGGCGTCACTCACAGTAGAACAAATAACTGTACCTGAACTGTCATGGCCTAGTTTATGCTTACTATTTTCATTGAAAACCTTGTGACTTCATGGGCAGGTTTACACACGTCTATAAAAAAATCACAGAGTTTCATCCAGAAAAGTGGGATGATTTTTTTTTTCCTCACTTGTCATCTGTATACAATCCATTTTTTTTAAACAGCTATCAATCATTTACAGGGCCATTTACAGTTTCCTATGTTACAGAATTGCAATGTATCCAAAAAAATCGGGTGCTATACTGTGGCTTTGTACGGCTTCCAATTTTTTTTGAGCACCCATAGGCTTGAATGGGTGAGTCTCATTTGATTTACAGAAGAAACTAGTGCACGCTGCCATTTCTTTTACATGCAGATTTGGTCACTGAAAAAAATTGCTCGTCTTCATTGCCCCAATGAATACGATTGATCTGAATGCTGTTCTTTTTTTTCACAGATGGATAGGATCTGTTTATATGACAGTAAAGATAAATGATTGTGTTTAAATAAAATGTCATAAAAAAATAGTTACTGTTTATATCAGGTTCTTGTATTACGAATATTTTATTTTTAAATTGAGCCGTGGGGGGGCACCCGGAGCCGGGCCTTGTAAACACTGGGGGTTGTAGTCACCGTGGCGGCGACCCGGTCCGTGATCAGGGTGGTCAAACCAGGGTAGTCTAAGTGTATAGTCCGACTACGCCACCTGTGGAATGCGATTATTAGGAACCGCCGCTGCGGGGCAGTCCGCTGAAGTTGGTGGTGTGCGCAGCAGGGTGATGTAACTCCCCACAGGTAGAGTGTAGCTTCAGGGCAGCATGAGTGGATGATGGTGTTGATAATACCTGGATCAGTAATAACAACACAGAGTCTTTGCAGTGCGGTCCTGGGGTCTTTACTGGTGGTAATTATATAGGCCTCAACGGGAGTACTTGCTAGGGATGAGGGCCTGGCCAGTCTGGAAGTAATCCTAGAATTCCCCTTGCCAGGTGGAGTTGTAGGCCTGCCGTTCTGACTGTACTCTTTTGGCTATCCCGCTTATAGTCGTGTTGTAGCCCACGTCCCTGAGTGTGACGTGCTGTGCTCACCCGTATGGCTGGCGACTCGGATCCCGTGTATTCCTCGCTCCTCTGTGGCGGTACTGGTCCTTTCATGTGGCTGAGCCTCTGGGCTTCTGTGGGCCAGGAGACCTGCAATCTCCTGCCCTGCCGTATCTTCTGCTGGGCTTGAAGGGTCCCACAGCCTCGGACTCCGGTGTCCGGTTCTCTGTATGTACAGCTCCAGTCCCTGGCTTCTTGCTCCTTAGTGTCCTATCAGACTCCTGACACTGACTCAGACTAACCTTAGACTGACTAACCCCGCCTCCAGATCCAGTTATATAGGGCAGGATCCTCCCCTTTTCTGGTCTGGAGCAGGAGGTGTTGCATGTTGTGTGTTCCCTGACCAGGAAACTCCTGTTTTGCTCCCAGACATGGTATTACTACCACTGTGGCAACCAGACCCCCTGGGGTGCCACATTCTCCCCTAGTAAATTTCAGTACTCCGGGACTGAACATATTTTGCAAAAATATAACAGATAACAATACATTAACATATTTACAATCATTAGAGTCTCTATAGGTCACGGTATCATCCGTAACCAGGTGTCAATTTCACCGAAGATGTAGTTTGAGGGACCCGTCCCAAACCCTCCACGGAGGCCCTGGGGTGGCTACAGGGCATTGGTGATCCGGACGTTGGACCACGTCTTCAGCCACCTCCACAGGTTTTTGTTCTGTGGTCTGGCACAAAAGGGGCACTTTCCAGGTGCAACTATTTACAGGCAAAGTTTTTGGTTATTCCTTGTCCATAACCTGAAAGTCTTTTTGGATCCTGTCGGGTAACTGGAAAAACATATTCAATACACACATAAAACATTTGCAATAATACAGTTATATTTTACACTTAAATTCTCCAACGAGCAGGAATTTGACCTCTGGTGCTTCTGGTAGACCTGCGTAACACGCTGTCTGTCTGTGTTCTGCTCTGGTCCCCTTTTCCTACCCCTGGTGTAGTGGTCACTGTGTGATCTGCACTACTGGTATTTTGAGGTGTCACTGGTAGGTTGGGCAGCTTCCTACGGATCCTTTGGCTTACCGTGGGTACGACAGGCTCGCTACTAGCAGAGGGTAGATTCTCCTGGGCTGCTGATGAGGAATCTTCTGTCTCCGAGGCCAATGGTTCTTCCAACTCTACTGGGACTTCTACAGCTTCCTGAGGGGCTGGTTGGAGAAAAGTAAGGACCGGCACAACTATTGCATTATTTACTTGTGTCCATGACCGGGGAAATTCTCCGAGTACTGTGCTGACCATTTCTTCCACTTCCTCTGGGGGTTGAGTGATATCTTGGCCTTCTTCAGCATGCTGTAGCTGCTCAGGACATTTCTTCAGGTGGTCCCTGTAAACTGTTGCTGTTGTCTCACCTCCGTCCTTACTTATGAGGCACACCTTGGTGCTATCATGACTTGATGGTAGAATGGTGTACGGCTCTTTTTCCTACTGGTCATCCAACTTGTGGAGTCGCCTCTTCCTCTTTAGGACTTGCTCTCCTGATGACAAGGGGGCAGCAGGTGCATGTTGATTGTAAGTCCTCTCCTGCCTTTCTCTTGCTTGAGACGGACTTCTTTCAACACTCTCCTGTACCTTGCGGTATTGCTGTTGCCGCTCAGTGTCCCAATCCGCATCTGGTGAGGCATCCTCTGGTGTCAGAACTCCCATATCCAGGTCGATGGGCAGCTTACCAGGTCTCGCTCGCATCAGGTACGCTGGTGTGCAGTTGGTGGAATTCACTGGGATATGATTGTAGAGGTCCACCAGGTCTGGCAACTTTTCTGGCCACAGACTGTGTTCCTCCAGGGGCAATGTCTTCAGTAGGTCTATCACCACCTGGTTCATCTTTTCACACATCCCGTTGGTCTGGGGGTCATAAGGCGTTGTCCTGATCTTCTTGCAGCCGTACAGGTTGCAGAACTCCTGGAATACCTCTGCTTCAAAGGCCGGACCTTGGTCAGTTAGCACACGTTCTGGGTAACCATGTGGGCGGCAGAAGTGCTGCTGGAAAGCTCTGGCCGCTGTCTGAGCCGTTTGGTCCTTGACTGGCACTACTACCAAGAACCGGGAGTAGTGGTCTACGATGGTGAGAGCGTAGACATAGCCTGACCTGCTTGGGGACAGCTTCACATGGTCCAGGGCTACCAGTTCGAGTGGCTGCTTGGTGATGATGGGCTGCAGGGGAACCCTCTGGCTGGCACGGTCTTTCCTTCTCAGGTTGCACGGTCCGCAGTCTCGGTGCCACCTCTTGATTGCTCCTCTCATGCCAACCCAATAGAACCGTTCCCGCAGCAGGATTTCCAGCTTTTTCCATCCGAAGTGTCCTGCTCCGTCGTGGTACGCTTCCAAGACCATAGACGCGTCCCGCCTCGGGACTACCACCTGCCAGACCAGCTCGTGCGTCCGGGAGTTGACAGTTCTTCGACACAGCTTCCCTTCATAGATGAACAGCTTACTCTTCTCTTTCCACAGCTGTTTGGTCTCCTCTGGAGCATCTGGGTCAGGCTATGAGTCGGCTCGTGTCAGCAACTCTTTGACTAGGTGGACGGCCGGGTCACTGTCTTGTGTTTCTGCCCATCCGTGGTGGGGCAAGGGATTGAACGTGACCTCTTTGGTGGCAGAGTACCTGTCTTTCACACAGTGGGAGCACTGAGTTATCCCATGACGGTGGAAAGCGGGGATTTCTATCTCTTCCAGTTCTTCTGGGTCTTCTCCCCCATCTGGCAAGTTAGGCATCCTGGATAGTGCATCTGCGTTGGCATTCTTGCGCCCAGCCCGGTACTTGATGGTGAATTCATAATTGGAAAGTCGCGCCATCCATCTCTGCTCCAGGGCACCAAGTTTTGCAGTGTCCAGGTGTGTCAGCGGGTTGTTGTCTGTAAATGCGGTGAACTTGGAAGAGGCGAGGTAATGCTTAAAGCGCTCTGTCACTGCCCATACCACTGTCACTGCGAGGAACTCTAGCTTGAAGGAGCTGTAATTTTCAGGGTTCCTTTCTGTGGGCCGGTGTTAGAACTCTCCTGTTAGGTTTTTTCTAGTTTGCTGGTCACATGACCTTTTTTGCCTATTTAATCCTGCTCCGCCCTCCTGGCCTTGCTGGACTTCATTGTAATTTCTACTTTTGAGCTAGCTTAGTGCCCTGTTGCCTTTCTCAGTCAGTTTTGCTGGGTCTTCGGACCTCTATGTTCTATGTTGTTTGTTTGTCTTATTTCTGCTACAATTTCTGCTAGGAGGTGTCCATCTTTCTCCCAGTACCTAGTTATTGTAGGGATCCCTCCCTCACATCTATAGGTCTTCGTTCAGACTAGCCGAGGACTTTAGCAGGTCTGATCGCAGGATCAGGTTCCCCGTTACATCGTAGGGATTCAGCTTAGTTCTATTGTAGGAACAGATCTCCTGTCTTTCCTTAGTGCTTGTAGCAGATCATAACAGTAAGTCCAGCCAAAAAAATTTATCTAAGGAAAGACCTCCAGTTTCCATCATGGTCTCGGTTCAGGATTTGGCTCAACGCTTGCAGGGACTCTCTCTGGAGGTGGCCAAGCTCCAACAACACGTGAGTAGCTGTTCTGGAGCACATTTTGTAGAGCCAAAGGTACGTCTGCCTGATCTATTTTTTGGTGAACAACAAGATTTTTTTTCCTTTAAAAATGCTTGTTTATTGTATTTTCGTTTAAGACCCGGATCCTCTGGTGATGAATCACAGCGCATAGGGTTCATAATGTCACTTTTGCGCAAAGAACCTCAGGGATGGGCCTTTTCTCTCCAACCTAGTGATCCGTGCCTTAGATCAGTGGACAGTTTTTTTTCTGCTTTGGGGTTGTTGTATGATGATCCTGATCGTGTCTCATCTGCTGAGTCTGAATTAAGATGTTTGAGGCAGGGATCAGGTAATGTGGAAAATTATTGTACTCACTTCCGTCGGTGGTCTGCACAGGTGGAGTGGAACGATTCAGTTTTGAAAAGTTTGTTTCTTGCGGGGCTAGGTGAAAGGGTTAAGGATCTGCTGATTGCTTATCCTTCACCTGGAAACTTGCAGGAGGCAATGCAATTAGCTATACGGGTGGACAGGAGACTGCGTGAAAGGGTTAATGAGAGTAAATCCTCTGCCATGTCAGCTCCGAGTCTTGAGAGGGTCTGTACTGACATTGGAGAGCCGATGGAGATTGGGGCGATGTCACCCCACTCTCAGGAAAAAGACCGCAGATTTTCTGAAGGTTTGTGCTTTTATTGCGGTGGATCTGACCATATCATTAAGAACTGTGTGCTTCGTATGAACAAAGAAAAAAAAAACATCAGTTACGCCCGTATAGCCTGTTTAAATACTAAGGGTGTACTTCTTTCTGCTACTACCACTGCTCAGGAGGAGTTAATTGAATTTCGGGTATTTGTGGATTGTGGTTCTACTCTGAATGTGATTTATGGGGGATTCTTGGAAAAACTTAAATTAAAACCCAAACCTTTGTCATCCCCTATTGCCGTGGTTTCTGTCGATGGCTCTCCCTTAAAGAGTGTTACTCACAAGGTCTGTGAATTTCCCATCACTATTAATGGTATTCACCAAGAGAATTTGGATTTGGTAGTATTAAATAATTTGCCTTCTCCAGTAGTGTTGGGGTTACCCTGGTTAAAATTGCACAATCCTGTACTGGATTGGTCTACCAATGAAATTAAGTCCTGGAGCCCTAACTGTTATGACAAGTGTTGTAACGGGCGCGTTGCTGCTGTGGATAAAGGGGAATTACCTGAACCTATTCAGGATTTTTGGAAAGTTTTTTCTGAGAAGGAATCGCAAATTTTGCCTCCCCATAGAGACTATGATTGTACCATTGAATTTGTCCCTGGAGCGACTCTTCCTAAAAGTCGTTTATTTAATCTTACTATTCCTGAGAGAAAGGCTTTGGAGGAATACATACAGACTAGCTTGGCCGCCGGTCACATTAGGCCTTCCAAGTCTCCTGTGACTGTTGGATTTTTTTTTGTTAAAAAAAAGGACGGCGGTTTACGTCCTTGTCTGGACTTTCGTGAGATTAATAAAATTACTGTACGCAATCCTTACCCACTGCCATTGATTCCTGATTTGTTTAACCAGTTAGTGAGGGCCAAGTGGTTCTCTAAAATTGATCTCCGGGGGGCATACAATTTGTTGCGCATGAAGGAGGGTGATGAATGGAAGACTGCTTTTAACACTCCTGTGGGTCATTTTGAGAATCTGGTTATGCCTTTTGGTCTTACCAATGCTCCAGCATTTTTTCAGAATCTTATTAATGACATCCTTAGACCTTTGATCGGCAAAAATGTGGTTGTGTATTTGGATGACATTTTGATTTATTCGCCTGATCTGGAGTCTCATTGGCGGAGCGTACGTGAGGTATTACAGTTATTAATTGACAATTCGCTTTTTGCTAAGCTAGAGAAATGTGAGTTCGCTGTACAGAGGATTAGTATTTTGGGCTACATTATCTCCAGTGAAGGTTTTGAGATGGATCCGGTTAAAGTTCAAGCTGTGCAGGAATGGCCTAGGCCTATTGGTTTGAAATCGATACAGAGGTTTTTGGGTTTCGCCAATTATTACAGAAAATTCATAAAAAAAATTTCTATTATTGTCAAACCACTGACCGATCTCACCAGGAAAGGTGCTAATGCGGTTCAGTGGACTTCTGAGGCCATTGAAGCTTTTGTGTTTCTAAAGGAGAGGTTCACCTCTGCTCCCATCCTTATGCAGCCTGATGTGACTAAGCCGTTTTTGGTTGAGGTTGATGCTTCTTCTGTGGGGGTCGGTGCGGTGTTGTCTCAGGAAAACAAGGATGGAGTACATCCCTGTGCCTTTTTTTAAAAAAAAATTTCTGAGACTGAACTTAATTACGATATTGGTAATCGGGAATTGCTGGCTATTAAACTCGCATTTGAATACTGGCGTCATCTCTTGGAAGGTGCTGAATTTCCCATTCAGGTTTTCACTGATCATAAAAATCTGATCTATCTTGATGCTGCCAAGCGCTTGAATGCCCATCAGGCTAGGTGGGCACTTTTTTTCTCGCGGTTTAATTTTTCCGTTCCTTACATCCCGGGTACCAAGAATGTTAAAGCTGATGCTTTGTCTCGCAGCTTTTCTCCCATGGTCGGTGCTGAGGAGGAGGAGAGCATTTTACAAGAAGGTGTTGTGATTGCTGCTTTGGACTCCGTTTTGGAGGATGAGATTCTTAAAGCTCAGGAGAATGCCCCATCTAACACTCCCCATGGGAGGTTGTTTGTGCCTAGGACCTTTAGGAGAGATTTGTTTGCTGAGTGTCATGAGTCTCGGTTGTCAGGTCATCCAGGAATTTCTGAGACCAAGAGACTTGTGGGTCGCAGTTCTTGGTGGCCTGGATGGCAGAAGGAAGTCATTAAGTGGGTGCGTCAATGTACTGTGTGTGCTAGATCTAAGTCTTTGCATGCTCCTGCTGCGGGGTTGCTTTGCCCTCTGGAGGTTCCTACTGCACCTTGGACACATCTGGATATGGACTTTATTACTGACTTTCCCCCCTCTGAGGGTTTCACGGTCATCTGGGTGGTCGTGGACCGTTTTAGCAAAATGTGTCACTTGGTTCCCTTCATCAAACTGCCCTGCGCTAAGACACTCGCTAAGGCCTTTGTCAAGGAAATTATCAGACTACATGGCGTTCCTACTGACATTGTTTCTGATAGGGGACCTCAGTTCGTGGCTCGTTTTTGGCGTGCCTTTTGTGACAGGTTGGGAGTTCATTTGTCGTTTTCATCTGGATATCATCCTGAGTCTAATGGCCAGACAGAAAGAAAGAACCAGGATGTTGAGCAGTTCTTGCGTTGTTTTGTGGCAGACAATCAAGAGGGGTGGTCTGAGTTTCTGCCACTTGCTGAATTTGCTCTTAACAACCATACATCCTCTTCTGCTGGGTATTCGCCTTTATTTTGTTGTTCTGGGAGACATCCGTCTTTTGGGTCATTCTCCAAATTGGTATCGGCTGTGCCTGAGGAGGAGAGTTTTTCCGGTGATTTGGAGAGAGTTTGGACGGATGTGCGTGGTAATCTTCAGGAGGCTAACAAAAAATCTAAGAGGTACTTTGATAGGAAACGGCAAGAGGTTTTGTTTGCTATTGGTGACATGGTTTGGTTGCCCTCTAAGAATCTGCGACTGAAGATTCCTTCTAAAAAATTGGGTCCCAAGTTTGTAGGGCCCTTTAAGGTGCTTCAGATAGTTAACCAATCTGCTGTTAGGTTGGAGGTTCCTACCTCCTGGAAGATTAATCCGGTGTTTCATGTTTCTCTGTTGAAAAGAGCTGATGTGTCGGATGGTGACGCCTCTGCCACTGTTCCTCCGGTGGTGGAGGACGGGGAATATGAAATTTACCGCATCCTAAATTCTAGACGGTATAGAGGGAGTTTGCAGTATCTCGTCGCTTGGAAGGGTTTCGGACCCGAGGATAACTCATGGGTGAGGGCGGATGATGTTTCTGCTTCCAGACTTGTCAGAGCGTTTCACAGGAGGTTTCCTGATAAGCCCGGGCCTAGGGGATCCGGAGGATCCTCTTAGAAGAGGGGGTACTGTTAGAACTCTCCTGTTAGTTTTTTTCTAGTTTGCAGGTCACATGACCTTTTTTGCCTTTTTAATCCTGCTCTGCCCTCCTGGCCTTGCTGGACTTCATTGTAATTTCTACTTTTGAGCTAGCTTGGTGCCCTGTTGCCTTTCTCAGTCAGTTTTGCTGGGTCTTCGGACCTCTATGTTCTATGTTGTTTGTTTGTCTTATTTCTGCTACAATTTCTGCTAGGAGGTGTCCATCTTTCTCCCAGTCTCTAGTTCTTGTAGGGATCCCTCCCTCACATCTATAGGTCTTCGTTCAGACTAGCCGAGGACTTTAGCGGGTCTGATCGCAGGATCAGGTTCCCCGTTACATCGTAGGGATCCAGCTTAGTTCTATTGTAGGGACAGATCTCCTGTCTTTCCTTAGTGCTTGTAGCAGATCATAACAGCCGGAGCTTCCGGCTGGCATAAGCGATTACCCGCTCTCTGCCCTGCTGGATCTGGGACAGCACCGCTCCCAGTCCCACGTTGCTCGTGTCCATATGGAGGATGAAGGGCTGGCCATAATCAGGGTAAGCCAGGATCTCGTCCCCCATGAGGGCCATTTTCAGCTGGTGGAAGGACTCATCTTCCAGCTTGTCCCATCTGAACGGCAGCTTCTGGCTTTTGGCCTTCCTGGACTGGCCTATTAGGAGGTCCTGCATGGGTGCCGCCATCTTGGTGAAGCCTGGAATAAATCTTCGATAATAGCCTACCAACCCGAGGAACTGCCGCACTTCCTTTACGGTGGAGGGTCTTGGCCAGTCCTTGATTACTGTGATTTTATCGGGGTCTGGAGCTACACCGCCAGCCCTCACCACGTGCCCCAGGTACTGTACCTTGGGCTTCAGCAGATGACATTTTGAGGGCTTCACCTTTAGACCAAAGCCAGCCAGGGCGTCAAACACTTCCGCCAGGTACTTCAGATGGTCCTCATACGTCTGGGAGTATACCATGACGTCATCCAGGTACAGCAGGACCGTCTCGAAATTCTTATGTCCCAGACAGCACTCCATCAACCGCTGGAAGGTTCCTGAGGCGTTGCAGAGCCCGAATGGCATGCAGTTGAACTAGCTGAGGCCCATCGGGGTGTTGAATGAGGTCTTCTCCTTATCCGCCTCTGCTACAGGAACCTGCCAATACCCACTAGTAAGATCCAAAGTAGAGAAATAATTAGCAGATTTTAACGGAGTTAGTGACTCCTCTATCCTGGGTAGCGGGTATGCATCTTTGTGTGTTATGCGGTTGATTTTCCTGTAGTCTACACACATTCTCATAGTGCTATCCTTTTTCTTTACAAGAACTAATGGAGCTGCCCAGGGGCTACAACTGTCTCTTATTATCCCAGCCTCCTTCATTTCTCGCACCATCCCTTTGGCATTTTGGTAGTGTGCAGGGGGTACAGGCCGATACCTTTCTTTAATGGGTGGATGGTCTCCCATGGGGATATGGTGTTGAACCCATTTTACCTGCCCGAAGTCAAGTGGATGTTTACTGAAGACCCTTTCGTATTCCTGTACCACCCGGTACACTCCTTGTTTTTGGTGTGGAGTTAGTGCCCACATGCAGCTTCTGACACCAGTCCTCCATTTGTCCCTTGGAGCCGTTATCCTCCGCCTGTTGGGATGGAGGCAAGGGTTCCACTGTCTTTATAGAATTCTGGTTGACAGTGAACAGTTTGGCTAGGGTGGCATACCGGGGCAAATGGACTTCTCTCTCCCCAATGTTTAGGATGCGGACGGGTACCCTCCCATGGCGGACATCAACCACCCCCTGGGCTGTCAAAATGGTGGGCCTACTGTCAGAGTAGACGGGCTCTACCAAGGCCTGGTAATCTCTACCCCTTAGACCAATAGCTGCCCGGCACCATATCATCATTTCACTTTTTGGGGGCATGGCAATTGGGAATGGGTCATTCATCCTAACACTACCAATTTCACCACCAGACACTTCTACCTGCTGTCTTTTCATCAGGGCTCGGATCTCCCTCTGTAGAACCCGCTGCTGGCTGGAACTGGCGGTTTCCGCAACCTGCTGCAATAAGACAATTATCTCTGCAAGACAATTTACAATGACATTAGTGCCTAAAGTTATCATAGGATGACTTTCTCGGCGATCAATGTCGACAATAATCATTCCTTGTGCTGGCAGTTCGACTTTGCCAACCTTTATGGTCACTTCTTTGAACCCTACCTGAGGCACGGGTTGACCATTACTAGCATAAATGCTCAAATGTTCGTCTGGACGGCGGGTGATGTCAGAGTCAGTCCAGTACCGTTTGAAAATAATGTAGGGGATGGTGGTCACCTGGGATCCAGTGTCCAGCAACGCGCTCATTGGAAAGCCGTCCAGCACGACAGGTAGGACCGGTCGCCCTCCCACATATTTGTCTCGCCAGCTTGATGGGCCTGGTGGTCTTATGCCTGGGGGTTGGCCCTCTGCCCAAGGTTTTGCCCGTTTAAATGACAGTACCTTGCATAATGTCCCGGCTGGTTGCAGCTGCGGCAGATGGGTTGTCCGTCCTGATCGTAGCGGTCGCTGTTCCTCCCTCTGGATGGTGGAATCCTATTCTGCCTGCGCCATGGGATGTCCTCCGGACTGGAAGCCAGCTGGATCTTTCCTTTGGGAGACACCTGCAAGGACTGTACAGTTTTGGTTAGCACAGCTACACTTTTGGTTAACTCTTGGACCTGATGGTGCAGGTCTGTAGACGGGGCATTGTCCAGAGTCTGCGCATCAGCTCCTACAGGCTCCGGAGAAAAGGGTGCCACCTCCTGGTGGTAGGTGATAGCTGGGCGCCGGTGAGCTGTAGCGCCACCTGGTGCTGGTTCCCGTAGCACCCGGATGGCCCTGTCCTTAAACTGAGCAAAGTTCAAGTCAGGGTTTTGCAGGGCCATTATGCGCAGCTGGGTTCGGTGGGCGCTAGACAGTAAACCCTCAATAAATTGTTCGGTTAACAGTCTGTTTTCATCTCATACACTGTCAGGGTCTACCTGTTTGATGGCCCTCAGCGCCTCCTGCAGGTTTAAAGCATAGTCCCGTACACTGTCCTGTGCCCGTTGTTTGCACCCATAGAACTTAATTTTTATCTCTGCGGTGGTGCGGGTGTCAAAAGTGTCCTTTAGGCGGGCCAGTATCTCCTTTACAGTACCTTTTTCTCTGGCTGACCAGGATTTTACCTCTCTCTGGGCTGCACCAATCAACTGGCCTATAAGGATGCTCACTTTCTGCTCCTCGGACAGGGGATATACCTTAAACAGGCTGCTTAGTCTCTCTTTGAAGTCACTCAAGGTGTGCGACTCTCCTGAGTACTGGGGCAACCACGCTGCCCCCGGTATATAAGGCATGGTGAATGGCATTACCGCGGCAGCGGCTGCGCTGGTGGTTGAAATTCCCTCCATATCTGGCGTCATCCTCCCCCCTGGTGAACCGTGGCCTACCTTCTTTCTCTTTTCTTCCGTAAGCCGCAGTTCCGCAGGCGATGGTCTCCGTCGAGGACCTGGCGTCGCACGCGTCTGACGTCAGCGTTCGCTGTGGCTCCTTCCAGGACCTGGCACTGCGTCAGTGCGTGGGGCGGTGCTTTGGACTTCACGCGTTTTCAGCGATCACGCCCCTCTTCTTCCCGTGCGGCGACTTGAAAATGGCGGACGATGGCAGGAAAACGGCGACAAACGGCGGGAAAAATTCACCACGGTATGCGACACAGTCTGTGAAGGCGCGCAGTACCCGGTGGTAGCGGGCACGTAATCCTGCCGACTACGCCAAAGTTGACGCGACCCCTGGGCCGTGGGGGGGCACCCGGAGCCGGGCCTTGTAAACACTGGGGGTTGTAGTCACCGTGGCGGCGACCCGGTCCGTGACCCAGGGCGGTCAAACCAGGGTAGTCTAAGTGTATAGTCCGACTACGCCACCTGTGGAATGCAGTTATTAGGAACCGCCGCTGCGGGGCAGTCCGCTGAAACTGGTGGTGTGCGCAGCAGGGTGATGTAACTCCCCACAGGTAGAGTGTAGCTTCAGGGCAGCATGAGTGGATGATGGTGTTGATAATACCTGGATCAGTAATAACAACACAGAGTCTTTGCAGTGCGGTCCTGGGGTCTTTACTGGTGGTAATTATATAGGCCTCAACAGGAGTACTTGCTAGGGATGAGGGCCTGGTCAGTCTGGGAGAAATCTTAGCATTCCCCTGGCCAGGTGGAGTTGTAGGCCTGCCGTTCTGACTATACTCTTTTGGCTATCCCGCTTATAGTCGTGTTGTAGCCCACGTCCCTGAGTGTGACATGCTGTGCTCACCCGTATGGCTGGCGACTTGGATCCCGTGTATTCCTCGCTCCTCTGTGGCGGTACTGGTCCTTTCATGTGGCTGAGCCTCTGGGCTTCTGTGGGCCAGGAGACCTGCAATCTCCTGCCCTGCCGTATCTGCTGCTGGGCTTGAAGGGTCCCACAGCCTCGGACTCCAGTGTCCGGTTCTCTGTATGTACTCTGCCAGGACGAGCTCTGCATAGCTCCAGTCCCTGGCTTCTTGCTCCTTAGTGTCCTATCAGACTCCTGACACTGACTCAGACTAACCTTAGACTGACTAACCCCGCCTCCAGATCCAGTTATAGAGGGCAGGATCCTCCCCTTTTCTGGTCTGGAGCAGGAGGTGTAGCATGTTGTGTGTTCCCTGACCAGGAAACTCCTGTTTCGCTCCCAGATGTGGTATTACTACCACTGTGGCAATCAGACCCCCTGGGGTGCCACAGAGCTGTGACATCGCCTATTGTGATTGGTGGATCCCGTGTTAGCAGATGTGTGTAAAGGTGTTTTTCTGTTATTGTAATGCTGCCTCTGATAGTAATGTGTCTGCTGTAAACTCTTCATGAAAGGACAGGAAGTATGAGTTTAAAAAAGACCAGAGTCAGTGTGAAAAGTGCCAGATTGCAATTTTTTTTTAAATTCGATAGTGATATGAAAAAAAAAAAAACCTATAACACAAAACCTAATTCATACAATGAGCCATTTTCTTAGATCACATCATCGTTAAGAGAAGAATAAAGTCATTGTTTCTTTGCTTTTAATTGAACTTAGTTTTCAATCCCTGTGGCCCACATTTCCTATTTGCTAGTGTATGTTACACCTGTCTAAGTAAAAGAGATCTTTGGAGAGTTTTGCACCAATTGTACTATAAAGGTGCACACCTGCTTAAGAAATGTAGTGAATTTGGAATTTTTGTAAAAAAAAGCCCATTATTTGCTCTCACTTTTCTGTAGCAGGTCTGTTTACGCTGACCGGTCGATGGAACGATGTGACTGCCGATCGGTAAACTTTTACTGATCGGCAGTCGTTTGAATGCCTGTTCACACAGGTAGACCGAAGTATACGATGTGCACAGAGCGATCAATGATAGATCAATCAGTGGTTAGGCCACCATGGTTCACGGCTTTGCGACTCTTCTTTACTCAGGATGATGCTCTGTCGAGAACAATGCTGCATAAGGGATCATTTCACCCAGTGAACGAGGGTTTTGCTCGTTCATCAGGTGATCGGCGACCTATTTACACGCCAAGGTAATCGTGAAACAATTGCTTTTAACAACATTCATTCACGATCACTCATTCACGATTATCTTGCAGTGTAAATGCCCTTTAATTGCTACAGTCATTTGCTACCATTTGGCTTGTGGCGGGGATAGTAAAGTGTTGATTACTAGGTTGCATATCTGAGGCGCTGTGTGTGGTCTGGTTCTTCTTCATTTATGCTTTTCAGACAGACAGTAGCAGCAAAAGGCCATCTGTGTGCTCACTGCTCTCTATAATGCCCATAAATACCAGAGCTCCTGACCGCTCACTCCCACGGTATTTTATGTGGTGCATTTTGGCAAATAGCATAGAATAAATCATCTATGAACATGTAAAGGCACAAATTAGGCTAACAAGTTATGTCATTCATTTTGTCTAACATGAAATGGCATCAACAAATAAATGAAATACATTTTTGGAAAATATAAAAAAAAAATCTGCCCTGCTCATCAGCTAATCAGACCAGTTTAAAAAAAAGGTTATTTACATAGGGAAATACAGTACAGACCAAAAGTTTGGACACACCTTCTCATTTAAAGATTTTTCTGTATTTTCATGACTATTAAAATTGTACATTCACCCTGAAGGCATCAAAACTATGAATTAACATATGTGGAATTATATACTTAACAAAAAAGTGTGAAACAACTGAAAATATGTCTTATATTCTAGGTTCTTCAAAGTAGCCACCTTTTGCTTTGATGACTGCTTTGCACACTCTTGGCATTCTCTTGATGAGCTTCAAGAGGTAGTCACCGGAAATGGTTTTCACTTCACAGGTGTGCCCTGTCAGGTTTAATAAGTGGGATTTCTTGCCTTATAAATGGGGTTGGGACCATCAGTTGTGTTGTGCAGAAGTCTGGTGGATACACAGCTGATAGTCCTACTGAATAGACTGTTAGAATTTGTATTATGGCAAGAAAAAAGCAGCTAAGTAAATAAAAACGAATGGCCATCATTACTTTAAGAAATGAAGGTCAGTCAGTCCGAAAAATTGGGAAAACTTTGAAAGTGTCGCCAAGTGCAGTTGCAAAAACCATCAAGCTCTACAAAGAAACTGGCTCACATGAGGACCGCCCCAGGAAAGGAAGACCAAGAGTCACCTCTGCTTCTGAGGATAAGTTTATCCAAGTCACCAGCCTCAGAAATCGCAAGTTAACAGCGGATCAGATTAGAGACCAGGTCAATGCCACACAGAGTTCTAGCAGCAGACACATCTCTTCAACAACTGTTAAGAGGAGACTTTGTGCAGCAGGCCTTCATGGTAAAATAGCTGCTAGGAAACCACTGCTAAGGACAGGCAACAAGCAGAAGAGACTTGTTTGGGCTAAAGAACACAAGGAATGGACATTAGACGAGTGGAAATCTGTGCTTTGGTCTGAAAAGTCCAAATTTGAGATCTTTGGTTCCAACCACCGTGTCTTTGTGCGACGCAGAAAAGGTGAACGGATGGACTCTACATGCCTGGTTCCCACCGTGAAGCATGGAGGAGGAGGTGTGATGGTGTGGGGGTGCTTTGCTGGTCACACTGTTGGGGATTTATTCAAAATTGAAGGCATACTGAACCAGCATTGCTACCACAGCATCTTGCAGCGGCATGCTATTCCATCCGGTTTGCGTTTAGTTGGACCATCATTTATTTTTCAACAGGACAATGACCCCAAACACACCTCCAGGCTGTGTAAGGGCTATTTGACCAAGAGGGAGAGTGATGGGGTGCTACGCCAGATGACCTGGCCTCCACAGTCACCAGACCTGAACCCAATCGAGATGGTTTGGGGTGAACTGGACCGCAGAGTGAAGGCAAAAGGGTCAACAAGTGCTAAGCATCACTGGGAACTCCTTCAAGATTGTTGGAAGACCATTTCCGGTGACTACCTCTTGAAGCTCATCAAGAGAATGCCAAGAGTGTGCAATGCAGTCATCAAAGCAAAAGGTGGCTACTTTGAAGAACCTAGAATATCAGACATTTTTTCAGTTGTTTCACACTTTTTTGTTAAGTATATAATTCCACATGTGTTAATTCATAGTTTTGATGCCTTCAGTGTGAATGCACAATTTTCATAGTCATGAAAATACAGAAAAATCTTTAAATGAGAAGGTGTGTCCAAACTTTTGGTCTGTACTGTATGTGGCTACCAAACCCTCCCGACACCACTCATGTCATGGCTAAACAGTGGTTAGATGTATATCATGATTAGATTTCTTTGAATTATCCTTTTCTTTCTTTACAGCAAATGATCGGGGTATCAAGTCATTAGTGGAGTACAAAATATAGGGAAGTTGACGTTCTGTTTCAACCTCAAATACCCCCTAACTGTAAGGGCGCATTCAGACGGCCATATAAAATGGTCCGAGATCGGGACACAGTGCCACACAGTCTGTACTTCTGTGGATGAAGGCTTTATGTCTTATTCACATGAAATGTGTCAGAAACACCTCTGAATATCAGCATATAAAGTCAGAGGTAAATATGTCCTGTAGTAGACTTCCACTTTATAGCAGTAATCTCCAAAAGAGACGCCTGTGTTTGCTCTATTGATCTGCTGTTTCTGAAGCACCCATACACATTAGACTCACACCAATCAGTTTACTGCAGAGCCAGCTTCAATTAAGAAAAAAAAAGGTTTTCTTCATTAAGCAACCCCTTTAAGAATCTAAGCTCATTTGTGTTGTTTAATCAAACACCTGAACTATACTGCTCCATCAAGTCAACAGTCTTCATAAAAAAGGGAGGTGTTAACAAAAAAAATATATTGGCACTAACTATGTGGCCCACATACAGCCAGTCTATAGCCTCCCCCCCCATAGACTTTAGATAGATGTCGGCCAAATCGTTCTGCTGGCACTAGTAATGAGCGAACATGCTCAGATAAGGTGTTATCCGAGAACGTTTGTGTGCTAACAGAGTATCTTCGGAGTGTTCGAATACTATGCTCAAGTCGCCATGGCTGCATGTCTCGCGGCTGTTCGACAGCCACAACACCGCATGGATTGCCTAACAAACAGGTAATCCATGCTGTGTTGTGGCTGTCCAACAGCCGCAAGTCATGCAGCCGCAGCGCCTCAATCATAGCATTCGCGCACACCGAACATACTCTGTTAGCACACGAGCATCCTCGGATAACACCTTACACATTCGCTCAACACTAGCTGCCACCTATCTTTCTAATCTCCTCAACAGACACAGGAGTGTTTGTGTTCTTGTTATCACGTAACTTACTAATACACGGGTAATGGGAATAATTAAGCCTACAACACGGAGAAGCTGCACCTACACCCTACTGGTCCCTGTACGGACTAGACAATCCCTAGCATCACAACTAAAAACACAAATTCGACCTGGCTTTCTAAAAGGCGGTCAAGGGGTTTCTCGTACCTCCTCAGGGACCAGAGGGAAGGCCGCTGTACACAGCTAACCAGGAGAGAGAAAGTGTGCAGAGGGATATGAGGACCCAGAGCGAGGAAACTTAAAGCACATGCATGAAGGGAAAATAAGGAGAACTAAGGAGGATAACAAAAGAAACAAGAATATCCTCCCACCAACCTAACTGAGGAGAAAGGAAAGATGCTGGGAATGCAGATAAACAAACACACAGCAGAAATGCAAACGGTGTTTGCCTAGCAGAGAAAATCCCTTTGCTGAAGAGCTGTAACTCCTTAACACTAATCCACTTAGAAGTATAGCCAGCAAGGAAGTGTAGTGAAGGGGAATATACATAGCCCAACCCAGAAAGTGATAAGGCAACCAAAATAAGGCAATGGGAAACACCTGAAGAGGAGCAAACCCATAAATCAAAAATAAAAGCAATAGGAACCATCAGCATGAGGATAGGGAAGAAAAGGGCAATAGCTCAGCAGACATGAGAACCGACCACAGAGCAAGAGGTCAGCGGATCAAATCCCTAAACTGAGTCATGACAGTTCTTTGTGGAAGAGCTACTGCCAGGCTTCTTCTCTGGTCGTGGCTTATCTTTTAAAGAAATCAGACATCGGAAATGCAATACAGGCCGGATCCTTATCTCCGCCCAACATCATCTGGAGTATTGGGGCTCCTATACACATTGAACTTGTCGAAATTGACGTGTTCGGCCGACGTTAGTCTAATGTGTATGGGGGCCCTAAGTTATAGCTGAAATGTGTGTTTTTTATACAGTTACTAGAGGGTGCTTGCAGTGCAAATAATTAAAAAATGGACCGGTGGCCTATCAGTTTTGGTGAAGACAGGTCAGGAAAGTTATAAATAAATTTCCATTTTCACTGGTGGCTTTAAAATGTGACCTAATATATTTTAGCCTTGTAACGTAACTCAAGTGACCAAATCTTAGTGACAAAGAATGGCAACTGGCTGGTCTAGGCTTGCTGAAGGAGACTGAAGTGAATTCCTTGCAGGGTTAAATTTCTTCCATGAGTAATATTACTGATATTAGAATCAGCGCAAGGAAGTACTCAACAGGATGGAATCCAAACAAAGTTCAGATCACACTGATTATCTCAACTATCAGATTATTTTTACACAGTTTTTTTTAAAAGTGAATGCAGTCTGAAATTCTCATCAAAAGACTTCAACAATTCTTTGAAAACTCATTCTATATATTTCTATGATTCATTTCCACTTAGCAGTTCATATAAGTTTTTTGAACTTTATTTTTTTCAGAAATTTTTTTGAAAAATGATAGTATGATACACCCACACCTACTCATGCACTAAGAAGTGGTTAAACAGTGAGCAGCAGATGGAAAGTATGTACAGTACCTGGAAATAGTATACAACACAAATTAACACCGCGCTATAGAAGACCAAATAAATACTGCTCAAATAGAACCCAAAAATTACAGGCAATTAATAACCAAAAATGTTAACAAAAAGTGAGTCCAAGTGTCAAAATAGTTGTGACCGTGCTCCAGGGTCACTGCAGATACATGCGTAACTATTGGCTAATGTTTTACTGCTATCACAATCTATCACAATGATCGGAAAAAAACAGTGATTCATAAACTAAACCAAGGCAAAGAGAGAGAACCAGCCAGGCTTAAAAATAATATTATCATATATTGACCATAGATTGAAAGGTAAAAAAATATAGCATAAATATATATTTATATACCAGCCTGTTTAGTGAACATGTTGGAGGCTGCCTGACAAATACAACACATGCAACATGATCATTAAGGCTCATGTGAACCAAGTGGATGACAACAATGTACACTCACTGCTAAAGGTAGGGTCCGAGGTGCAGGAGCTGTACGCTGTTCCAACTTGATGATGAATAGCAATGGAGCACTGTCGGCATATATAGCAGAGAGGAGCGTAGTGCGAGGCAGCAATCCAGGGAGACGCGGCTGGTGACGTTCCTGGAGATGGAAGCAAAACACGGTCACGAGGAGTGTGTGAGGTCACAGATTCTGAAGCTTGGAAGCCAAGAGGGACTGCACTTCTCTTACGCGTTTTGGAAAGATGCTGTTTCCTTCATCAGAGGGGACCTGTTTCCTTCATCAACTTGGAATAGCTCCTGCACTGCGGATCACTTATGACAAGGATCAGCCCTCCTAAGCCTTCTATATGGGCATGTGACTCGCCCCCTGGGCCGCGTGGGGAACCCGGAACCGGGCCTCTGGTGGGATGCTGGGGGTGGTAGTCTCAGTGTGGCGGCGACCCGGTCCGTGGCTCAGGGTGGTCAAACCAGTGGCAGTCTTAGTGTAATAACAAATGTCCGACTACGCCACCCGTGGATTGCGGTCAGTGGGGACCGCCGCTGCGCTGCAGACCGCTGAGGCTGATGTTGTTTGCAAAGCCGAGTATGGGATAACTCCCCACGGGAGAAGTATTGCCTCAGGGCAGCTAGTGTGGATTATGGGAGTGATGGTGTGAGCGTCCCAGTACTAATGGTACTGGTGCGGCGATGAAACACAGAGACGTGTGGTGCAGTTTCCAATGCTTTACTCACAGTTCTCATCCAGGTCACTTGTGCACATGAAGGACCGCCTGAGCCGTGCTGCGTTCACCAGGCAAGGGGCTCGACCAACTCCCAGGCAATTCCAGAGCGTGGCACAGGGCTCCCTTTTCTTCCCTTCTCTGGCCGTCCTCACCAGTGACCCACCTTTGTCCAGCTTCCTCGGGCCTTCTCTTGGCGAAACCTATCTCCGGTTTCCCTGACCCTACGTGGTATGCTTTCCTGGTGGATGTAGTGAGGGGTCGCACCAAGATGTGGTCACAACCTCCGGTCCTTGGCTGAGGAATCTGTTGCCTCCACCAATTTGGGTCCCGGTACCCTGCTCTGCCAACCCGTCACCCGCAATCTCCTGGGCCTTTGGGGTTCCTTCTGCCTTCGTGTCTCTGGGCCTTTCTCTGTGTTCCAGTTCCTTGTTTCTTTTCTTACTTCCTTTGCTGTTCCTTCTCCTCTCTCTCTCTCTCAGGCCCCGGCCTCCTGACAAGGCCTGCCCGTGGAGCAGAGCCCATGCAGCAGCTCTGCTCCCTGTCACTTCTCTCAGACTCAACTTTTTCTTCTTTCTCCTGACTGGACTGAACTGAACTGAACTCAACTCTAAGATGGTGCCCACCTTATATACCTCCCTCTAGCACCCGAGCCCAGGTGACTAGCAACCAATGGGCTCCTACCTATGCCCAGAGACCCACCCCTATCTGTTCCTACACCACTGCGTTTTCCTCCCCCTCCCCACTCCAGCCAGGGACAGTAGCTGTCGTGCCTTCACTTCTGTGGGAGCACCGTTGAGCTGTCCCTCGGAAATGGGGTGTGAGTGGTGCATGCAGCCTAACGAGCCCTAGTCCACACGCCATCCTTACCCGGGAGTGGAATATCACACCTCTGGTTTGAGGTGCAATACCCCTGTAGCAGCCGAGCCCTCGGGGTGCTACATTCCCCCCTGGTAAATCACAGCACGTCCTGGGGCTTGAAAAGAGCAAAACAATTTAAAACATACAAATTTTTAAAGTGCACTCGCATGTAAGACATTAACCAAAAACTCATCCCTTTATGGGAGGTACTCTTTTCTTTTTAACGTTACTGGTATAATCATTATAAAACATCTTGCTAATGCCACCGGAACTCTTTTTGCAAAAACACCATATAAAACTTTGGCATTTCTATTTTAGCAGCACATAGACTTTTCACATTAGGGCATTTTCAAGTAAAACATTTTCAAAACATATTCTTGAGTTCTGGCCGCTGTGCAACTTGCGACCAGGTAAAGGTGCAACAGTCCAGTTAATCTTGAGGTAGACGTTGCAGTTTTTGTATAAAACCAGTAGGGGGCGCTTTAAGAAGCGCAACTATTTACAAGGGTGGCCGCTCTCAGTCCTCGGCCAGTGGGGATAGGGGAATGGCTGCTTACAGTCCTCAGCCTGGTTAGGGATTAGGGGCACACAGGTAACAGTCCACAGTAGTCCCAACGGGGACCACACTCCAATCAGCAACAGTTTCTATACCCCGACGGGTAACTATATACAGTTCCATTTACTGTTCATTAGTAACGGTGTCCTCCTGATGCTCCTTCCTCGTAATCTTCAGACCCGTCCGGGCCCTCAGGGTAGTCCATGTCTAGGCAGTACCGCAGTTCCTCCTCCGTTAGACGGTGGACATGGAGGGCGTACAGTCCCTTTGTGCCCTTGTGCCGGGTGTAGGTGACCACGTCACCGGGGTACAGGTCACGTCCGTGATGTCCCTCTGGCAGGTGGCTTTCTACGTCTCTCCTGGTGACGAAGACGTCGGTGTCAGCCTCCGGGACTCTGACGAAGCCCTAGCCGTGCTCCAGCTGGAACTTTACTACGGTCCCGGTGGCTCGGGGACCGCGGATGGCGTGGGGGTCTTGTCGGGCCCTCCTCTTCTGCTCCGCGCTCCGGGCTTGGAGTCGCTCCTCCCTGATGCGCCTCTGCCGCCGCTCCCTTTCAAAGGTGGCCAGCTGTTGACGGCAGCAATCCAGGCGACGGGCTGCTTCCACCCGGGTCTCCTGGGTGAACCCCATGAGACTCTCGCCGGTGGGATCCCATGCAAACTGGGCATCCTCCAGCGGGGGTGGAGCGATTTTGGCGAGCTCCGGGGCCGGGATCAGAGGCTCGCTCAGGGGTTGTTCTCTCCGGAGACGGGGGTTGACGAACTCCGGTGGCCACTCGATGGGCAGCCCGTCTGGGCTGTTATGTTGCGCATAGAGGTCCGCGCCCAGGGGTGGCACCACGGGCTTCGGGCGTGTGACAGCGCCCGGGGGCACTCGGCCTTGCGACCCGGCCGGTGGAAGTCTGTTGGTCGCGCCCGGGGATGACACCGCCAAGGCAGGGGGTGCTGGTGAGGCAGCGGCGCCCGGGTTCAGAGGGCACAGCGCGGGGCGGGGCGTGACGACGGTGCTTGCTGCCTGAGGCCTAGCTGGTGGCGGTGGAGGCGTGGTCTCAGGTACGATCCCCGGGGCTTCGGGTCCCGCAACGGAGGGTGGGGGCAGGCTTGCGGCCTCAGGGCTTGGGGTGGTGTCGTCCCCGTTACCTGCCTTGGTCTTGACAGCCTCCTCCGCGGCGTCGTCTGCCACCGCCGGTCCCTCTTCTCCGCGCCCAGCGGCAAGCGCGCTACTCGGTCCTTGCGGGGTCCTCTGCTGGCTATCTTCGTGCTGCCGGGCCAACTCCTCTCTCCACCCGGCAAACACATCCTGCTGCGCCCGGACCATCCTTCTGTTCAGGTCTTCCAGCGCCGCACGCGCGCAGTCCGGGTCTCTAGGCAGCTGGGCCCACAACTCTGTCAGGCTGCAGGGTGGCTCAGCTTGCAGCAGGCTGCGGGCCAGGGTGCTGGTGGGGTTCGCTGCTCCCTCCATCTCCGGGTGCAGTAGGTCCAGACTGATCCAGGCCGCGCCTGGCCCCACAGTTTTATTTCCTATCCGCCCCCATGGGGGGTGGTCTTGGGGGCATCTGCTGACAATCACCCTTAGGGGCAGCCCCCCCACGTTGATGGACATTTCCACTGCTGCACTCATAGTTGCTGGGGGCAGGCGCCTTCTTTGGCGCCACTCTGGGACCTGGCCCATGATGGGAGGCGGCTTCCTGCTGTCTTTTGGTGCGCACATAATGGCGTCCGCTCTGCCAGGGCGGGAAAAACGGATGAAGATGGCGGGAAACCGTCCAAGATGGCGTCTGGTGGCGGGAATCGGCTCCGGATGGCGGGAAACGACTCCGGACGGCGGGAAACTTCTGGAAATGGCGGGATACTTCCTTTCAAGGTACATGTACAATCTTCTTCAGGCACGCAATACCCGTTGGTGGCGGGTTGGTTTGAATCCTGCCGACTATGCCAAAAGTTGACTCGCCCCCTGAGCCGCGTGGGGAACCCAGAACCGGGCCTCTGGTGGGATGCTGGGGGTGGTAGTCTCAGTGTGGCGGCGACCCGGTCCGTGGCACAGGGTGGTCAAACCAGTGGCAGTCTTAGTGTAATAACAAATGTCCGACTACGCCACCCGTGGATTGCGGTCAGTGGGGACCGCCGCTGCGCTGCAGACCGCTGAGGCTGATGTTGTTTGCGAAGCCGAGTATGGGATAACTCCCCACGGGAGAAGTATTGCCTCAGGGCAGCTAGTGTGGATGATGGGAGTGATGGTGTGAGCGTCCCAGTACTAATGGTACTGGTGCGGCGATGAAACACAGAGACGTGTGGTGCAGTTTCCAATGCTTTACTCACAGTTCTCATCCAGGTCACTTGTGCACATGAAGGACCGCCTGAGCCGTGCTGCGTTCACCAGGCAAGGGGCTCGACCAACTCCCAGGCAATTCCAGAGCGTGGCACAGGGCTCCCTTTTCTTCCCTTCTCTGGCCGTCCTCACCAGTGACCCACCTTTGTCCAGCTTCCTCGGGCCTTCTCTTGGCGAAACCTATCTCCGGTTTCCCTGACCCTACGTGGTATGCTTTCCTGGTGGATGTAGTGAGGGGTCGCACCAAGATGTGGTCACAACCTCCGGTCCTTGGCTGAGGAATCTGTTGCCTCCACCAATTTGGGTCCCGGTACCCTGCTCTGCCAACCCGTCACCCGCAATCTCCTGGGCCTTTGGGGTTCCTTCTGCCTTCGTGTCTCTGGGCCTTTCTCTGTGTTCCAGTTCCTTGTTTCCTTTCTTACTTCCTTTGCTGTTCCTTCTCCTCTCTCTCTCTCTCAGGCCCCGGCCTCCAGACAAGGTGTAGTGAGCTGGCCGGCTCTGGCTGTTCTCTGATTATTGATATAGAGCCTGTTACAGAAGTGATTACACAGGATGATGTTGCCACCTTGTGGCCAGAGGTTGCACCTGCGCAGGGTGTGATGACAGAGAAAAAGACCGTCTCCTGTGTCCCGCCCTAGAGAGTCACGTGACCAGAGTGAGAAGCAGGAAAAAGCGCGCGAAGAGTCTGAGAGAGTCTGTGAAAAGAACCAGGACGGTGTGCAGGTCCTCGGGTGTGCCGTAGAGGATACTCTCAACGTGGCTGCTGCTATCTGACATCTTTTCCTCAGAGCTTTCCCCAGCTTCCGCACGGCTGAAGGATTCAGCTGTTACACTCCCCACTACTGGAGTGTGGACTACACAAGGGAATCCACAAGAGCTGCTATCCGGATCAGAGAGACTGTAAGCGGGACCTCTGGCGAGAGGCCGAAGTATCCCCTCCTTTCAGCGAAATTTGTTGTTCCTGTTTTTTTCTTCGGCTGGGACGCCTTCCTGCAAAGACAGACAGGCCTGCGACAGGGGACACATCCTTCTGGAGTAAAGGACTGGTAACGTGTGAGTAGGGACAGTGAGGGTCAGCTTATCAGTACACGTTATTACTGTGCATATTTACGGTTGTCATTTATTGTTTTTCTTTGCTGTGTTAAAAATGTATACGAGTAAAGATACGGTTATCAAGATAGAGTCTGTGTGTGGGGATCTTGCTGGGCCAGATCATAGATACCAATGCGCGGCCTTGCCCGCGGTCACTTCACAAGGCCTGCCCGTGGAGCAGAGCCCATGCAGCAGCTCTGCTTCCTGTCACTTCTCTCAGACTCAACTTCTTCTTCTTTCTCCTGACTGGACTGAACTGAACTGAACTCAACTCTAAGATGGTGCCCACCTTATATACCTCCCTCTAACACCCGAGCCCAGGTGACTAGCAACCAATGGGCTCCTACCTATGCCCTGAGACCCACCCCTATCTGCTACTACCCACTGGGTTTTCCTCCCCCTCCCCACTCCAGCCAGGGACAGAAGCTGTCGTGCCTGCACTTCTGTGGGAGCACCGTTGAGCTGTCCCTCGGAAATGAGGTGTGTGTGGTGCATGCAGCCTAACGAGCCCTAGTCCACACGCCATCCTTACCCGGGAGTGGAATATCACACCTCTGGTTTGAGGTGCAATACCCCTGTAGCAGCCGAGCCCTCGGGGTGCTACTCATGCAGGTCATATAAAGCTGAATAAAGCGATAGATACCTTAATGTCACCATTCTGATCTCACTGTATGATTATGAGAGCAAACTGTCAGTGATTACATGTCTCACACTGGAAATGCCTCATTTAAATGTCTCATTTAAAATAAGCTCTGGACGCAGATTCAAAGGAAGATCAGTGGCCGGCCAAGTGATTTTAACAGCTCATTTACAGATTAGGAAAAATGTGTCTTTCTCTGGAATAAGACATCAGATCACAGATTTCAAGGTATCATTTTATTCAACTCCCTATGACCTACATGCCCATTTAATACAGTGGGGAAAATAGGTATTTGATACACTGCCAATTTTGCAAGTTTTCTCACCTGCAAAGAATGGAGAGGTCTGTAATTTTTATCGTAGGCACACTTCACCTGTGAGAGACAGAATCTAAAAAAAATCCAGAAAATCACATTGTATGATTTTTAAATAATTAAATTGCATTTTATTGCATGAAATAAGTATTTGATCATCTACCAACCAGCAAGAATTCTGGCTCTCACAGACCTGTTAGGTTTTCTTTAAGAAGCCCTCCTACTCTGCACTCATTACCTGTATTAATCACACCTGTTTGAACTTGTTACCTATAAAAAAAACACCTGTCCACACACTCAATCAATCACACCCCAACCTCTCCACCATGACCAAGACCAAAGAGCTGTCTAAGGACACCAGGGACAAAATTGTAGAACTGCACAAGGCTGGGATGGGCTACAGGACAATAGGCAAGCAGCTTGGTGAGAAGGCAACAACTGTTGGCACAATTATTAGAAAATGGAAGAAACACAAGATGACTCTTCAATCTTCCTCGGTCTGGGGCTCCATGCCAGATGTTGCCTTGTGGGGTAAGGATGATTCTGAGAAAGGTCAGTAATCAGTCCTGAACTACATAGAAGGACCTGGTCAATGACCTGAAGACAGCTGGGACCACAGTCTCAAACATTATCATTAGTAACACAGTACGCCATCATGGATTAAAATCCTGCAGGGCACACAAGGTCCCCCTCCTCACACCAGCACATGTCCGTTTGAAGTTCACCAATGACCATCTGGATGATCCAGAGGAGGCATTGGAGAAGGTCATGTGGTCAGATGAGACCAAAATAGAACTTTTTGGTATCAACTCCACTCGCTGTGTCTGGAGGAGGAAGAAGGAAGAGTACAACCCCAAGAACACCATCCCAACCATGAAGCATGGGGGGAAATATCATACTTTGGAGATGTTTTTCTGCAAAGGGGACAGGATAACTGCACCATATTGAAGGGAGGATGGAGAGGGTCATATATCGCGAGATTTTGGCCAACAACCTTCTTCCCTCAGTAAGAGCATTGAAGATGGGTCGTGGTTGGATCTTCCAGCATGACAATGAGGCGAAATTCACAGCCAGAGCAACTAAGTAGTGACTATGTATGAAGCATTTCAAGGTCCTGGAGTGACCTAGCGAGTCTCCTGACCTGAACCCCATAGAAAATATTTGGAGGGAGCTGAAACTCAATGTTGCCCAGCGACATCCCCGAAACCTGAAAGATCTCTGGAGAAGATCTGTCTGGAGGAGCGGGCCAAAATCCCTGCTGCAGTGTGTGCAAACTTGGTCAAGAACTACAGGAAACGTCTGACCTCTGTAATTACAAACAAAGGTTTCTGTACCAAATATTAAGTTCTGTTTTTCTATTGTATCAAATACTTATTTTATCCAATAAAATGCAAATTAATTATGTAAAAATCATACAATGTGATTTTTTATTTTTATTTTTAGATTTTGTCTCACACAGTTGAAGTGTACCTACGATAAAAATTACAGACCTCTTCATTCTTTGTAGGTGGGAAAACTTGCAAAATCAGCAGTGTATCTGATACTTATTTTCTCCACTGTAGCAGCTTAGGAGGGTTGATCTTACTGACAGTTTCTCTTTAATCTGTGTAATGCAGACACATATTTGTCCCTCTTTTATGGATGCAAATCTTGCCCCCCAACACAGACCTAAAGGTTTGAACAAGCAGCATCATAGAAGCTGTTCAGGTCAATAGACCAGTTGCTGAGCTGGGATCTGCTGCTGTAATATAAGACCATATGGCACTTGTGTGAACCAGGGCTTCGCATATCTTTAAGTCGAAGATTTGTGTTTTGTGGCGGGTTTACTTGCTGTAAGAAGACAAGAAACTACTAAGACTCGCACGAATGAGAAAATTGTCAAGTGTAAAAACTTCTTAGGTGATGATTTCAGCCACCATATAATCCCAGTATTTATGGAATCCATGTAAGAGAAGCTGGTAAGCCATTCCATTGGGGTTCCAATTATGTTACCTGTGAAAATGTTGATCTCCTCTTGAATTGTTTTCTTAATACTCTCTTCAATTCGACCAAGTGCCTCTAATAGACTCTCTCCATGAGCCTTCACAGTCAAATATCAAAGATGAAGTAGAACATGCATAAAATGTCCCCAAAACACTTTTATATAGTGTTCACAATACAAATAACAATACATAAGAACATATTTCAATTTCCATAATCAATAAAATCACCATGGTGTGTCGAGATTCCATAGCTCATGGCCTGACCATAATAGCAGAGAGAAGCGTCTGTGTTGGAGTAGAGCATCCACATCTATTCCGATGTTTCGGGGAACATCCCTTTCTCAAGCATTGTCGTCATCAAGTTGCTTGAGAAAGGGCTGATCCCCACAACAGTTGTGGACGCGCTACTCCAACACAGATCCGTCTCTCCTCTTATGCTCAAGGCTATGGAATCTTGACACATCTTC
Source organism: Phyllobates terribilis (assembly GCF_046119375.1). Lineage (NCBI taxonomy): Eukaryota > Metazoa > Chordata > Amphibia > Anura > Dendrobatidae > Phyllobates > Phyllobates terribilis. The sequence goes on from NW_027362767.1 coordinate 292,725,660, forward strand.
GTGATTTATTGGTGATTATGGAAATTGAAATAGGTTCTGATGTATTGCTATTTGTATGATGGCTGTCCTCTAGAGGTCACATTTATGAAGTGACATATGGGTAACAAACATAGAGATTGACCACAGCACAAAGAGGATTTTTGAAAGTGTGTATATTGTAATATTTATTATTCGTAACAGTCCCAACCCACCGTAGCATAGCTACTGGGAGGCAGTCGTAAAGACCCTGGGTTAGATGAATATATAGTGTTTACTTTTGTGGGGGCTTAAGTGGACCATCATACTTTGTGTGGAGGTGAGGACCTATCATACTGTTAGGGGTATCATACTGGGGAGCCGTGGGGCAATCTTACAATGTGTGGAGATTTTGTGGCCATCGTATTTTGTGGGGGGCTGTGTATATGTGCACTAATACTTTTTGGTGGGATAGTTCAGGGGGCATTATTAGTATATGAGGGGGGAGACATACATTAATACTGCATGTGGGGTGGGGGGACCAGGGGACATTATTAGTATATGAGGGGGAAGACTGAGGGGACATTATTACTGCATGTGGGGTGGGGGGACCAGGGGACATTATTAGTATATGAGGGGGAAGACTGAGGGGACATTATTACTGCATGTGGGGTGGGGGGACCAGGGGAAATTATTAGTATATGAGGGGGAAGACAGAGGACATTATTGCTGCATGTGGGATGGGGGGGGATCAGGGGACATTATTAGTATATGAGGGGGAAGACTGAGGGGACTTTATTACTGCATGTGGGGTGGGCGTGTTAGGGGACATCATTACTCTATGTTGGGGGACTCAGGAGACATTGTTACTGCACGAGGGGGGACATTATTACTGCATGTGGCCTGGGGGGATTGGGGGACATTATTATTGCATGTTGGAGACTCAGAAGACATTGTTACTGCATGTTTGCGATATTATTACTGTATGTTGGGAAATCAGGGGACTTTATTACTATGTGGATGACGCGCCCCCTGGGCCATGGGGTACTCGGTGCCGGGCCGGTCGTTGTTTGGGGAAGATGTCACAGTGGTGGTGACCCGGTCCGTGACCCAGGGCGGTCAATCCGAGGGGGTTATTTACAAGGGATTAATAAAGTTCTAGGTATATATAGTTCGTGACGCCACCTGTGGTATGCGGCTATGTGGAGCCGCCGCTGCTCTGCAGGACATCTGGAGCGGGTGTTAGTGCAGCAGGGTTGGTTCAGCTCTCCACAGGCAGAGCTTAGCTCCAGGGCAGTGTAGATGTTATAGGTGATGATGCTGGGCGTTGTAGTGCAGAGTTGGATGGCGAAGCAACAATCACAGAGACAATGGGGTGCAGTCCTCAGGGTCTTTACTCACGGTTATTGCAGTCCAAGTTACAGGTACCAGTGTAACTTCCCTCATCGTGCTGCGCTTACTCAGGGAGGGGTTCGGACAACCCTCAGATAGCTCCGGAGTACTTGACGGAACCCCCTTCTGTGTTCTCTCTCTGGCCGTCTCCCTACACCTCATACCAAGTGTCCAAATCTGGTACCTGCGGGCCTTGTCGGGGCGACGTCTGTTCCGTCCCCTGGGTCCTTTATAGCTACCTTCTTGGTGAGACTGACATGGACTGTTGGCTGCAGGACTTGAAATACTGCAGCCTCCGGTTTCTAGTTGAGACATAAAGTGCTCTGCTAGTTGAGGGACCGGTCCCCTTTGTGTGGCCTGACCCCTCCACCTCCTGGTAGATTCGGGCGTATGGGTGGCCTCCAGCACTGCCCGTACCCCTGGGGTCTCTTCCTTCGTTCCTGGAGCCCTTCCTTCTCCTCTCCTTCTCTTTCAGTCCTGGGCCTCTCCTCAGGCCCTCTGCCTGAGCAGAGCTCCTGCAGAGCCCTGCTCCACTCCTCTCCTGTAGACTGTTCTGACTGGACGGAACTGAACTGAACTCAACAAGATGGCTTCTCTATATATACCTTCCTCTCATGTGCTCCCCTAAACTACTTCCTCCACCCACACCCACTACATAGCTCCTCCCACAGCTAGGGACCCAGGACTGTGCTCTCCCTTAGGAGCAATGTCGCCCTACCCCCACTGCGGGTATGTGTTGGATGCAGGTGTTAAGGTCCCGAGCTGTCCTCCTTCCTTACCTGAGAGTGAGATACCACACCTCTGCGTGAGATGCAGTACCTCTGTGGTGACCGAACCCTCAGGGGCGCCACATGGAGGATTCAGAGGCCATTATTAGTGTACGTGACTTAGGGGATGTTTTATTTATATATGCAGGAACTCAGTACATTATTATAGTATGTAGGGGAGGACTCAGAAGAAATTAATTGCTAAGAGGTAACTCATAGGACATTATTACTTTTCCGGGGCAGACAGGGGACAATATTAAATGTTAAGTTGGCATTTAAGAGGCATTAGGGACACTCGGGGTATTGCAACCGTCAAAGGGGCACACATGAGGCATTATTACTTTGCAGGGGGGAAATGTGAGCAACATTACTTTATTGGGCATTCACAGAGTGCATTTCTTTTTTCTATGGGTCATTTTAACATCTATAGGGCACATTATACTATGTAAGGGGTAAAGATGGGAAAAGTGAAAAATCCCATCAGAAAGAACGTCAGCTGTAAGTCACTATCTATAACTGTACTGTAATCTCTTAATATGTTCTGCATGACTGGTATCTACCGGTATATGGTCACTGTATAGTGGTATTATCTGTCTTGGCCTTTGTACAGTGATTTAATTTCAGTAACAGCATGGTCATCTGCTGAGAGTCCCCTTTACCCAATATAGTTAGGGGGCACCACCGTAGTTGTAAACATGATTACCCAGCCTAAGGGCCCACACAGATGCGTTTTGCCCCATCCTGTGCTGAACCCCTAGGTATGTCAAAGATGCCTCATATTTTCTATTTGAAAATGATTTTTGAGGTCAACCACTTCTTTTTGTAGTGGCACTCCACTTTGACTGTTAGGGGAGAGACCCAAGCTGCCCCCCTCCCTTTATAATAGCCTTCTCCCTTAAAATGGCTTATGTCCATGGATTGTTTCAAAGGCACAACCACTGGAAACTTGTCATCAGAAAAATGCCTATTTTTTTAATTAATTGAAAAATAGGTTATTTACTTTTTTTATATCACAATCTGTATTAAAAATAAAATATAGAAATCTTGCAGTTTTCAGACTGATCTCTGGGGATTTTTTGGACTTTAATTTCCTATTGTTTCAGGAAACAATACATGTACATAGCCACAATGGTTGGAACTTGACCTTATCTATTGTATTGAAGTACTAATGATATTGTGCAAAACAAAGAGACAATTATCCATCATGCAATACCATCAGGGAGGTGTCTGATTGGCTCAAAATCTATTCTGCAGCAGGACAACGACCCCAAACATCCAAACATACAGCCAATGTCATTAAAAACTATTTTCATTGTAAAGAACAAGGAGTCCTGGAAGTGATGTTATAACCTCCACATAACCCTTGATCTAAACATCGAGTCTGTCTGAAATTACACGAAGAGACAAAAGGATTTACACAAGTGACATCCACAGATCTGTGGTTAGTTCTCCAAGATGTTTCAACCAACCTCCCTGCTGAGTTTGTTCAAAACCTATAGAATTTACAAGTGCACCTAGAAGAACTGGTGCTGTTTTGAAGACAAAGGGTGGTCACTAGTGTTGAGCGAGCATGCTCGACACTGCTCGGTACTCGCCCGAGCATCTCACTACTCGGGATGTTCGGCGAGCACCGAGCATTTTCGGGTTACTCGGGTAGGAGCTCAGGTCTCCGCCCTGCACGTTTGGCGCTCTTTACAGAGCCAATGAACATGCAGGGATTGCCAGCCAGTCACTGTAATGCCGCAGCCATGTTGGTTGTGGGCATTACAGTAATTGGCTGGCCGCACAGCGTCACCTCGAGTATTTAAAACCGGGCGCCGCCATCTTGGACACAGTCGCTCCGGATCAGACGGTGTAGGGAGAGTGCTGCTGAGCTAGGGAGAGATTTATACTGCGTATAGGGTCTCTAAAGCCTGCAAAATAAAACAAACAGTCCTTCTCAGGACTAATATCCATCCCAGATATCAGGCAGGCAGGCTGTATAGGAGACCCAGTGGTTATACCAACACACACTGCATTACAGTTCTGTGTGCTGCTTCTCAAATTGCTAGACTTCGCCCCAGGTCTCAGGGGCCAGGAAAAATCCTTTTTTTTTTTATCTAAATGCTCTTTTTTTTTTTTCCTCAGTCAGACTGTATAAATGCCCGTCTTATTAACCTTTTGGTATTTCCCCCCCCCCCCCAAAAAAAAAATTGAGTGTGTCTGTGAGTGTGTGTTCAGACACAAATATATCTGTTTAAAAGAGTCTGGTGTAGGCCAGATAACTATAACTGTGGTTTTCCTCTTCCACGGTTCAAATCTCTGTATTATCCACTTTTTTGCCTTTTTTCCATAAAAAAAACAGTTTGAGTGTCTCGCTGACTGTTCAGACACACATATATCTGTTTAAAAGATTCTGATGTAGGCCAGAGAACTAGAACTGTGGTTTTCCTCTTCCACGGTTCAAATCTGGGTGTAATCCACATTTTTGCATAAAAAAAAAAACAGTTTGAGTGTCTCGCTGACTGTTCAGACACAAATATATCTGTTTAAAAGATTCTGGTGTAGGCCAGAGAAATAGAACTGTGGTTTTCCTCTTCCACGGTTCAAATACCATTTCTATTACCCTTTTGCCATTGATAGTGCGAGTGTAAGCTATTTTACTTCATTTACAATGGGCAAGGCGTGTGGCAAGGGACGTGGAACTGGACGTTCTGGTGATGGTGCGTGCAGAGGATGGGGCCGTGGCCAAGGTGAAAATGTGCCACAACCAACAGCCGCATCTTCTCGCTCTCCGTTCTTGACCGAATTACTAGGGAAGCACACAACAACACCACTATTGAAAACTGTGTGAACGGGTTATTAATTGGATAGCAGATAATACTTCCAGTCACCTGGGCACCACCACCTCCGGTCTGTCTTCCACACGGTCAAGTGTTAGTAGCCGTGAGTCTCGACCGCATACTCCTCCTCACCCTGATGCTCCTTCCTCCTACCATGCCGAGTGTCGTCAGACAGCAACTGATCCCACAGTTGGACACTCTGAAGAGCAGTTCACTGGTCCATTTCCATATTTGTGCCCCTTGCCTGCTCCGCTTGAAGTGGTAGAAGAGGAGATCCCATGTAGCGATGCCCAAATATTTGAACAGCCACGGCCACAGGAAGGCGACGCTGGCAATTTGTCACAGGAGGTGGACGATGACAAGACACAATTGCCACGAAGTGAGGAGGAGGACCGTGGTGCGGAAGTGGAAGAGGAGGAGGTGGTGGATGATCTAGTAACTGACCCAACGTGGCAGGAGGACACGCAGAGCAAGGCCAGCAGCACACAGGGGGAGGGAGGCAGAGTACCCCAACAGGCAGGAAGAAGCAGTGTGGTGGCTGCAGACAGAAGGCGGGCAACCATTCCCCGTAACACCAACACGAGGGACGTTGCCAGTACAACCGGTAGGTCTTCCAGAGTCTGGAGTTTTTTTAAAGACTCTGCTGATAACCCTAAAAAGGCCATTTGTACCACCTGCCAGGCCAGCATCAGCAGGGGTGACAAAACTACCAGCCTGACCACCACCTGCATGATCAGGCACATGTCAGCAAAGCACCCGACTTTGTGGGGCGAACCCCAGGGTCCACGACCAGTGTCAGCGGGTGTCACCACTGCTTCTTCCGCTGTTGTGCATGTAAGAGAACCCCCTGTTGTGCGTGCAAGGCAATCCCCTGTCCATACTGCATGCAAAGATGCCCCCTCCTCTCAGTCTTCACTTGTTATGGCAGTTTCTCAAGAAACAGCGTCAACGTCCACGTCCACTTCCCACCACAGCGTTCGATTGTCCATATCTCAGACCTTTGAACGAAAGCACAAATTCGCAGCCAACACCCCACAGGTCACAGTGGTAAATTCGCACATTTCACGACTGCTTGCGTTGGAAATTCTGCCTTTTAGGCTGGTGGAGACGGAATCCTTCCGCATCTTATGGCGGTGGCCATCCCTCGGTACTCGGTCCCCAGCCGACACTATTTTGCCCGGTGTGCCATCCCTGCACTACACAAGCACGTGTCCCAAAATATCTGCCATGCCCTCAACAACGCAGTTACTGGGAGAGTCCACCTGACAACGGACACGTGGAAAAGTGATTGTGGCCAGGGACTGTACATTTCCCTGACGGCACACTGGGTAAACATAGTGGAAGTCGGGACCCAGTCGGACCTTGGGACGGAACACATCCTCCCCACACCGAGGATTGCGGGCCCTATGTCAGTCAGAGTTACCACCACAGTGTACAGCTCCTGCGCATCATCCTCCTCCTCCTCCTCATGTTCAGCCTCCATCTCAGATATCACCACATCAGTTACAAGCTGGAAGCACTGCAGTACTGCCTCAGCCAAGCGGCAACAGGCTGTGCTGAAACTCATAAGCTTAGGTGATAAACCTCACACTACTTGTGAGTTTTGGACAGCTGTGAAAGAGCAGGCAGATCTGTGGCTGAGACCGCTGAACCTACATCCAGGCATGGTCGTGTGTGACAATGACCGTAACCTGGTGGCGGCTCTGAGGCGAGGCGAGATCACACACGTACCATGCCTGGCTCATGTGCTTAACCTCGTGGTTCAGCGGTTTTTTAAATCGTACCCCGAGTTGCCAGATCTGCTCGTCAAAGTACGCCGCCTGTCAGCTCATTTTCGGAAGTCGGCTACAGCTTCCGCCGCTCTTGCGGTGTTGCAGCAGCGTTTGCAGCTTCCGGCACACCGACTGGTGTGTGATGTCCCCACACGTTGGAACTCTACCCTCCACATGTTGCAAAGGATTTGTGAGCAGAAGAGACCAGTTGTGGAGTACCAACTGCTACAAGGCCGTCAATATTCAGGTCAGACTCCACACATAAGACCTCAGGAGTGGACCTGGATGTCTGACATATGTACCATCCTGACAAACTTTGAGGAGTCCACCAAGGTGGTGAGTGGCGATGACGCCATCATTAGCATCAGCATCCCACTTGTCTGTCTTTTGCAATGCTCTCTGCAGAGAATTAAAAGGAGGCATTGCAGCCAGAGTATGATGAGATGGATCAAGAAGCCGTAGCGGGCGATTACACACAGCCCAGCCTCATCTCATCCCAACGTGCATTGGGGGAGAATGAGGGAGAGGAGGAGGAGGAAGAACAGTAGCTGGTATCATGCGCTGTAGACGGTAGTACCTGTACAACTGTCATACCATCGGTTCAGCGTGGGTGGCCTGAGGACAGGGGGGAGGAGGAGGAGGAGGAGAGCATGGTCAGTCGTCATCTTGGTGAGGACACGGAAGTCTTGCCCGTTACCAGTCTGGCACGCATGGCTGACTTTATGTTACGCTGCCTTAACAGTGACCCTCGCGTTGTCAAAATGTTGGGTGACAGTCATTACTGGTTGGTGACACTTTTAGACCCGCGCTACAAGGAGAACTTTCACTCTCTTATTCCGGAGGTGGAGAGGTCTACAAAAATGGGGCAGTACCAGAAGGCCCTTGCTGCAGAACTGGGACAGTTTTCTGAGACCCGCCCAGCTTACAGGCCCTGAGGCACGGGGTACTCTCACAAGGAGTGGAAAGTTTCAAAAGATGGTGAGGGAGTACCTTGCCGACCGTACCAGCATCCTCCGTGATTCCTCTGTGCCTTTTAATTATTGGGTATCCAAGCTGGACACTTGGAATGAACTCGCTCTGTACGCCTTGGAGGTCCTGGCCTGCCCTGCCGCTAGCGTGTTATCGGAGCGTGTTTTTAGTGCCGCTGGGGGAATTATAACTGATAAGCGCACTCGCCTGTCAACTGACAATGCTGACAAGCTGACCCTTATCAAAATGAACAAGGGCTGGATTGGGCCAGGCTTCTCATCACTACCAAATGACAGCAGACTAACATAAAGTCAAATCCACTGTGTTATTTCGGGAGGTGTATTCCCATGCACTGCTTCACACCCACACATGGGTATACGCTTCCTCATTTCGGCTGTTTTTTGCTCTTCTCCTTATCCTCAGCCTCCACCACCACTATGCCACCAGGGTGACCGTGGTCCATGCTGCCAGCATTGAAAGTTCCTCCGTCCTAATTTTTGGCAGCTTTTGCTTGGAAGGCATAGGCAAAGACTATGGGAGACCCACTCCCCAATAATGGGAATAATGTTTTTAATATGCTGTACTGCATGGCTCTTGTAAGGGGCATTGCAAGTTCCTCCGTCCTAATTTTTGGCAGCTTTTGCTTGGAAGGCATAGGCAAAGACTATGGGAGACCCACTCCCCAATAATGGGAATAATGTTTTTAATATGCTGTACTGCATGGCTCTTGTAAGGGGCATTGCAAGTTCCTCCGTCCTAATTTTTGGCATCTTTTGCTTGGAAGGCATAGGCAAAGACTATGGGGGACCCACTCCCCAATAATGGGAATAATGTTTTTAATATGCTGTACTGCATGGCTCTTGTAAGGGGCATTGCAAGTTCCTCCGTCCTAATTTTTGGCAGCTTTTGCTTGGAAGGCATAGGCAAAGACTATGGGAGACCCACTCCCCAATAATGGGAATAATGTTTTTAATATGCTGTACTGCATGGCTCTTGTAAGGGGCATTGCAAGTTCCTCCGTCCTAATTTTTGGCAGCTTTTGCTTGGAAGGCATAGGCAAAGACTATGGGAGACCCACTCCCCAATAATGGGAATAATGTTTTTAATATGCTGTACTGCATGGCTCTTGTAAGGGGCATTGCAAGTTCCTCCGTCCTAATTTTTGGCAGCTTTTGCTTGGAAAGCATAGGCAAAGACTATGGGAGACCCACTCCCCAATAATGGGAATAATGTTTTTAATATGCTGTACTGCATGGCTCTTGTAAGGGGCATTGCAAGTTCCTCCGTCCTAGTTTTTGGCAGCTTTTGCTTGGAAGGCATAGGCAAAGACTATGGGAGACCCACTCCCCAATAATGGGAATAATGTTTTTAATATGCTGTACTGCATGGCTCTTGTAAGGGGCATTAAAATCGTCTTGTTAAGCTACTGTGACCTCCACGTCTCTTCCAAGGGTCATTGATATTGTATTTTTATTCCACTGGGACCTCCACGGCTCTTCCAAGGGGCATTGATATTGTCTTTTTATTCCACTGTGACCTCCACGTTTCTTCCAAGGGGCATTAAAACCATCTTGTTAAGCTACTGTGACCTTCACGTCTCTTCCAAGGGGCATTAAAACCGTCTTGTTAAGCTACTATGACCTCCACGTCTCTTACAAGGGTCATTGATATTGTATTTTTATTCCACTGGGACCTCCACGACTCTTCCAACGGGCATTGCATTTCCTCCTAATTTTAGTCAGCTTTTGCTTTTCAATGCATAGGCGAACACTAAGGGAGACCCACTCCCCAATAATGGGTAGAAGGTTTTTAGTACGCTGTAATCCACATCTGTTTCAAGGGACATTGCAGTTCCTCATAATTTTTGGAAAGCCTTCCATTCACTGCTTAGGCCAACAGTGTACAGGAGACCCAGTTGCTATAAATGGAAAAAACGGTTTAGTTAAGGCCCTCTGAACTCCATGTCACTTCCAAGGGGCATTGGAGTGCCTCGAAATTTTTGGTAGGCATTGCACTCACTGCATGCCCTTTAACTGTGTAACCGAACCGCTCCTTTTGGTACAGAAACATATCCTACAAGACATGTGTGGTTGACTGGCCTGATATTGATGTGAATGGTCCCTGTTCCTCCTGCTCTTTCTCCTTTGCCACCACCTCATCCATCATTCATCACCTGAAGTTTTGTTTTAACGGGAGTCATAGAACCGGGATAGTAGCAGGAAAACATCCAGAAATCCTCGGAGGAGGTAGGATATACGCCAAAACACTGACCACCTCAGGCCTAGCCGCTACTACATACATGCACCAGATAAGATTGTAAAATGTTAAAATGACATTTCCCTGTGAATGCATTTGTCACGGTTGAAAGCAATACAAAAGTGCAAAAACGCATAAAAAATGCTACTTGTGAACATAGCCCAAGGTGTGGAGGAGTATTTTTGGTTTTGGTTATTTATTTTACCTTATACACAAGTCTTTACCCTGGAAAGGAAGTTCCTTAACATGTTTCACAGGAAAACCGTTTCACTTTCGTTTTTGAACGTTTTATTGTGAGCCTGTAAAAGTGGCTTAATACCTCTGACCACGTTGTTGACAGCAGTGACCTGGGGGTCAGAAATGCTTCCTGGGGCGATGCCCATGCTGTCCCCATGTCTTTTGAGCACTGTCACTATCGTTTTGGGAACTTTTTAGGCTTTCTACAGACTGCCGGGGGTGCTGCCGCAAAAATGCTTGGGTCTCCTATAGACTAACATTGGGCTTGTTGCTTGGGTCGAGCACCCGAGTATCACGGTGAGCTCGGCCCGAGCTTCGAGCACCCGAGCATTTTAGTGCTCGATCAACACTAGTGGTCACATCATATAATGATTTGATTTAGATTTATTTTTTTATTCACTTTGCATTTTATTAATAAAAAATAAACTATTAACACTTTTATTTTTAAAGCATTCTTAAGCTATGTTCACACATTGCGTTTTTGCTGCAGATTTTTATGCAAATTTTCTGCTGCGTTTTACAGTACCAACAAAGTCTATGAGATTCCAAAAATCTCATGCACACACCTTGGTTTTTATTTGATCAGTATTTTGTACTTTGCATGTTTATTTGCAGAATAGAGCATGTCACTTCTTTCAGTGTTTTTTTCACCCATTGGAAGTAATGGGTGGTGAAAAAACACTGAAAAAATGCCTAGTGTGAATACAGCTATTAGGTTTTGCTGCGTTTTTAGTGAAAAAAAACTAGTAGAGCAGTATGTGAAACTCATTTATTTTGTGATTTTACCATCTTGTCTTAGTCACCTGAGATGGCAATTTACATAGTACAGTTAAATTAAATTAGTGATATGTAAAAGTGTAAACAATAGCTGAGCTACATGTGAGATTGAATAATACCCATAGTCCAGTGAGGTGTGAATTTAAACAATCCCTGAGCAATTCAATGGCAGACCATAGTGTGAAAATAAATAGTGTCCTACAAACTCAATGCACTGCCAGTGTCTTAGGTAAACTATTCCTGAACAATTCACCTCCCCCACTGTTACATTTGAAATTCTGGTTAATATGGTTTCACATATGTCTTGCATTGGTAACCTGTGTTCATGCTTCTGTTGGGGAAGCAAAGCTGAACTTTGGGATCCTGAAAAACACAGCAAAAACGCAGCAAAAAACAAGGAAAAAAACAAGCAAAATGATGAACAAACCTTCCTGGCAAGAGATCAGATTTTGATGCAGAAAAAAAAATGCTGAAAAAATGCAAGGTGTGAACATAGCCTTACTTGGCAGCATTTTTTCTCACACCTGCCTAAAACTTTTGCATGGCAGTTACATATACAGTACAGACCAAAAGTTTGGACACACCTTCTCATTTAAAGATTTTTCTGTATTTTCATGACTATGAAAATTGTACATTCACACTGAAGGCATCAAAACTATGAATTAACACATGTGGAATTATATACTTAACAAAAAAGTGTGTAACAACTGAAAATATGTCTTATATTCTAGGTTCTTCAAAGTAGCCACCTTTTGCTTTGATGACTGCTTTGCACACTTTGGCATTCTCTTGACGAGCTTCAAGAGGTAGTCACCGGAAATGGTCTTCCAACAATCTTGAAGGAGTTCTCAGAGATGATTAGCACTTCTTGGCCCTTTTGCCTTCACTCTGCGGTCCAGCTCACCCTAAACCATCTTGATTGGGTTCAGGTCTGGTGACTGTGGAGGCCAGGTCATCTGGCGTAGCACCTAATCACTCTCCTTCTTGGTCAAATAGCCCTTACACAGCCTGGAGGTGTGTTTGGGGTCATTGTCCTGTTGAAAAATAAATGATGGTCCAACTAAACGCAAACCGGATGGAATAGCATGCCGCTGCAAGATGCTGTGGTAGCCATGCTGGTTCAGTATGCCTCCAATTTTGAATAAATCCCCAACAGTGTCACCAGCAAAGCACCCCCACACCATCACACTCCCTCCTCCATGCTTCACGGTGGGAACCAGGCATGTAGAGTCCATCCGTTCACCTTTTCTGCGTCGCACAAAGACACGGTGGCTGGAACCAAAGATCTCAAATTTGGACTCATCAGACCAAAGCTCAGATTTCCACTGGTCTAATGTCCATCCCTTGTGTTCTTTAGCCCAAATAAGTCTCTTCTGCTTGTTGCTTGTCCTTAGCAGTGGTTTCCTAGCAGCTATTTTACCATGAAGGCCTGCTGCACAAAGTCTCCTCTTAACAGTTGTTGTAGAGATGTGTCTGCTGCTAGAACTCTGTGTGTCATTGACCTGGTCTCTAATCTGAGCTGCTGTTAACCTGTGATTTCTGAGGCTGGTGACTTGGATAAACTTATCCTCAGAAGCAGAAGTGACTCTTGGTCTTCCTTTCCTGGGGCGGTCCTCATGTGAGCCAGTTTCTTTGTAGAGCTTGATGGTTTTTGCAACTGCACTTGGGGACACTTTCAAAGTTTGCCCAATTTTTCAGACTGACTGACCTTCATTTCTTAAAGTAATGATGGCCACTCGTTTTTCTTTACTTAGCTGCTTTTTTCTTGCCATAATACAAATTCTAACAGTCTATTCGGTAGGACCATCAGCTGTGTATCCACCTGACTTCTGCACAACACAACTGATGGTCCCAACCCCATTTATAAGGCAAAAAATCCCACTTATTAAACCTCACAGGGCACACCTGTGAAGTGAAAACCAGTTCCGGTGACTACCTCTTGAAGCTCATCAAGAGAATGCCAAGAGTGTACAAAGCAGTCATCAAAGCAAAAGGTGGCTACTTTGAAGAACCTAGAATATAAGACATATTTTCAGTTGTTTCACACTTTTTTGTTAAGTATATAATTCCACATGTGTTAATTCATAGTTTTGATGCCTTCAGTGTGAATGTACAATTTTCATAGTCATGAAAATACAGAAAAATCTTTAAATGAGAATGTGTGTCCAAACTTTTGGTCTGTACTGTATATACACTATTCAAAAAAATAAAAGGAACACTAAGAAATACCACATCCTACATATATCACTGAATGAAATATTCCAGTTGCAAATCTTTATTCATCACATAGTGGAATGTGTTGAGAACAATAAAACATAAAAATGATCAATGTAAATGAAAATTAATATCCCATGGCGGTCTGGATTTGAAATGATATTCAAAATCAAAGTGTAAAATCAAATTACAGGCTGATCCAACTTCAGTGGAAATGCCTGAAGACAAGGAAATGATGTTCAGTAGTGTGTGTGGCCTCCACGTGCCTGTATGACCTCCCTACAATGCCTGGGCATGCTCCTGATGAGGCACGGGTTCTCCTGAGGGATCTCCTCTCAGACCTGGATTAAAGCATCAGTCAACTCCTGGACAGTCTGTGGTGCAACGTGGCGTTGGTGGATGGAACGAAACATGATGTCCCAGATGTGCTCGATTGGATTCAGGTCTGGGGAACGGGCGGGCCAGTCCATAGCTTCAATGCCTTCATCTTGCAGGAACTGCCGACACACTCCAGCCACATGAGGCCTGGCATTGTCATGCATCAGAAGGAACCCAGGGCCCACTGCTCCTGCATATGGTCTCACAAGGGGTCTGAGGATCTCATCTCGGTACCTAATGGCAGTCAGGGTACCTCTGTCGAGCACATGAAGGGCTGTGCTTCCCTCCAAAGGAATGCCTCCCCACACCATTACTGACTCACTGCCAAAACGGTCATGCTGAAGGATGTTGCAGGCAGCAGAACATTCTCCACGGCGTCTCCAGACTCTGTCACATCTGTCACATGTGCTCAGTGTGAACCTGCTCTTATCCGTGAAGAGCACAGGGCGCCAATGTTGAATCTGCCAATCTTGGTGTTCCCTGACAAATGCCAATCGCCCTGCACGGTATTGAGCTGTAAGCACAACACCCAATTGTGGACGTCGGGTCCTCATACCACCCTCATGGAGTCTGTCTCTGACTGTTTGAGCAGACACATGAATGTCAGTGGCCTGCTGGAGGTCATTTTGCAGGGCTCTGACACTGCTCCTCCTGTTCCTCCTTGCACAAAGGAGGAGGTAGCGGTCCTGATGCTGGGTTGTTGCCTTCCTATGGCCCCCTCCACGTCTCCTGGTGTACTGCCCTGTAACCTGGTATCTTCTTCATGCTCTGGACACTGTGTGGAAAGATACCCTTCTTGCCACAGCTTGCGTCGATGTGCCAACCTGGATGAGCTGCACTACCTGAGCAACTTCTGTGGGTTGTAGACACCACCTCATGCTACTGTAACTCTAGGGGTGAGACCAATGACAGAATGCAAAAGTGACCAAAACAGCCAAAAAGGATGAGAACAGAGAAATGGTCTGTGGTCACGACCTGCAGAACCTCTCCTTTATAGGGGGTGTCTTGCTAATTGCCTATAATTTCTACCGGTTGTTTGTTCCATTTGCACAACAGCAGGAGAAATTGATTCACAATCTATGTTGCTTCATAACTGGACAGGTTGATTTCACGGAAGTGTGATCGCATTGGAGTTATAGTGTGTTGTTTAAGTGTTGCCTTTATTTTTCTGAGCAGTGTGTATATATACACACACATGGTATGGGCAGTATGGCACTGTCATACTGATTTAATAGATACCTTTAGTGTTAACATCTGCAGCCTGGTTTTCGTTAAATCATAATGTTAAATTTTGGTTTCCTCTGTGCTTGGGGCGGGACTTGTGGGCAGGACTGTGGGTAGGGTCTTCGGCTCAGAGGCCTCAACCACGGCCCCTTCACTGCCTCTGTTGCATTCATTTAAATTTTGGGCTGTGGGCAGTGCTCTCGCTGGTGGCGGTTTTCACAAAAAATGGCGCCAACGCATGCGCAGATCGACATCCAGCGGTATTCAGGAATACGCAAAATGAGATCTTGGCTTGTCATTGAGCCAAAGACCCTACCCCACAGTCCCATCTACAAGCCCCACCCTGAAGCATCGAGGAAACTGAAATTTAACATTATGATTTAACGAAAACCTGGCTGCAGATTTTTACACTAAAGATATTGTAAGGCGGCGGTGTTCACACCGTGCAGTAACTGAGGCAGTGACCCAAGCAAGTCCAACATAAACAGCTTTTATTCAGCAACTCACGGGTAAACAGAAAGTCCTCCGGTTTGCAGCCGGGTTAACATGAGTCCATAAACAACGGCTGCTGGGGGCAACGGCCGCGCCGGGCCGCTCAGAGCTTGACAGATGCAGAGGCTTCCCAGGCGTGAGTTCAGCCACCCTCAATCCTGCTGAGCTTTCCAGCTATGCTCCTAGAAGGTTCCAACATACAAGAACACTAATCCTTAGTGCAGGGGTTTTAAAGGACCTGTGGCAAGGAAAACCCGGGTTGGAGGGAGGAGGCAGCCCCACTGCCTCCTGTGACCTCCTCCAAGAAATGAAGGCCCTGCCGGGTTTTACTTAATCTGCCTTAGCCAGGTAGTCTGACCAGGTCAATGCTCACCTTCATTCCTGCATTGCATCAGCAGGTGTGTCTGTGACTGCAATGAACTCCAATGCATTTAATAGGTCTCTGTACACATTCTGGGGATATATAACGCCCCTCGTATACGATCCCAGTCACTGTCTCACATATCCCCCCCTCTGTTCAAACTTGTGAACATTTTTCACCATACAGGGTGCCCAGGACAGGGCATCTGCGGTTGCCTGCGACTTCTACAGAGAGACTGAAATTTTGCAGTGACAGAAACCGCCTGGTGACTCGCGTATTCCTCGATGACTCCTAACTGGAGCATTTGTTTTACCTCAGCCGTGCCGGCTTGCCTCCGGGCTTCGGGTACCCGGCACGGTCTCATTCGTACCCTTACCCCAGGTTCGGTGACACTGTCATGTTGGAGAACCGCAATCCTACCCGGTAGCTCTGAGAACACGTGGGTAGTCTGCTGCACCAGCGAGTGAGCCTCCCGTCGCTGCTGTTTAGGGGGAGCATCACTTATCCTGACCTCTCCCCCAGACGCATCCCTGGCTGAAGGTACACGTACTACCACCCGATCGCCCTTGTTACAAGACCTGACCATGGCTCTTTTATTATATGTGCGCCTCCGTGCTGCCTGGGCATCTAACAGATGTTCTTTAATGATGGGCATGACCGCCGCGATCCGGTCCTGCATACTAGCCACGTGTTCAATTCTACTCCTATGTGGAGTTAGCTCTTGTTCCCACGTCTCTTTGGCTACGTGCAACAGACCCCTAGGGTGTCTGCTGTACAATAACTCAAAGGGAGAGAACCCTGTGGAAGCCTAGGGTACCTCACGGACGGCGAACATCAAATAGGGTAGTAACATGTCCCAATCCCTTCCGTCCTTAGAAACCACCTTTTTTAACATGGACTTGAGGGTTTTATTGAACCGTTTTGCAAGCCCGTCTGTTTGAGGGTGGTACGCCGAGGTGCACAATTGATTTGTTTTTAGCAGTTTGCACAGTTCCCTTGTCAGCTTGGACATAAAAGGGGTCCCTTGATCCGTCAGGATCTCCTTAGGTAGTCCAAGGCGACAGAACATGGCAAATAGCTCCCGTGCAATCAGTTTCGCCGAGGTGTGGCGTAGCGGTATAGCCTCCGGGTACCGGGTGGCACAGTCGACGACCACAAGTATATGTTGGTGGCCACGAGCAGATTTTACAATGGGCCCTACCAAGTCTATTGCAATCCATTCAAAAGGTACCTCTATCACTGGCGGAGGTACCAATGGGCTACGGAAGCTTGCGGTGGGTGTGGTCTGCTGACATTCGGGACAGGATTCGCAGTACTTTTGAACCTCCGCGTAAAACCCCGGCCAAAAGAACCGCTGCAAGATACGCTCTTGCATCTTTTTAACCCCTAAGTGTCCACCCAGCAGGTTTGTGTGTGCCATCTCTAGAATCGCCCGACGGTACAACTGAGGTACCACTAACTGTTCCACGACCTTGTCCCTGATTTTGTCTACCCTATAGAGCAACTCACCGTTGACCACCATACGTGGAATCACAGTATCTGCACCGGGCTGTTGAGCTACACCATTTACCTCTAACACCCTTTTCCGCGCCCGAGTCAGAGTGGGATCCCGTAGCTGAGCTGTCCCAAACGTGCCCCGGGATACTTCCAGCTCGGAGATCAATGGGGTCTCCTCGACCTCTCCTGCCAGAACCTCTAGGGGAGACCTATCGGGGTTACACTCTGTCCCTAGGTTGGACACCCCTACGGCAGGTACCCCTGACTCGGGTTCTTCGGGTACAGCGCCCGTAATAAATTTTACCAGGGAAGAGTGGTTTTTGTTTCTCCACAGAGTCCAGAACAGGGGCAAGTCTCTTCCCAACACAGTCCCATAGGGAAGAGTTTTTACCACCCCCACCACATGTTTCGTGTCCCCACATGGCGTGGACAACACTACCTCCGCGGTTGGGTATTCTCTGAGGTCCGCATGGATACACACAACCCCGACGGTCCATCCTCTGGGGTTGTCTCCTGCCACCAGCGAGTCATGTACCAAAGTCACTAGGCTCCCTGAGTCTAAGACGGCCTCTGTTGGGTACCCATTAACCAGTACCTGGCACAGTTGGGGTTCACTGTCCGGGGAGTCAGCACTCGCAGAGCAGACGGTCTGGGTGTACAGTGAGACCCGGCGGTTATACCCACAGTCCATGGGTTCTGTAGTCAGGGGGCAGTTAGCAGCCACGTGTCCTGGCCCCTGACACCGGCAGCACCTAATGGCGTAGGTACTGTTAGATCTTGTGACCTTTTGGGAGGGAACTGGTCTCCTGCCACTCTAACTCCGGGGTTCCCCTTCAGCACGGGTACGGTGCTGACTGTCCTCAGCAGAGGGACGCGCCCCCTTTCCTGGTTCCTGGTCTGGCAGGGTCCGGCGTGACAGCCGCGAGGGGGCAGAGTCCCGTATAAAGTCCTGAGTGGCCGAGTACCGCTCGATCAGGCCGACCACCTGGTCGAGGGTACCAGGGTCCCCTTGTCCCACCCAACGTTGGATAGCGGCCGGCAGAGTCCTCACCAGCCGGTCGACCACCACCCTCTCCACCATCTGGGCTGGAGTCAAAGACTCAGGCTGGAGCCACCTTTTGACCAGCTGCAAAAGGTCATAAGCCTGAGACCGGGCGGGTCGGGTCTCCACATAGGCCCATGAAAATACGCGCTGTGCCCTCACGTACGTTATGACCCCCAGTCGGGCAAGGATCTCACCTTTGAGCCTCTGGTAGTCCTGGGCGTCCTCCTGACTGAGGTCAAAATAGGCCTTCTGGGCATCGCCGACCAAAAACGGAGCCACCACTTCTGCCCACTGGCCGGCTGGTAGGTTTTCCCGCTCTGCTGTGCGTTCGTAGACGATCAGGAAGGCTTCCACGTCGTCCTCCGGCCCCATCTTCCTCAACGCTGAGCGAACCTTGTCCCGGGCCTCTCGACGTTCCGGAATCGGTGTTGTGGCCGTTTCCCGCAGGGCAGCAATCTGTTGTAGCAACAGTTCATTTGTATTTTGCTGCTGCTGGTACAGTAACTGCTGCTGCTGATTGTGCTGCTGCTCCCGCTCCTGCTGTTGCCGCTGAGCCTGCAGCTGCTGCTGCTGGGTAAGTACCAGCTGCTTTAACAGCTCCTCCATTTTCTCCACGGGGTGGGGCTAAAAGGTGGCAGGCCGGATTGTGGTCATGCAGCTGCCGGTGGGGTATGCCTCAGTCACACTGCCCGCATTCTCCACCAAGCTGTAAGGCGGCGGTGTTCACACCGTGCAGTAACTGAGCCAGTGACCCAAGCAAGTCCAACATAAACAGCTTTTATTCAGCAACTCACGGGTAAACAGAAAGTCCTCCGGTTCGCAGCCGGGTTAACATGAGTCCATGAACAACGGTTGCCGGGGGCAACGGCTGCACTGGGCCGCAAAGAGCCTGACGGGTGCAGAGCCTTCTCAGGTGTAGGTTCAGCTATACAGAGTCCCGCTGAGCTTTCCTGCTATGCTCCTAGCAGGTTCCAACATAGAACAACACTAATCCTTACTGCAGGGGTTTTAAAGGACCTGTGGCAAGAGCCACTGGAAAACGCGGGTTGGAGGGAGGAGGCTGCCCCACTGCATTCCTGTAGCCTCCTCCAAGAAATGAAGGCCCTGCCGGGTTTTACTTAATCTGCCTTAGCCAGGTAGTCTGACCAAGTCAATGCTCACCTTCATTCCTGCATTGCAGCCGCAGGTGTGACTGTGACTGCAATGCACTCCAATGGATTTAATAGGTCTCTGTACACATTCTGGGGATATATAACGTCCCTCGTATACGATCCCAGTCACTGCCTCACAGTATGTATTAAATCAGTATGACAGCACCATACTGCCCATACCTTTAGCTTAACATGGATATCCTTGACTCCTTGAGAAAGCAACCTGGCAAAACATACGTTAGAGTCCTGGTGTGTCCTTACATGGTAATTTTCTTTCCCTGTGTTATGGTGCTTTAGTTGTATGATATTTATTAAGTGATATATCTGTTGCAGTTTATATATATGATTATTTATTCAAACAATGCACTTGGATCTATTTATTTAATGTAATATATATTTATTGACTCTGCTGCTATTTATACTTGGATATAATATACATACCCAGTGAAATCACCATTCATCCAATATACCCACTCCCTATACGTATCTGTGATTATTTTTTGTGTGTAGTGTTTGATCCCCTCTGTGTATTTTCCTTCTTGCTAAATATATTTTTTATCCCTATGTATTAATACAAATAATATTTTATACTGAATACTTTAGTGTCTATTCACAATTCAATGGCTGTGCAAGTACTTCCAAAATCCAGCTGAACAGACCATGGATTAAAATTTACACTTTATTCCATCATATAAAATTCATAGAATCATAGAATGGTAGAGTTGGAAGGGTCCTCCTGGGTCATCTGGTCCAACCCCCTGCTCAAAGCAGGATTCACTAGATCATCTCAGACAGATGTCTGTCCAGCCTCTGTTTGAAGACGTCCATTGAAGGGGAACTCACCACCTCTCGTGGCAGCCTGTTCCACTCATTAATCACCCTAACTGTCAAAAAGTTTTTTCTAATATCTAATCTGTGTCTCCTCCCATTTAGTTTCATCCCATTGCTTCTAGTCTTTCCTTGTGCAAATGAGAATAAAGATGATCCTTCTACAATGTGACAGTGACGCCCCCTCTGGGCCATGTTGTTAGGGATACCCGGAGCCGGATCAGATGGGGGTTGTAGTCTCCGAGTGGCTGTGACCCGGTCCGTGCCCAGGGTGTCAAACTCAGTGTGTGGCAGTCCTTACAGATGTTATTAGTGTTCTTTGTGTCGACTACCCCACCCGTTGATTTGCGGTCAAAAGGCCGCCGCTGCAGCAGGGTCCGCTGAGGCTGTTGGTATGTGTGCAGCTTTGGTAGTATAACCCCCAACGGGAGGGGTATAGCCTCAGGGGGTCAGATGTAGAGGATGGTGGTTGTGAAGGTGCAGGATGAATCAGCAAGAAGACTCAGAGTCGGGCTGTGCAGTTCAGGGGTTTTTTTTACTTACGGGTGTTCTTATGGTCACTCTGGCCTGAAGCGACCACCCGAGCCGTGCTGCGTCCACCAGGTCCTGGACTCGGCTAACCCCCAGGCAGTTCTGGAGCGTGGTCCTGAGCTCCTGTCTGACTTTCCCTCTCTTCTGGCCGTTCTCACCAGGGATCCACCTATGTCCGGCTCCCTCGGGTCTCTTGGTGGGTACACCTCCTCTGGGTTCCCTGACCCTATACTTGGTCTGCCTTCCTGGTGGATTTGGTGAGGGTCGTGGCAGATCCTGCCCACGACCTCCGGTCTCTGGCTAAGGTGTGTTTTTCTCTCTGCCAGCTTGGGATCCGGTACCCTAGGTGCCAACCCTTCACCCTGTTGTTTGTATTCTGGGGTCTTGGGGTTCCTGCTTGTTTTCTCTGGGTCCTTCTGACTCCTCTCTCTCTCTTGGCCTTGGAGCTGGGCCCAGCCGGAACCACAACTCCCTGTCAGCCCTTCTGGCTGAGCTTCTCTGCTCTGCTCCTCTGACTAAACTCTGACAGACTGACCCTGTCCTAAGATGGTGCCCACCTTATATACTCCCTCTATGTGTGAGCTCAGGTGACCAGCACCCAATGAGCTCCTAGCTTTACCCAGGCTGCTCCCCCTATCTGCCCCTACACTACTGGGATGTTCCACCCCCCTCCCACTCCAGCCAGGAACAGACACTGTCGTACCTGCACATAAACTGGTGGGAGTACCGTCGGTCTGTTCCTCGGAAATGGGATGTGTGTAGTGCATGCAGCTAACTGAGCTCAGTTCCACACTCCATCCTTACCCGGGAGTGGAATATCACACCTCTGGGTTGAGGTGCAATACCCCTGTAGCAGCCGAATCCTCAGGGTGCTACATTCCCCCCTGGTAAATCACAGCACGTCCTCGGGCTGTAAGATATAAAAAACATCCAAAACATACAATTATTTTTTCATAAACATCAACATATAAACATATAAAACATCATATATATATCTGCATAAAACTTTTCATATAAAACTTTTCATAAATAACATTCTTGCTTCTGGTTCCTCCGGTCACGGTGCAACTTGTGACCGGGTAAAGTGCGACAGTCTCTCTTGGAAGAAAACAGTTTCCTATAAAACCGGTAGGGGGCGCCTTAAAAAGCGCAACTATATACAAGGGAAATATGGCCGCTCTCAGTCCTCGGCCAGGTATTAGGGAGGAATGACCGCTCTCAGTCCTCGGTCAGTGGGAATAGGGACACACGGGTTTCAGTTCAATTGGCTGGTCCCAACGGGGACTATATTTTAACTAGAACAGTTCTTATACCCTGACGGGTAACTATGTACAGTCTCTCTCTACCCTACTTCAACGACGGCGTCCTCCTGCTCCTTCTTTAGATTCTTCAGACCCGTCCGGATCCTCTTGCTCCTCCTCACACCGCAGCTCCTCCTCCGTCAGGCGATGCACATGGAGGGCGTAGGGTCCTTTGGCACACTTGTGCCGGGTGAAGGTGACCTCGTCCCCTATGTACAGGTCACGACCTCTGTGTCCCTCCGGCAGATGGCTTTCTACGTCTCTGCGGGTTACAAAGACGTCGACGGGGGTCTGATGGTCTCTAATAAAGCCCCACCCATGCTGCATGTTGAATTTTATCACAGTCCCGGTGGCACGGGGACCATGAGCTGCACGGGGTTTCCTCCTGGTCCGGCTCTTCTGCTCCGCGCTCCTTATCTGCATTTGCTGTTCCCGGACCCGCCTCTCTCTCCGCTCCCTCTCGAAGACCTCGAGCTGCTGCCGGCAGCACTCTGCACGCTCCGCTGCGGCCGCCCGAGTCTCCTGAGTGAACCCCATGAGGTCTTCTCCGGTGGGGTCCCACTCAAACTGTGCCTCCTCCAGCGGGGGTGAGGTCCTCTTTACAGGCTTCGGAGCTGGAATCAGGGGCTCGCACATGGGCCTTGCTCTCTGGAGTTCCAGCTGAATGTACTCCTGTGGCCATATGAAGGGCTGCCCATCCGGGCACGTATGCTGGGCGAACAGGTCTTCACCCAGGTGCGGCACTCTAGATGTTGAGGGCGCGTTGATGGTAGCGGCGCCTGGGTCGACCAGGCCTTGCGACCAGGCTTGGGGCACCCTAAAGGCAAAGGGCACCGTAAGAACGGCGGCGCCCTGGGTTACTCGGCCCTGCGACCAGGCCGGTGGCTCCGCGGAGGTAGGGGGCGCTGTTGGTATTGCGGCGCCCGGAGGTACTAGGCCTTGCGACCAGGCCGGTGGTATTTCCTGCTTTGCCACGCTCGAGGTCGAGGCGTGTGACGTCACAGGGGTCGCGGCCGCGGTTTCCGGTTGAGGCCTAGTCGGCGGCGGTGACGATGCAGCGACGGGCACGGCAGGGGGAATTTCGGGCTCTGCGACGGGGAGCTGGGGCAGGCACGCGGTTTCCCGGCTCGGGGTAGAGACGTCCCCTTTACCTGCCTCCGTCCGTTCAGCTCCCTTCTCGGCGCCGTCTCCTGCCTTCATTCCTCCTGCGCCATCCTCAGAGGCGGTCTGTCTCCTCATCTCGGGCGGCGTGCTCCGCTGACGGGTGCCGGTCTGCTGGGCCATCTCTCGGCTCCACTCCGCCAACGTCTCCCGCTGCACCCGGGCCATCCTCCGTGCGAGGCCCTCCAGCGCGGTCTGTGCACACTCCCGGTCTCGGGGGAGCTGTGCCAGGATCTCCACTAAGCCTAGTGGGGTTGTTGCTTGCAGCAGGCTCCTGACCACTGGGTCGGTGCTGCCTGTCTCTCCCTCCATCTCCGGGTACGCTTTCTCTGGACTCCTCTCCAGACTTCTTGTCTCCGGGTGCGCTCTCTCCAGACTCCTCCAGGCTGCACCCATCTTCGTTCTCTTGTTCTGTCTACGCCCACATTGAGGGTGGTCCCGGGGCAACTTCAGTTCCAGAGGCAGTTCTCTCACGCTGATGGACACTTCCAGCATCACAGTCTCTGTTGGTGGGCGCGGTTTCCGCTTTTGGCGCCATTCTTCGACCTGGCCCACGATGGGAGGTGGCCTTTTGCCACCCTCTGGCACGCCCATAATGGCGTCCGCTCTTCCAAGGCGGGAAATCTTTGGAAATGGCGGGAATCGTCTCCCAGTGGCGGGAAACTCCATGGATGGCGGGAAAAAGCTGCAAATGGCGGACAACCGGCGGGAAACGACCTGTGATGGGGTCCGTTGGCGGGGACCCTCCGGAACCGGCGGGAGACTTCTTTTTAAGGTAACGGTGAACTTTTCTTCAGGCACGCAGTACCCGGTTGTTGCGGGCACGTGATCCTGCCGACTACGCCAAAGTTGACGCGCCCCCTGGGCCATGTTGTTAGGGATACCCGGAGCCGGATCAGATGGGGGTTGTAGTCTCCGAGTGGCTGTGACCCGGTCCGTGCCCAGGGTGTCAAACTCAGTGTGTGGCAGTCCTTACAGATGTTATTAGTGTTCTTTGTGTCGACTACGCCACCCGTTGATTTGCAGTCAAAAGGCCGCCGCTGCAGCAGGGTCCGCTGAGGCTGTTGGTATGTGTGCAGCTTTGGTAGTATAACCCCCAACGGGAGGAGTATAGCCTCAGGGGGTCAGATGTAGAGGATGGTGGTTGTGAAGGTGCAGGATGAATCAGCAAGAAGACTCAGAGTCGGGCTGTGCAGTTCAGGGGTTTTTTTACTTACGGGTGTTCTTATGGTCACTCTGGCCTGAAGCGACCACCCGAGCCGTGCTGCGTCCACCAGGTCCTGGACTCGGCTAACCCCCAGGCAGTTCTGGAGCGTGGTCCTGAGCTCCTGTCTGACTTTCCCTCTCTTCTGGCCGTTCTCACCAGGGATCCACCTATGTCCGGCTCCCTCGGGTCTCTTGGTGGGTACACCTCCTCTGGGTTCCCTGACCCTATACTTGGTCTGCCTTCCTGGTGGATTTGGTGAGGGTCGTGGCAGATCCTGCCCACGACCTCCGGTCTCTGGCTAAGGTGTGTTTTTCTCTCTGCCAGCTTGGGATCCGGTACCCTAGGTGCCAACCCTTCACCCTGTTGTTTGTATTCTGGGGTCTTGGGGTTCCTGCTTGTTTTCTCTGGGTCCTTCTGACTCCTCTCTCTCTCTTGGCCTTGGAGCTGGGCCCAGCCGGAACCACAACTCCCTGTCAGCCCTTCTGGCTGAGCTTCTCTGCTCTGCTCCTCTGACTAAACTCTGACAGACTGACCCTGTCCTAAGATGGTGCCCACCTTATATACTCCCTCTATGTGTGAGCTCAGGTGACCAGCACCCAATGAGCTCCTAGCTTTACCCAGGCTGCTCCCCCTATCTGCCCCTACACTACTGGGATGTTCCACCCCCCTCCCACTCCAGCCAGGAACAGACACTGTCGTACCTGCACATAAACTGGTGGGAGTACCGTCGGTCTGTTCCTCGGAAATGGGATGTGTGTAGTGCATGCAGCTAACTGAGCTCAGTTCCACACTCCATCCTTACCCGGGAGTGGAATATCACACCTCTGGGTTGAGGTGCAATACCCCTGTAGCAGCCGAATCCTCAGGGTGCTACAACAGCCCTTGACATATTTGTAGACAGCTATTAAGTCTCCTCTCAGTCTTCTTTTTTGCAAGCTAAACATTCCCAAATCCTGCAACCGTTCCTCATAGGACATGGTTTGCAGACCAGTCACCATTGTGGTCGCTCTTCTCTGAACTTGCTCCAGTTTGTCTATGTCTTTTTTAAAATGTGGTGCCCAAAACTGTACACAGTATTCCAGATGAGGTCTGACCAAAGAGGAGTAAAGACCGATAATGACTTCACGTGATCTAGACTGTATGCTTCTGTTAATACATCCCAGAATTGTATTTGCCTTTTTTGCTGCTGCATCACACTGTTGACTCATGTTCAGTCTATGATCTATTAGTATACCTAAGTCTTTTTCACATGTACTGTTGCTTAGCTCTATTCCTCCCATTCTGTATATGCTTTTTTCATTTTTATTGCCCAGATGTAGTACTTTGCATTTTTCCCTGTTAAAAACCATTCTGTTGGTTGCTGCCCACTGCTCCAGTTTATTTAGGTCTTTTTGAATCCTCTCTCTCTCTTCTCTAGTATTAGCTATCCCTCCTAGCTTTGTGTCATCAGCAAATTTAATCAGTTTACCCTCAATTCCTTCATCTAAATCATTGATAAAGATGTTGAACAATACAGGTCCCAGGACGGAGCCCTGTGGTACCCCACTTGAGACATTCATCCAGCTGGATGTGAAGCCATTTACAACCACCCTTTGAGTCCGATCACTAAGCCAGTTATGAATCCACCTAACAGTTGCCTGGTCCATTGCATACTTGGTCATTTTTTCAATAAGGATGGTGTGAGATACTTTGTCAAATGCTTTGCTGAAGTCAAGATATACTATATCTACAGCATTTCCCTGATCCACCCAGTCAGTGATTCTGTCATAGAAGGAAATTAAGTTAGTCTGACATGACTTGTTAGTTACAAACCCATGCTGACTCTGGTTAATCACTTCATTCTTATCCATGTACTTACATACATGTTGTTTAATAATTTGTTCAAAGATCTTTCCTGGTATAGAAGTCAGACTCACCGGCCTATAGTTCCCTGGGTCCACCTTCTTCCCCTTTTTGAAGATAGGAACAACATTTGCTCTTCTCCAGTCTTCTGGGACTTCTCCTGTTCTCCAAGAATTTTCAAAGATTATGGAGAGTGGTTCTAAAATTTCTTCTACGATCTCCTTCAGTACTCTGGGGTGTAATTCATCTGGACCTGGAGACTTGAACTCATTTATGTTAGCTAAATATTCCCTCACAATCTTTCTGTTTACAGATAACTTGGATTCCTCTATTCCTTTAAAAGGACAGTGAAGATCAGTTGATGTTACATTTTCTTTCTGAGAGAAAACAGATGCAAAATAGGAATTAAAAAGTTCGGCCTTCTCAACATCCTCTCTTACCATTTCTCCATTTTCATCCTGTAAAAATCCTATAGCATCTTTGACTTTTCTTTTACTTTTGACATACCCCCAAAATCCTTTTTTATTGCTTTTGACATCTCTTGCAAGCCTTAATTCATTGTCAGCTTTAGCTAACCTGATACGTGCCCTGCAGGATCTGCAGACTGCATTATAATCTTCTTTAGATATGCCTCCCTCTTTCCATTTAATAAACATTTCTTTCTTTCTTTTTAGCATGTGTTTAAGTTCTGTGTTCATCCATCCTGGTTTCCTTAAATGCTTCCCATTCTTCCTACTTTTCGGGATTGTTAACGATTGTGCTTTGAGAATCCCATTTTTAAAAATGACTTAGTCTTCCTTCAACCTTAAAAACTATGTTACTATGTTACTTAGAATGCTGGAAGTCGTTTTTGGTTGCACCTGATTTGGAACCTGTGAACCCAGTCTTGAACAATTATTAGAGGTAAAGGTGCATTTACACTGCAAAATTATTGGGAACTCTTATTCCCGTTAATCGAATAGTGCAAAATGACCGACAGGCACCTGAAAAAAATGGTTGTTCGTAGGGTGAAATGATGGTTACGTTTGCTTAAAATTTTTGGCAGCACATTGTTCATGGTGCAGTAGATCTCTAATGTTCATATTATTATATTCCATGAAACATATTGCTTCTGTTCACAGGTCTTAATAATGGACAACCTTGTTCAAATGCCCAATTATATTATATGGAAGTCATAAAAAGACCCCTAGTATGAGTAGGCAAAGAGACGAGTGTCTCCTCCTCTACTGGACTCATTTCCATATACACTGCTCAAAAAAAATAAAGGGAACACTTAAACAACAGAATATAACTCCAAGTAAATCAAACTTCTGTGAAATCAAACTGTCCACTTAGGAAGCAACACTGATTGACAATCAATTTCACATGCTGTTGTGCAAATGGAAGACAATAGATGGAAATTATTGGCAATTATCAAGACACACTCAATAAAGGAGTGGTTCTGCAGGTGGGGACCACAGACCACATCTCAGTACCAATGCTTTCTGGCTAGTGGTAGCATGAGACGGATTCTATAACCCACAGAAGTTGCTCAGGTAGTACAGCTCATCTAGGATCCTATTGGATAAACACGTAGGTGGGCTGCGCTGCTGAAGTGAATCAATTCTTCATCATCTCTGAAGAATTGATTCACTTCAGCAGCGCAGCCCACCTACAGTGGTGGCCAAAAGTATTGGCACCCCTGCAATTCTGTCAGATAATACTCAGTTTCTTCCTGAAAATGATTGCAATCACAAATTCTTTGGTATTATTATCTTCATTAAATTTGCTTGCAAGGAAAAAACACAAAAGAGAATGAAGCAAAAATCAAATCATTGATCATTTCACACAAAACTCCAAAAATGGGCCAGACAAAGTATTGGAACCCTCAGCCTAATACTTGGTTGCACAACCTTCAGCCAAAATAACTGCGAACAACCGCTTCCGGTAACCATCAATGAGTTTCTTACAATGCTCTGCTGGAATTGTAGACCATTCTTCTTTGGCAAACTGCTCCAGGGCCCTGATATTTGAAGGGTGCCTTCTCCAAACTGCCATTTTGAGATCTCTCCACAGGTGTTCTATGGGATTCAGGTCTGGACTCATTGCTGGCCACCTTAGAAGTCTCCAGTACTTTCTCGCAAACCATTTTATAGTGCTTTTGGAAGTGTGTTTTGGGTCATTGTCCTGCTGGAAGACCCATGACCTCTGAGGGAGACCCAGCTTTCTCACACTGGGCCCTACATTATGCTGCAAAATTTGTTGGTAGTCTTCAGACTTCATAATGCCATGCACACGGTCAAGCAATCCAGTGCCAGAGGCAGCAAAGCAACCCAAAACATCAGGGAACCTCTGCCATGTTTGACTGTAGGGACCGTGTTCTTTTCTTTGAATGCCTCTTTTTTTTCCTGTATACTCTATGTTGATGCTTTTTCCCAAAAAGCTCTACTTTTGTCTCATCTGACCAGAGAACATTCTTCCAAAACGTTTTAGGCTTTCTCAGGTAAGTTTTGGCAAACTCCAGCCTGGCTTTTTTATGTCTCGGGGTAAGAAGTGGGGTCTTCCTGGGTATCCTACCATACAGTCCCTTTTCATTCAGACGCCGACGGATAGTACGGGTTGACACTGTTGTACCCTCGGACTGCAGGGCAGCTTGAACTTGTTTGGATGTTAGTCGAGGTTCTTTATCCACCATCCGCACACTCTTGCGTTGAAATCTCTCGTCAATTTTTCTTTTCCGTCCACATCTAGGGAGGTTAGCCACAGTGCCATGAGCTTTAAACTTCTTGATGACACTGTGCACGGAAGACACAGGAACATTCAGGTCTTTGGAGATGGACTTGTAACCTTGAGATTGCTCATGCTTCCTCACAATTTGGTTTCTCAAGTCCTCAGACAGTTCTTTGGTTTTCTTTCTTTTCTCCATGCTCAATGTGGTACACACAAGGGCACAGGACAGAGGTTGAGTCAACTTTAATCCATGTTAACTGGCTGCAAGTGTGATTTAGTTATTGCCAACACCTGTTAGGTGCCACAGGTAAGTTACAGGTGCTGTTAATTACACCAATTAGAGAAGCATCACATGATTTTTCAAACAGTGCCAATACTTTTGTCCACCCCCTTTTTAGGTTTGGTGTGGAATTATATCCAATTTGGCTTTAGGACAATTCTTTTTGTGTTTTTTCATTGAAGACAAATTAAATGAAGAGAATAATACCAAAGAATTTGTGATTGCAATAATTTTCAGGAAGAAACTGAGTATTATCTGACAGAATTGCAGGGGTGCCAATACTTTTGGCCACCACTGTACGTGTTTATCCAACTGGATCCAATATCTCCTGGAGGATTCATCTTCCAGCCACGGGGCAGCAGCAGCTGGTTTTCTTCATGCCTCCATAG
The DNA here is from genome assembly GCF_046119375.1 of Phyllobates terribilis. Taxonomy (NCBI): domain Eukaryota; kingdom Metazoa; phylum Chordata; class Amphibia; order Anura; family Dendrobatidae; genus Phyllobates; species Phyllobates terribilis. Next base: position 292,755,217 of record NW_027362767.1, read on the forward strand.
GAGTTGTGCCTGTCACAACTCCATCAGGTGAGTGTAACCAGCACTCTCCTACTCTCCCCCCATAGGGTATCACCCTATTGTGCGCTCTGTTTCCCACATTTAGATCTACATAGCTCATCCAGGATGGCACATCAATGCGAGCTGTGGCAAGAAGGTTTGCTGTGTCTGTCAGCGTAGTGTCCAGAGGCTGGAGGCGCTACCAGGAGACAGGCCAGTACACCAGGAGACGTGGAGGGGGCCGTAGGAGGACAACAACCCAGCAGCAGGACCGCTACCTCCACCTTTGTGCAAGGAGGAACAGGAGGAGCACTGCCAGAGCCCTGCAAAATGACCTCCAGCAGGCCACAAATGTGCAAGCGTCTGCACAAACGGTTAGAAACCGACTCCATGGGGCGTGGCCTAGCTCTTGATGTGAGAGGTCGGGTGGCAGTGCCTCTCCACCACCATTAGCTTCAATTATCCTGCACAGAGCCCGAACCAGCCAAATCCCTTATCAGGAACTGCTGTCTGAGGGTCCCGGGAGTCAGAGGCGAGCTTCTGCCAGACTCAGAGAGTCCAACATGGGCCGCAAAAGGCAGAAGGATGCCGGGGCCTGCAGCAGTGCCTCAGCCCAAGATGGCACCGAGACAGAGGAAGAGGCGGGAAGGAGGAACACAGCCTATGCACGGAGGCTGGAGGCTTCAGCACGGCTGCACAGGTATGCGAGGGGCATGAAGGCAGATGAAGAAGGAAGTGAAGGCAGTGAGAAGCATGGAGATGAGGAGGAAGATGGTGAGGAGATGCCTGTGCCTGTGCTACATAATGAACAGCAGGAGGAGGGGGATGGTGACACTGTGCTGGCAGCTGAAAGTTCAGATGAGGCAGAGCCGACTCTGCGAGATGTATTCCAGGCTGTCTTATACTGCAAGACTGCTTTAACTGCTCTGACAAAGCAGGTGAATGGTCTGAAAGCCGACATGGGAGGCATTGAGGCTTCTATGCAGAAAGTTACAGCCAGATTGACTGAGGTGGAGGGCAGAGTTGGTGTAACAGAAGATCATTTAACCTCAGTGCAAAAGACGCAGCAACAGCACACTCAGAGGATCACGGTAGTGGCTAACAAAAATGATGACCTGGAAAACCGGTCACGCACGAACAATTTGCGTATTGTGGGCATCCCTGAAAGAGCTGAGGGTGCTGACCCCACGACCTTTGTTGAAACCTGGCTGCTGGGAAAGTTTGGGTCTAATATCCTGTCGAGGGTGTTTGCTGTGGAGCGTGCCCATCGAGTGCCCATGAGACCCCCAGTGCCTGGAGAGGGCCCTCGTACGATGTTAGCCAGAATCCTGAACTGCAGAGACCGGGACACTATCTTACGTAAGGCCAGAAAATTGACAGATCTTACCCTGGAGGGCAAACGCATTGAAATATACCCGGATTACTCGGCTGAGGTGCAAAAGCTGCGGCTACGGTATGGTGAAGTGAAGAAACAGCTCCGCTCTTTGAATGTGAAATACTCTACAATTTATCCTGCCAAATTAAGAGTGGAAGCCTTTGGAAAGGTCAATTTTTTCCCGTCACCGGTAGAGGCCGCCTCGTGGTTGGAGCGGAACCGGAGCAAATTGAGAGAAGCTGAGGACTCGGCACGGTGAATGCACGACCCTGCTATCCTGACCACTGGACAGGGTTGTGGCTCTGCATTGCTCTGCGAAACCGCAGAGGAGGGGGAGAAACCCCCGCTGGGATCTACGTTTTATAGTTTTATAGTTAATTTGTTTGATTAATGGTTCGGGACTATGCATACTATTGATTATGTGGTGGAGAGACTGCCAATGCTGGAGGAGGACACGGTGCATGTTGATATGCGGTATACTACGATGTTGCTCAGGTTCTTTGAGCTCCCACTCTCACGTTGGGAAGAGAGTGACAAGAGAAGGGTGGGGGGAGGGGGAGGGAGGGAGTTGGATGGGTTGGATTTGCGGGAAAATGGGGTTGCTTATGCTGTTTGACCTGGTATGCTTGGGAACAAAATGGAAAGATGTTACTTGATGATGGTGGATTGTTTTTTCTAATGCACAATGAGTAACCGTACGGTTCGGATTTTAAGTTGGAATGTACGTGGTATATCTGACAGGATTAAGAGGGCAGCAGTTCTGAATCACATCACATCTTGTGATCCTATGATTGCGTGCTTACAGGAGACCCATCTTACTAGAGATACTAGGCACTGGCTATCGAGAGGGTGGATGTTAAAGACATATCATTCCACTTATTCCTCGTACTCCAGGGGGGTGTCAGTCCTAATACACAAAAACGCACATTATGAAGAGCTGGCAGTGCAAGTAGACAGTGAAGGGCAGTATGTATGGATTGCGTGCAGATTGTATGGACACAAAATGATTTTAGTGGCTTTATATATCCCTCCACCTTATTCTAAAAAGGAACTTCAAGCAGTAATGGACTTGACGGCCAGATGGGGGGAGGCTCCGATGTTGATTATGGGAGATGTTAACAACACCATGAATGATTACTGGGATAAAGTACGTCCGGCAGGTATGGAAGCTGGACGGGACGGAATGACTGCATTTGGCACCTACGTGGGGGAGCTGGGGCTGGTGGATCTGTGGAGAGTACGAAATGAGGGTAAGAGGACCTTCTCGTGTCATTCGGCTACACACGGAACACTGTCAAGGATAGACCTGGCTTTTGGGGATACTGCTATGGATGGGATGGTTGGGGAGGTGGAATACCTACAGAGGACTCTATCGGATCATAGTCCTATGGTTGTCACGCTTCTAGTGGGATCTGCTCAGGGTCAGAGGGGAGGTTGGCGTCTTCACCCGACGTGGCTTAAAGTGGTGGATATGGGTGGCATAACCAAAGAACTAGAGCACTTCTTCCAAGTGAATGAAGGGAGTGCTGAGGCCACAGTGGTGTGGGAGGCTATGAAGGCATTTACGAGGGGACTCTTTATAAGTGAGATCTCACGGTGTAAGACCAAAACTAAATTGGCAGATCAACAAATAAAGGATGACTTGACAAGGGCAGAGGCAGACATGATTTTGGCGCCAACGAGTGTAGCTCACAATAGACTAAAATTGGCACAGGAGGCAGTTAATAAACTGCACATGATGCAAGCTGAGAGGAAAAGGGCATTTCAGCAAGCCCAATTCTTTGAGGAAGGAGAGAGAGTGGGTCACTTGTTGGCGGTGATATCTGCGGCACAGATGGGGTCTTCCAGGGTGTACAGGTTGAGAGACCAAACGGGGACGACTCTGACAGACACAAAGGACATATTGGAGGTCTTCAAGGAATATTACATGGCACTGTACAATTCAAGAGTACGGGACACGGAGGGGGCCGTAGAGGAATTTTTGGAAGGCATCTCACTGTCTAAATTGTCTGAGGAAGATAGGATGAGGTTGGATGAACCTGTGAGTGTGGAGGAGGTGGAATGTGCAATTCTGTCTATGCCCAATGACAAATCACCGGGTGCTGATGGTCTACCTGGGGAGGTGTACAGGGAGCTGGTGGAACTGCTAGCTCCAAAATTGAAATCTGTGTTTGATGAGGCTTTGGTGAAGGGGGCGTTACCGAGATCAATGGAGGAAGCGGTGATAGTGGTTCTGCCAAAGGAGGGGAAAGACCCCATGGATGCGGAGTCGTATAGGCCCATATCGTTGTTGACAACGGATGTCAAAATACTCGCTAAGATCCTGGCCACCCGGCTCACCGGGGTTGCGCATACTGTTATTCACGAGGACCAGTCGGGCTTTATGCCCAACCGCTCCACGGCTGTTAACTTGAGAAGATTATTTCTTAATATGCAGCTGCCTGCTGATAATGGTGGCGGGAGAATAGTGATGTCATTGGACGCTAGAAAAGCATTTGATAGCGTGGAATGGAAATATTTATGGAAAATCATGGAAATAATGGGATTTGGCCCCGCATTCATGGCCTGGGTGAAGTTATTGTACTCATCCCCAAGGGCGGTAGTTAAGGTGAAGGTTGAACGGTCCGGGATGTTTGACTTACATAGGGGCACAAGGCAGGGGTGCCCGCTGTCCCCGCTATTGTTTGCGGTGGCAGTGGAGCCCCTGGCGGCCAAAATAAGAGCTGAGAGAGGAGTGGTCGGATTTAAATTTGGGAGGCTGGAAGAAAAAATATCACTGTATGCCGATGACATCCTGTTATTTCTGGAAAATGCAGGAGAGGCATTGGGGTGCACGATGGATGTAATTAAACACTTTGGGAGCATTTCGGGACTGGAGATAAACTGGCACAAGTCTTATGTCATGGCTGTAGATAGACCAATAAAAGCGGAGGAGATAGATGAGAGGGGGAAGCAGCTCCAGCTGGTTTCACAATTTAAATACCTTGGGATATGGGTGGCGCTTCCATTGACACGATTCACGGATCTGAATTTAGTTCCTCTGCTAGAGAAATTTAAAAAGAAAATAGGCGCATGGTGCCAATTGGCTTTGACGGTGACGGGTAGAACTAACCTGATTAAGATGGTCCTTATGCCACAACTAATGTACGTTTTGCACAACTCACCGATATGGCTACCAAAAAAACGGTTTCAGGGTATTGATTCTATCTTCAGATCCTTGATATGGGGCAAGAGGCAGGCAAGGATTAAATTGGGAACGCTGCAAAATGGGAAGGAGGAGGGAGGATTGGCCGCACCCAATCCCTGGGTCTATTTCTTGGCAGTACAGGGCCAGCATGTCAGGGGATGGAGAGAACCCGATTGTGGAGGGGCAGCTTGCCGGGTGCTGGTACATGTGTCGGGGAGACGCCCACTGGTCCAGGCGTTAGAGGATGGTACCTTTAAGAAATTGGGAGCAATATATCCTACCTTAGGCTTGACTCAGAAGGTATGGGACACTATTAAAAAGATCAGGGGGGTGGACGGGCTGACTAAGTACTCACCGGTGTTGGGCAATGAACATCTGCCGGAACTTAATAAGCTGTGTCAAATGGGCAATTGGAAGGCGCAAGGAGTGAGATATGTGTGCCAGCTGCAGAGTGGAACGGACCTGAAGACCTTTGAGAAATTGAGAGAAGAATTTGATTTGCCTTTGGTATGGGGATTTCAATACTATAGGCTTCGACATGCTTGGAGGGCACAGTGTGGATTGGGAGCCATGACGGTTCAGGGTGACATTGTACTAGACTCTGTATGTATGAAGGGAGGGACGAGGGGAGTCATATCGAGCTTATATCATGACCTACTGCACTCCTATCTGGGGGGAAATCACTTCATTGCAAAGAGTAAATGGGAAAGGGAGGTGGGTACCCTCACAACAGAACAATGGGAGGCAATTCTAGAATATGTCCCGAAGATCTCTCTAAGCGAGCAGGCACGGATCTCCCAATTATACATAATACACAGGACATACAAAACACCGCTGCGCCTGTACAAGGCGGGCTTGAGGGGAGATTCCAGTTGCCCTAGATGTGGCACGGACCAGGCCGGACTGCTACACATGCTATGGTCATGCCCACGGCTAGTGGCTTATTGGTTGGTCGTTGTTAACAAAATTGAGAGGGCTTATACATGTACAATTGACAGAAACCCGGTGCTGTGTGTTTTGGGGGAGGTGGATGGAATACCTGTCTCAGAACATTACAAAGTGGCGATAGCGCGATTGCTATATGTGGCACGCAGACTAATAGCACGAAAATGGACAGATTCGGAACCCCCCACTAGGAGGGAATTTATTGCTCAGACACGTACGGTAATGCATTTAGAGGAAAGCATTTACAGGCGGAGGCATGGAGAGAGAACTTTTGGGAAAATATGGTCCGCATGGATGGCGGTAATATGATTGTCAATGTTCCCAGGTATGCCCGGCATAAGGAGTATTGGCGGGAGGGGGGAGGGGGGAGAGGGTTTTGACTGTATTACTACACGTTATGTGAATTGTTATATGTATATTGATAACTGTTTGCTGTAAATTTTTGAAACCTAAATAAAAATAATTGGTTTAAAAAAAAAAAAAAGAAACCGACTCCATGAGGGTGGTAGGAGGGCCCGACGTCCACAGATGGGGGTTGTGCTCACAGCCCAACACCGTGCAGGACGCTTGGCATTTGCCACAGAACAGCAGGATTGGCAAAGTCGCCACTGGCGCCCTGTGCTCTTCACAGATGAAAGCAGGTTCACACTGAGCACATGTGACAGACGTGACAGAGTCTGGAGACGCCGTGGTGCACGATCTGCTGCCTGCAACATCCTTCAGCATGACCGGTTTGGCAGTGGGTCAGTAATGGTGTGGGGTGACATTTCTTTGGAAGGCTGTGGCCGCACAGCCCTCCATTTGCTCGCCAGAGGTAGCCTGACTGCCATTAGGTACCGAGATGAGATCCTCAGACCCCTTGTGAGACCATATGCTGGTACAGTTGGCCCTGGGTTCCTCCTAATGCAGGACAATGGCAGACCTCATGTGGCTGGAGTGTGTCAGCAGTTCCTGCAAGATGAAGGCATTGAAGCTATGGACTGGCCCGCCCGTTCCCCAGACCTGAATCCGATTGAGCACATCTGGGACATCATGTCTCGCTCCATCCACCAACGTCACGTTGCACCACAGACTGTCCAGGAGTTGGCGGATGCTTTAGTCCAGGTCTGGGAGGAGATCCCACAGGAGACCATCCGCAACCTCATCAGGAGCATGCCCAGGCATTGTAGGGAGGTCATACAGGCACGTGGAGGCCACACACAATACTGAGCCTCATTTTGACTTGTTTTAAGGACATTACATCACAGTTGGATCAGCCTGTAGTGTGTTTTTCCATTTTAATTTTGGGGGTGACTCCAAATCCAGGCCTCCATTGGTTAATAAATTTGATTTCCATTGATGATTTTTGTGTGATTTTGTTGTCAGCACATTCAACTTTGTACAGGACAAAGTATTCAATGAGAATATTTCATTCATTCAGATCTAGGATGTGTTATTTGAGTGTTCCCTTTATTTTTTTGAGCAGTGTATTACGTAGACGCCCATTCATTTAATGTGTGTTATAACTACATAGAATTCACAGATGGATTCTTGTGATGTGAACTTCAAAATTCTAATAAATACTTGGAGGAGTTAATTACAAATAATGATTCATTCATTTCATACAAGATGTAATATGGGTTTTATGTACCTTTGGTGTTACTGATGTTCTTTCTTGCCAAGTTTCAGAAAATAATCCAACAGCCCTTCTGCATGACAGTGCATGTCAATAAAACTACAGGTAAATAGGGGTGTGTAGGAGTGGATATGTAAGGTAAAAACAATGATTAGAAATGCAACATTTGATGTACTGATTCTTTATTAATGCACATATATAACAAGTCAATGTGCAAGATATATCATTTAAAAATATGGTCAGACCATGTTACATGTTATGGGAATGTGACTTTTTTTTGTTCCATTGCTTGTAAAACAACAGCTAAACAGCTAAAAAAAACACCCCATAAGAATATATCATATTTCACCTTGTACCGGAAAGAGCAGTAAAAAAAAAGCATGAAAAGCTATGAATTATTAGCATTTTGTTATCCTTGACTCAAAATTTTTTTTTTATCAAAAGTGATTAATAAGTCATATGTATTCCAAAATACCAATAAAACCACAGCTTGTTACACAAAAAACAATCCCTCAAAGTTCTATAAATAGAAAAATGAAAAAATATTGTATTTGTTTATGCTTGGATTGACAAAGGCCGCATGTGGCTAAAACATGGCAATGTGTTTTACTGTTTGATAAATAAATTAAGTAATTATTTCAGTTCCCTGGATACATAAAATAAAATAGTTGGGACTTTTTAAATATGAGGACCACCCCCCCCAAAAAATCTTTAAAAGAAAAGAAAAAACACATCTATAATATAACCGGGGATGCGTGTCTCTGTCTGAAGCCTCGATAGATTGCGCATGCGTGACGCGCAGTCTGGCTCCAGACAGAAGCAGGCATCCAGCCGTTACAGGTAAGAGGAGGTGTATGGCGCCGGAGATAAAGCGGTATGCGTAGGCACTGAACCCATACTGCGATCTCCGGCACCATACTTACATACTTACCTGACCAGGAGGAGCATTGCCGCAGCGCCTCTCTTCGCCAGAGACCGGGGCAGGAGTGAGGCGTCGGATCAGCACATGCGCATAGCGCTATCCGGCGCCATTTTACTGAAGACACATTTTCAGTGTGTCTTCAGCAAAATGGCGCCGGACAGCGTGGGGTGAGGGGACCATGCATACCAAGATTGGGGGGGGGGGTACCATGCATACCAGGATTGGGGGGTGAGGGGTACCTCACATACCAGGATTGTTGGGTGAGGGGGCCATGCATATACCAGGATTGTGGGATGAGGGGTACCACACATACCAGGATTGTGGGGTGAGGGGTACCACACATACCAAGATTGTTGGGTGAGGGGGCCATGCATATACCAGGATTGTGGGGTGAGGGGTACCACACATACCAGGATTGGGGGGTGAGGGGTACCACGCATATTAGGATTGGGGAGTGAGGGAACTATGCATACCAGGATTGGGGGGTGAGGGGTACCACACATGCCAGGATTGTTGGGTGAGGGGACCATGCATATACCAGGATTGTGGGGTGAGGGGTACCACACATACCAGGATTGGGGGGTGAGGGGTACCACGCATACCAGGATTGGGGGGTGAGGGGTACCACGCATACCAGGATTGGGGGGTGAGGGGTACCATGCATACCAGGATTGGGGGGTGAGGGGACCATGCATACCAGGATTGGGGGGTGAGGGGTACCACACATACCAGGATTGGGGGTTGAGGGGACCATGCATACCAAGATTGGGGGTGAGGGGTACCACACATACAAGGATTGGGGGGTGAGGGGTGTCATGCATACCAGAATAGGGATGAGGGGTACCATACATACCAGGATAGGAATGAGGGGTACCAATCATACCAGGATAAGGATGAGGGGTGCCATGCATACCGGGATTGGGGGTTAGGGGTGCCACGCATACCGGGATTGGGGGTGAGGGGTGCCATGCATACCGGGATAGGGGTGAGGAGTACCACGCATACCGGGATAGGGGTGAGGAGTACCACGCATACCGGGATAGGGGTGAGGAGTACCACGCATACCAGGATTTGGAATGAGGGGTGCCATGCATACCAGGATTGGGGATGAGGGGTGCCATGCATACCAGGATTGGGGGTGAGGTGTGCCATGCAAACCAGGATAGGATGGTGGAGACAGGATGGGGTCAGCGGAAATACCAGGATGGGGGGATGCACAAATGGCAGGATGGGGGCAGCACATACCAGCATGGGAGTCCATATACCAATACAAATGCTCGCCACCCGGGCGTAGAATGGGTTCAATAGCTAGTTTTATATACACTGCTCAAAAAATAAAGGGAACACTCAAATAACACACCCTAGATCTGAATGAATGTAATATTCTCATTGAATATTTTGTTCTGTACAAAGTTGAATGTGCTGACAACAAAATCACACAAAAATCATCAATGGAAATCAAATTTATTAACCAATGGAGGCCTGGATTTGGAGCCACCCCCAAAATTAAAGTGGAAAAACACACTACAGGCTGATCCAACTTTGATGTAATGTTCTTAAAACAAGTCAAAATGAAGCTCAGCATTGTGTGTGGCCTTCACGTGCCTGTATGACCTCTAGTCAGGGTCGGTCTGGGCTGGCGGGATACCGGGAAATTTCCCGGTGGGCCCCGCCCCTGCTGCAGAGTAGAGGGGGGAGAAGAGAACAAAAAAAAATCCTGCGGTTTTAAGGGGCACGGGCTCTTTAAAAGCGCAGGCACAGTGTATGCAGGGACGCGCGCACGCAGCGTTCATTACCTGAACCGCCGCGACACACGTCCCAGTGAAGCAGCTGAAGCTGCGCGTCTCCCTTCGCCGGCCGGCGTATGACGTCATCGTCATGCGCCTGCTGTGAAGGAGGCGCGCAACTCAGGAGAAGGAGGACACCGCACGGGATCGCAGGAAGGTAAGAGGTGTGTGTGTGTGTGTGTAATGGTCTGGACACACAAGGCGGGGGCCAGCAGGACACACAAGGGGGGGCCCAGCTGGACAGACCCACAAGGGGGGGGCCCAGCTGGACAGACACACAAGGGGGGGCCCAGCTGGACAGACACACAAGGGGGGGCCAAGTTGGACAGACACACAAGGGGGGGGTCCAGCTGGACAGACACACAAGGGGGGGGTCCAGCTGGACAGACACACAAGGGGGGGCCAAGCTGGACAGACACACAAGGGGGGGCCCCAGCTGGACAGGCACACAAGGGGGGCCCAGCTGGACAGACACACAAGGGGGGGCCCAGCTGGACAGACACACAAGGGGGGGCCCAGCTGGACAGACACACAAGGGGGGGCCCAGCTGGACGGACACACAAGGGGGCCCAGCTGGATGGACACACAAGGGGGGCCCAGCTGGATGGACACACAAGGGGGGCCCAGCTGGACGGACACACGAGGGGGGGCCCAGCTGGATGGACACACGAGGGGGGGCCCAGCTGGACGGACACACGAGGGGGGGCCCAGCTGGACGGACACACGAGGGGGGGCCCAGCTGGACACACGAGGGGGGACCAAGCTGGACACACGAGGGGGGGCCAAGCTGGACACATGAGGGGGGAACCCTGGCTGGACACGCAAGGGGGGGGCCCTGGCTGGACACGCAAGGGGGGGAGCCTTGGCTGGACACGCAAGGGGGGAGCCCTGGCTGGACACGCAAGGGAGGGGAGCCCTGGCAGGACACACAAGGGGGAACCAAGGTGGACCCAGGCAAAGGGGGTGGGCAGGATGGGTATATGGGGGGCAGGCTGGACACATGGAGGCCAGGATGGATATATGGGGGGCAGGATGGATATATGGGGGGGGGCAGGATGGATATATGGGGGGGCAAGATGGATATATGGAGGCCAGGATGGATATATGGGGGGGGGGCAAGCTGGACTTATGGAGGCCAGGATGGATATAGGGGGGGGGCAGGCTGAACACATGGAGGCCAGGATGGATATATGGGGGGGGCTAGGATGAATATGTGGGGGGGGCGGGCTCGATACACATGGGCTAGCATAAATATATGGAGGGGCACGCTGGATATATGGGGGGTGTCAGGATGGATATATGCAGGGGGTAAGGGCAGTATGGATATATGAGGGGAGAGGCTGGACACATGGAGGCCAGGATGAATATGTAGAGGGCAGGCTGGACACATGGAGGATATATGGGGGGGACATATGGGGGCGCAGGCTGGAAACATGGAGGCAAGGATGGATATGTGGGGGGGCAGACTGGCACATGGGGGGGCTAGGATGGGTATATGGGAGGGGGCAGGCTCGATACACATGTGCTAGGATAAATATATGGAGGGGTCACACTAGACAAATGGTGGCCAGAAGGGACATATGGGGGTGCCTGGCTAGACAAGGGACTTAATTACTGTTTGGGAGCCAGATTGAGGAACATACTTTATTAGTTTATGGTGACCAGTGGGGAACATTATTACTTTAGATTCCAATTATTATTACATTATTACTTCTGTAATATAATTTACTTTTTAGGAAATTGTTTTCCATAGGATGGGACAAAAGAGAGGTCCTGTTACTGTGCAGGACGGCACTATGTTGCTTTTTTTTCTTCAACTGGTGTAGTGTAGAGGTCGGGGGGGGGAAGTGGGAATATTCTCTAGAAGAGATCAGTTATTAATAACTGTGTGTTATTTTCTGCAGAGATGATTCCTGGCTGGAAGAAGTGATGGCTGTCTGTGCCAGATGAAGAAGAAAAGCGAAGATGAAGGACTTCACCTAGAGACATCACTGGTGAGTCAGTGTATTACATGTACACTTACACTACACACGTGGTCAAAATTGTTGGTACCCCTCGTTTAATGAAAGAAAAACCCACAATGGTCACAGAAATAACTTCAATCTGATAAATTACAAATTTTTGAAAATGAAGAGATGAAGGTCAGACATTGATTTTCTGCTTCCACAGAATTTAAAAAAAAATTAACCTCATGAAATCGGCCTGGACAGAAATGATGGTTCTTCTTCTTAACTTAATATTTTGTTGAACCTTTTGAGGCAATCACTGCAATCAAACCATTCCTGTAACTGTCAATGAGACTTCTGCGCCTCTCGACAGGTATTTTGGCCGACTCCTCATGAGCAAACTGCTCCAGTTGTCTCGTGTTTGAAGGTTGCCTTTTACAGAATGTTTCAGCTCTTTCCAAAGATGCTCCATAGGATTTAGGTCAGGGCTCATAGAAGCCACTTCAGAATAGTCCAATGTTTTCCTCTTAGCCATTCTTGGGTGTTTTTAGCTGTGTGTTTTGGGTCATTATCCTGTTGCTAGACCTGCGACTGAGACCAAGCTTTCTGACACTGGGCAGCACATTTCTCTCTAGAATCCCTTGATAGTCTTGAGATTTCATTGTACCCTGCACAGATTCAAGACACCCTGTGCCAGGTGCAGCAAAGCAGCCCCAGAACATAACAGAGCCTCCACCATGTTTCACAGTAGGGACAGTGTTCTTTTCTTGATATGCTTCATTTTTCCATCTGTGAACATAGAGCTGATGTGCCTTGCCAAAAACTTCAATTTTTGTCTCATCTCTCCATAGTACATTCTCCCAGAAGCTTTGTGGCTTGTCAACATGTAGTTTGGCAAATTCCAGTCTGGCTTTTTTACTATTTTTTTTTTCAACAATGGTGTTCTCCTTGGTCGTCTTACATGAAGTTCACTTTGGATCAAACAACGGTGGATAGTACGATCTGACACTGATGTTCCTTGAGCTTGAAGTTCACCTTTAATCTCTTTAGAAGTTATTCTGGGCTCTTTTGTTACCATTCATATTATCCGTCTCTTTGATTTGTCATCAATTTTCCTCCTGCACCCACGTCCAGGGAGGTTGGCTACAGTCCCATGGATCTTAAATTTCTGAATAATATGTGCACCTGTAGTCACAGAAACATCAAGCTGCTTGGAGATGGTCTTATAACCTTTACTTTTTAACATGCTTTTCTATAATTTTCTTTCTAATCTCCTGAGACAGCTCTTTCCTTTGCTTCTTCTGGTCCATGTTGAGTGTGGTACACACCATGTCACCAAACAACACAGTGAGTATCTGTAGCCCTATATACAAGCACAGTGAGTATCTGTAGCCCTATATACAAGCACAGTGAGTATCTGTAACCCTATATACAGGCACAGTGAATATCTGTAACCCTATATACAGGCACAGTGCGTATCTGTAACTCTATATACAGGCACAGTGAGTATCTGTAACCCTATATACAGGCACAGTGAGTATCTGTAGCCCTATATACAGGCACAGTGAGTATCTGCAGCCCTATATATAGCACAGTGAGTATCTGTAGCCCTATATACAGGCCCACTGACTGATTACAAGATTGCAGACACCTGTGATGCTAATTAGTGGACACAACTTTATTTAACATGTCCCTTTTGTCACATTATTTTCAGGGGTACCATCATTTCTGTCCAGGCCGATTTCATGAGTTTAATTTTTTTTTTAAATTCAGTGGAAGCAGAAAAGCAATGTCTGACTTTCATTTGTTCATTTTCATAGATTTTTAATTTATTATTACTTTTGTCAGATTCAAGTTATTTCTGTGACCATTGTGGGTTTTTCTTTCATTAAACGAGGGGTACCAACAATTCTGACCACGTGTGTATATAGTATATACAGAACTCCTGTGTATGTCACTGGTGATCACTATATTATGTATACACTATATACAGAGCTTCTGTGTATAATGTCACTTGTGACCACTGTATTACCTGTGCACTATATACAGAGCTCCAGTGTATAATGTCACTGGTGATCACTGTATTACCTGTACACTGACACTATATACAGAGCTCCTGTGTATAATGTCACTGGTGATCCCTGTATTACCTGTACACTATACACTATATACAGAGCTCCTGTGTATAATGTCACTGGTGACCACTGTATTACCTGTACACTATATACAGAGCTCCTGTGTATAATGTCACTGGTGACCACTGTATTATCTGTACACTATATACAGAGCTCCTGTGTATAATGTCACTGGTGACCACTGTATTACCTGTGCAATATATACAGAGCTCCTGTGTATAATGTCACTGGTGACCACTGTATTACCTGTACACTATATACAGAGCTCCTGTGTATAATGTCACTGGTGACCACTGTATTACCTGTGCACTATACACTATGTACAGAGCTCCTGTGTATAATGTCACTGGTGACCACTGTATTACCTGTACACTATATACAGAGCTCCTGTGTATAATGTCACTGGTGACCACTGTAATACCTGTACACTAAATACAGAGCTCCAGTGTATAATGTCACTGGTGATCACTGTATTACCTGTACACTGACACTCTATACAGAGCTCCTGTGTATAATGTCACTGGTGAACCCTGTATTACCTGTACACTGACACTATATACAGAGCTCCTGTGTATAATGTCACTGGTGGTCACTGTATTACCTGTACACTGTACACTATATACAGAGCTCCTGTGTATAATGTCACTGGTGATCCCTGTATTACCTGTACACTGACACTATATACAGAGCTCCTGTGTATAATGTCACTGGTGATCCCTGTATTACCTGTACACTGACACTATATACAGAGCTCCTGTGTATAATGTCACTGGTGGTAATAACAGTGTTGTTAGTATTGTGGTTTGTATTCATGATCAGTATTGTAGTATTTGGTCACTTTGGGGTGGTAATATGTGGTCTAGTCATGGTGTGGCCGTATTTGTTCCTTGTATGTAGTATTATTCGGTCATTATGTGGTGGTAATATGTGATCTAGTCATGGTGTGGCGATATTTGTCTCTTTTGTATGTGGTATTATTGGTGTTGATATAGTGGACTGTGTTGTGTATGGCAGTCATTTTGTTCTTGCTGATATTAACTAGGAAAAGATTTTTTTCCATTAGGCCACAGCCCCACCATCAGTATTCGGTCAGTATTTTTTCTCAGGAGTAGCTGCCAAAACCAGGAGTGGGTGATAAATACAGAATTGGTGACTTGTTTCTATTATACCTTTTCTCTGATTGTTCCTCACCTGGTTTTGGCTCCCACTCCTGAGAAAAAATACTGACTAAATACTGATAGTGGGGCCGCAGCCTTAGAGATTAAATACTTGGACCAGAGCGGCAGAGATGCACTTACAAGGGTTCTCTGGTGAAAACAAGTAATCACCTCTCCACAGGATCAGTGATGATATTGATTGGTGGGGGTCTGACTGCTGGGACACAATCGGCAGAATGTGGAGCTTTTCTCCCCATTAGACTGGAGCGGCATGTGAGATGCGACCACTCATCCAGTCATTCCCTCAGTGACTGTGAGCGCTGCTCTTTTTTGGAAGCTGCATTTTAAAATGGGGATAAGTGTCCTGTCAGGGATGAAACTTCCCCATTCTTCTGATAGGCGCGTTTTCCAATGTTCGGACCCAAACGATCAATAAGTGATCACCGATCCTGTGGATCCCATGGATCGGTGATAACTTGTTTTAACCAAAGAAGCCCTTTAATGCAAACTACCGTAATTGTACATCCCAGTTATAGTGGTGCACAGTAGATGTGCAGGAGCCGCCAGTCAATGCTCCACTATAACAGGGATAGCGGATAACAGATATTTGCATATGGCTGTAGGTGGGCCCCTAGAGTCAGTTCTCCCTGTGGGCCCCAGACACCCCAGTCCGACCCTGCCTCTAGTGTTGAGCGAGCATGTTCTGTCCCGAGTATGCTCGGGCGAGCTCCGAGTATTTACAGCTGCTCGGTGATATGGTTGAATCGCTCCCGTGTGCATGATTTGCAACTGTTTGACAGCTTTATTACATGTGAGGAATGTGTAAGAAATAGACATTCCTCCCATGTATTAAAACTGTCAAACAGTCGCAAATCATGCACACGGGAGCGATTCAAACATATCACCGAGCAGCTGTAAATAGTCGGAGCTTGGCCAGAGCATACTCGGCGAAAGGGTTAATAGAACATACTCGCTCAACACTAATGACCTCCCTACAATGCCGGGGCATGCTTCTGATGAGGTTGCGGATGGTCTCCTGTGGGATTTACTCCTAGACCTGGACAAAAGCATCTGCCAACTCCTGAACAGTCTGTGGTGCAACGTGACGCTGGTGGATGGAGCGAGACATGATGTCCCAGATGTGCTCAATCAGATGCAGGTCTGGGGAATGGACGGGCCAGTCCATAGCTTCAATGCCTTCATCTTGCAGGAACTGCTGACACACTCCAGCCACATGAGGTCTGGCATTGTCCTGCATTAGGAGGAACCCAGGGCCAACAGCACCAGCATATGGTCTCACAAGGGGTCTGAGGTTCTCATCTAGGTACCTGATGGCAGTCAGGCTACCTCTGACGAGCACATGGAAGGCTGTGCGGCCCTCCAAAGAAATACCACCACACACCATTACTGACCCACTGCCAAACCGGTCATGCTGAAGGATGTTGCAGGCAGCAGGTCGCTCTCCACGGCGTCTCCAGACTCGGTCACGTCTGTCACATGTGCTCAGTGTGAACCTGCTTTCATCTGAGAAGAGCATAGGGCACCAGTGGCGGCTTTGCCAATCCTGGTGTTCTGTGGCAAATGCCAAGCGTCCTGCACGGTGTTGGGCTGTGAGCACAACCCCCATCTGTGGACGTTGGGCCCTCATACCACCCTCATGGAGTCGGTTTCTAACCGTTTGTGCAGAAATATGCACATTTGTGGCCTGCTGGAGGTCATTTTGCAGGGCTCTGGCAGTACTCTTCCTGTTCCTCCTTGCACAAAGACAGAGGTAGCGGTCCTGCTGCTGGGTTGTTGCCCTGCTACGGCCCCCTCCACATCTCCTGGTGTACTGGCCTGTCTCCTGGTAGCGCCTCCAGCCTCTGGACACTACGCTGACGGACACAGCAAACCTTCTTGCCAGAGCTCGCATTGATGTGCCATCCAGGATGAGCTGCACTACCTGAGCAACTTCTGTGGGTTGTAGAGTCCGTCTCATTCAAAAGTGACCAAAACATCAGCCAGAAAGCATTGGTACTGAGATGTGGTCTGTGGTCCCCACCTGCAAAACCACTCCTTTATTGAGGGTGTCTTGATAATTGCCAATAATTTCCATCTATTGTCTATTCCATATGCACAACAGCATGTGAAATTGATTGTCAATCAGTGTTGCTTCCTAAGTGGACAGTTTGATTTCACAGAAGATTGATTTACTTGGAGTTATATTCTGTTGTTTAAGTGTTCCCTTTATTTTTTTGAGCAGTGTATATATACACACACACACGAGGGTCAGTCAATAAGTAATGCCTCTTTTTTTTTTTTTTCTCCTTTTAATTGGCAAGAAATTCAAAGGCAATTACATAGGTTGAAAACCACAACATTAACGATTAATTTGTCACTTTTCAATATAATCTCCATCCATTTCCACAGTCTTGGTCCACCGTTTAACAAGGGCATGTATTCCAGCATGGTAAAAAGCATTCTTGGGACCCACCGTGCACAAACTTTTCTGTATACCAGTTGTCCAATAATTTTCATCACACTGCCTTTACTGAGGCAGATAATGCCACACAATTCATCTGCAGTCACCCGGCGGTCACCACGAATGATGTCATTGACTGGCTGAATGTTGCTTGGAGTCACTGTGGTTACTGGCCTGCCACTCCGCATTTTGTCAGCCAACGGTGATGGCCCTTCAGCTGTGTTACAGCGAGGAACCCATCGTCTAACAGTACTGACATCCACTGTTGCATCACCGTACACATTTTTCAGTGTCTCATGAATTTGAATGGGCGTTTCACCTTCTGCATGCAAGAATTCAATCACAGAACGTTGTCTAATACGAACATCGATGTCAGACATTTTGCAAACGGATACAGTCCTGCCACCTGATGGTGCAGGAAGTTGCAATTGCTGTGGATTGGACAAGAAGGTTTGAGGAATTGTGCCAAATTCGAATATTTAACATATCTACCTTATTTAAGGAGAAAAAAAACAGGAGGCATTACTTATTGACTGACCCTCGTGTGTGTGTGTGTGTATATATATATATGCTGTACATACACACAAAAGATATAAATACAATATAGATACACACATTAAAAAGGGTAGGTACGCAATTGTATAGACAAGCAGAGGACACTTACAACATCAATTACACTGCACGGTGAAGTACGTAGAATTTTTTTAAAAAATCTGATTTCATGTTTTTGTTGATGCCGATTACTTACAAAAAAAAACAAAAACAATTAACACTGATCAAAAAGTGGTATGTACCCAAAAATGGTAACAGTAAAAAGTACAGTTTCTCCAGCAAAAAAAACAAGCATTTATACAGCTCAATCTACAGAAATGTAAAAAAGGTAATGTCAGAATAAAATGACAAAAACATTTTTTTTTTTTTTTTAAGTAATTTATTCCGCAAAAACATAACATAAAAAATGCATTTGGTATTGGTGTTTTAGTATTAACCCACAGAATAAAGATGACGTGACAGTAATATTGAACAGTGTTAAAAGAAAAATGTAGAATTGCAGGTTTTTTTATATATTTTTGGCCACCTAAACCAATAAAAAGTGATGAAAAAGTGCCACAAAATGGTACCAATGAAAACTACAGCTTGTCCTGCAAAAAAATAAGTCATCATACAGCTCTGCTAATGGAAAAATGTTAAACTTATGGTTCTCAGAATAAGGCAACCCATCCCCCCAAGAAACAAATGATTTTTTTTTCCAGAAAGTGTATTTATTGTACAAGAATAATAAAACAATCTAAATTATTTTGTTGATATTTCTTCCCATAAAGAGGTAATAAAGGTTTATCAGTAAGCCTTAGGTACTCTAATTATGCCACTGACAAACAAAACTCATCCCTTAAGAAAACAAGCCCTCTTAGGAGTATGTAGCCAAAAACCTAAATCAATTCATGGCTCCTGGAAGGTGTCAACGGAAAAGTAAAAAAAAAAAAAAAAAAAAAGTCTGGCAAAAAAGCCAAAACTGTCCGTGACACAAAGGGATTAAAATATCCACGTGAAAGTGAGTGGCAGAATTTTTCGGAGATTGGCAGTCATACTACAAGATTGTGCCTGGGCTAAAGCCCATTTACATGGGATGATGATATATGAATATTCATTCCTGATCATTGCCCAGGGTAAACATGTTCAGCAAACAACAAAACTCATTTGGTGCTTCCCCCTTGTGTAAACGAAGATGTGCTGCTGACAAAAAATGGAAACTCTGGGGAACAAATCAACGTTCACAGAAAACGACAATAACTGTACCGTGTAAGTCAACTAGTAGTCATTGTTAGCGCAATCATTCTTTCTCCAGTTTTCATCATTGTGGGCCTGTGACCAAGAGTGGATGTGCTGCTGACAATGATATTATGGTCCACATAAAAGATGTGATTGACAGGTACTGTTCTGTCGTTTCATCAGACATGTTTATACAGGGCAATAATTGGGAACAAACTTTTGAATGAACCTTCATTCGATCGATCATCGCCTTGTATATACAGGGCTTTAGCTTTACTGAAAAACTTTGAGACCTACAAAAAGTGAAATTAGGAAATTATTAATTTGTAAGTAAGTGATACATGGCAAACCGGTCATTTTTGTTACCATTATCAGCTAGAAATAATTTCCTGTACAATTTCATTTAGAATAATGTCTATTCAGTAGCTGCTTAGCTCAGATGATTAAAAGGTCCAAGAAGTGTTCCTGATGCTGGGAATTATTGGGAAAGAAGCCCTCCGCAATATGACGGTCACGCAGTGACTATGGGCGCTAACCAGGTCCCTAGAACTAGGGGCGCTCTAGTCTATCCCTGTCCCCGGGATTACTCCTGAAGGTGGAGACGCCGGGTTCAAGTGCCTTGCTATGCTCCTAAATTAACCCTAATCTGCCCCTCGCACCCAGGGTAGTGGGAAACAGCAGTGTAAAAGAACACACTAACCAGACAAACAATGGAAGACGGACAGGGATAAATGAAAATACAAACCATACAAAAGACACTCACCAAACAGAGTGGGACACAGGGGAGTTGAAGGAAGGAGAAACTAAATAGGAGAGGATGTGCACACAAACAAACTCCAAGCAAAAGTCCCTCCTGAACAAATCTCCGAACGCTAACTCCAACCACAAAGTACACCTCCAACACCAGAACCAGGCAGTAAGATCTGACACTGGCAATTCCTAAGTGCTAGAGGCAAGCATATATAGCAGAGGGGAGTGGCCAACACTGAACAGCTGAGACATTCCAAGTAGGAAAGCTCCAGGAGCTTCTACTGAACAGATTAACCCATGCACCGCTAGCAAGGAAACACGTATATTACTTACCGGTAATGTGCTTTTTCGGAACCCATGACAGCACAACGAGAGAGGGCATCCGCCCTTCAAGGACAGGAAACCTTCAAGATAAAAAGGGCGGCGCCTCTCCCCGCTTCAGTGGATTACAGAGCATGAGAGGACTCTCCGGTTAGAGCACATAATTTTAATAACTATAACGAATTTCACCCATGTGAACACTCAACACCCACCCACCGGAAGGTGTACACCACAGTGACAGGGAGGGAATATAAAAGGTGCCGTCATGGGTTCCGAAAAAACACATTACCGGTAAGTAATATATGTGTTTTTCTGTCACCCATGACGGCACAATGAGAGAATTACAGAGAACTAAGTATGTGAGGGAGGGACCACAGCCTGCAGAACCCTTCTCCCAAACGTGAGATCAGAGGAGGCAGAAAGGTCAAGTCTATAGTGGTTATAGAAAGTGGACGGAGATGACCATGTGGCCGCCTTACATATTTGCTCAATGGGCACGTCCGCCCTTTCTGCCCAGGAAGCAGCCATGCCCCGAGTAGAGTGGGCTTTCAAATTGTCAGGGGGATCTCTGCCTGACACCGTGTAGGCCTTCGCAATGGCTTCCCGGATCCACCTTGACAGAGTGCCTTTTGAGACCCTCAATCCCTTTCGGGAGCCCTGGAAGGAGATAAAGAGAGACCTATCCTTCCTCCATGAGCTTGTGGATGCTAAATAATGTATAAGGCATCTCCTGACATCCAAGGTATGAAACCTTTCCTCCTTGCTATTTTTGGGTTCAGGACAGAAGGATGGTAGAGCTATCTCCTGAGACATATGAAACCTAGAAACCACTTTAGGTAGGAAAGCAGGGTCTGGTCTCAAAACTACCCTATCGTCTAGCACTAGGGTAAAAGGTGGATCTGCCGACAAAGCCTGTAACTCACTAACCCTCCGTGCTGATGTTAAGGCCACCAGAAGTACTGTTTTTAGGGTGAGTAGTTTTATGGACCCTGAGCTAAGGGGCTCAAAGGGAGAACCTGTTGGTGCTAAACGCATTAAGTTTAAATCCCAAGAAGGGACCCTAACTGTAGGGACTGGATTGGCTCTACTACATGCCCTCACGAACCAGGAAATCCACTTGTTACCGGCCAGATTATAACTGTATAAGGCTCCCAAGGCAGAGATTTGGACCTTTAAGGTGCTCACTGCTAGACCCTTTTCTAGCCCATTTTGAAGAAATTTTAAAATGGCTGTAATGGGAACCCCCCCCCCAGGGAAACTCCCTGAGATGACGACAAAAACTTCTTCCAGACTCTACTGTAAATCTTGGTAGTGATTGGCTTCCTACTCTTTAGAAGAGTAGTGACTAGATTTGATGAGAAACCCCGACCTTCTAGCAACGACCTCTCAAGTTCCAGGCCGCTAAGTGCAATCCTTTCACCTGAGGATGGAATATAGGCCCTTGAACAAGAAGGTCGGGAATCTCTGGAAGAATCCAGGGGTTTGTGATGGACATGTTTCTTAGCCAGAAAAACCACGGCCTCTTGGGCCAGAAGGGGGCTATGAGGACCACTCGAGCCTGATCCTCCCGAATTTTTCTCAACACTGCTGGAATTAGGCACGTTGGGGGAAAGGCATAGGCCAGACTGAAATCCCACCTGCACTGGAAGGCGTCTACTACTAGCGGGTTCTCTAAGGGATTCAGTGAGCAGAACTTCTTTGCCTTGCTGTTCTGACGGGTTGCAAACAGGTCGACCTCTGGAGACCCCCACATGGCCACTAGCTGGCGGAAGATCGAGAGATTTAAAGCCCATTCTCCCTGCAATAATGGCCTGCGACTTAGAAAGTCTGCCTTCATGTTGTCCTCTCCTCTGATATGAAGGGCCCTTAACGAGAGAACTTTTCCCTCCACCAGCGAAAATATTCTCCCCGCAACCTGCATTAGTGACCTTGAACGGGTTCCCCCCTGGTGGTTCACATAAGCCACCGCAACCTGGTTGTCGGACAGAATCTTCACGTGATGACCTCCTAGTAGGGGCAAGAAGCTGATCAGTGATTTCTCTACCGCCCGTAACTCCCACAAATTGGAGGACTCCAGACTCTCCTCCTGCGACCAAGTCCCCTGTATCGGGTGGTTGTCCAAGTGCGCCCCCCACCCCCTGGGGCTGGCGTCTGTAGTAATCACACTGGTGAATTGGGGAACCCAAGAAACGCCTGCCTGGAACGTGCTTGTCTCCAACCACCAATACAAAGACTGAATCACATTCTGGGGGAGAATTAGCCTGCTTTCTAGATGTCCCCTCAGGATCACTTAGTTTCTTAGTACATCCCATTGGAACTCTCTTGAATGATATTGGGCCCAGGGTACTGCGGGGATGCAGGAGGTGAGGGATCCCAACAGAGACATTGCCCCCCTGAGAGTCGTGACTGGGTCCGCTATTGCTGCTGAAACTAGATTCTTTATTTTCTCCCTCTTTTGGTCGGGGAGGCGGAATTCTTGCCGAATCGAATCCAGCGTAAGGCCCAAAAAGATCTGAGTAGTGAGAGGGATCAATTTGGATTTTTCTAGGTTTAAACACCATCCTAAGTCTTCTAAGATGGTGCATACCTGATCGACCTGGCCCAGACAGTGATCGTATGTTTTGCCCACTATCAGGAAATCGTCCAGATACGGAATGACCACTCTGTCTTCCTCCCTGAGATGGGCTGTAACCTCCGCTATCAGTTTTGTGAATATGCGGGGCGCCACTGCCAGTCCGAAGGGAAGCGCTCTGTATTGGAAGTGCTTGATAATCCCCTGCATATTTACGGCTACCCTGAGGTATTTCTGAAAATTGCGATGGATCGGCACATGATAGTATGCGTCCTTTAGGTCCAATACTGCCATGTAGCAGCCGGGAAATAGAAGGGTTATAGCTGATTTTATTGTCTCCATCTTGAATGACGGAATGTTCAAGAACGCATTTAGCCTTCTCAGATTGAGGATGACTCTGTACGAATTGTCCGGCTTTTTTATAAGGAATAAGGGGAAATAAAACCCCCCTCTCTCTTCTTGTGGAGACACCTCTAGCAGGACATTCTTATGTAGGAGAACTGATATTTCTTCCTCTAGTGCCCGTTGTTCTGGTAGAGAGGATCTTGGGGCAGTCAGAATAAACTTGTCTGGTGGATTCCTCCGAAACTCTAGCTTTAGCCCTGATTTCACTAAATTGAGGATCCACCTGCTGGAAGAGATCTTTTCCCAGGCTGGAAGGAAGAGAGAGAGCCTCCCCCCCACCTGGGATAGAGTGTCACTTCGGCGGCTTGCGACTATCCTGGGAGGGCCCGCCAAACAAAAATCCTTTCCCTTTCCTGGAACGATCCTCCCATCTAGATTGTTCCCTGGACGCCCTCCTGCGGCCAAATTTCTTCCTCCGAAAGGACTGCTTGAAGGATGGGATGGAAGGCTTAGGGAACCCTTTCTTACTGTCCCCCGCTTTCTCTAGAATTGAGTCCAGAGAGGTACCAAACAGAAAATCCCCCTCACATGGAAGAGAGCATAGTCTTCCTTTTGCCTGCATGTCCCCTGGGCAACACTTCAGCCAGACCGCTGTACGGCCGGCGTTAGACAGGGCCGCAGATCTTGCCGCTAGTCTGGCGGAATCTGCCGAGGCGTCTGATAAGAAGGTCGCCGCTCCCTTCAATACCGGCAGAGAGGCCAGAATGGAGTCCTGTGACTCATTGCTTTTAATCTGGTCCTCTAACCTGTCCAACCATACCATAAGGGACCTCGCTGTACAAGTTGCCGCTATGGCTGGCTTCAATGCCCCCACCGACGACTCCCAAGTACCCTTAAGGAAGGTATCTACCTTCCGGTCCAGCGGGTCTCTCAGCATCCCTGAGTCCTCAAAAGGGAGGGAAGATCTCCTAGAAGCTTTGGATACTGCCACATCCAGCTTCGGGGCCTTACTCCAGGAAGCGGTATCCTCCTCACTAAATGGATATTTCCTTTTGAAGGAGGATGGAAGGGGGCCCCTTTTATCCGGCCTATCCCACTCTTTCCTGATAAGACCCTGCATCTTATCATTAACAGGAAAAACTCGTTGTTTCTTGCGATCCAAGGTGCCAAACATAATATCCTGCACTGACTTCTTTGTTTTCTGGTCAACCAACCCCATTGTGGACCTGACGGCTTTTACTAAGCCATCCACACTTTCCAGGGGAAAACAATGACCTGGCCCTGCTCCGCTATCCGAGGAGGAAGAGTCAGTGGAGTCATCCAACATTCCCTCGTCGGACTCAGAGCCTGAAAGTGGGGGTGGAGTTTTTGCTCTATGGGCCTGGGATGGTTGGGAAAGGGATTTTAACGATCTCTCTACCTCAGACCTAACCAGAGTCTTTAAATTTGAAGAAAAAGTTGGGGCTTCCTCCGCAATTGTCTCTTCAATACAGGACTGGCATAATCTTTTGGGCCAATCATTCGTTAGGCCCCGTTCACACAGGGCACATACTCTATGCTTGGACTTCTCTTTACACTTCTTAGGGACATCCTGCCCATTACCAGAGGAAGGAGAGGGAGAGAGAGAGACAAAACAGAAAAAGTCTACATTAATACATCGACTTTCACGTAGCTCACTCACCACCCAGTAAACAAAGACAGGGTACCGGAACGGGAGGCAGGACGGTATCCGATACTTCTCCGCTGGAGACCGCGGAATCATCAACCCTGCTGGAGCTATGCCGGCTGGATCTGGAATCCTTGGCGCTGCGTGTCCCAGAACGTCCGCTGCTCCTGGGTACGCCTCTGGCGCCGAGGCTGCTCCATCTCCCTGGGCTGCTGCAGCTGCAGCATGGACTGCTGCTCTTGCTGCTGATGCGGTGGGGAGGGCTGCTGTGAGGCCATTACTTCACTGCGCCGCTGCCTGGCCGGTGATCTACCCTTAAGTACCTCCATTGTGCTAGGGAGATCACCGCCGGCGTCCCCGCAGCTTCCGGTACCGCCCCCGCACGGGGGTCAGGAGGCCCCGGCGTGCATCATCAGGGCGTGACTTCCGGTTTCGTCATCTCCCGTCGCGCCCCGTGACGTCACATCCGGGACGCGGGGTTGCCGGCCACCATGCTGTGCAGGTGCCGCAAGACCACCGCCCGCACGCGGGGAGACCACATGTTGGCGCCCCCCGCGGCGCTTCCAGGATTCACGGGACCGGCCGCAGCAGAGACTGTGCCCTGCCAAACCCGACCGGCCCCGGCCCAGGTAAGACGACTGTCATTCTTGCGCCCGACGAGAAGGAAGGTCCCCCATCAAGGACAGGAAACCACTGAAGCGCCGCCCTTTTTATCTTGATGGCTTCTGGCTCCTCTTTGTCGCGGTATCTCTGTGACAATGACCCATTGCAGGGTGGCTACTAAAATAAAGAGGGCCTTAAAGAATAAGTGAATGCGATAGACTTTATAAAGGTTATTATTTTGTGCAGATGTCATATGTAAAAGCTGTGGGATAACCCCATTAAATAACAATATGGCTAATGCATAAGTGGGTCTGCTGGTAAATCCGTGGCAGTAATTGAAAAGTACACATTAGATTTGAAAGGTAACGCCAACACGTGTGCAGATTTTGTGCTGCAAATAATGTGCACATAGCCTTATGTAGTTTTCTAACCATCTTTGAAGACTTGTACTTTCGGAATATAACAAACATTAGCTGCAGGGAATGGACACAATATAATGCAGGAAATCCAGCGGGTAAAGCTAATGATTGACTGACCACCGACACATGGATGTCAAGCCCCCTTACTTGACAGACATTGTAAGCAAAATAAAGCCGACACTTGTGACGTGCTGTGGAAGGAGAGGCTTAGAAATTCCACAGCTCGGTGCAAGTATATATAGAAAAAAAAACCTACTCTAAAAATAACAAGTAATACACGAGGGGGTGGGGGTTGTTCTGGGTAGCTATGAGACCTGAGGCCAATATTCAGAAGGTAGACAGACAGGAAGACCCCTAAACAGGACAGACCAGCTGCAGTGCTTAGGTTTTGCTCTAGGTAAGGAACACTGAAGATTACATTCCTTTTTTTTTTATTTTGACAGAGGAAACATTAAAGTAACACGTCACTGATCACTTTTTGCTTTTTTTTTTCCTAGGGTGAGATGTGACCAATGCTCAAATGGGAGACTGGAACTTGTTAGGGAAACTTCTCGAGAAGGCACAAGAACATTCCACCGTCGTGGGCAAAGTCTGGTTGACAGTCCTGTTCATTTTCCGAATACTCGTCTTAGGATCAGCAGCAGAGAAAGTTTGGGGAGATGAGCAGTCTGGCTTCACCTGCGACACCAAACAACCTGGTTGTCAGAACGTGTGCTACGACAAAACATTCCCCATTTCACACATTCGCTTTTGGGTGCTTCAGATTATTTTTGTATCAACTCCGACTCTCATCTACCTAGGACATATCCTACACCTTGTGCGCTTGGAAGAAAAGCAGAAGCAAAAGGAGAAGTTACGTCAAAGCAAGGAAAACGCCGAGAGCGACAAACAGCTTCTCCTCGAGCAAACTAAAACCCCAAAACAACCACTGAAAGATGAAATGGGCAAAGTGCGGCTGCGAGGGGCGCTTCTTCGCACATACGTTTTTAATGTGCTCTTCAAAACTTTGTTTGAGGTAGGATTCATTGTGGCACAGTATTTTCTGTACGGGTTTCAGCTGCAGCCACTCTACACGTGTAGTCGGTGGCCCTGTCCTAACACCGTGAACTGCTATATTTCACGTCCTACAGAGAAGACAATATTCATTCTCTTCATGTTGGCTGTAGCGTGCTTGTCTCTGCTGCTCAACCTGATTGAGATTTACTATCTGGGATTTACCAAGTGCAGACAGGGCCTATCGGGCTCAAAGTATGAGTCTGTGCCCAAACTTCCAACAAAGACTGGAAGCATTACCCATACACACATTATTCCACATTATCCCCACTACTCTCCTTCTGAGAAAGGATCCAGTTTTAGTCCATCTCTGCCATTTCCCCTCTCCTCCAGTAAGAATACACCATCTGCCATTGAGAGCAGCCAGGCTGCGAGGAAACAGAACCGAGAGAACCAGGCAGTGGAGCGGAACGGAATTCCGGAGATGAACGTAGCGTTAGAGAGTGGAAGCGACCTGGATCACAACGAACAGCAGAGACTGCAGAGCAGAAACAGCAGGCAGAGTAGCACCAGGTCAAGGCCTGGAGTACTGGCAGTGTGAAGGGGTGTACATGGGGGAGGGGGATAAAAGTGCAGCAAAAGGCACTGTTCATGTGTTCAGTCTGTGACAGTACTGATGACATGGAGCAGTGAGTAAGCGCGTCTGTGTACAAGTGTCCTGAGATTTAAATATTTATAACATGCAATAAATATTTTAGCTGGTGACTTTCACTCCAGGGTATCAATCTGGTGTAAAGCATAACAGGATGTGGCATTATATACACACTGTTTGAGTCTTCTCTGTGTGAACGAAGCAACTGATGAATATGTGCAGAAGCTTGAAAATCAGAATACTAATAAATGTGAAAAAATTCAGCAGAACAAGACTAGAGGTACAGCAAAAAGTGAGTGTATCCTGTGTACAGGGGGGGGTGCACAACCTGAGGCCCACCATGACATTGTGCAGCCCACAACTATCTGGTGACGGACATGCTTGTCTGCCTGCTAACATGGATTTTCCATGTCAGAGGAGGGGCGAGAAGGCAGGAGCAGGCACAGGATAGTATTAATGGTGTGCTGTGTGGCCATCTCTGCGATCCATCTAGATCGGCAAAATGGGGTCACTTCTATGGCCCTCCTGTAATAACGGTATGAGCGCGGAGAGATGGCAATGCATGTGCGTGTGGCCTTCTTCAATGTAGTTTTGTGGAAGAAAAAAACCTGCTCATTTCAGCAATTCCCAAACTACAATGGCGAGAGCTGCATGAATACTTAATCTGTTCTAGATTGTGAACAGGTAGGAATGGGAACCTCCATTATTCCTATGGGTGCTGGTTCCATTTCTAAGACTCCAAAGTGTCATATTTTTTGGAATGTACTTTTGATATCATAAAACCCCAGATGATAAAGACCTCTTTGTAGTGGTTATCTGGTCTTCTGCTAAAAATTTGCAGTAATGCTACGTACACAGTTTGCCTACATATGGTCACGTGCCGACTAGACATGCTCAGACTCACTCAATATGAGTGAACTGCGCAAGGCTGAGCAAGTCTAGTCAGAATGTGGCTGAAAGTATGCAAATCGCATAATTGCAGTCACATGACTGCCCGCTCTCAGAAGCAATACCGGAGACACTGTGTGGTACGTGCACTGTGAGGATTCAGAAGTCGGCAGAACCCCTTGAAGTTTTATTGCAGCTTCTGGGCTTGGCTCTATCTGAATATGTTCCTTGGAGCAGAAAAGGTTGTGCATCTTAAGCCAGGGCCCCACTATCAGTATTTGGTCAGTATTCGCTCAGTATTTTTTCTCAAAAATGGGAGCCAAAACCAGGAGTGGGTGATAAATGCAGAATTGGTGACTTGTTTCTATTATACCTTTTCTCTGATTGTTCCTCACCTGGTTTTGTCTCCCACTCCTGAGAAAAAATACTGACCGAATACTGATAGTGGGGCCGTGGCCTTAGGATGTAAGTCACAGATTCCACTTTTTTTTCTAGAATGACGAAAAAAAAAAATATTTGAAAAAACAGTTAAAAAAAAAAAAAAATGGATGCACACATGATATTAATGACACTTGTCTTAACACAATTTATGGAAAAAAGTTCATGACCTTAACTAAAGAAAAAAATTACATGACCGCAGGAAAACCAAAGTCATATGTTGTGTCTTAATTATGCATATTTAACATTTCCACAGAATAAAATTCTCTACTGCAGCCCTACATTATTATTCCGGCATACAAATATCTTCAAAGTGGCTAAGCAGAGCTAAAATGTACCAGGCCGTCAGATGCAATAAACGGCGAGCGTAATGGAAGCGCTCCGGGTGTGGATGGGAGAGGCCGTGTGTGTAAAAGGCTGTGTATAGCATTATGTTCACAGAAACAAATATTCAGAATAAAGGAGAAAGACGTGGTGAGGATAGATAACCTGAAATTCTATTTGGAGAAAGTCAAATTTACATTTTGTATCATAAGTGATTGCATCTCAGCCAAACACCTTGTGTTTCTCCGGTCTTTACCTCGATCGCACTGATATCACAATCAATTCCTTGCACTAATACAGGTCGGGTGTTTAATCTTTGCTGGAGATCTCAGTCGTATCTAAAAGCCAAACTAGCGTTCTTGTCGTCCGTCATGTGATATATTTGATTCTCTGGTAATTGTTTTGCACAGTGAAGTGTCCAGGCACGGCTTCTTCTGGGGTTTATTTTGGGAGACGCATGTGTGATGACAGCAGCTGAATGTACACTGGGGTCTACACAAACTGGTGGGTGGGCAGTAGCAGACCTCGGGCAGTTTTAGAACATCTCCCACAAAACTTGTTGAAAACACTTTTCAAAAAACTATCAACAAAACTTGTTGATAGTTGAAAACATTCCACATTCTGCAGCCAGACATTTCTCTGCCACGGATAGACTTGGTACCGTGGATGTGGCTAATATTGGCTAGTTCCCACACTTTTACAGTAAATGCATATCCACTCACAAAAGGAAATTAAAATCTTTATTTTCAATGAAACTTTCCCACAAACAGGGCTGTCCAGGACCTAGCACATGACAATTGAGAACATGGGAGCGAGTGCTAAGGGCAGACGCATAAAAACTGTATGTACATATTTGATAAGCAGCCAAACCATTGAACAGGATAAAAAAAAATGTCAGAAGAAAAAAATATTTAGCTTTCACACACACAAAAAGAAAGAAAAAAAAAAATCCCAATTGTCATTTCAAAAAAACCAAATCTCCTTTTAACAAAAATTGCATTGAAAGGATATTGGTCAACTATGACGACACAAAAGCTTGAAAGATGGCAATTCAGGCTCTCCCGTTATGAAGACTGCAGACGTTCACACCCTGTCTTGTCTGAAAGTTAATGTGGAGCTACAAGGACACTTGCTGGCCGATGGTAGAATTACAATGTGAGTGAGAAATCAAGGATGGAGACAGTGGAAAGTTTTAAGTGAGAGCTATCATTGGGAAGAATGAGCATCAGTTCCAGAAAAGATGTGATGATTTGGAAGAAGTTCATTAAAGATCCAAATATAAAACGATAATGATCTTATCGTTTCATTTCTAGGCCTGTCAGTGAGGGTGTATGAAGGAACACAAAGTTAGAAAACTCATCGTAGGAAGGATAAATGGTGTAATTAAATGCACAGACAGGTGGGAGAATGTGAATCAGAAACAGGAAACCCTACTATGTATCGGATGGTAACGAAGTTCTCCATGATGCTGGTCCTATTGGCCCTAATTCAACTGCATCTAAAAAATCCACAAAAGTCAGCAACCCACTCCCTCTATCACTGCCTTCCTATGATGTAAAAGACGGGAGGACAGAACACGGACAGATCACTCTGCAACACAAAGCTTTCGGTAAGGTGTGGTGGGAAAGAGTGTCCAGCACTATTTTGTGCTCGAATATGTGGTAGTAGATGAATTCCAAAACTGAAGTCCATTATCTTCTCCATTGGTCTTGAAGTTCAGAATGGCATGACTGGTGAGCCCACAATCCATTACAACTTTATCATTGTTCTCCCCACCCTTGTGTCCATTTAATCCGTGTCCTCGCCTATACTGCCCCCTCGTAACGGTTCTTCATACACCTCTCTCACTGCTAGAATACGGCTCAGCATACTCTGCAACATGTTTTTGTCCATTGGAATAACAGAGTACCAAAGAGGAGATTCTGCCACACATGATCGCACGGGCTGCAGGTAGAATACATCAGCATGGTTTCGAAGATTTTCAGGGCTATAGAAATGAGACAAAAAAAAAATTGAGTAAAGACAAATTCAGGTTCCAGTGCATCTCATTGAAATGGCCACGTAAACAAGCTTTCCCATCAAATTTGTTATCCTCTTAATATATTGCAGTCATATTATATAGCACTGTGTACTTACAATTGCTCATTTTACCTTTCTACCCAGTTAATTATTCTGTTTTCCATTAGGTATATGACATCACGTGATTAAAAACAGACTAGCTGAATTCTTCTAAGCGCTGTGTAGAAACAGGATGGCTCTTTTCCCTGTATGAGTCATCAGTCACTGCAAAAGTCTCAGGCAGAGGGGAGGAGCCAAGCAGCTGGGTCAGGAGGTGAAGAGGAGAAGGATTCATTCATTCATTCAGGGAAAAGAGACTTCCTGTTTCTACATAGAACAGAGAAAAGAGAAGAATAAACTGAGTAGAAAGGCAAAATGAGCAATTGTAAGTGCACAGTGCTATATAATGGGATGATCGCAATATATTAACAGGATAAAAACTTAGATGGGAGTGACTTAAATAAAATAAAGTGCAAAAAAACTCAAAACATTGATAGATATATATATATATATACACACACACACACACACACACACACACACACACTGACTGTAGTTCGACCAAAATACATAGCTTTCCAATATCTCTGAGGCTGGAAATGAGATCTCCCCATCTTATCCTAATGATATGCCATAAAAATACACGTCGTAACATGAGTGGCAGTGGTTTACTCTCTGGGGTCTATTATGACTGAGAAAAGTAAGGACCAAGGTATAGGACATTTTTTCCTGCCAAACTGTGCCAGCTGTCTAAGGAACTGCAACAAAACTGAATTGAGGTAAATGGGAGAGTACTGTGCAGTGAGGATCACCGTGCAGGGAAATGTCAGAAGCCACAGCACCGGCAATGGTGGGGAATGGCTTTAATAGGTTGCTTCAGAGAAGAGTCAGTAGACCGGAGTAGTTTTTGTAGCATAGCCATAAAAGTTCACTTAAAAGCTACATTTATCAGGTGCAGATTGCCAGTGTGTTATAGACAATTGATGTTCAGAAGTCATACCATTTAGAAAGGTAAAACTCATAAAACTTGACAGGGCACCGGAGAGGGTTCATCTTATTCTCATGCTGCTCCAATAATGGTTGCTGATCATCGTCACGTTTTCGCTTACCTAAACTTTCTTGGGGGCAGAGGAACAAAGAAAAATCATTCACATGGTGCCAACCAGCTCTGAAGAGCAGGGATGAAGACAGCTATAAATAACATATAATGCAATTTGTTCATACAATACAAATATACAGTCCTGTGCAAAAGTTCTAGGCAGGTGTGAAAAAATGCTGCAACGTAAGAATAGTCAGAAATAGAAGTGTTCATAGTTTATTGTTGTCAATAAACAAAATGCAAATTGAATGAACAAAAGAGAAATGTAAGTCAGATCAATATTTGGTGTGACCGTCCTTTGTCTTCAAAACAGCATCAGTTCTTCTAGGTATATCTACACATAATTTTTGAAGGGACTCAGCAGAGAGGTTGCTCCAAACATCTTGGAGAACTAATCACAGATCTTCTGTGGATGTCGCTTGTGCAAATATCCTTCTGTCTCCATGTAATCCCACAAAGACTCCAGGATATTGAGATCACAGCTCTGTGGGGCCATATCATCACTATGAGGGCTCCTTGTTCTTCAAAATGCTGAACCTAGTCCTTAATAACATTGGCTGTATGTTTGGTTTGGGGTTGTTCTCCTGCTGCAGGATAAATTTGGAGCCAATTAGATGCCTCCCTGATGGTATTACATGATGGATAAATATCTGCCTCTATTTCTCAGTAATGAGGACATCATTAATCCTGACCAAATCCCCAACTCCATGTGCTGAAATGCAGCCTCAAACATAAAAGGACCCTCCAACATGCTTCACCATTGCCTTCTGGTGCAGCCAGATATTTCACATTTTGACTCATCAGTCCAGAGCACCTGCTGCCATTTTTTCTGCATCCCAGTTCCAATGTTTTAGCGCATAGCTGAGTTTTTTGGCCATGTTACCATGTTGAAAGTATGGCTCTTTTTACGTGAAGACCACTTCTGCCCAAAACTTCCCCAAATAGTAGATGGGTGTAGCCGAGTCCACCAGTTCTGAGCTAAATGGCACTGATGGACATCTTCCAATTTCAAAAGAGAAGTAAACACGATGTGCCTTTCATCTGCTGTGCTCAGTCCTGTCACGGTGTATAAGCTGGTGTATAATCTGCGACATGAAACTGGGTTCCACAACCTCACCTTTGTAGCAGAGTTTGGCTGTTCCTCACCCACTTTTAAGCCTCCCACACAACCATTTCTGTTTCAGTTAATGAATGTGTTTCAACCTACATATGAAAATGATCAGTATCACCTCCTTGCTATATTTCATTACTCCTATATCTAATAATAATTTTTATTTCTATAGCGACAACATATTCTGCAGCACTTTACAATTAAGTAGGGACATATACAGACAATATAAATAATACAATGTATCACATTTCAACAGTTACATGAGGAGTGAGGGTTCTGCTCATGAGCTTACAATCTATATGGAAATAGGGAGGGGACACAATAGGTATAAAGTGCTCGTCCTATACAGTCCAGCCATCATTACAATTAATAGGGCATTTCACATAACGCTGCATGATCCAGACATCAGCCAGTATCTGTCTAAGTGCAGTTACCGTGTGCTATTGGTGCATGGAGGATGTGGAGACCGATGAAGAGGAGGGAGCAGGTTCTGAAGAAAATTTAGATAGAGGGAATGGAGGAGAGCAAGGTTAGTGAGTTGAGGTGATAGATCCGTCTAAAAAGATGTTTTTAAAGCATGACTGACGATATATAATGCTACAAAATCCCTGACTTTGTACAAGAGTACCTAGAAGAAATAGATTTCTTTTTGTTCGCTCACTTTGCATTTTGTTAATTGATAAAATAAACTATTAACTCTTGTATTTTTGAGAATATTTTTACTTTTGCAGCATTTTCTTTACACCTACCTGACCCTTTTGCACAGTGCTGTATAAAGTATATATATAAAAATACATACATTACACACACACCCCTTCAACTCCAAAATAGATGAAGCAGCCCACTTAATTGTGAGCCCAGGTGAATCCAACATACCTCTGCCTTTCTTCTGCCGCGTAGGAGGATAGTATCGGATGCTCACTACTTTGGCAGGTCCTCTGCTGGTTGTGCACTTGCGGGAATGTCTAACAAGGTTGGTAAAGGACAACTGCATATGTTCCTCAGCGGTACGCAGGCCAAAGAATTTGGTATTGAAAAACATGAGTGTGTTGAGGAGGACGTAGGGGGAGTACACACCCAGCTGTTTACAGTCCCACAGATGTTCTTCTTCCACTCGAGAGAATACCAACCCTGAAATTGGCCACATGTCAGATACAAGCCTACTATCTGTATAAACCAGCACATATTTTATCTGACCCCCCACTACACACATTAAAGCCGTGTGTCATTATGCCCCATTACTTACTGCTGGGTGTCAGCCTGTGATGCCACGAAGTCAAAATCTTATTTAGTTCTTGGACGAAGGTCAGGTAATAAAGGTCAGTGAAAATGTTCACCATCCGGTTATTTTCGAGGAGGTACTGCATAAAAGCAAAATAAAAAAATGCATAGAAATTAACCGTATTGGAAAAATATATACAGTGGTTTCATATAAATATATATATATATATCACAATGTTATATTCAATCAGAGTGAGATTATGTCTGTGCTTAAAGCTTCATATTCTTATGGTCTCTTGATGTTCATTGAAAACAAAAAATATACAGAACAGTAATTTTATTCATTGACCAGATGTCTGCGTTTCAGGATCTGTCTCATCATATACAATCCTTACACTAATTATATTAAAGGACTGGAAGATGGACTCACTGAATCATTACATGTAAACTCAGCCTTGGTATAAGTAAAAAAAAAAAAAAATAGCTCTCGAATGTAAAAAATATAATTTGGACAATATGAAGACAAAGGAAGGGGGGGAAAAATCATTCCATTTTAACCCCTTCCTGACTGGGCCTTTTTCCCTTTTTGTCTACTTAGAGCTATAGTGTCATACCTTGTTTATTTTTCGGTCGATGGGATGGGGTGTAATGTTGAATGACACCATTCATTTTCCCATTCAATGTACTGAACATGAAACATTCCAATTCTACAATTGATATTTTTTTAAGGGGAGGTGGGTGGGGGGTGTTTTTATGTTTTTTATTGTGTGGCAAAAAATTATTTGTCAACATGATTCTCCAAGTCCGTGCAATCACAGCAAATACCAAACTTTGGAAATAAAACACTGAAACAGCAGAATTGTGGTTTTCAGTTAATCTCATTACAGCTTTTAGCAATCATGTTAATTTTCTATTTTGATAGATCGGACTTTTCATGCATGCAAATATAACCAATACAGGGGGTAGGGGTGTAAAGCAAATTTTCAAAAAATATTTTTTACTTTACCTTTTAGTCTATTAAGGTTTGATAGCTTATACTGTAACTGCAATATCACAGTATTGCAGTGTATTGTAAAAGTCACGGCCTCTTATGAACTTCAGCCACAGGCCATTATTCACAGGACCACTGTAATGGCAGACATGGGGGGGCCTTCAAAAGTCCCCTGGTTGCCATGGCAACCCTTCGGAAGCTCAGAATGGCGTCATGGAATGGCTTGCCCCCTGGTGTGCAGGCTTTAAATGCTGCTAACACAGATCGAGAGCTGCATTTAAGTGGTTAACAGAAGTGGGCAGTGATCTGCTCCACACAGATGCAGAGGATGGCTAAATACCACAGCCATCATCTGCCAGGAAAATGCCAGCTCAGCTCCTGAGCCCGCATCAAAGACAGGAACACAACATATGACAGGAAGGCATTAAAAGGGATTACCCAGTTTAAAAATCCTGTTTTTATATACCCCATGAGATTAAGTAGGGACTGTCTGATATGGAGAACCTTTTTACAAAAGTGTGGCATCAATGTAGACATTTTCAAATATATTTCCATTACTTACTGCAAATATTGATTGTTGGCCAGGCATAAAAAGAATAAAAAAATAAAGCAAAACCTCACCTGTTGGATTCCCAGGCACAAGTAGTAGATGCTGTCTGGCTCATACCGTTCACCATTTGGTCGTGTTATCTCTTTCACAAATTGTGCTAAACCATAGTTCAGTTCGGCTGCTGTACAGGCTAAAATGTCCTCTTTAATGCGCATAGGCTTAGCTAGAAAAAAAGAAAAAAAATATATAATATATAAAAACTCCGGGGCTAGGCAAACCAATCAATCCTTGGCTAGCACATTTTGCTCCCATGTGCTCATATATTCAGCAGTTGCTACTGAATGCATGAAGCTAGTCTGTCGCTCACTGCATTCAGCTATTCCTTGTGGGACATGCAGTCACATACAATTCCTACAATGCAAAGAAAAGCATACAGCAAACGACGGACGGCAATTGCTGTATGCACCAATCTCTGATATCATGAAACTAGGAGCTTGTGAATATATCGAGGAAGGATGGCGTAGACATTACTGCGACCGCCGAGGAAGAGGCTTAGACTTACTGTGATTACAGAAGGAAATGTGACAGGGAACTTGCTGTGACCACTGGTTAAAAGGGGATATGACACTATTGTAACCCTGAGGGATTGGGGATAATGCCTTCTACAGTAATGCAAAAAACAAGGGGAGAATAAACATTTTCTGGGTTTAATCTAAATATAAAAATTCATATAATATAAAGATTATTTTCTACTTACGGCCAAAACGCAACTCCTCTCCTTTACTGGGCTCACCCCCTTCATACTTTCGTTGCACCCAAGTTTTCCAAGCATTTACACCATAACCAAAACTGAGGTTTGTGCTGCTTCGCTGGCTGAGTAGAGAGTCCCGAGAGCTGCTCTCTTTCTCTGATAAAAGCATGCGCTTTGGACCCTAGATAGTGTGATATATAAATGAGTAACTATTTTACATATGTAACATTACCAAATCACAGGACAAACATTTTTTCTTTGGAATAAAAGGCACCTTTCTTATAACTCGAGAAGCATCTTGTTCTGAAGCGTCGTCAGAGCTCACTAACCCGCAATCCAGCAGGAAATCCACGCTCTGATTTATATCCGCAGGATCTGCACAGGAGCCGGACAGAAAGAGAGAAAAGCATTTCATTTGTGGATTATTTAAAAACTAACAAACAGTTAGTGTACAATGACCCCCTAATACCAATAGTACGGAAAAATTACTTTTTGGGAAGTCGGCCTCCAAGTCCTGCCCGGGTTCTTGAAGCACATTGGCCATTTTGACAGCCATTGCCAGTACATCATCTCGTGTGGGCCCAAATAAATCGCAGTCTTCCAAAAGACCCTCAGCGCTCTGGTCACTGGAGAGCTCTGTAGAGGAGTACGGCTACGTTAAGTTGGTGACAATTTTCTCTACACAGTATTAATCCAAAATTTGAACACCTGTTCATGCAATGGTTTTCCTTGTTTTTATTGGAATGTGCACGTTGTAAATTCAGACTGAAAGCAGTAAAACCACAAAGGAGCACATATAGGAAGGCACAAGATATAAAGAAACACATGAAACAAACAAGAATGTATATTAAGTCTTAGATTTCTCAAAATCCCCCACTTTGAGAGATAGGAAATGGTGTGGGAGTGTTTTGCTGGCGACACTGTTTCTGCCTTGAATTTGGAATAATTCACCCTTACCAAGCATGGCTATCTCAGCATTCTGCAATGACATGCATTCCCACCACAAAGAGGAGGTAGGTCCAGCACCACTTACGTGGGAAAGATATTATAACAACCATCACAAATTTATTGTGAACTCGCTTAAAAAAAACACTGATATTAAAAAAGTGCTAGGTCAGAGACATGCTCACGGACGCATTTCAGTCAGTTCTTAGTCCTAGTGTTGCAACAGTAGGACCAAGAACCGACTGTTCGAAACGCGTCAGTGAGCATGTCTCTGACCTAGCGCTTTTTTAATATCAGTGTTTTTTTCACAATACATTTTTGATGTTTCCCACGTAAGTGGTGCTGGACCTACCTCCTCTTTTTGTATACTTCACTTGGAGCCAACACAAGTATATGGTCCGTGCATGCTGTGGGTTTTTTCAAGAAAAGTATCGGTGAGCTGGATTTATCTCTCTTTTTGTAACCCATACATTCCCATCAGGTTTGCACTTTGTGGGACCATCATTTGTGTTGCAACAGAATAATGATCCAAATCAAACATCCGGGCTATGTGACAAAATAGAGGGATGAAGTGCTGCATTATATGACATGTTCTCCATAATATCCCCACCTCAATGGGAAGGTTTGGGATGAGTTGGACGCAGAGTGACGGCAATGCAACTAAGTGCTCAACACCTTTGGGAACTCCTGCAGATGGAAAGCCTCAGGTGATACCTGAGGAACCCGCGTGAAAGAATGGAAAAGGGGTGTAGAGCTGTTATCAGAGTAAAACGGGAGAACTGTGAGGAATCTACGGTGTGAAGCACCACTCTAGTTTATTTTTACGTCAGTGCTGGAGTGGTGCTACTAATGTAACATCCCTGCATCTAATATGTTCACTTCCCGCCGTCTTCAGCTCTGCCATCTTGTGACCACAACTCCTGACTGTCTGGAAGTCAGAAGCTATGTCACACGCTCTCAATACAAGTCTATGAGGGCCAGACCGAGGCGCACATAGACTTGCATTGAAAAGAGACCTCCGGCTCATTCCAGCAAATACTAAAGCGATCTGGCAGGTCACAACCTGATGGAGACTGACCGAAGCGGGCGGATAACAGCAGGAGGCGGCGGCTGATAAGTATAAGACTAGGGGCAGTGACCTTACATTAGTAGCACCACTCCGGGTGCAATAAAAACCCCACTGGAGTGGTGCTTTACCAGATTCTGGTTAGTTTCCCATGGGTTTCTCCATTAGTTTCCATATGTGATCTCTTGCACTTTTGCTGCCTTCAGTCTGAATCTACAATGTGAACATTCCAATAAGAACAAGAAAAACCATTGTATGAGCAAGAGTGTTCAAACGTTTGACCCGTACTGATAGCAGAACATTTCTACATGACTTGTTCCCAGATATAGAGACTTTAAGGGAACCTGTCATCAGGTTTTTAGCTTTTATATAATCCCTGTTTTATCAGCAGGAGATTGTCACTAGAGGACTAGTAAACCTGCTGGCTTTATATTCTTGAGCTCTGCATAACCTCTCCCCGACCACTGATTGGCAGCTTTCTGTGTACACTGTACGTGGGCAAAAAGATGCCAATCAGTGGTGGGGGCGGGGTTACACAGAGCTCAGCATTCAGAGAACTACTAGATCTGCAGCAGAGAAAACTGTGATTATGTCAAAACTACAGCAAGAAGCCCAGTAAGTGATACATTTCTGTAAACAGGACCTCGCCCCTACATTATTCTGCTCTTAGATGGGGTAACAAAAACCTGGTGACAGATTCCCTATAAAGGGTTTAACACCAAGTCTGTTAGTCATTCTCTCTTCATAGGATAGGGTATAATTTACTGATTGCTGGGGACCTAACTATTGGGATGCCATGATTCTAAGTGGGGCTGTGAATGGAGTAGAGGTTGAGCATGCGGACCTTCTCTCCATTCATTGAATATGGAACTGCCAGAGATACAGAGATGGCCATTGACTGTACTCGGCTTTCTCTGACAAGTCACATACAAAGCCCAAGTCTTAGGATCAGTGAGGGTCCCAGCGGTCAGACTTCCCGCATTCAATACAATAGCCCCTAGGGATCGGGAACAACATACAAACTTGGTACACTCCCTTTAATAGTGCAGTTCAATCACTAAATTCAAAGTCTAGCATTCCTCAACCACATTTAAGAA
Source organism: Phyllobates terribilis (assembly GCF_046119375.1). Classification (NCBI taxonomy): domain Eukaryota; kingdom Metazoa; phylum Chordata; class Amphibia; order Anura; family Dendrobatidae; genus Phyllobates; species Phyllobates terribilis. The sequence goes on from NW_027362767.1 coordinate 292,795,374, forward strand.
ATACTTCATATCCACTGTTGCCCTACATGTGATCTTACCACATAAGTCAGAAGATTTGTCCAGCCCTTCAGCCTCCGCAATCATTTCCGCCATGGCCAGAATATCAGCTTCTAGTGGATTGGAAGGAATTTTCACTTTCAGTTCCTCAATGGTTTCCACAATTTTATCAGTATTTTCCAAAGTAGTAGGTAGCAGCAGGGGTACAGGCACCTAATGCAATAACAGTGGCAGGAAAATTGACAACACTATACAAATGTAAAGGGAGTAATGAGTGAAAGAAAGGAGGGAACAAAGGCAAGTGAAAGAAAAAAACTCACCGGAACAGGCATGGAGAACGGAACAGGCACTTTTTGAGAGTATAAATTCATAGGTACTGGCACAAATATGGGCACAGGGATAGGTAGAATTATAACCTGCGGTTTCCAATCCTCATCTACAGCAGAAAAAGAAGAAAAGGAAGAATACAAATCTGGGGATTCACAATACAGAATATCTATATTCCACGTGAATAGCAGAAAGCCACTGTAACAAACTCCTAAATAACTTACGTTTAATGGTCAGTACAAATAATGCACAGAAAGCTCTTAAAGGGAATGTGCCATCAGAAAATGACCTATTGTTTATATAGGGCATCATGCAAAATATATCTTTTTCGATTTCACTATAATAAAAATGAATCAAACTTGCAATTTCCACTGGCCACTAGACCTAATGATACTCAATGTCTGTTCTCTTCAGCAATACACTGGCTTCCACCCTACTGACTATTATAGAAGAATTATTATTGCTTATGCTTTAATATTGAAAAAGTAATTGTTATGGTGGGAGAGGGGGTGAACGGTAACGTCACCTTTTGTGAAAAGTGGATCAAGTTTTATCCCCGGTATATAAAAGGCATTAACTTTAATTGAAATCCTGTCTGTGAGACAACTGTGAAGTATTCTGAAGTTTAAGATTAGGCTTTGTGGCCGGTATAGAAATTGCAAGATTTCACACTTTTTACATTTGTTTTTAATCTAAATAACATAGAAAATGTAAATTAACATGATCAATTTATTAAAAAAGAAAAAAAAAACAAAATAAAAAAATCTGTCAATAGGATCAACCCTCTAAAGTCGTCTATAAGGACATGCAGGTCATCGAAAGCTGAGTAAAATTATACCTTGATATCTGCGATCAGTTATCTTATTCCAGAGAAATCCATGTTTTTTTTAATATGTAAATGAGATGTTAAGATCTATGGGCCGGACAGAGATCTCCCCGAGACTCCACCTCCAGAGCTTAATTTAAATGAAAGAGGGAGTTACCAGTGTGAGATATGTAGATCAGGAGAGGTCGATCTTAACAGCTCATTTACATATTAAGAAAAACATGGACAACCTGTGTGAGTCACCGGCATGACACCTTATATTTAAAATAATCTCTGGAGGCAGATTCTCAGGGGGATCTATGTCCGCCCATAGTCTCATTTACATATAAGAAAAACGTGGATTTCTCTGGAATAAAACATTGGATCGCAGATATCAAGGCATCACATTACTCAGCTTCCTATGATCTGCATGTCCATATAGACGGCTTAGGAAGGGTGATCCTACTGACAGATTCCCTTTAACATAACCTGATTTAAACAATTGGTCATTTTCTGATGACACATTCCCTTTAAGAAGTGGTAGCTTCAGTCCATCACAGGAAATGCCAAACATGTAGTGAGTAACCCGACCAGATGAGTCTGACGGATCCAATTAGGCATCAAATTTCTTTAGTAAAATATTCATCGAATTAAGAGAATATTCTACATTTCAGCCATTAACATTTTAGAATCGCCCAAGTTTGATGCAGCAGATGACTAAGAAAGCAGAAAAATTCCAGATGTTTCTTGGGTAAAGTATGAAGAACAGGAACAAAATACTTGGGAATACAATAGCTTCTGTAGTTCTTGCTTCATCCAAAGGCGCACCTGGGGCAATACTGATACGCAGCATCGATGGGGGAGCGGAGTTGCCATTTGGTGCTCCTTAAATCTGTCTCTCTTGGTGTAAACATTTTACTGGAGAAACCCTTTAAATTGAGAAAGTTGTCATCATGCACCAACTAACTAATTGGCTGCTGGGAGTCTTTACATTTTAGGGCAGAAACCCTAGATAATAAGTTAAAAAAAAAAAAAAAAAAAACTAATTTGATCACAATCTCCATTAATCTTACAGGGAGTCTGTCACCCCCAATAAGCAAATTATACAGTCATATAGGGGACTTAGCACAAAAGTTATATAAGCAGTTTACAGTGGACATAAAAAGTCTACACACCCCTGTTGAAATGCCTGAGTTAGAAAAAGAAAAATACAGATCCAGAATAATGTGCTTGCATAAATATGCACATCCATAAACTAATAAATTGGAAGGGGTACTTCAGAAAAGTATGACAGCATTTAGTCTTTTTTTGGGTGGAAGTGTCAGCATGCCACATCTAGAATTGGCGATCATTACACTGACAAATTCAGTGACGGAGAATAAAACTGACCCTCTCTAAAGCCGCTTACATCATTTCTGGATGTATCATCATAGTCAGCGGTGGCTGCTGTCAGGGGTCAATGATGAATTGTTGACCTGTCCCCACACTGCGCCGTTGACTCTTTCATAGTCGGTGCACACATGCAGTGCCGTGATTAGTGTGCAGGCAGCGCTCACTGTCAATCAGAATCAGGAAACTGCTCAGTCTGCAAATTGAGGAGGCGTTAAGGTGCACGGAGCTTGGCTACACCAAGGGTGCTCTGAAGCCCCCTCATTTACATATGAAATAAAACAATATCTAAAAGTAATTACAGCAGTGAAATATATACTGCTGATATGATTTTGCAGAGGCTAAGCCCCCTATATAATGGTTTCATTTGCAATACGGGGGTGACTGTCTTCTTTTAAGAATTATGGAAATTATGATCAAATCCTTATAGAAATCCCATTTCTACCCTAGTAACACATCTTAATTCATCTGTGGCAATTCCCTTTATGGTACAGCGGTGCAGGCTCCATCATAGTTAGATGTAGGGCTCTAGATCTGTTCCCCATAGAGCTAAATGATACCGTGCTGATTCCGTGCAGCCCACACGGGCATGATGAACTCCATGATTGGTCTGCTGCTAGCAGGAACCTTCCCCTGGAGGCTGCAGAGGACATGTGGGGAAATACCCTTTTATCCTATGCTCTAAACCATATAAAGGTGTATGAGTGAATTCTGGTAAGAATATGTTTAGAGTTAGAGGTACACTTAAACAAGTACGTGTGCTTCTCCCTCGCCCCGTGCACTGGAGAGCAAGAAAATCCAGGATAATAGGACCAAACATGTCCGCACTGGAAGGATCATTCACCCCTAACTTGGAACAGATTACAGTGTCCCTTTTAAAATCTTTATAACCTATTCCAACTATCCGTAGATATGCAGTCTGAGAACATAGGGGACTTTTGCCTGATATCTGTACTAAATAATAGATACATCTGTTACATTTTATTGAGCTTAGTTTATGGCAGTGGTCAGTAAATGCTACTAATCAGTTCATATCTGTATTCTCAGCTATGGACATTGATACTTCTCTTTATTAGTCATATTTCTGGCATTCCAATGCGTTCAGAACATTTATTCAAATTGCCAAGAATTTATTCAAGATCTGTGGTCGGGTTTCCAGTTGTTTGGAACAACCCCCCTGCCGAGTTGCAAGTGTACCTAGAAGAACTGATCCTATTTTGAAGATAAACGTTTATCACACCAAATACTGATCTGATTTCTCTTTGGTTCATTCATTTTGCATTTTGTTATTTGATAAAAATAAACTATTAACACTACTATTTTTGAAAGCATTCTTACTTTGTAGCATTTCTTTCCACACCTGCCTGTATATATTCTATAGCGTTTATAAAGCGTTACACTTACCTGTCTGACAGTCACTGCTTTTCGTTTCCACTCGACACGAGACCCCACGATTCTGCATCAATGGTTTACACATAGCAGCCTTGTTTTTACGTGGTACACTGGGACTTGGGGGTGGTGGTGGAGCAGGGGCCGTCTCAGGCAAACTTGGTTTTGGTGATGCCTAAGATGATCAGACAGATTAGATGCTACATATATTTTCTAGGTTTAGGCTCTAAAAAAAAAAAAGAGAGATTCCTGTTGTACAGGTATATACTAGAGAAGGGAGGACACATCTACATGAAGTTTTTATTGTCCTGGCAGAAAGACTCACAGTTTAACCTCTTAAAGGGAATCTGTCAGCAGGTTTTTACTATGAAATCTAAGGACAGCATGATGTAGGGGTTAAAACACTGACACTGAATGTCACTTATCAGGCTGTGTGCTGCTGTTTACTTATAAGGAAGCTTTATCACTGCTGGACTGACCACGCCCCCTCCTGTGACAAGCAATGTACTTGGAGAGCCTGGGGTGGGCGGGGTTAGCTTCCTCAGCTCTGCTTAATGCTACATCTTAGAATTCTGATTGTGTCAGAACCTCTGCACCCAGTACCCTAAGTGATACATCGCTGGATTCATGGTCTCTTTTCCTACATTATGCTGCTCTCAGATGAGGTAGCAAACACCTGCTGACGGATTGCCTTTAAAGATCAGACCTAACTTGGCCTAAATGTGAACACATCTTTTTATGTTTTTTTTCAGAGACACATTCCAGAAGCCTTGATGGTTTTATTTTTTACATCAAAGTAGATTGTTTTTTTAGGTGATGAGTTCTATCTACCTGTCACTGGCACCATTTTAGGGTACATACAGCCTAATAATTAACATTTATTAATTCTTTGTGGCAAAAAAAAAATAGAAATAAAAAATAGCCAGCAATTCTGTTGATTTTTGACATTTTATACTCTATGTTGTACATCTGTAGCACAAATGAAACATGAATTTTATTCTGTGCGTCACCCAGATTATAGTGATACCAAATTTATGTAGTTTCATCACCTTTATGAAACAAGTACTTGGTTTGAAATGAAAACATTTGTTTTGTGTTGCCATATTATCAGAGCCATGTGTTTAACATTTTTTGGTCAACTGAGCTTTGTGAGGGCTTATTTATTGCCGACAATTTGTAGCTTTCATTGGTCCCATTTTTCGGCACATGCGATTTTTGTTTTTAATTGCCACTTCATTTTTGCAAGGAGGAATGAATTAAAAAAAATAAAATCAGCATGTGTTTTTTTTTGGTGTCTATGAGATTTTGTGCTAATGAGATTCCCTGCTGCCCTATAAAGATCCAATTTTTTTAAACAAGCTGTAGTTTTTATTGGTATCTATGTATATTGTGCCTGTGGCATGATCTATTAGGCTTTGATTTGTGGCAAACCAGAAGCCAGTATTAGACCTTTAATTGCCAGAGCAACCATTGACTCCCCGCAATTGCAATGTGGGGAGCTATATCCACAGTCAAACTCTTTACATACCATAATCGCTACTGATGGCAGCATTTATGGAGTTAACAGACTGTAGCAAGCAGTTGCTGTGTTTATGTTACCCGTGGGGAGCCAAGAGGAAAGACAGTAGGAGCCCAAAAATCATGATCCCGAAATAAAGATGGAATGCCTTTTTCAAGTCCAAATGGAAAGTTACACAGCCACACTATGTGGTTAACAAAACTGTGCATTAGAAATGTTACTACAAAGAGAGTTCTCCCAGGAACAGCTGAAAACAGGAGGACCACTATTCTGTATTTGGACCTCAGATTTTGTTGTTTTGGGCCTCATGTTCTTCTTGCACGGTTCCTCATTGTTACTTCAATTTGAGCTGTGCTGTATTTGACCATTTTTATGAAAAGTATATATTTCTTACAATTATACAGTGCTGGCCAAAAGTATTGGCACCCCTGTTATTCTGTCAGAGAATACTCAGTTTCTTCCTGAAAATGATTGCAATCACAAATTCTTTGGTATTATTATCTTCATTTAATTTGCTTGCAAGGAAAAAACACAAAAGAGAATGAAGCAAAAATCAAATCATTGGTCATTTCACACAAAACTCCAAAAAAGGGCCGGACAAAAGTATTGGCACCCTCAGCCTAATACTTGGTTGCACAACCTTTAGCCAAAATAACTGCGAACAATCGCTTCCGGTAACCATCAATGAGTTTCTTACAATGCTCTGCTGGAATTGTAGACCATTCTTCTTTGGCAAACTGCTCCAGGTCCCTGATATTTGAAGGGTGCCTTCTCCAAACTGCCATTATGAGATCTCTCCACAGGTGTTCTATGGGATTCAGGTCTGGACTCATTGCTGGCCACCTTAGAAGTCTCCAGTGCTTTCTCTCAAACCATTTTATAGTGCTTTTGGAAGTGTGTTTTGGGTCATTGTCCTGCTGGAAGACCCATGACCTCTGAGGGAGACCCAGCTTTCTCACACTGGGCCCTACATTATGCTGCAAAATTTGTTGGTAGTCTTCAGACTTCATAATGCCATGCACACGGTCAAGCAGTCCAGTGCCAGAGGCAGCAAAGCAACCCCAAAACATCAGGGAACCTCCGCCATGTTTGACTGTAGGGACCGTGTTCTTTTCTTTGAATGCCTCTGTTTTTTCCTGTACACTCTATGTTAATGCTTTTTCCCAAAAAGCTTTACTTTTGTCTCATCTGGCCAGAGAACATTCTTCCAAAACGTTTTAGGTTTTCTCAAGTAAGTTTTGGCAAACTCCAGCCTGGCTTTTTGATGTCTCGGGGTAAGAAGTGGGGTCTTCCTGGGTATCCTACCATACAGTCCCTTTTCATTCAGATGCCGACGGATAGTACGGGTTGACACTGTTGTACCCTCGGACTGCAGGGCAGCTTGAACTTGTTTGGATGTTAGTCGAGGTTCTTTATCCACCATCCGCACAATCTTGCGTTGAAATCTCTCGTCAATTTTTCTTTTCCGTCCACATCTAGGGAGGTTAGCCACAGTGCCATGGGCTTTACACTTCTTGATGACACTGCGCACGGAAGACACAGGAACATTCAGGTCTTTGGAGATGGACTTGTAGCCTTGAGATTGCTCATGCTTCCTCACAATTTGGTTTCTCAAGTCCTCAGACAGTTCTTTGGTCTTCTTTCTTTTCTCCATGCTCAATGTGGTACACACAAGGACACAGGACAGAGATTGAGTCAACTTTAATCCATGTTAACTGGCTGCAAGTGTGATTTAGTTATTGCCAACACCTGTTAGGTGCCACAGGTAAGTTACAGGTGCTGTTAATTACACGAATTAGAGAAGCATCACATGATTTTTCAAACAGTGCCAATACTTTTGTCCACCCCCATTTTTAGGTTTGGTGTGGAATTATATCCAATTTGGCTTTAGGACAATTCTTTTTGTGCTTTTTTCATTGAAGACAAATTAAATGAAGAGAATAATACCAAAGAATTTGTGATTGCAATCATTTTCAGGAAGAAACTGAGTATTATCTGACAGAATTGCAGGGATGCCAATACTTTTGGCCAGCACTGTAGATTAGTGTGGTATGCTGCACTTTTCTTCTGCTTTTTTGAACCTTAATGTAAACCACATAAACCTTATATGAAGGTGGTGAGATGTAAGTATAGTGCCACGTCAGGCTATTACAGTCCACGCCACTGCCCAGTGGTACTTCTGAATGTAATCTTTGCCATTTTCAAATGTATTTGCTCAGTGGGTGCAGAGATTGCAGCCCCCCGAGCTGGGCGGCTGTAGAGAGTATAGTATTTTCGGCTAGTGGGAAGTGGACATTGCTTCTGGGGTTTAGATTTTATGCTGTTCACAGTTCATTATAAACGACATGCAGGTCTCTACAATTACAGCAATACCTAATTATTATTTATTTTTTGCCATATTCTGAGCTTTAACTTCTTTTTATTTTTCCCATTGATGGAGTGGTTTGAGGACTTATTTTTTGTTCGGCTGCCATTCATTGAAAAATGCTGGTATGAGGATACGTGTCTCACTAGCTTCCATCCATGTGTGGGTGTCAAAAATTTGTTATACTCATGTGTAATCAATCGCCAATAAGAAAACGATTAAAAAAACGTGATCTTTGCATTTTCTATAAAAATAAGATTTCTAAACACTGGGGTATAGGAAACCCCACATCACCAGTTGAGGGTTAAAGCAGCGAAATAAAAAGTGCAGTTCTGAATATTAATACATTTAGGAGGACACTAGTTCTCGCCAGCTGTCAGCGCCATGTTCTGCTCTGTATCTCCATTTCATACACTTTTGCTTTCTTTCTTACTCACTGTGTTAGTCTCGGTTTTTATCTGCGTACTTGCTGGGGGTTTGGATCCTGCATTCTGACCTGGTGAGAGAGAAAAAAGAGATTCAGTTCATACAAAACAAACAATCCTGCCTTTATGCAGTCAGTGGCATTGTGAACACTATCTTTATACTGTCTGATATATTCATTGGGAGGGAGATCCTCATTTTAAAGCAAATCCGTTATCTGGGGGAAAAAAAGTTTTTGCTTTTTTAATTCTTTAGGTCTAAAAGTAATCAATCTATATAACTGTTCTATGTAAAGCCAGAGTGAATTGTAAGACTTAGGATACAGAGACCACATAAATGCCCCAGCTAGATGAAGTAGAAAACTATGGGCCCAGCAACAACAATGCCAGAGGATATCCGCTGCTATAGCAGCCACCTAAGTATACAGAGATGCATACACAGTACAGTAGATTGTTTTCTTAGTTGTAATTCTTAGTTTCAGCCTCCTGGGGGCAGCAGCGTACACCCATGGTCTCCCAATGACTGAAAAAGTATTGTTTTCCCCTGCTCTATTCACCACACATAGGGTTTAATGCATTCCTTTTCATTTTAAAAAATGTGGCATAAATTACTATTCAATGGGTGGGCTGACGAACAAACTGTACACATGCATCTATTCTCTATTAAAAAGAATGGGTGCTATGAAAAGTGATCTCTCTGATTAGTGCGATGTACATCAGCATGATGTAGGTGCAGAGCCCCGATTCCAGCTGCTTGCTGCAGTTTTGATAAAATCCCTGTTGTATCAGCTGCACATCCAGCAGTTCTCTGAATGCTGAGCTCCGTATAACCCCGCGAACACCACTGATCGGCAGCTTTTTGTGTACACTGTGCATAGGCAGAAAGCTGTCAATCAGTGGTGTGGGTGGTGTTATACAGAGCTCATGAATATGGAGGACTACCTAGCAGAAGGTTTATTACTCATCTAGTGAATCTCCTGCTGATAAAAATAACAATTTTATCAAAATTACAAAAGGCAGCCTAGTAAGTGACACATCACTGGAATCAGGGTCTCTGTATCTACATTATACTTTGCTGAGATTAGGTGGAAAAACCTGATGATAGATTCCCTTTAAATTATTTTTAAAAATCAGTTTTGCAAGCTGCCATATTGAAGACATTCGCCTCTGGTGTGTTGCTAAAGGTCACATTGTGTCATAGTGGTAAGGAATAAGCCCAGATAGTGTGGTATGGCACTGACAATGGCTCCGACAGACCGAGGACTGGTGGCACATGCCTGGGCGGCCCTTCGCTGGTCACGCACCTTTCTTACTGTGCAGCAGGCTTTCTGGCCCTTTCTGTGTGTCCAGATTCGGCTGGTTTTGTTGGTTATAGAAACGTAACAGACATTGTTGATTGCAGAAATGCTTTATTTCTCCGCGCCAGTGAATAGTTTCCACTAGTTTTCCCTGACGTTTGCAGGCATGACAGCGAGCTGCCTACAGAAAAACAACAAAGCGTCACATATTGTCATACCCATGGTACAGCTCAATAATCTATGGACTGACAGAAGGATAAGGAGCCAGCAGTACATAAGTGCTCCCCGCTGACGGCCACGCTGCCCGTGGTCCTGAGCACGGATGCCACGTACCTTGAAGTACCACAGTAGATACTTGCTCTTGCATTCTTCACTGCAAAAATCCCATGTGCTGCCATCCAGCTCTTCAGTGACGGCCCGCTGACAGGTTTGAGAACAGTAAGTACACGTTATACAGCACAGGCCTAAGTTCTTGGTAAAGTCCTGCTTGTATAGGAGCACACAGCCTGCAGAAGAGAGAAATGGATGAATAACACAAGGAACCACGTTATCATTAGTCATGTCAACTCCAAACTGGTCACCCGCACACCTGCACCCCACCTTCCACACTGCGGTAACTGAGAAGTCTGCCAAATGCAGATCATTAAAGGGGTACTTTCAGCCTAACCCCTTCTTGACATATGAAGCCTATGCCAGGGTCTGTCTTTGAAGCAGGCTCAGGAGCTGAGCCTGCATTAATGTCGACACATGATGGCTGTATTACACAGCCATCATCTGCCTCTACCAGCAGTTGGTGGAAACAAGAATGGCCTGGTGCTGTTAACCACTTAAATGCCGGTGGCATTTAAATATTGTGGCCCAGGGACGAGCATTTTAACCACCCATTGCGCAAGCATTTCCCTCTTCTGTGCAATACTAAGGAATCCTGAAAATATAATCTGTTGGGGGCCGTGAGGACTGGAGTTTGGGTAACACTGATCTAGATGGAGGCAAAATTGCTGCTCTGACTCATAACTACGCTGGACTCCTCTTTTCTGCCTCAAAAGCCCAGTGGACTCCTTTGTGCTCATTGAACGCAACACCTGCGACCAAGGCTCGCTCGCAGCTGCTTCTACATTGCAAATGAATGCGACCGCCAAGGAACTGTGACGAGAAAGTCATAAGAAATCCAACCTTGTTGAAAATTTTACATCTTGCTTGTCACAGTCACAGTACCCACGGGAGGGTTGTAATGCAATCCAATTCACTTGTATTGCACCAAGTGAACCTGTGCTGCTACCAAAATCACAGGGCAGCTCTAGCCTTATAATACTGTTAAAGGGAAGCAACAAGGTTTCATTTACTTTACTTGCCACAAAGCAATTTTTGCACTACCAAGCGGCAGGTTTCCTTATAACTGGCCATTGACAAAAGTGATTGCATTGCTTGTTAATAGCAGCAATCTGCCAGGATGAGATTCCTCAGTAAAGCTATAGGGTGTTCGGTCTAAGTGGGATAAAGTGCAATCATTGTGAACTAGGTCTTAAACATTCAGAAACTACATAGGGCCTTTCAGTCATTATACAATAAATCTAGAAATATTTCCTTGGCAGAGACAAGCTTCTGGGCATCTATTCAGACACTTACCCTCACTACAAAAATTCTTCTCCACGCCGGAAAATCTGATCTTTTCATGTAGAATTTTTTCCTGCTTACAATATTCGCACTGGGACACCACCCCATGAAGGCGCTTGTAGTCCTCGCAGCAATCTTTACAGCAGAACTGATACACGTGGTCCTGTAAAAAGGGCGGGTGTACCCATCAGAAGGTGAATGCTGTGCCACGACTCCGGCGTTCACTACCAAGAGCCACGTTCTTACCTGCCAGTCCAAGATCTCTGGTTTGCCGGTAAACATGTTGTGACAATAATGACAATTGAGATGGATCCCACCCTCTGGACTGGTACGCTGAAAGACACGCGATATTATAGTGAGCAACATACCGCCAAGCTTTTATCCTTTCATAAGATGGATTTGGTAAAATATTTTCATTATTTGTAACAATCTACTGACAAACAGAAGAAATGCTTTACACCTCTAGCCATAAAATTGGAGTAACAAGCAAGACGAGCATAAAACAAGAATCACACACTTAGTCCTTTATGGCAAACAGATGATAATTATAAAAGTAATACAATATTTTCCAATATTTACTCAATGATGCAGACGAGATTCAGCTCTTCACTTGCACATTCATTTAAGCTTCTGAATGTTCTGGTTTGGAAAATAATTCCCAAATATTAATATGTGGCTGGAGAAGTATGCATGACAGAAATAAAATATTAAGTAAAAAAAAAAGTCTCAGAATTCAATTCAGATTCTTCTAAGATTGCATTACTGCCATCTTGTGGCCAAGCGTCATCACAGCTGGTGATGTGTTCTGCCTTAACGCCTTCTGGTACTAGAGGCCTAGAGCCTTATAAATGGGATATTATAGCCTGTTCATTTTTTCCATAATCCATATATAAGACCAAGACCAACCATGGTCCTACTGAACATAAAGGGGTTTCTCCAAGCAATTTATTTTGATAAATCCAAAAGAAAAAAATAATTGATGACCAGATATCCCTTATTGAATAAAGAACCTATAAATGTGACTCATGGAAAAAAGTAAACAGAAAAATGGGCATCTGAGGGTAGGTAGAAACATAGATCAATAAATAAACCATGTATAGGAACACAGTGACCCAGGTCAGCCTGAAGTAAAAATACATATGGAGTCCATCATTTAAGTACAGTGCAAAGTGCATCAAAGATGTCCCAAGTGGGTAAATACTTAGACTACATAGAAAGGGGGTCAGTAAGTTAATAGGTAAGACAGCTGATACAGGGGTCAAAGGTACTACAAGAAAGACCTAAAGATATCAAATGAGCTACCTGGAAGTCCCTCAGAGTCCACACAGGTCCGACGCGCGTTTCGCCGTAGGCTTTTACCAGGATACCAGGATCTGTTTACTTTTTTCCTCGTTTGTATTATTGTTTTTCATGTGTTTTTATGAATTCTTCAATAAATGCTTATTTTATATTGACCATGAGTCACATTTACAATTTATTTTGATGACCAATTCCACGGATATGACATCAGTAATCAGATAGGTGGGGGGGGGGATCAATACACTAGGCAATGCAACAGAGCAGCCATTATTAGCTCAGATCGTGGAGAGCTTATAAATCGAAAATTATCTTTAATTTATAAAAATATCAAGATCTTGAATTTAGGCAAAATCATCCAGTCCCACTCAGGGTTTACATATGACCACTACAGAGGGTGCCAGCTGGCTGTTGTAATGTGATATTGATCACTTATTCTAAAGGGGCCTTGTAGACATTAAAAAGCTTCCGGTCGGGCAATCAATTGATCAACAGCTCTCTCCCGGCTCCTCCATATACAGGAACGCTTGCTCTGTTGAGCGTTCCTGTGTTCTCTACCTGAGGCGCGCTGACGGATTGCTCTGGGGGCCGATCATCTCGCTAAGTCCAACATAAAACATACCGGATCCTTATTTTTCCCGACCAATGAGTTAAGAGGCCCTCATACACATTTGACTTTCGTCCGAGCCCGCAGATAATCGACAGGTTCAGCCAACATAAGTCTAATGTGTGGGAGTCCTTAATATCATACGCCCTTCAGCTTACAGAACCGCACATCACTGCATGTTCAGATTAGAAGAACACTTGGAAGAGGGAGAACTTGGGTTACAAGTGGAATGTGGATCGCTAAATTACTCCAATGCCTTCTTATGAATAAGGCCCAAGAAAGATTTCTATGTTACTATTATTAAATATTTTAAATTTTCTAAAGAAAAAATTATCTATTTCGTTAGATCTCCCCATCGTATCGCATGCCTATAACAAGTACCTGGAAGGTGGTCCAGCAGCTGGGGCTGCAGAACTGGTAAAGGACACGTTCTGTCTTGTTGTAGTAGGCTGGTTCTGACAGACTGCGCCGACACAGGCTGCAAGGACGAGCAGGGCCTGATCAAAGGATGAGAAATATAGAAACGTAAGACCCAGCCCTGATAAGTGTACCTTTACGTATAACACAAGGCCTCGCTGTGCGCCGCCTCACCTGGTATTCCAGCCTGCTTCACTTTATGAGAGGTGATGCAGCAGATGGAGCAGAACAGGCCCACGCGGCCAGTCTTGTCAACGTTGGAAAGCATTTCAAAGTTTTTACAAAGTGTTTTGCAATACATGCATGGGTAAACCTTTGTGTTTTTCTGTGAAAGAGACAAATTGGGGCTTTATTATTACACATATTCAGAATACAGTGACATATCAGCAGAAGGAAACATTCCAGTGACTGAGACTTTTTTTCGGGACGCATTAGATACTTTAGGATATTGGCAAAGTTAGGTAGTAATGTTTTACGTTTAATTTATGAAAAATATCAGAAATTTAATATGCAAATTGCCTCTTCAGAGAAAAAGAGGACTTGAACTCTATAGCGCCACCTAATGGAAGCAGCAATCCTACAAGTCACAATCAACCCCCTAACGAGTCTTGCAATATGACTTAGGATAAAAGCCAAATCAGAATCTCTATTTGCAGACACAGTGTTTCGGGCTGTTGGCCCTCGTCAGTGCAAAGTATGAGAACTGATTTGGCTGCATGAGAGGCTCTGGACTGAGGTCTAAGGGGTAACGTTTCTCCTTGTGGAGAGTGACAAGGTAAGGAGGCTTATTCGCAGTGCAATTACAAAAATTTCACAAATGTTGCAAATCGGCAAACTTTAAATGTTTATACCTATAATCCAGATAGCCATACCACACAAAAAGTTACCAAATAATATTTTCCATATATATATTTATTTTTTTACATCGATAATATTAGCCCAATGTCCTTTTATTTTCTTAGGATGTCAGAAGGTTTAAAAAATTTGCAGCAATTTTTCATTTTTCAAGGGAATTTACAAAACATTTTTTTAGGGATCTATTCAATTATCAAATGACTTTAGGAGACCTATATAATTGGTAGCTCCCGAAAAGTGATGCCATTTTAAAAACAGTGCCCCTCATCACATTCAACACCATTGTCAGGTAGTTTGTCAATCAAGTGTTTTTCAGTAATTAAGTGGAATGACAGGAATGAATAATTATTATTTTTACCACTAACATGTCACTAACTTCTAAACAGGCCACTATAACTGTATGGCTGTACTGCCATTACTTGGCCTTGGATTGCTATGGCAAGCATCAAGACCACACAATCATGATTTCAAGGTGCCAAAGGGGTTAAAGAGGGAGCCCCCACGCTCTGTTAACTATGTAGATGCCGAAGTCATTGACAGCAGCATTTAAGTGGTTAAACGGCCATGATCGGTGTCAACATTGATGGTGGCTGATGCAGCAGGTTGTCAGCTATAGTGTACAGCAGCTGCATTTTCACCCATTGGGGGATGCTATTCTCTTCCATCTTAAGTCAGTAAAAAAGCTTACTGGTGGCTATTAAGAGGTTAAAGGGATGGGTCCAAGGACAAATGAATATGTCTATGTGATTGCAGACTGCTGAATCGTGACAGTGTGCCCTGCTCAATGCCCCTAAATTCCGGTGCATTTGGGTGGCCATATGACCACACGGATGTGATTTGCACACTTGTGGTCAAGTGCCAACTAGACTCACCTGGCTTCTCTCAATACAAAAAAATTCACAGAAGACTAGTCTGCACAAGACCGAAAGTGTGCAAATCAAACACATGCGGCCACATTATCGCCCACGCACACAGGGGATCAGAACAGCGTGCGCATCACATACAGTGATTGCAGACCTCTGATTTCCTCATGAACAGCCCTCAAAGCTGAACAGATGGCATAATATGTTCCAGGTGCAAATGCATTTTACTTTTGGGAGGCTGAATTATTAAAGTGTTGTTCGCTTTTGACAATCCCTAGTTGTTATAGAAGGGTCCTTTCACAATATGCGGATCACAAAGTGATGGACTGCAATCTGTGCAGAAACCTTTGTAAGAAATGAAGTTTCCCTGCAGCGCCCCCACAGGACAAATAGTACATTTCACAGGGTCTATATAAATCTACAGATTGTCTATGTAATGCAGGTACCACGCTCCAATCTGAACAAGATATCAGAGAATTCTCCAATATTATTTCAGATTTCCCTAATAAGGGATAAACTGTAATATGAAGATGATTTTTCTAAGCTTCTGTCGTGGTTGTTTAGTTTAGTTTTTACAACAGTATTTGTGCAGTAAAAATTATCTGGCAATGAGATTCTATATGTTAGCACAATTACAGCGATAGCAAACGGATAGGTTGTATTTTGCAATTTCAGTGATATTAAAATTAAAAAAAAAAAAAAAATTGGTTTGTGTCACCATTTCCTTCAGCAGATCCCCAGCAGCCATTGGAACCCATCGCACGGGGTCACTGCCCAAAACGGTCAGCAAGCACAATCGCAAAGTTTAATTGCTTGCTGCTGTCAGTTATTTGCTTGCTGCTGTCAGTTATTCATGGCATTTAATGGTTAACAGCAGCAATAAGAGCTAACACAGCCAACAACTGACTTATGTGGAGCGACCCCACGGTGTAATAGTATGTCCTAGGGTGTGAAGGAGTTAAAAAGGACTTGTCACCTCTCCTGACATGTCTGTTTTAGTTAATCATTGTATTCCCCATGATCTAACAATTCTGGGAGATCGTTCCTCTGCACTGTGCCATTCTCCGGAAATGGATGAATAAAAGCCTGTTCTGTCCTGGCATTGTACCATCATTTTTATTTTTAGTTCACATGATCAAGTCAAGCAACCTCAGCCCAGAAGTGGATGAGGCAACAATTTACTTTTGCAGCCAACTAGGAACGTACCTAAACGGTTATTTCACCTGCAGGAGAAAGGGCAGCAAGTGAAAATAGAAGCTACAAGTCCTCCCTCACCTTCTTGTAGTTGTTTAAACAGGCTGCATTGCAGAAGCGCTTCTGCTGACCTTCATGGAACAGATACTCCAGTGGTAACCCCTTGTTGTATATGTAGATGCCACAGTTGTCACAGCAGTTTGTTTTCAGACCTTTGGTGGCTCGAAATTTGGTAAAACAGCTATCACTGCACAGTCTGTGAACGACACTTCCGTTACTGACTTCATGCTGAATCTGGAATAAAAAAAAAAAAAAAAAAAAAGTGTTAATGTACTATAAAATATAAATATATATATGCACTATACAAGACTGTGTGCGTGCAGGATCTCCTGTGCATTTCACAAGATGCCTCTTCCTGCTGTCTCTGCCTCCTGCTTGTAAAAGTGGAGAGGGAATAACCCATCATCCATCACAGGAGGTGGGGGAGACCGGCTGAAGAGCCATCACATACGACACACCGACTTCTGCAGAGGGGACCGCAGCTCTGTGCCACTGAGCTAGCACTCAATGTGATCAGCTTTACTCCTCTACTACGGAATCATGGGAAACAAAAAGGGCCCGATACATCAAATACCAGTACTTTGGCGCAACTGGCAATATTATACGGCTTTTGCCATTCTCTGGCCATTTTTGCCTATGAGAAAATGGGCATAGCTGAGGCAGGACAGGGGAATGGTGACTGCCACTTGTTAAATTAATGACGAGTGGGGACATTCGCTGCAAATCTTGCTCCAGAAAGAGCTGGAGAAGGTTTGTGGCAAGGTGCACGCTACTCGATCGCCGATCCCGATTCATGAAGAGGTGTACGAGCCTGACCTGAGCCCATTTCCTTAACAAGACCAGTGAGAACATCCCTGGTCTTGATGAATCGGGTCCATAGGCTGCATAATTAATCATATACAATTGAGAGAAAAAAAAGAGCCAAGACTGTATATAAAGGGTACACAAGAGTCAATGAATATACTACACTATAGCATAGAGATGAGATAAACTTTACATGACCATGGTCTGGCATCCACATTGGGACTCCATGGCAGTGGTCCTGCCGACTTCAATGTCAGCATCCTGGGTGCCTCTGGTTTTTACAATACCGCTGCAACGTCATCACTTGCATCATGCTGCAATGTCATGACTTCATCTGGCTTTGTAACTACCAGAGGCGCCCAGGATGCCAACATTCAAGTGCAGCAATGCTGCTTTAAGCACTTATTCAGACATATTACAGAAAAAAGTTTAAGAAGAAAGATATCAAAGCTGCACTCCTAAAATATTTTTCTGCATCTCTCGGGCAAGACCATTTGTGTTCTGCATTTCTGCAGGTAGCGCTGTGCGATCCTCACCTCACCACTCTTGTGACACATGCTGCACTTTATGATATCAGGAACGTCCGATGAGCTCTGGGAGCTGGACCGCGGCTGGGCTTCATACAGGGAAAGACAGGCATTCGAGCAAAACTCTTGGAATCCAGAGCCAGTCTGAGCAACCACAGAATCTTTGGAGTTACGAATGTCCCTAAAATGTATACAGCACATGAACAGGGCTGCATCCAGCACAGTAAGAAAAAAAACAATGAAGGGACACATGAACACAACCACAAACTAGTTCTCTGCCTCACCAGCACGCTAACACTACACCTGACATCAACCATAGTATCAGCACAGCTTACTTCTTGCAGAAAGTGCAGATCTTCTTGCACAGTGGTTTCTTAGAGAAGGTGGTAAGACAAGTTGAAGAACAGAAGAGTTGGGGTAGTCCTTTGCGCTGGTAAGCAGTCTGGCCCTTCTGTAAGGGGGTTTTGCATTGAGCACAAGACATTTTTGTCAGTGTTGGCTTGGGAGGACGTGGTGGTTGTGGTTGTGGTGGTGGTGGTGGTGGTGTGGGTGTTGGTTGAACTTGGTTGCGGAGAGACAAGCGAGTAGGAGGGCGTTTAGTTCTAAATGGTACAAAGTCCTCATCATTTGGGTCATCCACCATAGCATCTGAATCTTCATCAGAAATCTGCACTGAAAAATACAAATTCATGTCAACAGCCTAAAAAAAGTATGCAAACTAGTAGTAAAAAGAAAAAAATAAATAAATATACAGTGGCGTGTAAAAGTTTGGGCACCCCTGGTCAAAATTACTGTTATTGTGAACAGCTAAGCAAGTTGAAGATGAAATGATCTCTAAAAGGCCTAAAGTTAAAGATGACACATTCCCTTTGTATTTTAGGCAAAAAAATATATGTTTACTGTCATCTTTTACATTTTAAAAATTAGAAAAAGGAAAATGGGTCGATGCAAACGTTTGGGCACCCTGAATGGTTAGTAGCACCCCCTTTTGAAAGTATCACAGCTTGTAAAAGCTATTTGTAGCCAGACAAGAGTCTTTCAATTCTTGTTTGGGGGATTTTCATCCATTCTTCCTTGGAAAATCCTTCCAGTTCTGTGAGATTCATGCGTCATCTTGCATGTACTGCTATTTTGAGGTCTAGCCCCAGATTTTCAATGAAGTTCAGATCAGTGGACTGTGAGGGCCATTGTAAAACCTTCAGCTTGCACCTTTTGAGGTAGTCTATTGTTGATTTTGATGTGTGTTTAGGATCATTATCCATTTGTAGAAGCCATCCTCTTTTCAACTTCAGCTGTTTTACACATGGTGTTATGTTGGCATCAAGAATTTGCTGAAATTTAATTTAATCCATTCTTCCCTCTACCCGTGAAATGTTCCCGTGCCATTGGCTGCAACACAACCCCAAAGCATGATTGAACCACCCCCATACTTAATAGTTGGTGAGATTGTTTTTTTTTCAGATATTCTGTGCCCTTTTTTCTCCACACATACCTTTGATCCTTGTGGCCAAATAGTTCTATTATAATGTAATCGGTCCACAGGACTTGTTCCCAAAATGCATCAGGCTTGCTTAGATGTCCTTTTGCAGACTTCTGGCACTGATTTTTATGGTGAGGACGCAGGAAAGGTTTTCTTCTGATGACTCTTCCATGAAGGCCATATATATGCAGGTGTCTCTGAACATTAGAACAATGTACCACAACTTCAGAGTCTGCTAAATCTTTCTGATTGTCTTTTGCAGTCAAGCGGGGCTTCTGATTTGCTTTTCTAGCAAGACTACGAGTAGCTCTCACTGAAATTTTGCTTTGGTCTTCCAGACCTTATCTTGACCTCATGTGTTTCTGTTAACTGCCATTTCTTAATTACATTTCAAACTAAGGAAAGTGCAACTTGAAAACGCTTTTCTATCTTCTTATAGCCTTCTCTTGCTTTGTCGGCCTCCACCATTTTCATTTTCAGAGTGGTAGGCAGCTGCTTAGAAGAACCATGGCTGAGGTTTTTGGCACAAGGTTAGAGGAGGCTGGGTTTTTATAAAGCCGGGAAATTTGCATCACCTGGCCTTTCCTAACGATAATAGTGAACAAGCCATAACCCTAACAAGATAATTAAGGTCTGAAACCTTGGCCAAAATTATCTGAGCACACAAATCTCCAAGGGTGCCCAAACTTTTGCATTGGCCCATTTTCCTTTCTGTAATTTGTAAAATGCAAAAATATGACTAGTTTTTTTGCCTAAAATACAAAGGAAATGTGTCATCTTGATAGATCTTCAACTTGCATAAGTGTTCATAATAACAGTAATTGTCACCAGGGGTGCACAAACTTTTACATGCTAGTGTATGTGTGTATATACACTGCTCAAAAAAATAAAGGGAACACTCAAATAACACATCCTAGATCTGAATGAATGAAATATTCTCATTGAATACTTTGTTCTGTACAAAGTTGAATGTGCTGACAACAAAATCACACAAAACTCATCAATGGAAATCAAATTTATTAACCAATGGAGGCCTGGATTTGGAGTCACCCCCAAAGTTAAAGTGGAAAAACACACTACAGGCTGATCCAACTTTGATGTAATATCCTTAAAACAAGTCAAAATGAGGCTCAGTATTGTGAGCGGCCCTCCAAAGAAATGCCACCCCACACCATTACTGACCCACTGCCAAACCGGTCATGCTGAAGGATGTTGCAGGCAGCAGATCGCTCTCCACGGCGTCTCCAGACTCTCACATCTGTCACTTCTACTCAGTGTGAACCTGCTTTCATCTGTGAAGAGCACAGGGCGCCAGTGGCGACTTTGCCAATCCTTGTGTGCTGTGGCAAATGCCAAGCGTCCTGCACGGTGTTTGGCTGTGAGCACAACCCCCATCTGTGGACGTCGGGCCCTCATACCACCCTCATGGAGTCTGTTTCTAACCGTTTGTGCAGACACATGCACATTTGTGGCCTGCCGGAGGTCATTTTGCAGGGCTCTGGCAGTGCTCCTCCTGTTCCTCCCTCCTTGCACAAAGTCGAAGGTAGCGGTCCTGCTGCTGGGTTGTCGACCTCCTATAGCCCCCTCCACGTCTCCTGGTGTACTGGCCTGTCTCCTGGTAGCGCCTCCAGCCTCTGGACACTACGCTGACAGACACAGCAAACCTTCTTGCCACAGCTCGCATTGATGTGCCATCCTGGATGAGCTGCACTACCTGAGCAACTTCTGTGGGCTGTAGAGTCCGTCTCATGCTACTACGAGTGTGAAAGCACAACCAACATTCAAAAGTGACCAAAACATCAGCCAGAAAGCATTGGTACTGAGATGTGGTCTGTGGTCCCCACCTGCAGAACCACTCCTTTATTGAGGGTGTATTGACAATTGCCAATAATTTCCATCTATTGTCTATTCCATTTGCACAACAGCATGTGAAATTGATGGTCAATCAGTGTTGCTTCCTAAGTGGACAGTTTGATTTCACAGAAGTTTGATTTACTTGGAGTTATATTCTGTTGTTTAAGTGTTCCCTTTATTTTTTTGAGCAGTGTATATGAAAAAAAATTTTTTTTTTGAGAGGTTATACAGTAAAGATTTTGTTTAAATGCCAAAAGCAAACTGATAATTGTATGGGAGCAAGAAAGTGACCGCTATGTGGGTTTAACATTGTTAGTCTCCTGCCACGTGTTCCCTGCACAGTGAAACACCCAACTACCTGTTGCGCAGGGAACAGACGCTCCAGTGAATGGGCTCATGCTGCAGCTCCCTGCACAGCCGGGTGGCCAGGAGCCACAATGCAGGGAAGCGCAGGGAATCAATCCCTTCATTCCCGATATCGGTAGGGCCCGACTTCCCAGACATCCCATCAAAGTGATGGCATATACTATCATTTTATAAGTTGAAATGCCCTATAATCTGTAAAACAGGAAGTTTTCTGTGCTAGTGGCACTTTGTACATTGACAGTTACAATTAGTTTTGCATACCATTCGGTGTACACTTACTGCTATCAGAAGGCATGGTATCAGTGCGTCGTGCCCGATCACTGCGTTTCTGCTCCTTGGAGAAAGGGGAGGTAAATAGGACTTTAATAACTTTCCACCAAACAAAGCATAACTAACTTTCATGCAAACAAATTAATGACCTTCAAGTCCAAAGTTAGTAAAATTAGAAAATAAAATCTGTGTGCCAAATAGTAGCTCCACAACACTTCCACTTACTGCACCCATATTTTGCCTATTTAAATACATTGCTCACATACATTTCATTCAAAACCCCATGGGTGCTCTTTGGGCCAGACTACAGTGTAGGCTGGGCTCACATCAACCCTAGTATTTCTGGTTTGGTTTTTCCATCAAAGGAATAGAAAGCTGAAAATAAGGTCAGTTGCCAGATGAGATATTTGATGGACAACAAAAGGCCCCAGATTGACTATTTATTCCATCATTTTAGCAGAAAAAAACAGCAATACGTGCTATGCTATTTTGTAAGGCTTTTTTATTTTGGAACTGACCTTGGAGGCTTCTAACAAATCCTCCAATTTAGATGTAAACTTAGATTAGCTGGATTAGAATATTTTGGTTCATATACAACAGCAAACCAATACAGAGCCAATACTTCTCATAGTTGAGAGTTGGCTACAATAGCCAGGTGTCCAGGGCTCAAGAGGATTACAATACAGGGCTGCAGTCCTTACCTCCTGAACGCTCCATGACCAATATATTCAACAGGTACATGGGCAATCAGAAGCAGGAACCCCGCTGACATACATAGCCAAATATATCGTGAAACTAGCGGGCTCATTGGGAGCACCAATCCTAGCAACCCCCAAGATGGCACAGTCAATAGCAACCATGACATCTAGTGTAAGACAGAGGATGGGGGCTCCCTATGTCAGTCCATCTACAGCGTACAGTGACCAAATCGTTGGGCTGCCAATGCGTTTCTCACAGCAGTCATCAGCCTAATAATGGCCCCTATAGCCACCATCTTGGTGCTCCTATTCGATCCTGCCAAAGGCTTGGTATAATACCACGCCTGTCAACAGGTTTTAAAGGTGTTGATCATTACTGTACAACCCCTTCTTAAGTACTCTAGCTAAAATGAAGTGCACACTCATCTCCCGGACCGGCGCGGTTCCTTCCGGTAGTCACATGACATTGGTTAGGTCACCGCAGCACTGTAGCCGCTGACCGCCTGCAGCCAGACAGAACTGTTCTAACAACAATGTCATGCGACCGCCAAAAGACAGTTTTGAAACCCCTTACCAAAATATAGTTTTTACTGGCTCAGTGCCTAAATCCTCCTCTGAGAACGGTCATCACCTTATGTTATAGTCTTTGTCAGTCGTTGGCCTGCTAGTTAGAGGAGCCTCGATCTATGAATCCAACCGTGACCGTCTAAACATATTCTTAGCACATCCAAGTCAGAAGGTCCTAACTGACCCCAAAGGTGACTTCCCGACACACCTCTATTACAATGGAAGGCAGGTTCTGAATCTTACAAGCTCCTCCTAAGATCTCCATGACCCAGAATACTGATGGTCACACAAACAAGTCCTGAACCACCACTTCCATGAATTACAATCCTTGTACACATTCAAGAAATTTTACCAGACAGGTTTGACCCTGAATGAACAAGTGCAGATTGTAGACCTGTTCACGAGGGGAAATGACCCATCACTTAGCAGAAAATCTAAGTCTAGTCTGGCAGAAAAGAAAGATGACACCTTAAAGAAACATTCCCATGTATATATTTTTTTAATTAAATGTGTGCATATGTGCATGTAATGTAGTGGGAGTGTATTAATATACTCACCTACCGCTGCTCTTCTCAGTGACGTCACCGCTCTGCAGACGCCTCCAGATCACGCTGCACTCCGCGTGACCCAGAAGTGGCTCTTACAACGTAAATCTATGGAGGGTAAGAACGAGGCCCCACAGACTTACATTGTAAGAGATGTCCACCCATAAAGCACAGAGTAAGCCGGCTAGTCCCGATTGCAATGACATCGATTAGTAACAGAGCAGAATGGTGCTGGACACCCCAGGGAGCAGTGGTAGGCGAGTAGAATACACTCACACTACATTACATGCGGATACACACAATTCATATAAAAAAAAAAAAATAGATATGGGAGTGCTTCTTTAAAAGAGTCATTAAAACAACACAAGACTTGGTATATACTAGAAGATCTCAAAAATAACTTAGGTCCACTTTGTTTATCTTAAAATGAAGAAGAGAATGGTGAGGAGAACAATCAATGGGCCAGGACTTCTGGCATAGATATAAATGCATTAATTATCCATGATGGCTTCAATGAGATATAAGACATACTGTCAACTAATTCATTTTGTTGTTTGTTATATCTGTTATACCAATTAAATATGTGAATAGAGTTGTTGTAGACCCAGTCTGCGTACGGGCACTCTTACCTCTCTATGTACCACATTAGATGTATGTTATGTATTTGTGTCATGGAAAATCAAATAAAAATGATGTTGGAAAATCAACACAAGACATCCAATAAAAGGGTATAAGTTATATTAAACGATAAATTTAGTCTAATAGTAGCAAGTCTAGTGATTGTTCCTAATTGTTAAGGTGCCCATACATTATACTTAGCTGACTGATCATTAAAGGGAATCTGTCAGTAGGATCACCCTTCCTAAGCCGTCTATATGGACATGCAGATCATAGGAAGCTGAGTAATGTGATGCCTTGATATCTGCGATCCAATGTTTTATTCCAGAGAAATCAATGTTTTTCGTAATATGTAAATGATCTGTTAAGATCTATTGGCCGGACATAGATCTCTCAGAGACTCCACCTCCAGAGCTTATTTTAAATGAAAGAGGGAGTTATCAGCGTGAGACATGTAAAGACTGACAGTCTGTCCGCCTGGTCTACTTGTCTCACACTGGTATCTCCGCCTTTCATTTAGAATAATCTCTGGAGACAGATTCTCATGCAGATCAGTGTCCAGCCCATAGTCCTCAACAGATCAGTTACTTATAAGAAAAACGACTTCTCTTGCATATGACATCAGATCCCAGATATCAAGCTATAATTTTAGTCAACTTTCTATTATTACTTTTATTATTATAAATAAAAGCAGGAGTTACCAGTGTGATGGCAGCTCTCTGATCTCACTGCAGAGCTGTGTGTGATTATACCTGACACATCTGCAGGTCCCTCTCACAGGCAGACAGGGCTGCCATATTGTTACAATACAGCAGAGTTCAGAGAGAAGCAAAATGTGATTGCTATAAGAAAGTTCAGTTCTAATGTTCTGTGTTTGTTACATGTCTCACACTGGTAACGCCTCCTTTTGTAGCAGTAGTGGGTGGGGACACACTGCGCCTCTGGCCAGCCTTACCCTGGAGGAGCGTAACTAAGTGACTCCCTGGTCTTCACAAGAGCCTCTGATGGAGAGGATAGGCGTGGGTTGTTAGGGTAGTCACCAGGTGCCACTCCAGGGCAGTCCCCAGACCTATAATAGATAATAGTCAGAGGTTGGGGCGGGCAGCACAGGTTCAAAATACAAACCCGGGTCGGGGCAGGAGCAAAGAGATCAGACAAAACGAGTAAACAAGCCGGGTCAGTAACAGGAGATGCAGAACAATAATGCACCTTGTCAGAGTACCAGCAACAAACTGCAACTAGGACCTAAGCTCAGGCAAGGTGTTGAGGGAGGAGCTGCCTAATATATCCAGTGCTGGCAGGGGACGCAAAACTCTACAGGACACAGTGGTTGTAAATTCCTGCAGAGCCTGGCTGCACCTCCCTATAGCTGGGTGGAGACTATCCAGCAACAGGAGGATGTAGCAATGCTGTACTGTCTGCAAGAGGCAGCTCAGTGAGATGGTCAGACACTGGGAGGGGCAGAGCGGTGCAGGCAGGGAGTAGGGCGGCACTTACAACCTAAGAGAGTCATGACACCTTTAATTTAAAATAATGTCTGAAGGTAGATTCTCAAAGAGATCAGTGTCCGGCACATAGCCTGGGCAATAACAGCTCATTTACATAAGAAAAATGTGGGTTTCATTGGAATAAAATATCTGATTGCAGATATCAGGTATCATTTTATTCAGCTTCATATGACCTACATGCCCATATAGACGGCTTAGGAGGGTTGATCCATCTGACAAATTCCCTTTTAGCTGACAGCTATTCCTTCCGAACCACCATTAAGACGCACACTCGGCTCAGTTCACAATCAGCAGCTAACAGTCTCATTTGGCAGCTGTTTATCTCCTGTGACAAAAAAGATCAGGCAAGCTAAAATCCAATATGCCCAATCCTTGTTTCCTTCACCACCTGCAGTTGAGTAGAGGAATTGGTGCGTTCGGCCATCTTTACAGGGGTGAAATATCTAATTTTATAGGAGTGTGTGAACCACTGTTTTGATATACCAAAAAATAATACTCATGTATACAACACTAAACAAAGTGAAGAAAAGAATCTTTAACACCATAGCTAAGCCTTTCCTTATATAACCGTTTAAAACGTCACCGAGTATAGACCAGGACCTGTATCACAGAAAAGACTAAAGTTGCTCATAGACAGATGTATGCCTCCCATTTTAGGCGATTGACCAAATACATAATGTTCATGGGGAGTTCTTATCAATTCGACAAAAGAGGTCTGGTAAAAGGATTGTGCATGCTGGACATTAATAGACACCTATGACAGAGATTTTACTCTACCCCTAATGCAACAATGCTCACATCTGTCAGAGGTTCAGTCTGGAGCCACCATTGCAGACGTTATATTTAATGGGGGATTTAAAAAAAATAAATAAAAAAAAAAATCACCCAATGACATTGTTTGTCGTTTAATGGATCTGGCACTGTGCCAGTTTTCAACTATAATGATGCCACAATGTAGATGTGGAGTAAAAGTTTACAAAAATTTGGCCAGTATAACACGTTTGTTGTTGATTGAATCTCTTCTGATAGCTTAAAAGTTATTGTTCATCAGCCCTATATCGCCCCGTGCAAGCAGACATCTGATAGTCACCAGCAGACAACCAGGCTGAAAAATAAGTGACCTCAAAATCAAATTTTGTGAAAAAAAACAAAACAAAACATATGACTCAAGAAATAAAAGAAATGTTAAAGGGAGTTAAAGAAGGTTTCCAATAGTATGATATAGATTAGATCCACCTCAACCTGGTAGCAGCAGGTGAAGAGCATACGGAGCAGGACTCCACCGCACCATCACACTGATCAGTGTCCGCACCCGGGTACTGCTCATAGGACCCTTGGTGCAGAAGAACCTGAGGCAGGTACACAGGACTACACTGTGCATCTAACCCCATCGCGCGCGCTGCAGCCGGCATCTAACCCCATCGCGCGTGCTGCAGCCGGCATCTAACCCCATCGCGCGCGCTGCAGCCGGCATCTAACCCCATCGCGCGCGCTGCAGCCGGCATCTAACCCCATCGCGCGCGCTGCAGCCGGCATCTAACCCCATCGCGCGCGCTACAGCCTGCATCTAACCCCATCGCGCGCGCTACAGCCTGCATCTAACCCCATCGCGCGCGCTACAGCCTGCATCTAACCCCATCGCGCGCGCTACAGCCTGCATCTAACCCCATCGCGCGCGCTACAGCCTGCATCTAACCCCATCGCGCGCGCTACAGCCTGCATCTAACCCCATCGCGTGCGCTGCAGCCTGCATCTAACCCCATCGCGTGCGCTGCAGCCTGCATCTAACCCCATCGCGTGCGCTGCAGCCTGCATCTAACCCCATCGCGTGCGCTGCAGCCTGCATCTAACCCCATCGCGTGCGCTGCAGCCTGCATCTAAACCCATCGCGTGCGCTACAGCCTGCATCTAAACCCATCGCGTGCGCTACAGCCTGCATCTAACCCCATCGCTTGCGCTGGAGCCTGCATCTAACCCCATCGCGTGCGCTACAGCCTGCATCTAACCCCATCGCGTGCGCTCCAGCCTGCATCTAACCCCATCACGTGCGCTACAGCCTGCATCTAACCCCATCGCGTGCGCTCCAGCCTGCATCTAACCCCATCGCGTGCGCTCCAGCCTGCATCTAACCCCATCGCGTGCGCTCCAGCCTGCATCTAACCCCATCGCGTGCGCTCCAGCCTGCATCTAACCCCATCGCGTGCGCTACAGCCTGCATCTAACCCCATCGCGTGCGCTACAGCCTGCATCTAACCCCATCGCGTGCGCTACAGCCTGCATCTAACCCCATCGCGTGCGCTACAGCCTGCATCTAACCCCATCGCGTGCGCTACAGCCTGCATCTAACCCCATCGTGTGTGCTACAGTCTGTATCGAACCCGATCAGGTGTGCTAGTCTGTGGATCTAATCCCACCATTTGTGATAGTCTGTATCTAATCCTATCATGTGTGAAAATGTCAGTGTACCTAATTCCAGCATGTATGACACTGTATACTGAGCCGTGTATCTAATCCTGTGTGTAATTTATTGTGTGTGGTCCCCAGTTACATTGTCTACATGTCAGTATCACTTTGCAGTCACCAACAACATGGCACCACTGTGATCCTAAACTTCATCCTCCCTTATCCTTTTGCAAATGCCCAGAAGAGGAGGGGAGGAGTGACTGCAAACACATGTCAGCAGATCCCACCCACATTTACTGCAGTTGTAAAGCGAGCTAGCACTACATAAAGTTTTCATGGCAAATTTAAGCAGCTGCCTCCCCCTAGCGTTTAAAAGTTAGAAATATTAAAACTTATCTTTTATATTTTATGCCATTAAAAAAATTGTAAAAATTAAATTAACACTTTATTCTTTTTTTTCCAATTATTGAAAAAAAAAGTTTGATGACACATTCCCTCTAACAGAGTATATGTGATATTTAAAAGAGCTCGTTCTTTGTCCCTTTACAATGGGCATAATTACAGCCAATAATGCATGACTGGTCACAGGAACAGGATGGCCAACCTAATTTACATAATTGCGTAAATGATAACATATTACATTATATAGTATCACACATTTAATCTAAAAATATGATGGAAACACTGATAAAGGGATGCTCTGAAACCAAATATGAATTTAATACTAAAATCTCTATTTAATTTGATCTAACCAAATTTTCTAATGTACCGTATATACTCAAGTATAAGCCGACCCAAGCATAAGCCGAGGTACCTAATTTTACCACAAAAAACTGGGAAAACTTATTGACTTGAGTATAAGCCTAGGGTGGGAAATGCAGCAGCTACTGGTAAATTTCCCCATCCTGGGGTGCATGGCCCCCCTCATCCCCAATCCTGGGGTGCATGGCCCCCCTCATCCCCCAATCCTGGGGTGCATGGCCCCCCTCATCCCCCAATCCTGGGGTGCATGGCCCCCCTCATCCCCCAATCCTGGGGTGCATGGCCCCCCTCATCCCCCAATCCTGGGGTGCATGGCCCCCCTCATCCCCCAATCCTGGGGTGCATGGCCTCCTCACTGCACACACAAAAAAAATAAACACTTATACTCACCTGCCTTCATCACCTCAGCGTTCTGTCTGCCAGCAGCTCATGTCAGCATCTGAGCAGCGCATGGCGACACAGCCATGCGCTCTCAGATGCTGTTGTGAGCTGCCGGCATATTCACTCCTCTCCATGCCAGGACTATGGGTATGGAGAATAGTGAATATGCATTCTCTTTAGTAGTGGGCACTGTCAGCACGAGCTGCGGCTCAGCGATCCTCCGTGCCCGCTACTAAAGAGAATGAATATTCATTCTTCTCCACACCAATGGGAGTGGAGAAGAGTGAATATTAATTTCCCTTTAGCAGCGGGCACACGTGGTAGCTGCAGCAGCCGACTACTGCGTGTGCCCCCGCTCCTCCACCGCAACTGCCCTTCCAATATCCACCACCAGAATTATGTATATACTCAAGTATATACCCGAGTAGAAGCGGAGGACGGCTTTTTCAGCACAACAAAAAAAAGTGTTGAAAAACTCGGCTTATACTCGAGTGTATACGGTACTTCAATTAAAATGACCCTACCGTTCCCTCTTTACGCCAACTTACTGTCTTTTTTTTCATACTTCTGATAACATATCACTGATGACATCTTTTCAGGGCCAGGCTAGTCTCTGTTCTACATTTTCAATGGGCACAGACACTGCGCTCTTTTGCCGGCACGTCACTTCTCTTTAGACCCAATGAATGAGGGCGATGTCAATGCGTATTCAAAGAAAATACTGAGCATGTGTTGGAATTGACAGCTGGCACATGCTCAGTACAGCACGGTCTAGCCCCGCCCCTGAGACAGATGTCACCGATGACCACTGCCATCCCACTGATGATGTCACCAATGACCACTGCCATCCCACTGATGATGTCACCGATGACCACTGCCATCCCACTGATGATGTCACCGATGACCACTGCCATCCCACTGATGATGTCACCGATGACCACTGCCATCCCACTGATGATGTCACCGATGACCACTGCCATCCCACTGATGATGTCACCGATGACCACTGCCATCCCACTGATGATGTCACCGATGACCACTGCCATCCCACTGATGATGTCACCGATGACCACTGCCATCCCACTGATGATGTCACCGATGACCACTGCCATCCCACTGATGATGTCACCGATGACCACTGCCATCCCACTGATGATGTCACCGATGACCACTGCCATCCCACTGATGATGTCACCGATGACCACTGCCATCCCACTGATGATGTCACCGATGACCACTGCCATCCCACTGATGATGTCACCGATGACCACTGCCATCCCACTGATGATGTCACCGATGACCACTGCCATCCCACTGATGATGTCACCGATGACCACTGCCATCCCACTGATGATGTCACCGATGACCACTGCCATCCCACTGATGATGTCACCGATGACCACTGCCATCCCACGGATGATGTCACCGATGACCACTGCCATCCCACTGATGATGTCACTAATGACCACTGCCATCCCACTGATGATGTCACTGATGACCACTGCCATCCCACTGATGATGTCCCCTTTGACAATTCCCAGTGCATGGTGGGATAATCAAACGAAACATCACCACAAGTAAACCAAACAAAACCCCCCCCAAAAAAAAACACAGGAAGAGAGGGGAATGTTCGGGAATTATTAATTGAAGTTCATTAGAAAGTGGTTAGATTACTACATTAACTAGACATTTAGTATGAAATTCACCTTTGGTTTCAGACAACCCCTTTAAGCACTACAGCAGTGACTAAAAGTTTGTGAACCCTTGAGAATTTTCCACATTTCTGCGTAAATTTTACCTAAAACTGAATTTTCACCCAAGTCATAAAAGTAGAGAAAGAGAACCAAATAAAAGAAGTTAAAAAATATTAGACTGTCTTATATTGTGGAAAATGATCCAACTGCGAGTGGCAAAAGTATGTGAACCTAGCAAAACATACACTAGCAGATAATTTGAAGGTGAAATTAGAATCTGGTGTTTCAATCAATCGGGTGACAATCAGGACAGAAACAGAAGGCTACAGGAACAATATTTTTGGACAGATTAAACCAATATAATTATTCTCATTTAAACCAAAAAAAATTAAGTTTGGAAAATGAAAACCACCGCATTGCAGCATAAGGACCTCGTACCAGCTGTGAAACACTGTGGAGGCATCAAGGTTTGGGACCTCATACCAGCTGTGAAACACTGTGGAGGCATCAAGGTTTGGGACCTCATACCAGCTGTGAAACACTGTGGAGGCATCAAGGTTTGGGCCAGTTTTCCTGCATGGAGCAATGAATTCTGGCATACAAGTCATTCTAAAAAAAGAATGGTTAAAGAAGAATAAAAGTTAGGGAATAATGGGCTAAAATTCCATCAAGCCGATGTGCAGGACTGATCAACATTTACTGGAAACGTTTAGATGCCACCAGTGCTGTACAAAGCCACACCAGTCACTGAAAGCAAAGGTTCACATACTTTTACCACTTACAGAAAACTGATATTTCAAAAAAAAAAAAAAAGACAGACTAAAATTTTCTGACTGGTTTGATTTAGTTCTTTTTCTACCTTTTGGACTTTTGTGAAAATCTGATGTACAACACTCAGTATAAATGAGTACATACCCTTGGAAAAGTAAGATTTTTATTAAATTTCTCAATTAACACAACAATTTCAAAAGTTGAGTTACACCAAGTCTTCTAGGCATGGAATGAAAAAGTTGGTGACATATTGCAACATCTATCTGTTTCCAAACATCACAAGCGATCTCTTTTGTATCCCAGATGAAGAGTGATGACAACTCGTCAGAATCCCCCACAGGTGTGCAATGGGGTTCAGATCAGGAGACACCTGAATCACTTTCACCCTGTTCTTTGTTAGAAATGCAGCAGAGGCCTTAGATGTGTTTTGGTTCATGGTCATGTTGGAAGATTGCATGTTTATCAAGGGCAGTGTGTGATGGCAGCATCTCCTCTTTAAATATAGAGCAGTACATTTGTGAATTCATATAACAATCAATGAAATTTAGCTCCTGATACTCTCAGCGCTCATGCCGACCCACATTAGGACACTGCCACCACCATGCACTTTTCTTTGTACTTCCCACCGTGGCTGACCTGGACGTGTCTGTAGATGGTTGCAGGTTCATCTTTACAACATTAGGAATAATAAGTGAAGCTTGTGGCATTCACTTTTGTTGTCTAAAGAAATTATTTTCTCTTTCTCAAGTCCTGCGACATTTCTCTTCCATGTGGTGCCATTGCTGACAGCATGAAATGGCAAGGGATTTTCTTTCCTAAGTAACATCCTTTATAGTCTACTGTCTGCTGGACACCTTATTATTAGACTTACCTGTGAGTGAATTCTTCTCAATTAGAATTTTGTAGTCTAAGGGCTCATGCAGACGTCCATGGATCTCGTTCTGATCACTGAAAGCAATGCATGTAATGGGTGCGGATCTTCTGACCACAGCGTGACAGCCTCATAAAAATATATGAAGCTGCAATGCTCCGGTCAGGAGACCCGCCGCCAGTCCGTGCCTTCACGTGCGCTCAGTGATCTTTTTTGCAAACAATAGTCCACATTTATGGGAGTATTTTAGAATATGGTATCCCGTAGAAAATGTTGATTCGGAAAGGAAACTTAAGATTTCTGACAAATCTATTTATGCTGAGCAATGTAGTTTTCGGTCAAATTTTACATAGGCTGGAAAATTCTGAAGGGTTCACAAACTTTCAAGCACCACTGTAAACACAATATGTGCTAAAAAGAAAAATAGACAGCACTTACTCTTCATCTATTCTTTGATGCTATTTAAGCTCATATTTTAATATATCTGAGAAATAAGTAAAGAATTCTGTGTGTCTCAGGGGCTCTGCCTTATCCCTCCTACTCACTGTCCTGTGTCTGGCTGTGAGACAACTGGCTGCAGAAGGAACCTCCCTGCTGTACCCTGTCTACACTAGGACAAAAGATCACTAAGCCTAGAGGAATAAAGGTACAACTGATCAGCCGGATATTATAAAGGCTATGTGCCCACAATGCAGAAATGCTGCAGATTTTTCTGCATCACCCTGGCAGAAAAACGTATGCGGATTTTACATGCGTTTTTCCCGCCAGGTAGAAGCGTTTGTGAAGTGTTCTTCACATGCATTTCTGCATGCGGGTTATCAAGAACTTTTCCAAGAGATTTTAGCATCACTTGGAAAGTGCTTGACAACTTGGTCACACTATATAAATCCATGCAACCGGCATGGATTTATATACTGTGACCAAGTAATAGTTAAAAAAAAAGAATAAGAATGGTAAAAAATAAAGATTATACTCACCTTCCGATGGCCTACGGTCTTTTCTCCGCTGCGTCCGGTCTCTTGTATGGCTCGCGGTGGTGTGTAAGGATCTTTCATGACGTCATTTAGTCATGTGAGAGGTCACGCAACCGCCGACGTCAGCGGTCGCGTGACCTGTCACATGACTAAATGACGTCATGGAAGGTCCTGTTTGGACGCATCGCTGAGGAGACTGGGAGCCATTGGAAGGTAAGCATAATCTTTATTTTAAATTCTTTTTTTAACAGGTTCTATGGTACCTGGGTCTGGATGAGAGTCTCCTCTTCTCCAGACCCGGGTACCATCCGCACATTGAATCGTTTAATATCCGCATGTGCACATGTAGTCATGCGGATATTAAGCGATTCCATGCAAGTCAATGGCGGCAGTTACGCTGCGTGTCCGCCAAATTAATGGACATGCTGCGTATTTTTCCGCAATGATAATCCGCAGCGGAAATTTCTGCAGCATTTGCGCAGCACATGCGAATTATCATTGGGGATCATGGGGCACGTATTACCAAGCGTTTTTTAAGCGCTTTCGCTGCGGAAATTCCGCGGCAAAAACGCTTGAAAAACGCATAGTGGGCACGCAGCCTAAGGAACCTGACAAAATGAAAAAGTAGTCCAATATGCACGCAGCCATTATGTTAAAGGGTCAGCGGGTTTTTAGACCCCAAAGTAATGAAATCACAGTAAACCTGTAATGTTGATTACCTCCATACCTTTATATTGTAAGTCTGTGACTCCGTTGTCTCATAATCCATAGGTGAATTCTTATGCCAATGAGCTTAGAAGTGCAGGTGCTTGGCCTGTACTTACAGCTCTCTGGCATCTCTCTCTCTCCTCCTGGAGCCAGCCTCCTGCCAGTGATTGACAGGTCACTCTTCTCCGTGACCTGCTTCCATTGGCCGACATCTTGCACAGGTGCAGTCATTCCCGGGAGCAGCCACATGCAGTAACGACCTGACGATGTTGCAAGAGTCGGACCATCCATCTGCGCATGCGCTGCCCCTGGGAATGTTGGTGCCTGAGCAAGATATGCCGATGGATTACAAGTCAATGGAGACATGGACTTATAATAAATAAAAATCACCGTCACAGAAATGGGGGTCAGCAGCAATCCCTCATTATATGTAGTTGTATGCCATATTTTGCTTATAGAGCAATAATAGGGACGGTTGTCTGTATTTAAATGTAGATTATTGTGCACAGTCATAGCACTTACATTTGGAACTCATCAGGGCCATTATATTAACAGCTCAGGGTTGATCTAAATACTGATATAGACAGATGTACGATATAAGAGAAGGTCCTATACTTCTATATACTGGAGGCAATTTGAGAAGTGTTACACCAAACACACACATAGCACTGCAGCAGTGTCATTACATGGCAGAAGTGCATATCACTGACAAATATACAGCTTTACAACGACTGTACAGATTATTACTTCGGACTAGTAACAATTTAAGGCATTGAGTGTCCTTACCACTGATCGGCTGGCCTCCGGCCCCTTCTCTTCTTGTCCATCACCTGAAAAGCAGGTCAGAAATGAAGAATATAACTCAATGATACAACAGTAATAGTTAGCAAATCAAACATTCATTTTAATAACAATTAATAACCTTCCTTAAATCAACCTATATTCACAGTATAGAATACACCTTTTCAATTGAGACCCACAATTCCACCCAATCCCACGTTCCCTGAGGAAGCAGGGTGAAACGCCCATAGGGGCTCAGGTTGGCACTGGGTAAGCCCATGTTCTACGCTGTTCTATTCTTATGTATAGAAGCTAGATGCTGACATTTTGTCAATACTTGTAAATGTGTTTCCTCTAATCTATTTATTTTTTGGGGAGTTCTGATTATTTGGCATTATGCATATACCAAGATTATCTCGTTAGAAATACCATCATATCCCCTCTTTGAGGCCATGACTTTTGGCACACATGGTCACACACCTGACAAATATTAAACATCTGCCTTAAGAGTAGTCTGTGCTGATTTATTATGACTTATTTAGTTGAAATATACATGCAGAATTATGCAATAACTGTGATCTGATAGAATATACCAAGGGTAAATGTACCTGATGAGCTTCTGAGTATTCTTTGAGCTTGTGCAATCTTCGTCATAGGTTCAACATGTGTAAATTATACAAATAGTAAGTGCTAAAGTGATGTGTAGAACACTGAACTCACACGTGGGCTTGTGCAATATCTGTGATTAGATTTATACACACTTTGCATAAACATAACTTACCAACTTCGTTGTAAGCCCTTAGGGCGAGTGCAATATTCATGATAGGTTTAACACGTGTAAACTGCACTTACCAATTTTAGCATCATTGAAATGGTCTATACATGACACTACCCAATGAACCCAGTGAGGCAAACTTGCTTTTTAATGATTTGTTATTGTGTTTTTAAACATATCTGAATAAAGTAACATTTTAACTATTTCTGTGGAGTAATTTTACACCAAATGGCATCCCAAGGACCTCGGGCAATCATTAAAAAGGTGGAGGCTCACAAAGCAGGGGACGGCTACAAGAAGATAGCAAAGCATTTTCAATTCGCCCTTTAAGCAGTACAAAATGTAATTAAGAAATGGCAGTTAACAGGAAAAGCGGAGGTCAAGATAAGGTCTCGAAGACCAAGCAAAATTTCAGTGAGCTGCGGGGAGGATTGCTAGAAAGGCAAATCAGAACCCCTGCATGACAGCAAAAGAACTTCTAAAAGATTTAGCAGACACTGGAGTTGTGGTACATTGTTCTACTGTTCAGAGACACCTGAACAAATGTGGCCTTCATTGAAGAGTCATCACAAGAAAACCTCTCCTGAGTCCTCACTATAAAATTCAGAGTCAGAAGTCTGCAAAAAGACATCTAAACAAGCCTGATGCATTTTGGAAACAAGTCCTGTGGACCGATGAGGTTAAAATAGAACTCTTTGGCCACAATGATCAAAGGTATGTGTGCAGGATAAAAGGCACAGAATTTCAGGAAAAGAACATCTCACCAACCATTAAGCATGGGGGTGGATCAATCATGCTTTTGGGTTGTGTTGCAGCCAATGGCACGGGGAACATTTCACGGGTAGAGGGAAGAATGGATTCAATTAAATTTCAACAAATTCTTGATGCAAACATAACACCATCTGTAAAAAAGCTAACATTGAATATAGTATGGCTTCAACAAATGGATAATGATCCTAAACACACGTCAAAATCCACAATAGATACCTCAAAAGGTGCAAGCTGAATGTTTTACAATGGCCCTTCCAGTCCCCCGATCTGAACAGCATTGAAAATTTGAGGCTAGACCTCAAAATAGCAGTGCATGCAAGACAACCCAGGAATCTCACAGAAGTGGAAGAATTTTCCAAGGAAGAATGGATGAAAATCCCTCAAACAAGAATTGAAAAAGACTCGTCTGCCTACAAAAAGCGTTTACAAGCTGTGATACTTGCAAGAGTAGGTGCTACTAGGTCCAAACCATGCAGGTTGCCCAAATGTTTGCGTCGGCCCATTTTCCTTTTTGAAATTTTAAAAATATAAAACATGAAAATATATATTTTATTTTTTATTTTTGACAAAAATACAAAGTAAATGTGTCATCTTTAACTTTAGGCCTTTAAGAGATCATTTCATCTTCAACTTGCTTACTTGTTCACAATAAGAGTAATTTTGACCAGGGGTGCCCAAAAGTTTACATTCCACTGTACACCAGTACGGCGTAGTCAGTGTCCATGTTGGTGGAGTTGAAGTTGGAGTCAGTATAAAATGGACCGACTCAGACTGCTAAAAATATAGAATAAATTGGTACAGTAGTACAATGCAGGATGTGCTGTAAATGTTCTCATAAGAATTTGGGAAAGTTATGAGAATGTTTTATAAATGTCTGTTCTGTTCCTGATCTAAGGATCCCCGCTTTTTGATCAATACCTCATATATGTATTTTTTGCACTTTATTCCAGGGTGCAGCAAGGCCCATCAGTGTTGGTATTGTAAACTAAGGTGTCTGTCCTCATGGGGTGTACTTATATAGTCCAGGACTGCCCGCCTAATAGAATAGTATGGGCATTACAAATAGGCTGTAAGCCAGATGCTATGCACTACTTATGTGTGAACAGCACCTTATACAAGCCTTTTGTGTGCAATTTTAATACTAAGCAGTCACCCCCTCCATGAACTGGTAGGTTGTGAGCGGTTGTCTCATCAGTATTTTGCACCATCTTTAATATATGGGTTTTCTGCATCCTGGTAGTGCATTAGTTCTGAGACCTGGACAGGTAAACACTGCTGCCCTTTTTTGCTGTGTTTTTCTTGAATCTTGGGGGAATTTTAATTCCTCTTATTGTGGCTTTGCTTTTATCTCAATTGTGTGCACTCTGATAAATTCACATAAAAAGTCAATCAAAAACTGCACTGAAAACGACATGTGATAATCCAGCCCCAAAGGCGAGTCACTCTGCCTTCCCGGCACCTGCTCCACGAGGCTACACAGACGGCAAGGATTACTGCGCCGTTTATACAGGGTAAATTGCGCAGGATCTGGCCACGGGAACTGCACGTCACAGGGCCCTATGAAGTGCAGGGGAGGGGGAATATGGAAATTAAGTAAATAGGCGTCCCCCAGACGCGAAGCTTGTCATAACTAACTTAATAAAAAGGTATTTCAAAGCAACTAGACCTCTAATATGGGACATACAGGTATGTAGAGATTCACACATCTGATAGGTCCCAGGGGGGTGACAGATTCCCTTTAATGACTCAATTCTTTCGGCACTGATCAGCAGTACCTGGGAATGGCCCCTAAACAGTGTAACGGAGCAGTTGGGGGTCCGCTCTTTACACCAATTTCAGCCTGCCATTGATGAAGCTAGTGAAAGCAGGTGGGTGGGAGTGTCCACCAATCAGATAATTATGAGCTACCCTTAAGGATGGGTCATCAATATCATAGTAGTAAAATACCTCTCTAATGATGATGTAGAACCGTTGACAGCTGCCACTTTCCTCATAAAAAAGAACATTTAAAATCAACAAGCATTCACTAAAATTGTAATTTATTCCCAAATAGGTGTCTAGGTTACAGGTAGGTAGTCCCGTGTACAGATGGCCTTTCGTGTAGCATGTTGCATGGGCATTGCAGCAATTGCGTACCCCACACTTACGCATTCAGCATTATCTGGGAAACAAGTATTGGTGGTCCTATTGGGGGGCTGGAAAGGCCCTATTGGGGGAGGGTTGCGGGAAGGCCCTATGCAGTGGGTGTGATGGGGCTTTAGAGACGTCACATGGCAGATGTACCAAGTACTCCGTGCCCCCTATCCTAATCTACAAGAACCAGACTATAAATCACACGAATGTAAAGACAAATCTAACCAACACATATGATAAGAAGGGTCTACACACCAGATGAGGGTGTGGAATTGGCTTCTCCATCAGCGCTCTTCTCAGAGGGTTGAGCCGCCTCTTTCTCCTGTGGGCTGGATTCTTTATCAGTGCTTACATTATGGTCTACATTCTGGGGTCCAGACGAGCGAGGTTTTAGTGTAGGTCGCAGCCTCATCCTTCTTGGAAGCGTTTGGCTGGGCTGTGGCGAGTCTGCCTGTGTTTCAGGAGCTTCTCCTGCTGCTTTCTCTTCGGGTGCACAATTTGTGTTCTCCCGAGTTTCGGCGATGGTTTGGCTTGAATCTCCATTTTCTTCAATGCGCTTTGTTTTTTGAGCTTTTGAACGTTCCAAATCAGATTTTTTGGTCATCCTTGCTGCAACAAAGACTACATCATCTTTACTTTCGTTTTCTGTATCTGAAGGCGATTTTTTACTTTGAGGGTCTACATCAGAGTTTTCTTCTTTAACAATCACTTTAGCGCCTGCCTTGGCCTTTTTGCTTGCCTTGCTGCCCGGTTCTTCGCTGGCAGTCTCTGCGGCATCTTCCTCTTTTTGGCTGTCAGGTTCTTTATTTTCATCACTCTCCATATTTGTAGACTAAAAAGATTCCTGGCAATGAGATCTAATATCAGCTGGTCCAAGTGCAGCTTCGGCCTGAAGGTCTCCACTCACAGTTGTTAGTGTCAGGGAACCTGCTAGAGAGGCCCCGGTCTGGAAAGAGAAAACGTGTACAGTCAGAAAGGTGCCCCAACAAACATATATAAATATCATTAACCTGTCCGTTATAAGCATGAGTGATCCAGATATAATGGGGCTGCCACATCGGGAGGTGAGCGGCGCTGCAGACGTCGCAGGAACACATAGCGGTCAGCATGCGTGCATGATCGGTAGGTGCATGCGCCTATCCTATTCATTAAAATAGCACACCAGCAGGCGTCATAAGCGCACTCACCTCCCAATGTGGAAAAGAGCAGCACCCAACAATCCCTTTTATATTTAGACACATTGCAAAAGGTGTCAGGGTGTGTGCTGAGCATCCATTCACACGCTGAAGATTTTACACAGGAAAGTTCTGATAATGAGCATCAGTCCTATTCATATGAATGTGGTGCTTCTATGGCAAGCACAGGCTTTATGCAAGTTTCATTCAGATAATATAGAGACAGTCCGGGGAACAAAATCTGCATTCCACTCAAGCTAATACTGGTGTAGTTCTTGTGTAAAAAGGAAAAAAAAAAAAGAGGGACTTTACAGGCCTTGGTTTGTGCACCAAACACTATTATTCCTGATAGATCTGAAATCTCAAAGTGTCCTGACCAGCGGAATCTGAAAAGTTATTTTGTATAAAATATAGCTTAACCCCCTTAAGGACCCTGGGATTTACCGTTTTAGCTTTTTTTTTCGTTTTTTCCTCCCCTTGTTCCCAGAGCTATAGCGTTTTTATTTTTTGGTCAATATGGCCGTGTGAGGGCTTATGTTTTGCGGGACGAGTTGTACTTTTGAACGACATTACTGGTTTTATCATATAGTGTACGGGACACCGGGAAAAAAAATCCAAGTGCGGTGAAATTGCAAAAAAAAGTGCAATACCACAGATGGTTTTTTTTTCCACGTTCACTGAATGCTAAAACTGACCTGCCATTATTATTCTCCAGGTCATTACAAATTCGTAGACACCAAACATGTACAGGTTCTTTTTTATTTAAGTGGTGAAAGGAAATCCAAAGTTTGCTAAAAAATAAATAAATAAATAAAAAAAAAAATGGCCCCATTTTCCAAGACCCATAGCGTCTCCATTTTTCAGGATGTGGGGCCGGGTGAGGGCTTATTTTTTTGCACGCCGAGCTGAAGTTTTTATTGATACCATTTTGGGGTAGATCCAATGTTTAGAATTTTTTTCTCGTTACGCCGTTTACCAATCGGATTAATTATTTTTTTATATTGATAGATCGGACGATTCTGAACGCGGCGATACCAAATATGTGCAGGTGTTTTTTTTTTTATTATAGTTATTTTGAATGAGGCGAAAGGGGGGTGATTTAAACTTTTATATTTTTTTAAAAACATTTTTTTTTA
Source organism: Phyllobates terribilis (assembly GCF_046119375.1). Lineage (NCBI taxonomy): Eukaryota > Metazoa > Chordata > Amphibia > Anura > Dendrobatidae > Phyllobates > Phyllobates terribilis. The sequence goes on from NW_027362767.1 coordinate 292,836,362, forward strand.
CACTTTTTGCTTGCTTCTATAGTCTCCATAGGAGACTAGAAGCAGCAATTGTCCGATCGCCTCTGCTACATAGAGGTGATGAACAGATCACCTCTATGTAGCAGAAATGCTCCTGTACTATGAGCGCCGACCACTAGGTAGCGCTCATAGCGATCAGTGCATGACAAGCACTGGGGTCTGCTGCAGACCCAGGGTTGTCATGCCCACCCATCAGTGACCCACGATCATGTGACACGGTCACCGATGGGCGGGGTAAGTGACAAGCTTCCCGTGGGGCGCTGTTAAATGCTGCTGTCAGAGATTGACAGGGGCATTTAACTGGTTAACAGTCGCGGGTGGATCGCGATTCCACCCGCGGCTGTTGCGGGCACATGTCAGCTGTAATAATCAATGTGGGGGCCCATTAGTCTGTGTGGAGGACTGTGCGGGGGCCCATTAGTCTGTGTGGAGGACTGTGCGGGGGCCCATTAGTCTGTGTGGAGGACTGTGCGGGGGCCCATTAGTCTGTGTGGAGGACTGTGCGGGGGCCCATTAGTCTGTGTGGAGGACTGTGCGGGGGCCCATTAGTCTGTGTGGAGGACTGTGCGGGGGCCCATTAGTCTGTGTGGAGGACTGTGCGGGGGCCCATTAGTCTGTGTGGAGGACTGTGCGGGGGCCCATTAGTCTGTGTGGAGGACTGTGCGGGGGCCCATTAGTCTGTGTGGAGGACTGTGCGGGGGCCCATTAGTCTGTGTGGAGGACTGTGCGGGGGCCCATTAGTCTGTGTGGAGGACTGTGCGGGGGCCCATTAGTCTGTATGGAGGACTGTGCGGGGGCCCATTATTCTGTATGGAGGACTGTGCGGGGGCCCATTATTCTGTATGGAGGACTGTGCGGGGGCCCATTATTCTGTATGGAGGACTGTGCGGGGGCCCATTATTCTGTATGGAGGACTATGTGGGGTCCATTATTCTGTAAGGAGGACTATGTGGGGTCCATTCTGTATGGAGGACTATGCGGGGGGTCATTATTCTGTATGGAGGACTATGTCTAAGGCTATGTGGGGTCCATTATTCTGTATGGAGGACTATGTCAAAGGCTATGTGGGGTCCATTATTCTGTATGGAGGACTATGTCAAAGGCTATGTGGGGTCCATTATTCTGTATGGAGGACTATGCGGGGTCATTATTCTGTATGGAGAACTATGTCAAAGGCTATGTGGGGTCCATTATTCTGTATGGAGGACTATGCGGGGCCATTGTTCAGTATGGAGGTACTATGCGGGGTCATTATTATCCTGTATGGAGGACTATGCGGGGTCATTATTATCCTGTATGGAGGACTATGCGGGGTCATTATTATCCTGTATGGAGGACTATGCGGGGTCATTATTATCCTGTATGGAGGACTATGCGGGGTCATTATTATCCTGTATGGAGGACTATGCGGGGTCATTATTATCCTGTATGGAGGACTATGCGGGGTCATTATTATCCTGTATGGAGGACTATGCGGAGTCATTATTATCCTGTATGGAGGACTATGGGGGGTCATTATTATCCTGTATGGAGGACTATGCGGGGTCATTATTATCCTGTATGGAGGACTATGCGGGGTCATTATTATCCTGTATGGAGGACTATGCGGGGTCATTATTATCCTGTATGGAGGACTATGCGGGGTCATTATTATCCTGTATGGAGGACTATGCGGGGTCATTATTATCCTGTATGGAGGACTATGCGGGGTCATTATTATCCTGTATGGAGGACTATGCGGGGTCATTATTATCCTGTATGGAGGACTATGCGGGGTCATTATTATCCTGTATGGAGGACTATGCGGGGTCATTATTATCCTGTATGGAGGACTATGCGGGGTCATTATTATCCTGTATGGAGGACTATGCGGGGTCATTATTATCCTGTATGGAGGACTATGCGGGGTCATTATTATCCTGTATGGAGGACTATGCGGAGTCATTATTATCCTGTATGGAGGACTATGCGAAGTCATTATTATCCTGTATGGAGGACTATGCGGGGTCATTATTATCCTGTATGGAGGACTATGCGAAGTCATTATTATCCTGTATGGAGGACTATGCGAAGTCATTATTATCCTGTATGGAGGACTATGCGGGGTCATTATTATCCTGTATGGAGGACTATGCGGGGTCATTATTATCCTGTATGGAGGACTGTGCGGGGTCATTATCCTGTATGGAGGACTGTGCGGGGGCCCATTATTCTGTATGGAGGACTGTGCGGGGGCCCATTATTCTGTATGGAGGACTGTGCGGGGGCCCATTATTCTGTATGGAGGACTGTGCGGGGGCCCATTATTCTGTATGGAGGACTGTGCGGGGGCCCATTATTCTGTATGGAGGACTGTGCGGAGGCCCATTATACTGTATGGAGGACTATGTGGGGCCCATTATACTGTATGGAGGACTATGTGGGGCCCATTATACTGTATGGAGGACTATGTGGGGCCCATTATACTGTATGGAGGACTATGTGGAGCCCATTATACTGTATGGAGGACTATGTGGAGCCCATTATACTGTATGGAGGACTATGTGGAGCCCATTATACTGTATGGAGGACTATGTGGAGCCCATTATACTGTATGGAGGACTATGTGGAGCCCATTATACTGTATTGAGGACTATGTGGAGCCCATTATACTGTATGGAGGACTATGTGGAGCCCATTATACTGTATGGAGGACTATGTGGAGCCCATTATACTGTATGGAGGACTATGTGGAGCCCATTATACTGTATGGAGGACTATGTGGGGAATCATACTGTGATGGGGTCACCATACTTTGCCGGGGGCATTGTGGGAGAGGGGGGTACAGTAGGGTCATTATACTGTGCATGTGGAGGGTATTGTGGAGGAATTCACTGAGGGGGTATCATACTGTGTTTGGGGGCACTGTTTGCAGCATATTTTATTATTATCGGTATTATTCAAGGTTTTTATCCTTTATTATTAAATATTTAAATTAGGCCAATCGGTCATATGCTTTTAACTGCTCTTACATATTATATTATTCCAATATCTATTCAAATTTGCTTTGTTCGTGGGACAACCCCTTTTAGTTTGTTTCCATGTGAAAAGGTGGTTCATAGTAATTGATGACAAGGAAAAACCTCCTCAATTTGTAAACTTTTTTAAAATAAATATCAGGGTTGGCACGTGACTTTGTCCAAGCTTTCAATTTTGGCCCTCTGTGTATTTGAGTTTGACATTCCTGGATTACATCCTATTAATAATAGATTATAGGTGAACTCTTTCCCTGCAAAATGCGGAATATGTTGGCAACTAGGAGCTTCTACCAAAAAGTTAAGCAAGTAGTAGACAATTGTAAGTTGGTATACATTAACACCTACTGTGGTATTAGCTGGCATGGTGCATAGCAGGTACATGCTATTTAGCTTTGTAAAAGCTAGGAAACTTGAAGGACTATTTTGCTGTATGCCAAATACTACAGCAGATTTTTGCCCATGACATGGATGGGATTGTCTAAGGCCATAAAAAGAAGATTATCTAGTTTACAAATAGATTAATAAAACTTACTAATATGGTTTAATAATGAAATTATTCCAGCACAAACGGAGCTCACTCTCCGAATCGGTGTCGGTTACAAGTATGAAGGGGGCTGGCTGTCTTACTCCGTTTATTCCTCTGCCTACACCAAATGTTATGGGAAATGGGGTTGGTGTAACTAATGATCTGACTAACTTCCAATGTCCCACCATGCCGGACGCCCACCAATGTCCATTAAAGGGAATCGGTCACAGCGATCCACTACCCCCAAACTGTTTTATATTGTGATGCTGCTCTCTGTAAAATAAAGTCATCCACAATCCGGTACTCCCTCACCAATATAAAAAAAACTGTTTTAATCCACATGCAAGGGAGACTTAAAGGGAACCTGGCCGCTTCCTCAGTTCTCCCCAAACCGCCACCATGTATGTTTTGCCATCTTTACACCCTGCCGAACAAGCCTTTTTTATGGTCTTCCCTTTAAATACCAAAAATAATTTTTAGGACTGTGATGGCGATATGCTAATTAGTGGGTCATTAGTTGTGGGGCTTTGTTTCCCCCCCCAACTAATCATGTTATTCTCCTTTGGGTGTTAGTGACATGATTTCTAAGAGCAATATCACCACCGGCTTATCCCAAATCTCGGCCTCTCTGACAGTGTGCAGTTAAGAGGGTGTATGACCCTCATCAGCGCAATGCACATGCCCAGGGAGGCAGCGGTGACGTAGGACACCTCCATATATATGTAGAGCTGGTGGTAACAGCTGGCAGAGTCCTACCTCAACAATGCCCCCATGACTAGTCACCCACTAATTAGCATATAGCCACCACAATTATAAAATACTTTTTTTGCCAAATGCAGTAGTCAATAAGACAATGAAACAAGCTTGCTTGGTAGGTATAAATATACTAATACATATATGGTGGAGGTTTGGGGGGCTGGAGTATCTGTCAAGTCCCCCTGAAGTGCTCAGAGAGTCACAGCACTTCCCAAGCCTTGCCTCCCTGGCTCTATGATCCATCCATCCATCCTTCTTCTGTGGCGCCAAACCAGTGAGTTGTTACGAAGGTCGGGTTGTGTTGGGAATAGGCATGGAGGCAGAGGCTCGGGAAGTGCTCCGATCACATCTAAGGCATTTATTTGAAAAATAACTTATACAGCAAGTAGCATATATACTGGAATGGCAGACATTATCTTCCAGAGAGCAACATGGCCATATAAACCCCTCATAAGATCACAGCTCCTTGTACACCCAATATAAAGTCTTTGATAATGTTTCCTTTCCATATGCTAATTGTACCAAGCGTCTGACAAGCGCCCCTAGACAGTGCCCGGCACCCCCTCTGTCCTCACAAACACCATCTCTCCAGTCTTGGCTCACGTGGCTGACGCCTTCCACAGGCCTGCGTCCCCTACTGTGCAGACAAGATAGCTGGACAGACAGTGGATGACTTAGGAGACGTCAGCCACATCAATCAAAGTTGGAAAGACGGAGATTATTGCGGGGACAGAGGAGGTGCTGAGCACAGTCTTCAGGTGCCCATCAGACCTCTCGTCACCAATTATCAAATGGAGAGGAAACATTATAAAAAGCATTTTTTTAGGTATGCGGGGAGCAGGGATCTTATGAAAGGGTTACAGGACAACTAGTAAAGACAGCACAAAAGTGGTGGGAAAACTTTATATAGAGAAAACTTGGGGACAGCGTCCCTCTAAAACTAACCTGTCAGTCTTCTATACCCCACCCAAGAGAATACAAAACTTGATGGGTCTTGAAAATACAATGTAATTGATACCTTTAAAGATTTAAAGTGCTGTGAAATCCCATTCCAAAATGATGCTAATGACATGCCCCCAATGTTCGTCCAGTTTCAATGTAGGGCACGTGCATCAGTTTTTTTTATTAGGGTATGTGCACACTGTCAGTAAACGCTGCGGTCTGGACGCAGCGCACTTGCATTGTGTGCAAACTGCAGCGTTCTACATTGCAAGCAAGGTGGATGGGATTTCAAGAAATCCCATGCCCATTATTCGTCTAAGTGCACCTGCGGATCACCCGCGGACACAGACATGCGGCGTGTCTTTCCAGACCGCAGCATGTCAATTTCTCCTGCGGCGTCGCTAGTCTTCGCAAGAGAAATTAGATCAGTGTAATGTATAGGATGCGGTGAATCCGCACGGTTCAATGATCACATGCAGATTCACCAGCGTGCAGCACTTTGGACGCAAAATAAAATATACTGCATTCAAAGCGCTGACAGCACGGATGGTGTGCACATACCCTTACTCCCGGCCTAGCACCACCCTCCTGTCCATGACTGACCACTCCACCCTCCACTAGCCAAAAGGCTAAAATAGAGGGCAGAGCTGTCAATCAAGGACGGCAGGACGGGAATAACGAATGAGACTTAGAAGAAGGCCGATGTGGCATTTACATGGCAGCCAAGTAACACTGTGATTTCATATATTTCCTATAAAACAATGATTTCATCCACAAAACCACACGGCCATAAAATCTGTGATGCAGCCACGATGTGCCTGCCACACCTGGCCTTATCCTGATGCCGTCGCCATTCATAGACACTGCTCCATTAGCATTTACTTTCAGAGAGGGATTTCTCAGCGCTGGATCAGCACTTTGGGGCCCTGCAGGTATCTTGTACCTAGAATTTTCAAGACCTACAAGATCATGTGATCTGCTGGAAGGGACGGGGGGGACGGGGGGTTGATGATAAAATCCCTTTAACAACTATTTTTAAAAAAAAGAAGGATATACCTGATAATCTATACACTGCACATATACAATTGTCCCATCACATGAAGTACCGTAATTGTGCTCATGTGGTCATAGGATGTTACAGGCTCAGCAAGCAAGACTCCATACCAAGCTCAATCACTATGTGATCTGTTTCCCCAAATTAAACAATATTCAGACGTTGTATTAGCTCATTGCATGTACACTCATCTGACACATTACAAAGGTACAATAGTAGATCCCCATCCCTACGATCAAAGACCCTGCATAGTAACCCACCCTGACCCGCGAACCTAAAAAGAGTCTCCCTCCTGCCGCTGATCATAGACCCCCCCCATCCTGATCACACCCTTCATAGCACTGCCCATCATACTCAAACTGATTATAGAGCCCCCCCCATCATGCTGAAAAAAGAGCCCCACCGCCACCATATGTGAGAGTAAAGACCCCCAAAGCTTGTCATGCTGATCGCAGAGCCCAGACAGCCATAATCTCTGATCATAGAGCCCACTCCCTCAAAATCATGCTGGTGGTAGAGACCCCCCCCCCCCCCCATCAGGCTGAATGTAGAGACCCCCCGCCCCTCTCCGTCAGGCTGAATGTAGAGACCCCTCCCCTCGCCGTCAGGCTGAATGTAGAGACCCCTCCTCCCCCCGCCGTCAGGCTGAATGTAGAGACCCCTCCTCCCCCCGCCGTCAGGCTGAATGTAGAGACCCCTCCCCCCGCCGTCAGGCTGAATGTAGAGACCCCTCCCCCCGCCGTCAGGCTGAATGTAGAGACCCCTCCCCCCGCCGTCAGGCTGAATGTAGAGACCCCTCCCCCCGCCGTCAGGCTGAATGTAGAGACCCCTCCCCCCGCCGTCAGGCTGAATGTAGAGACCCCTCCCCTCGCCGTCAGGCTGAATGTAGAGACCCCTCCCCTCGCCGTCAGGCTGAATGTAGAGACCCCTCCCCTCGCCGTCAGGCTGAATGTAGAGACCCCTCCCCTCGCCGTCAGGCTGAATGTAGAGACCCCTCCCCTCGCCATCAGGCTGAATGTAGAGACCCCCCCCCCTCAGGCCGAATGTAAAGACCCCCCCCACCTCAGGCCGAATGTAGAGACCCCTCCCCCCCTCGCCATCAGGCTGAATGTAGAGACCACCCCCCCCCCTCAGGCTGAATGTAGAGAGCCCCCTCGCCATCAAGCTGATTGTAGAGACCCCCCTGATGCAGATTGTAAAGCCTTCCTACCATGATCATACACCTTTCATAAAGCTGCCCCCCTACTGATCATATAGCCCCCCCTCACCATTCTGTTCACAGAGCCCTTAACACCATACTGATAAGTGCTGCTCTTTACTCTCATCATACACCCTTCAAAGAGCCCCCCATACTAATACAGAGCCCCCATCCTTATTATAGACCATTCATATTAAGTCCCCCATCCTGATCCTGCAACCCCGATCATTAACCCTTCATATAGACTCTTCATGGAGACCTCATCTTAATCATAGACCCTTTTTATCCCCGCTCCCATACAGATCCTGGAGCCCCCATCCCGATCGTTTACCCTTCACAAACCCTTCTTATCCTGTCCTCCACCATCCTAATTATTGAACCTACAATGAGCCCCCCCAAATCCTGATCGTTTACACTTCATTAAGGTCCCTTTGTCCTGATCATTGACCTTTCATAGAGCCCCCCCATCCTGATCATAGACCCTGTTTATCCTCTCTCCCATACTGACCATGGAGCCCCATCTTGATCATTTACCCTTCATAGGGGCCCCCCCATCCTTATCACATACCCTTCTTATCCCCCCTCCACCATCATAATCATTGAACCTACATAAAGTCCCCTTAATTCTGATCGTTTACACTTCATAGAGCCCCTCCATCTTGATCATTGATCCTTCATAGAGACCCCCCATCCTGATCATTGACCCTTCATAGAGACCCCCCATATCCTGATCATTGACCCTTCATAGAGACCCCCCATATCCTGATCATTGACCCTTCATAGAGACCCCCCATCCTGATCATTGACCCTTCATAGAGACCCCCCCCCATCCTGATCATTGACCCTTCATAGAGACCCCCCCATCCTGATCATTGACCCTTCATAGAGACCCCCCCATCCTGATCATTGACCCTTCATAGAGACCCCCCCATCCTGATCATTGACCCTTCATAGAGACCCCCCCCATCCTGATCATTGACCCTTCGTATTACCCACCCATCTCCTGATTGTTTAACTTGCATAGAGCCCCCCCATCCTGATCAGACCCTTCTTATCCCCCTCCCCCATTCTGCTGACCCTGGAGCCCCCATCTCTGCAGCCTGAACTACTTCAGCCCCATCACCCCCCAGAACAATGTCCCCCCCCCCTCACACTGCCCCCACTATTTGGCTCTCCTCCCACCTCCGTGCCCCGCGGGTCCTCGTCCTGAGCCCATGGGCCCTGCCCTCCCCGGAGAGGAGCCCGCCACAGGCAGCCATGGTCTGTGCACCCCAACACATGTCACCTGGTGTCTCCCGGCCCCCGGGACCCCACCCCGCAGCGCACACACGACCACCCTCGCCCTGGCCGCTCTCCCGCCTCACATGTTCGGAGCTTCTATCCCGGCCCCCGGCCGAGTGTCGGCAGATCACACGCCCCACCCCCCGCCGGGTGTTGTGCACGCTAGCGGGCCCCCTCCAGCTGCTGCCCTGTCCTCCAGAGCCAGGCCACGGCGTGCAGCCTCCGCTCCTCACCCCGGTGCTCTACTTGCCGCCGTCTCGCACCATACCTTCCAGGGCTCCGGTCCCCTCCCCTTCGCGGGTGATTTCCCAACCCCCTTTCTCGGACAACGTACAGTAGTGAGGGCCAGCTACAGCCGTACTCTCTTTTGCAGCTGCAGTCTCTGGCGCAGACACACTCTCGGGAGGTCTCTATCTCGCCGTTTCTCGCTGTCTCACGCACTCTGTCGCTCTCTCTTAGGCGCGCCCCCGCTGCGGTCCCTTTAAGCGCGTTCTCAAACCTGTAGCAGGACAAGCGCGCTTCCGCGAAAGAGGGCGTGGCTATGGTATAGAGGCGGGGCTTTGGCCAACAGTTTCTAGCCGATAGCTCGGCACGGAGTGTGGAGGCAGGATGAGCACTTGTGCGCAGGCGCAGTCTTTTCCTTTTGATGCGGAGTGCTGGGGCCTGTTCTGACTGAACTGCCCGGAGTGCGGGCGGGATGTGACCCAGGGCTGCAAGTGCCCGAGGGTGAAGGCTGCGCTGTCTCACAACAAACAGATGTATAGAAATAATACACAGCCTGGCTCTTTCATTACCCTTCAGAGACTCCAATCAGTAATGTTTAGTGCTTTGCTAAGTGCTGACATCCACCATGGTTGTGCTATGCAGAGCCTAGTGCTGGCTCCATGGTTAGCCTGGCAGGAGCCTCTGCGCAGCTTACTAGACTAAGGTCTTGTTCACACAGTGCGTCTGGCATCAGCGTAGATGAGTGTGGTAGAATCTCTTCCACACTGTGGATAATTTCACGCAGGGCGTCACTTCTTCCTGTGGATTGCCAGCATGGATTTTCCATACTGCACAGGGTGAAATCGGAGCAAATCTGCAACAAAATCCAGTTTTCTTGTGGATCTGTGATCGAATCCACCGGGGATTTTCTTTATTAAACTCGTAACCCTAATGGAACCCCACCCGATCTGTATGTTCTTCCCTTCCAGACACCCGCCACATGTACGGCGCAGTGGGCAGATCCTTCCCACAACCCGCTGTACAGGGCAGTGATTTTGTTGGCTCACATTTATAGCCAGTAAATGATCGGTGGGTGTCGCATGTAGATCATAGCTGACCCCTGCTGGAACAGATGCTTTTGGTGCCAGCGCTGATCACGACTGTTTAACCCCTCTGATGCCGCTGTCAATTGCAACAGCAGCATCTAGATGCTTACTTGAGAGAAGGGGCTTCCTCTTTATCCCAATTGCCACCCCCGTGATTGCAATTGTGTGATACAGATGGCTGCCATGTTCACCCTAAGCCGAGTAATGGCCACGGGGGGTCACCCCGATATAGTGGTCTGTAAGGTCCTGTCATAAGCAAGGTCTAACACGGGGACGGAGACATCATTGGTGTAACTTGTGCAGCCACAGAGGGGCCCTATGGGTAAGAGGGTCACCTCCAAAGCTGGTGCAATTGTGCATTATGATGCGTTATTGGGCTGCAAGGGGCCCATGCATTGTCCTGGCACAGCGCCCCTCTTCTGTGTATGTCCGCCAATGCTCTAGCACCTGTTAGTCAGAGGCTATGTACCGTATATACAACCATATTAAAACAAAATCATCCAGAGAAAATGGCCGATATTAATCTCAGTTGTCTCCCATTTTTATACATCAGCAGAGAATAAATTGTACAAGACCAAGTACAGTTTCCTATGTTAAGAATTGGAATTTATCCATAAATATCGGAGGCTATGCGGTTGATCCGTATGGGATCCAAGTTATATTTTGTGCACCCGCAGCTTTGAATCGAGTGTGAACTGGTAACACTGACAGGTCTGATACCCTGCAATGTATAATGCCGAGTATTACACCAGCAATCAGACAAGTGGAAGTCCCAGTATGGGACTAAGTAAAGAAGTAAAAAAAAAAAAACAGTCCAATAAAATCAGTAAAAATATGAAAAAAGAAAAAAGCTTGAAAGATTAACAGAAAAATGTTTTGCAACTAAAAACGCAGTTTTTCTGTAAAAACAAAAGAGAAGAAAACAATACACACTACTGGTATCGCTGCGTCCTGAATCCGAAGCCCGTCTATAAGTCTATCCAATTATTTAACCCGTGCAGTGAAAATTAAATATTTTGAGCTAAATCTACACAGTTATAATGGTAAAGAAATCGGTGAACATCTGTCACACCCCTAGATAAATTCCAGGAAGCCTGTAGTTTCCAAACGGGATTTTCTCCTGTTCTGGCATCTTGGGGGGCCCAACAAATGGTGCCCTCAAACTTTTACTGACAAACTTGTGCTCCAAAAGCCAAATAGCGAGTCTTCCCTTTTGAGCCCTGCTGTGTACACTCACAGTAGCACGTTTTGGAGAAATTGCTTTATAAATTTTAGTGCCCATTTTCTCTTATTACCTCTTGTGAAAGTGAAACATTTGGGGTTAAAACATTTTTGTGAATAAAGCAGTATAAAATTTAATGAAGCACCCATGGGTTCAAAATGCTCACCATACCCCTAGATGAATTTTGTTTAGGAGTATAGTTTCCAAAATGTGGTCACTTTGGGGGATATTTTGGCACCTTGAGGGCTCTGTTGAGTCGCCGGCAATCTATCCCAGACAAATTGGCGTTTCAAAAGCCAAATAAGATTATTTCCCTTACAAGCCCTGCCGTGTGTCCAAAAAGGAATTTTTTACCACATATGGGGTATTGCCGTGCTCAAAAGAAATTGCTTTACAAATGTCATCATCCATTTTTCTTATTGCCCGTGTGAAAATGAAAACTTAGGGATTAAATCATCATTTTAGTGGAGAAAAACAATTTTTCATTTTCACATCCCAATGTTATAAACTTATGTAAGGCACCTGTGAGCCTGAAAAGGTAACTACACCTTTAGATTAATTCCTTGGGGGTGTATGTTTCCAAATTGGGATCGATTGTGATGTTTTTTGCTGTTTCAGCAACTTCGAAGCTCTGCAGACTACATGTCGCATTTACAATAAATTCCAGCCAAAATTGCACCCCAAAAGTCAAATGGCACTTCTTCCCTTGGGAGCCCTGTCGTGTGTCTAAACAGTAGTTTCTGACCACATATGGAGTATTGGTGTACTCAGAAGAGATTTCATTACAAATAGGAGGGGGGGTATTTTCTTCTACTACCCTTCTGAAAAGGAAAAATTTGTGGCTAAAACTGTCAGGCTCAACAGGTGAGATGTATCCTCTAAGCCTTAGGTTTAATTGCGCACACTGACCCCGGGCGTTGATGCAGCAAGCAGGAGGGCATATGGGCAGCAAGGACTTGGACTATCTGGAATCTCAGGAGTTGTCAGGCAGATGAAGTGGATCCCAGCAGGGATGAATGCAAGCACAAACACAAAAGGCACAGATGGCATGAGTAATTTATCTTTAGTGGAAGAAAGAGTTAATCCTAGTGCGTTACATCGCTCTTCACCTAGAGTCTTAAATTCTCCTTGTTTGGCCATCAGTTTTGAACAATTTGGGATCATTATTGCACATTCAGCCATTCCATTCTGGGAGGAGATTTTGAAGATGTTTCAAGATGTGAGACACGGAAATCAAGCGTTTTTTCTTTAAACTATTCTTTAAAACACAAGTCCACTCTGATGGCAAGAGAAATCAAGCCATCAAGGGAAGACAGCAAATCTCTACCTGCAAGTTCATCTTTGATCCACCTGGAAAAGCCAGCATAGAAAATAGAGAGGAGAGCGTCATTGTTCCATGTAAATTCTGCAGATAGGGTACTGAACTGGATGACATGATGTCCCACAGAGTTAGTTCCTTTTTTGAGTCACAGTATGGAATCAGTGGTGGACTGGACACAACCCAGTTCGTCAAACACTTTAAGGAAGGTAGGCCGGAAAGATGGTAAGGAATGCATCATAGGGTCGTTCCGCACCCACAATGGCACAACGTCCCCAGACAGAAAAGAAAAAATGTAGGCCAATTTGGAAAGGTCAGAAAAAAATTGCTGGGGACATAACTCAAAATGTAAACTGCATTTGTTCACAAGCCCCGGCAGGCCTTAATGTCGCCATCAAAATGGGCAGGAGTGGACAAATGTGGAAGAGTTCCCCAAACAGAATATCCCTGGTAAGTATTAGGCTGTAGCAGGTATTGAGGAGCTGGTGGTGAATCTCCAGGAGTCCTAGAGAATGCATCCACATGGGCTGTGAGATCCTGCACAGCCTGGACAAGATCTCGTTGACTTATAGAAAACTACATTACCAGTCCAGGCAGATCATCCGTGTTCCATGGCAACGGTGTTGTGGGGACCATGTGGCATGGTCTTGGGATTCTGTCAAGTTCACCAGGTGAGGTGGATCCTCTAAGCCTTAGGTCGAGGTGGGCACACGGACCCTCAGTGCAGCAAGCAGGAAGGCAAGTGGGCATCAAAGACTTGGACTATTTGAAATCTCAGTAGTAGCCAGACAGATGAAGTGGAAGCCAGCAGGATGAATGCAAGCACAAACACAAAAAGCACAGATGGTGGAGCACACCAAACACAGGACTAGAGCACAGCAAACACAGGACTATAGTCTCAGTCCCAAGACACAGGTGTATGTGTACATGGACCGTAACAACTTAAGGACCAAGCCACTTTGTAGGTTAATGACAAGGCCTCATTTTTTAAATCTGACCACTGTCACTTTTTGAGGTAATAACTCTGGAACGCTTCAACGGATCCCACTGATTCGGAGAATGTATTTTCATGACATACTGTACTTCATAGTAGTGGTAACATTTCTTCGATATGACTCGCGGTGATTTGTGAAAAAAACACAAATTTGGCTAAAATTTTACAAATTTCACAATTTTCAAACTTTGAATTTTTATGCTCTGTGAGGCAGTTAGGGACGGTATGTATCCCCTAGGATGCGCATAGAAGCATATTGAACCCGCTGGAGTGCATTGCAATCACAGACACACCTGTGGTTGCATTGCAAAATAAAAGTAAGTTTTGACTTGGTCAAGCTATTTCACGAAGTTGGATTTAAGAGAAAACTGGCATGGGCTTTTATTTTTGGAGTGAACTACAGGATTGCAGTGGGGCGGTTCACTCCCTCCAGTCCGAGTCTTGCATGTGGCTCATGTCCAGTTTTCATTTGAAAACCTGCAGCAAAGGTTTGGGTGTGTCAGTGTTTTGTCTGCAAGCTGCAGAGCAGGTGGGTCTGCAAGCTGCAAAGCAGGTGGCTCTGCAATACAGGCCTGTGTGAAACTAACACAGAGCCAAGGAAAGCAAAACTCCTGGTGCACCTCAGTGCGACACGGCGGTGCAGTCGCCCACAGCAACAGGTTTTGGAGATGGACTGTTTGACGCCCCGGCACCGATCCGGAGGATACCATTTGCCTTTTCATTGTGAGTTTTTTTGAAAATAAAAGACATTTGAGTTGAACTTTGCTGGGTCACTGCCTCATTTCAGCACAGTGTGAACACAGCTGCACTACAGCCCGTAAATCAGAGAGTTATGTCACACAAAATAGTTAATAAATAACATTTCCCACATGTCTACTTTACCTCAGCACAATTTTTGAAACACAATTTTTTTTGTTAGGAAGTTATAAAGGTTAAAAGTTGATCAGCGATTTCTCATTTTTCCAACAAAATTTACAAAACCATTTTTTTAGGGACCACATCCTATTTGAAGTGACTTTGAGGGGTTTATATGACAGAAAATACCCAAAACTGACACCATTCTAAAAACTGCACCCCTCAAGGTGCTCAAAACCACATTCAAGAAGTTTATTACCCCTTCAGGTGTTACACAGAAATTGAAACAATGTGGAAGGAAAAAAATTAACATTTAACTTTTTTTCACAAAAATTTAAATTAAGACTCAATTTATTTTATTTTCACAAGGGTAACAAGAGAAAATGGACACCAATATCTGTTCTGCAATTTCTCCTGAGCACACCAATACCCAATGTGTGGAGAAAAAACACTGTTTGGGCACAATTCAGGGCTCGGAAGGAAAGGAGCATCATTTGACTTTTTGAACGCAAAATTGTCTGGAATCGAGCGCGGACACCATGTTGCGTTTGGAGAGCCCCTGATGTGCCTAAACAGTGGAAACCCCCCAAAAGTGATCCCATTTTGAAAACTAGACCCCTCAAGGAACTTATCTAGACATGGTGAGCTCATTGAACCCCCAGGTTTCTTCATAAAAGTTTATAACGTAGAGCTGTGAAAATAAAAAAAAAAATGAAATTTTTTCCACAAAAATGATCTTTTAGCCCCAAATTTTTTATTTTCACAAGGAAAACAGGAGAAAGCAGACCCCAAAAATTGTTGTGCAATTTCTGAGTATGGTGATACTCCATATGTGGAGAAAAAGCAATGTTTTGGATGCATGACAGGGCTTGGAAGGGAAGGAGCACTGTTTTACTTTTTGAACGCAAAATTGGCTGGAATCAAGGTCGGACGCCATGTTGCATTTGGAGAGCCACTGATGTGCCTAAATAGTAGAAATCCCCCACAAATGACTCCATTTTGAAAACTAGATCTCTAAAGGAATGGATCTAGATGTGTGATGAGCACCTTGAACCCCCAGGTGCTTCACAGAAGTTTATAACATATAGCTGTGAAAATAAAAAAAAAATCTAAATTTTCACCCCAAAATTTTCTTTTAACCACAATTTTTTTTATTTTCACAAGGGTAACAGGAGAAAATGGTCCCCAAAATTTGATGTGCAATTTCTCCTGAGTGTGCCAATACCCCATTTGTGGGGGAAAACTACTTTTGAGGCACAGTGCAAAGCTCAGAATGGAAGAAGCGCCATATTGGAGTTCAGATTTTGCTGGAATGGTTTCAGGGAGCCATGTCACATTGGCAGAGCCCTTGAGGTGCCAGAACAGAAGAAACCTCCATAAGTGACCCCATTTTATAAACTACACCTCCCAATAAAATCATCAATGGGTGCAGTGGTCATATTGAAACCACAGGAGGATCACAGAATTTTATACCATTAGCAGTGAAAAAAATCTAAGTTACATTTTTACCACAAAAAAATTTGTTTTAGCCCCAGATTTTACATTTTCACAAGCGGAAATGGGTACAAATGGCACCAAAATTTGTCACACAATTTCTACTGAACGTTGCAATATCCCATATGTGGCTGTACAGTACTGCTTAGCCACACGGCGAGACTAGTGAGGAACGGCGCGCTATTTGCCTCTTGATGTGCAGATTTTCCTAGAATAGTTTGCTGACTTCATATACAAAGCCCCTAAGTGCTAGAAGAGCAGAATCCCCCTTCAGGTGACCCCATTTTGGAAATTATACCCCTGCCAAACATGTGGGCACTAAATGTGGTTTAGGCACACTGGGGCACAGAAGGGAGGGCGGCATATGGAATTGGGAGCCCAGAATTTGCTGAATTTGTTTTGGGGGGTGAGGAGCCATTTGGCTTTTTCAGTGCCTTTGTGCTACCAGTAACGTGGAAGCCCCTATATTTCTATTGACAGATGACGGACCTGAGTGGGGACTTGCTTTTTTGTGGATTGAGTTGAAGCTTTTATTGAAAACAACTTGAAGGAAAAGGAAAAATGGAAAGGTCAGCTCACAGTTTAGTAGTCCATCCACTTGGAATGTTCAAAGATTCACCCAGAGACGTCCTAGTTTGGGACGTACCGTATTTTTCGGGCTATAAGACGCACCGGTCCATAAAACACACCCCAAATTTTGGGGTGGAAAATAGGAAAAAAAATATTTTTTATAAGATGGGGGTCCGTCTTATAGTCTGAATAGGTATCTTACCTGGGGGGCGTTGGAGCGAGGGTCACAGGAGGCAGGGTCCTTCAGGAAGCCGGCGGAAGTGGGGCCTGGGCCTGTGGTGTGGCCTGTGATGGGGCCTGTGGTCTGTGGTGGGGCCTGGGCCTGTGGTGGGGCCTGGGGTCTGTGGTGGGGTCTGGGCCTGTGCTGGGGCTGGAGCCTGGCTGGGGCCTGTGGTCCGGATGGGGCCGGGTCTTGGGCCTGTGAGCGGCGTGCGCTGCTGTCCGGTGGCTGCGGATGTGCGGCAGAGCGGTGGTGGGTGCTGCGGTGCGGCTTTCCGGTGGCCGCGGCCATCTTCATGAAGCTGTGATCCACAGAAAAATGGCCGCTCGAGCTCCCAGACGGCGCATGCGCCGGCTCGGACGGCCATTTTCCTGTAGAACACTGTGCACCCACCGCCGCTCTGCCTCGCTGCCGCAGCGCTGCACATCCACTCTGCCTCGCCGCCGCACAGCCGCTCTGCCTCGCCGCCGCACCCACCGCCGCTCTGCTGCATCGGCCCTGCCGCCGCACCCACCACCGCAAGTATGTGGTAAGGTTCGGACCATAAGAAGCACCCCCCATTTTCCTCCTAAATTTGGGGGGAAAAAACTGCGTCTTATGGTCCGAAAAATACGGTAAGTATTAGTAACAAAAAAGAAGAGAGATCCTCCAGCAAAAAAAATATATAATAAAAAGTACAAACTTTATTGTTCCATCAGGGGACGTTTAAAAAACATGTAGACACCACTCAGAAATCCATGGAACACCAACCGACGCGTTTCAGCAGAAATGCCTTAATCATGGTGAGTCTGTGAGCTTTTATTGGGAACATTTTACATAATATTTTGGATCACATTTATCCTGCACTCTACGCTGAGCACTTAAATCGGGGTTTCCATCTAAATCTCTGAGTGACGTGATTCAGATGAAACTCCCAAGGGATCCATTCACTATAATGAGGTAGCAGAGTTTCTCTGAACTTAGTCTGGCCTCTGTTCAGTGGTGTTCTTTTTAAAAGTGCACAAAACTGTGGCCGCCGGCACTTTTATGCATGCCTAATAAAAAGACGGACACCTCCAGATCACAGGTCAGACTGCAACCACAGTTCCTCCATGTGCCTCATTATAGGGAATCTTCCGCCAGGGGTTCTGTCTGAATCACAAATTTCAGAGATATACACGGAAACACCGGTGTAAGCGCTCAGCGCAGAGCCCAGGATAAATGTGAACCGAGCCTTACTGTGATCTTTGGGTGGCAGAATGAACAAATCAACAGCAAGTGAAGAATTGATTTTATTTATTTTTTACACCATTCCTCATGCAGTATAAGTGGTTAGACAACTTTATTCTTCAGGTCGGTGCGATTACAGAGATACCAGATTTATATTGGGTTTTTATGTTTGGCTGCTGTCACACACTAAAAGACGCTTTTTATTGCAAAAACTATTTTTTGCATTGCCATATTTTGAGAGCTATAATTTTTCCATATTTGAGTCATGTAAGGGCTTGTTTCTCGCGGTACGAGTTGATGTTTTTATTGGCACCATTTTTAGGCACGTGACTTTTTTTTATCGCTTTCTATTCCGTTTTTTGGGAAGCAGAATGAACAAAACGCAACAATTCAGGAATTTTTTTTTATGTCGTTCCGCGTGTGGTAAAATTGATAAGACAACTTTATTCTTCGGGTCAGTAGGATTACAGCGATACCACATTTATATTGTTTTTTTATGCTTTGACGCTTTTACACAATAAAAACTTTTTTAGAAAAAATAATTATTTTTACATTGTTTTATTCTGAGAGCTATAACTTTTTTATTTTTCTGCTGATGGAGCTGTATGGCAGCTTGTTTTTTGCGGGACAAGATTACATTTTCAGTGATACCATATTTATTTAATTTTTTTATTGCGTTTTATTCCACTTTTTTTCCAGCGGTATGATGATAAATGTAGCATACCTGGCGGCGTTCTTGCATGGTGTTCCATCTCTCATCATGCAAGATCGCAAACTTCATCTCCCGCCCAGCTTCCTGGTCTGGCTTCTTTCCTTGTGCTCTGCTCTGCTCCACTTTGGCTGCATAGGGCGACGCTCGCTGAACTTCCTGTTTCTTGTACCTGCTGCGGACACGCCCCTGTTGCACCTTCAGCCTATTGCTGTCCATCTTTGGGTATTTATACCACCTTCTTCCTCAAGATGGCGCCTGTGCATTGTTTCTTGTCAGTTGGCTTTTTTTTTGTCTCTGACATGCCAGGTCCTATCCTGTTTTCCTGCCTGTTTTCCAGTTCTGTGTCTGAACTGTGGTCTGTTCTTGTGAACACGCTTCTTGCCTGTTCTTTCGCCTTCTAGGGGCCGTATTCCTAGATCTGCCTGTCTGTGCCTTGCGGTATCTGTTCCCGTCTGAACAGAGTCCTGTTTGTGTCCCTGCCTTGCGGTATCTGTTCCCGTCTGAACAGAGTCCTGTTTGTGTTCCTGCCTTGCGGTATCTGTTCCCGTCTGAACAGAGTCCTGTTTGTGTTCCTGCCTTGCTGTCTCTGTTCCCATTCCTCTGTTCCCTGTTGTCTGTGCCTCGTTTCTACTTTAACCTTGTCTCCCTTTTCCCTCTATGTCTGTTTTCTGCGTCTTTCTGCAGAGTCTGAACCCGCTCCTAAATTCCTTCTCGTCGTCTCTGTACCTCTGTTGTGAATTTAATGTACGCTCGCTACTTCTATGTAAGTACTGTGCGTGCTTCTGGTTCTGCCTTTCCTTCTCCGTCTGTTCTTTGTGAACAGAGTCCTATCCCCTTGCCTTGTTTACCGCTCTGCGGTGTCCGCTCTGCTCCTGCTTAGCTTGCCGCTCTTGCGGTTTCTGCTCTGCTCCTGCCTTGTTTACCACTCTGCGGTGTCCGCTCTGCTCCTGCTTAGCTTGCCGATCTTGTGGTTTCTGCTCTGCTCCTGCCTTGTTTACCGCTCTGCGGTGTCCGCTCTGCTCCTGCTTAGCTTGCCGCTCTTGCGGTTTCTGCTCTGCTCCTGCCTTGTTTACCGCTCTGCGGTGTCCGCTCTGCTCCTGCTTAGCTTGCCGCTCTTGCGGTTTCTACTCTGCTCCTGCCTTGTTTACCGCTCTGCGGTGTCCGCTCTGCTCCTGCTTAGCTTGCCGCTCTTGCGGTTTCTGCTCTGCTCCTGCCTTGTTTACCGCTCTGCGGTGTCCGCTCTGCTCCTGCTTAGCTTGCCGCTCTTGCGGTTTTCACTCTGCTCTTGCCTTGCTTGCCGCTCCTGCGGTTTCTGCTCTGCTCTTATCTTGCTTACTGCTTCTGCGGTTTCCGCCCCGCCCTGCTTCTGCCCGCTGCTCCGGCAGTCCTGTCCTGCCCTGCTTGTGCTCGCTGCTCCTGCAGCCCCGTCCTGCTCTGTTCTTGCCCACCGCTTCGGGCGTTCCCTCTCTGCTGTGGTTGTCTACCGCATCTGCGGTTCTGTGACCCAGTCTGTACTGGGTCTTAACCTCTCTGTGCTCCAGCCCGTCCTTTCGGCCAGTACCTCCCTGCCTGCATACTCGCCTGTATCCACCCATCTGCATACCTGCCGTGTTTGCTTACATCCACCATTCTGTGCCAGCCTAACCTGCCTGTTCCAGTAATCCCAGTGTGGGTCAACCCCCGTGTCCGGAGTTTGACCTGGAGTAGCACCTGGTCCCTCTGCCCGGTTTCTCCCTGGTGCACTGGCGTCGTATGCCGTCGTGCCACCTTGGTCGGATCGGCCAGATACTTAGTCATGCCCCTCCAGGCACTCTCCGGTCTATGGTCCAGTGGAACCACAACACCCGCACACGCCAGTCAGTCCGGGCGTGTGCATAACAATAAAACATAGTTTGCTACGTTCTTTTTTTTTTTTCATGGCATTCACTGAAGGGCTTAACTAGTGAGATACTTTTATAGATCGGGTTGTTTTTTTGTTTATTTTTATTTTTTTACATAAAACGTGTATTTATCAGTGTAATATTTTTATTTTTTAAATATATTTACAAATTGTTTTTTTACTTTTTTTTAGCTTTTTTACTTAGTCCCTCTATGGGACTTTACATTTTTTCACAGGTATAATGCATTGCAATGCAGTAGCATTGCAGTGCATTATTCCAATACTGAAAGCATCTTAGACTATGCATTGAGCATGGTCTCAGAAGCTTTCCGCAGCTTGGTGACCCGGGGGTCGTCATGACGACCCCGTGTCACAATGGCAACAATCGGCCCCCTGCGATGACCATCAGGTCACTTGTCTTTCACCCAGTTCTAACACATCCATTTGAGCGGGGCCTTGTCCGTAACCAATTTGAGTGTTCTCTCTATCAAGTAATACCTGAGAGCTTCTAATGCTCATTTAATCGCCAAACGCTCCTTCTTCATAATGGTGTAATTTTTCTCATGGTCATTCAATTTTTTACTCATGTAGACCATAAGGCACTTTTCTCCGCCTGTCACTTGGGACAATACTAACCCCCACACCTACATCTGAGTGGTTGGTTTGCACAACAAACACTATTCCAAAATCCGGCTGAGCACACAAAGCTTTCTTTTAGTTTTGAAAAGCTGGCTCATCTTCAGGGGTCTGTTGGACCATAACTGAATCCTTACCTTTTGTAATGTCAGTTAAAAGGGCAGCAATACTGTCCAAATTCCATATAAAGCATCTGTAATAGTGAGTTAACCCTAGGAATGTCCTTACTTGCTTCTTGTTTAATGGCCAGTTTCGGGTGGCCTCAATCTTATTTATTTTGGGCTTGATAACACCCCGCCCAATTGTGTACCTCAGATATTTTGCTGGCTCTTGTCCAATGGCTCACGTTTGAGAGTTTGCTGTTAATCTTGCTTCACCAATAGAGTTGAAGACAGTTGGAACCCCGTGAAGGTAGCTCTCCCAATCTGGACTTTGTATTATCACATCATCCAGATAGACAGCTGCATATTTCCGATGTGGCCTCAGAATTTTGTTAATTAGCCTTAGTTAATGTGTTTGGGGCTCCATGTAGACCAAATTGAAGAACCATATATTGAAAATATCTTTCAAGGGTGCTAAAAGCTTTTTTTTCCTTTAGCCTGATCTGTTAATGTCACCCGCCGGTAGCCTTTTGTAAGATCTCCTGTTGTGAAGTGCCTGTCATCGCCCATTCTATTAATCAGCTTATCCATTCGGGGCATTGGATAAGTGTCAAACTTTGATACAGTATTCAGCTTTCTATAGTCACTGCAGAAGTATAAACTGCGACCCGGTTTTGACGTTAAGACTATAGCACTGAACTATTCACTATGTGACTCTTCTATAAACCCCAATTTTAACATACTTTCTGTCTCCTCTACAGTTGCTTTCCGGCCGGCCTCAGGTACCCTTTAAAGCTTTTCGTTTTTCTCTGACTCCTGGTTATGTTTTATCACATTTGTATGACTTGGGAGCTCAGAAAACGCATCCCTGTTGTTCCTTAAAAACTCCTTTACCTCTTACACCCAGCGACTTAACAATCACAGTCTCACAGAAAGTGCGACCATGACTGGCCCCATGCAGGAGGAGATCCCTCCTATGTCAGTGCCAATTTTACCTAAAGGTGGGTCCTAGGACACACAATCAGTTTAAATGCATAGTAGCGTAGAGACCCTCCTGCTGCCTACACTGCAATACACACTGCCAGCCACTCAGTGGCCAGCAGTAGACGTCGGCTTGGGGGATGGGGGCAATCTACTATGTCTGAGTGTCCGCCTCCAGTAGGCGTACATGCCCAAAAATGAAGCACGAGAGAGCACACATTCACTCTGTCGGCACCATTATAATCCATGACTCCCTTGGCGTATACTTCCAAATCCCGTTTTGCGGTAGGGTTTGGATGTAAGCCCTGATGGGACCAAGGAACATGTGACAGCTCAGACTGTATCATCTATAGCAGTTTCTTCCTAATTATTCTGCAACTCGGTCTGTATCACCTGTAGCAGTTTATTCCTAATTATTCTGCAGCTCAATTTGTATCACCTGTAGCAGATAATAGCTTGTTGTGTTCTCATACTTGTAAGTTACTTTTTCTATGTATCATAATTTTCACGCACAGTGTGGGAAAGACTAAGTGCTACACAAAGGGATTAGGGAAGGGTACCCCAACGCTAGAGAAAGGAAGAGTGGAGACCCCTAGGCAGATCTAATATCACCCTACCACCGAACAGGAAACCTAATCCCTGTATACCCCTAGAGCTAGGCCCTAGATAGGGAGGGGAGGGTGAGCACTGATCAGTCCCCACTATAAACTACAGACAACAAGGGAGACAAACACAAACAAAGGGGGAAAATTTAGCTTGAGCAGACACCAGAGAGATAGCACCAAACGTCCTCCAACGGCACCAGAGAGGAAGCTAGCCGACTGCTATTGCTCCAAGCCTTCACAAGGGAAAATGAGAATATCACCAGTGACTCCCTGAAGCAGACTGAGAGTTCATAAACACCCAGACTAGGGTGTGTCAATCAGAGCAGGAGGGAGGTTGACACTGGGTCCAAAAGTCAGAAGGATTAAGAAGGCGCCTACAATGCCAAATACAGTGACCTGCAGCCAGATCCAGAGCGACTGTCTGTTACATCTGACACACCTGTGACACTATCCCCCTTCTACGAGTGACCTCCGGACACTCAGTACCAGGTTTCTCAGGATAAGATATGTGGAATGAATGAACCAGCCTGGGGGCACTCACCTCTGATGTTGAAACTCAAATCCTTTCCTCTGGACCATAACCCTTCCAGTGCACCAAGTATTGTAGGGAACGATGTTGGAGACGAGAATCTACAATCCTCGAAATCTGAAACTCCAGATTACCATCAACCATTATTGGGGGCGGCGATTGGGGTGAGGACTCAAGAGGTTCCACATATTTCTTGAACTGAGACCTGTGAAAGACATTGTGGATCTTAAGGGCCTGAGGTAGCTCAAGACGAAACTGTTAGAACCCTCCTGTTTGTTTTTTCCATCATGTGTTTTGCGGTCACGTGACCATCTGCCTTTATATTCCAGCTCCGCCCTTTTGGCTGTGCTGGACTTCAGTGTTTGACTGTTTCTCTAGCCAGGTGCTTCTGTGCCTTTCTCTGTCAGTTCGTTTGGTCCTTCTGGGACCT
Source organism: Phyllobates terribilis (assembly GCF_046119375.1). Lineage (NCBI taxonomy): Eukaryota > Metazoa > Chordata > Amphibia > Anura > Dendrobatidae > Phyllobates > Phyllobates terribilis. The sequence goes on from NW_027362767.1 coordinate 292,860,219, forward strand.
CTAGTACTTTTTTGTCTGTTTGTCTTTTTGTGTTCTGCAACAACTTCTCTGTTTAGGAGGTGTCCCATTTTTGTTCCAGTCCTTAGTTCTTTTAGGGACCCCTCCCCTTATGCTATAGGTCTTCATTCAGACTAGCCGAGGACTTAGGCGGGTCTGTTCGCTAGGAACAGGCAGCCCGCTACATTGTAGGGATTCAGCTTAGTTGTACTGTAGGGACAGTTTTCCCTTTTCTTTCCTTAGTACTTGTTGCAGATCATAACAGAAACGATGCTGGGTTTATGACAGCAGTTATTTTATAGGGACCAATAAATCTAGGTCCCAGCTTCCAGGGAACCTTCAACTTGATATTCCTGGTAGACAACCACACAAAGTTATTCACATTCAGGTCCAGACCTGGCTAGCGTTTCCTGTCAGCCATATGTTTGTACCTGTCTCCCATGATCTTCAAATTACTCAGAACTCCCTCGCCACACCGAGGACAGCGACGAAGCAAAACATTCCTCCTCAGGAACTCCCAAAGCCCCTCCCCCACTAAAAGTACCAAGCTGTGGATGGTAACCATATGCACCAAAGAACGGTGACCTGCCGGTAGATTCTTGACAATGATTATTAATAACGAATTCTGCCAGCAGTAAGGAGGATGTCCAATCGTCCTGGTTTTCGGAGACAAAACACCTGTGGTAAGTCTCCAAATTCTGATTAATGTGCTCGGTCTGTCCATTCGACTGAGGGTGGAAGGCAGAGAAAATGGACAGCTGCACTCCCAGTTAAGAACAGAACGCTTTGCAGAACTTGGAAACAAACTGGGTCTCCCGATCGGACACCACATCGGAGGGAACCCCATGAAGCGTCACGATCTCATTTATAAACACCTGAGCAAGAGTCTTGGCATTCGGAAGTGCCTGTAATGCGATGAAGTGAACCATTTTACTGAACCTATCTACAACCACCAAAACCACAGTTTTGCCTGCAGATACCGGTAGGTCAGCAATAAAATCCATTGACAAGTGTGTCCATGGCCTGCTAGGAATAAGTAGCGGAAGAAGAGTACCAGACAGACAGGTATGCGATACTTTAGAACGCACACAAATACTACAAGCAGACACGTGTTCAACCACATCTCGATGCAACCCCGGCCACCAAAAATGACAAGAAAGAAGGCCCGCAGTTGCCTTACCACCTGGATGACCAGCAAGCACAGAGTTGTGGTGTTCCTTAATTACTTTGCGGCGCAGATTAGATGGTACAAATAACCTTCCCGAAGAGCAGGAAACCAGCACCTCACCCTCCAGTTCAGTGTACAATGCCGAAATTACTACCCCCTTCTGTAAAATTGGGACAGGATTCTCATGGTCACCACCATCAGGGAAGCTCCGGGACAAAGCATCAGCCTTGACATTTTTGACCCGTGGACCGAAAGTGACAGCAAAATTGAACCTAGTAAAAAACAGGGACCATCTAGCTTGCCTATAATTGAGACGTTTAGCTGATTGAAGATATGACAGGTTCTTATGGTCAGTGATAAAAGTAATAGGATGGACAGCTCCCTCCAACCAATGTCACCATTCTTTGAACACCAATTTAATCGCCAAAAGCTCCCTATTATTACTCACGTCATGATTTCTCTCAGCCGAAGATAATTTCTTAGAAAAGAAAGCACATGGATGCTATTTACCAGGGGACAGACCCTGAGACAACACAGCCCCATCTCCCACCTCCGACGCATCAACTTCCACAATAAAGGATTGGGAAACATCGGGTTGACTGAGTATAGGTGCAGTGGCAAAACAGCTCTTTAAGGAGGAAAAAGCCTGCAGGGCGGCATCCGACCATTTGGAAAAATCAGACCCCTTCCTTGTCATGTCAGTGAGGGGTTTTACAATTACTGAATAATTTTGGATGAATTTCCGGTAAAAATTAGTAAAGCCCAACAAACGTTGTAGAGCCTTCAGGTTCTCGGAACGGTCCCAATCAAGGACAGCACAGATCTTCTCCGGATGCATCCGAAAACCCGAAGATGACAACAGGTATCCCAAAAACTGCAGCTCCTGGACGGCGAAAACACACTTTTCTAGTTTGGCATATACAGTAGTTTGTTATCCCTTAATATCTGAAGTACCTGTTTAACATGCCCCCTATGTGTCTCAAAATCAGGTGAGTAAACCAAAATATCATCCAGATAGACCACCACAAACCTGCCCACCAAATGATGCAAAATATCATTAATGAAATGCCGTAACACCGCAGATGCATTCGTCAGACCGAAAGGCATAACCAGACTCTCGAAATGCTCTTCAGGGGTATTGAACGCTGTTTTCCATTCATCCCCCTCTCTGATTCTAACCAGATTGTAGGCTCCCCTTAAATCCAACTTGGAGAACATCTTAGCTCCCACACCTGGCTGAACAAATCTGGAATCAGAGGAAGAGGGTATGGATCGCGAATGGTAATTTGATTTTATTCCCGGAAATCTAAACAGGGACGTAGACCGCCATCTTTTTTCTTCATGAAGAAGAACCCTGCCATCACGTTCGAAGATAAGGGGCTGATATGTCCTTTCTCCAGACTTTCCGCAATGAAATCTTTCACGGCTTGTCTCTCAGGGCCAAAAAGATTATACAGTCTGGACTTGGGTAGTTTAGATCCGGGGTCAGGTTAATAGGACAGTCATATGCACGATGAGGAGGCAAATCCTGACACCCCCTCTCAGAAAAAACATCCTCAAAACCAGACAAAAATGCAGGTAAGGTCTCTGTAGAGACTGTAGAAAGGGAAATATTTAAACAGTTCTCATGGCAGTAATCTCCCCACTCGATCTCCCTGGATTACCAATTCATCAATGGATTATGTTTCACCAACCAGGTTAGACCCAAAACAATTGGGGTGGGCAGACCGTCCAGGACATAGCAAGGAATTATCTCACAATGAACCGACCCCACCCTCAGTTTTACACCATGTACAATCTGAGTCAGAGCTTTCTGTGCAAGTGGCGCTGAGTCAATGGAGAATATGGGAATGAGCTTAGCTAAAGTACGGCAAGCAAGACCATGAATTCTCACAAACTCAGCATCAACCATGCTGACTCCAGCTCCACTGTCAACAAACACAGAAATGTTCTCGGTTTTGCACTCTAGCACCACCTCTGCTGTCAGGACAATCCAGGAACTGCAGGTTGACGATAAATGCACCCCTTGCTTATCCAACTCCAGACTACCAAGGGTTAATCGAGTTTCCCTTTGCTTAGGAATTGAAGGACAGGCCCCAATAAAATGTCCCTTTTTTCCACAAAAAAAAAAAAACACACCCTTCTTTTTGTGGATCTCCGGGGAAAATGTACGATACGGAGGCACCCCCTAACTGCATGGGTTCTTCCACCTTCCCTTGTACTGGTTCACCGCCAGATCTCCCCCCCCCCCAGTAAAGGAGCATTACCCACCGAAAAGAAGGCTCCGGAGAAGGTGGTCTCACCAACCTATCCCGAAGGCGTCCATCAACACGTATAGCCAACGACATGGCAGCCTGCAAGGACTCTGGGGTTTCATACACTGCCAAAGCATCTTTCAATTTTTCAGTAAGGCCCTGACTAAATTGGCTTCTAAGAGCTGGGTCATTCCATTTTGTATCAGTTGCTCATCTGCGGAATACGGATCTGTACGTCTCCACTGACTGATTCCCCTGATGAACGCAACGCAACCTGGACTCAGCCAAGGAGATTCGGTCAAGGTCATCATAAATGAGGGCTAGAGCCCCCAAAAAAACCTTCACAGACTGGAGACAAACCAAACCCTGCGGCAAAGAGAAAGCCCAGAATTGAGGGTCTCCTTGCAGCACTGAGATCACAATTCCCACTCTTTGCTCCTCATCTCTGGAGGAGTAAGGACGAAGTTTAAAATACAGTTTGCAAGCTTTCTTGAACACAAAAAAACTTGTCCCTACCGCCTGAAAATCTGTCCGGAAGGGCAACCTTGGATTTAAGCTGGACCGGCCTACCTGCAGAGACCCCAACATTAGGGACCTGCAGCTGCTGTTGCTGCTGCTGAACCTCATAGCGGAGGTCAGTCAACTCCAGAGACAGCCTGTGCAGCTGCTCTGACAGCTTAGTAATGGGATCCATGAACCAAGAGAAAAAAAAACACACTGGAATAAAAAAAACACACACACAAAAAAAAAACACGTGTCAGTTTTTTATATACTGTATATATATATGCGCGGCCCATGATAATGTCATGCACAGTGTGGGAAAGACTAAGTGCAACATGAAGGGATGAGGGGAGGGGAGCCCAACACTAGGGAAAGGGGGAGTGGAGACCCCTAGGCAGATCTAATATCACCCTACCGTCCCTATAGAGGTTCCGCTCCTATCGCCGAACAGGAAGCCTAATCCCTGTATATCCCTAGAGCTAGGCCCTAAATAGGGAGGGGGGTGAGCACTGGTCAGTTCCCGCTATAAACTAAAGACAACAAGGAGACAAACAAAGGGGGGAAAACTTAGCTTGAGCAGACACCAGAGATATAACACCAAATGTCCTCCAAGGGCACCAAAGAGGAAGCTAGCTGATTGCTATTGCTCCATGTTTTCACAAGGGAAAATGATAATATCACCGGCGACTCCCTGAAGCAGACTGAGTTTATAAACACCCAGACCAGGGTGCGTCAATCAGAGCAGGAGGGAGGTTGCCCCTGGGTCCAAAAGTCAGAAGGATTAAGAAGGTGCCTGCAATGCTAAACGCAGTGACCTTTTGCAGCCAGATCCAGAACGACTATCTGCTACATCTTATACACCCATGACAATAATATGGAAATGGATAGATCATAATGCAGAGTATGTATTATATACAGTGGTGTGAAAAAGTGTTTGCCCCCTTCCTGATTTCGTATTCTTTTGAAAAAGAAATCCAAACCTACAGGGCCCTGTGTGAAAAAGTGATTGCCCCCTAAACCTAATAACTGGTTGGGCCACCCTTAGCAGCAACAACCGCAATCAAGCAATTGCAATAACTGGCAATGAGCCTTTTACAATGCTCTGGAGGAATTTTGGCCACTCATCTCTGCAAAATTGTTGTAATTCAGCCACATTGGAGGGTTTCCGAGCATTAACCACCTTTTTAAAATCATGCCACAGCATCTCAATCAGATTAAGGTCAGCACTTTGACTAGACCACTCCAAAGTCTTAATTTTGTTTTTCTTAAGCCATTCAGATGTGGGCTTTCTGGTGTATTTTGGATCATTGTCCTGATGGATAACCCAAGTGCGCCTCAGCTTGAGCTCACGAACAGATGGCAGGACATTCTCCTTCAGGATTTTTCGGTAGACAGCAGAATTCATGGTTCTATTTACCACAGCAAGGCTTCCAGGTCCAGAAGCAGCAAAACTGCCCCAGATCATCACACTACAACCACCATATTTTACTGTTGGTATGATGTTCTTTTTCTGAAATGCTATGCTACTTCTACGTCAGATGTAATGGGAAATTCACCTTCCAAAAAGTTCAAATTTTGTCTCGTCAGTCCACAAAGAATTCTCCCAAAAGTCTTGGCGATCATTAAGATGTTTTCTGGCAAAACTGAGATGAGCCTTTATGTTGTTTTTGCTCAGCAGTGGTTTTCGTGGAACTCTGCCATGCATGCCATTTTTGCCCAGTCTCTTTCTCATGGTGGAGTCATTAACACTGACCATAACTGAAGCAAGTGAGGCCTGCAGTTACTTGAATGTTGTTGTGGGGTCTTTTGTGACCTCTTGGATGAGTCATCGCTGCGCTCTTGGGGTTATTTTGGTCGGCTGGCCACTCCTGGGAAGGTTCACCACTGTTCCATGTTTTTGCCATTTGTGGATAATGGCTCTCACTGTGGTTCACTGGAGTCCCAAAGGTTTAGAAATGGCTTTATAACCTTTTCCAGACAGATAGATCTCAATTACTTTGTTTCTCATTTGTTCCTGAATTTCTTTGGATCGCAGCACGATGTCTAGCTTTTGAGGATCTTTTGGTCTACTTCACTTTCTCAGGCAGGTACTATTTAAGTGATTTCATGATTGAGAACAGATGTGGCAGTAATCAGGCATGTGTGTGGCTAGGGAAATTAAACTCAGCTTCCAAAGATGCGATAAGTGTAACGGGTCTGGGAGGTGGAACCTCTGGGCTACTATACAAAGGGGCAGTCCTTGTAAGGAAGCGGGTGGCTCCCAGGGAAGGTGGGCAGGTAGTCACGGCAAGTGACAGGAACAGTCTCTGGGTAGAAGAGCAAGAGGTCACGGCAAGTGACGGGAACAGTCTCTTGACAGGCGGGTGGTCACGGCAAGTGACAGCAGGGAAAGAGTCTCTAGACAAGCAGGTGGTCATGGCAAGTGACAGCAGGGTAAGAGTCTCTAGACAGGCAGGTGGTCACGGCAAGTGACGGCAGAGCCTCCAGGTAGGCTAGCAGGCGGGTAGCAGGTGAGCGCTCCCAGGTGAGCGGGTAAGAGTCTCTCGGCTGGCTGGCAGGTGGTCACGGCAAGTGATGGCAGAGCCTCCAGGTAGGCTGGCTGGCGGGTAGCAGGTGAGCGCTCCCAGGTGAGCGGGAAAGAGTCTCTCGGCTGGCTGGCAGGTGATCTCAGGCAGGTATCAGGCAGGTATCAGGCAGGTGCTTCCTGATCCTCAGGTGGACTGGTCCATAGACAGACTGGCGGATGCAGGTAGACAGACTGTCGGACCGCAGGAATGCAAGCAGGTAGACAGAGCTGGAAAGCAGACTGGCAACGGGACCTGAGGGCTGAAGCAGAGGTGAAAGGCTTTGCAACAACTTTGCTTGGGCACCTCCATTTTGGAGGAGGTGCCTTATATATGGGAGCTCCACCGGCAATTGGCCGGGGCCTCCTTAGGACGGCGCGCGCGGCCCCTTTAAGAGAGAGGGAGCGCGCGCACGCCCTAAGCACAGTGCCCGGGAAGCGGCGAGCGCTGCCAGCAGCGCGGGAAGGGGACGCCGAGGACGGAGCAGGGAGGTGAGAGGAACAGTGTCTCTGCCTAGCTGGAGGCAGGGACGCCGATGCTACCATAAGCCACAGTTAATTTGTTTTAAGGGGAGGGGGTGGACAATCACTTTTTCACACAGGGCCCTGTAGGTTTGGATTTCTTTTTCTCTTAATAATAAAGATCTTCATTTAAAAACTGAATTTTGTGTTTACTTGTGTTATCTTTGTCTAATATTTAAATTTGTTTTGTGTTCTGAAACATTTACGTGTGAGAAACATGCAAAAGAATAAGAAGGGGCAAACACTTTTTCATACCACTGTATATACAAGTTCTCATTAGGATTATGACTTTGACATCCTGTTTGTATCTATCCTTAGGTTTTAGACATGACATAAGAAGCCAAGAATGTTTGGATGGTCTGGCTCAACACTGAGCTGATGCCCTCAACAGCTCAAGCATCCTGCTAGAACGTTCAGCAAAATGTTGTTGTCTCTTGTTTCTTTTGTGGAGACATATTCCTTTGATCCTGATCCCGGAAAGTCAGAAGCTACATGTCAGAGGATTGTTTTACCTTCTAAAATAATATTATTAATAATTAATATGAAGATAGAAAGGACAGATCTTTCTCTCAATATGATTATGGCTTGTTTTACTGCTCTAGGAAAAAATTATTGGGTGTATCCTGGCTATTCACTGTATAATTGCATGATTGAGAGAAATCCATATTTTATACTGAATACAAACTCTACTTACCTGAGCCAAAATCCTGGGATGTGTTTGACAAACAGACCATTAATTTAGTTCCACATTACTCCTGGATACCATAGATAGAAAGGCAGATTCTATGTTTAACAGATCCTTTATCACCTTAGCTACACTGAAGATGACTTCAGACTATATGTACAATTACCATTTAGATGGAAGTCTGATATAAGTACTTAGCCTTTGCCAATATGGCAAGACTATTTCATATTTTACAGGCCAACAAGGAGGACTAATGCCTTGTGTTTTCTCAAGCTCTCAAATTTTCTCAAGCTCTCACAAAGAGAAGATTTAAGTCCTTTCAGACTGAGCCTTAGTGCCCACGATGCAGAAATGAAGCAGAAATTTTCCTGAGCATTTCTGCATCTCCTTTGCCGGCAAACGCATGCGGGTTTTACATGCATTTTTGACGCTTTTTTAATGCACTTTTGCAAGCGTATTTGCCATGCGTTTTTCCAATGCATTGTATAGGCAAATCCGCATGCAGAAACGCACAAGAATTGGTCATGTCCGGATTTTTTCTGCAGCTAAAATCTGCACAGAAAAAATCCTGAACATGTGCACAGAACTTGCAGAATATAATAGGAAGTCATGGGATAAGGTATGCAATGCGTTTCTGGTGCGTTTCCGCGCTGCAAATCCGCACCAAAAACGCATCGTGGGCACACAGCCTTAAAGTGGAAATTAAAGACGATTCAATCTAAGTAGAGCAGGCCAAAGATAGTTCAAGATTTTAGAATAAATTCAAAAAGAATGAGTGATGGAGATCCTATCAACTCTAAATTATATGCTGGAAGTTTCATTTTGGTAGGGGCTAGATAACTAAACTTGTTTCATGTCTGGTCACGGAATACTACAGATAAATAAATGTTGACAATCATACAAAGAGGCTACTCCTAACAATTCTTCAAGTTCTACCAGTCAGGCTATTCTGTTGTACCAAATCCTTCCGTCTCATTCAAGAATTCCTGATCAAACAGATCTGTGCCATAGAAAATAAGTTTTTCTAACGCTAAAACCAGGAATCCCTTGGAAGAAACAGATATTCAGAATGGAAACAATAAATTTCACTATCTTGCAGCCTAGAGATTTTATGGTCAATCAATCTAGACCCTTTAAATGCCGGTTTGCCCATTACTATTATAGTAGAAGAGAGAACATTTTTCAGGCTTGATGTCATTCAAGGAAAAGTTTATTTTTTTAATTCCAAGCTCTTTGAATTACCACCAACTTTAAAGTAGCCATTGTTGCCATAACAAATTTATGTCTTCAGGGAATTTGTGTCATTCCATACCTAGATGATTGGTTGTTTATGGCATCCCTCTTATTAAGCCTTCAGTCTCCTCTGTGAATGACTCTCCATTTTCTCCAGAAACTCTTGGTTCTTTTCAGTCTCATTTATCACTAGCCACCAAAAAATTGTTCTTTGATTTTATGATAGACTCTACATGCGAAACCTTGTTTTTTTCCTGAGGAAAAGAAATCTAACTTCAAGAAAAAGTCAGTCATCTTATATATTCTCTTGTTGGGGCTTTTAATGCCATATATGAGTGCAATCCCTTGGACAAAAACTTATATTTTCAGGTTCTGCAGAAGTAAATCCTTTCTGAGATTGTGATCTTGCAGTTTTTTTCAAGAAATAGAAAAACGTTCTTCTTACTCACAGGACTTACTGTAGTGTATTTAACATACCAACCTTTCGAGAGGCAATGTTTTCAGCTGATGGAACAAACTGATAGTTCGGTCCAATGTTTGGGAACCAATTGGTGAGAGGTCTTTTCTAAGATAGAAAATATTCAATAACCTCAGGTAAATAAAGGACCTAAGATACCTTTTCTTTCAATAATTAAGTAAGGAGAAGGTGTGATCTGGTCAGAATATGCAGTTTTGTATTTTTCATCAATAAGCAAGAGATCACAAAAAGTCTAACCTTGTTATAAACGCATAACAATCCTGAATTGGGTAGAGTGAAATCTGCCAAACTGAAGAGTCAAGCATTTAAGAGGTTTTATAATTATCCAGGCTGAATCCAGCAGAGTAAACTCTGAAATATGTCATATTGATGGGGGTTATAGTGAAAGTTTGTTACCTGCAATTTTTCTTTTTTTGAGTCCTAAAGCAGAACACAAAAAATATTTTGATTCTCGCCTCTTTCCCATGACCGTACAACTATCCAACTATCAATCAGACTATATACAACCAATTATGTTAGAACACACAGTTTATAAAGCACCACATACAATCCTCCCATATGTAAATATACACTGCTCAAAATAAAGGGAACACTTAAACAACAGAATATAACTCCAAGTAAATCAAACTTCTGTGAAATCAAACTGTCCACTTAGGAAGCAACACTGATTGACAATTTCACATGCTGTTGTGCAAATGGAATAGACAATAGATGGAAATTATTGACAATTACCAAGACACCCTCAATAAAGGAGTGGTTCTGCAGGTGGGGACCGCAGACCACATCTCAGTACCAATGCTTTCTGGCTGATGTTTTGGTCACTTTTGAATGTTGGCTGTGTTTTCACACTTGTGGTAGCATGAGACGGACTCTACAACCCACAGAAGTTGCTCAGGTAGTGCAGCTCATCCAGGATGGCACATCAATGCGAGCTGTGGCAAGAAGGTTTGCTGTGTCTGTCAGCGTAGTGTCCAGAGGCTGGAGGCACTACCAGGAGAGAGGCCAGTACACCAGGAGACGTGGAGGGGGCCGTAGGAGGACAACAACCCAGCAGCAGGACCGCTACCTCTGCCTTTGTGCAAGGAGGAACAGGAGGAGCACTGCCAGAGCCCTGCAAAATAACCTCCAGCAGGCTACAAATGTGCATGTGTCCGCACAAACGGTTAGAAACCGACTCCATGAGGGTGGTATGAGGGTCCGACGTCCACAGATGGGGGTTGTGCTCATAGCCCAACACCGTGCAGAACGCCTGGCATTTGCCACAGAACACCAGGATTGGCAAAGTCACCACTGGCGCCCTGTGCTCTTTACAGATGAAAGCAGGTTCACACTGAGCACATGTGACAGATGTGACAGAGTCTGGAGACGCCGTGGAGAGTGATCTGCTGCCTGCAACATCCTTCAGCATGACCGGTTTGGCAGTGGGTCAGTAATGGTGTGGGGTGGCATTTCTTTGGAGGGCCGCACAGCCCTCCGTGTGCTCACCAGAGGTAGCCTGACTGCCATTAGGTACCGAGGTAAGATCCTCAGACCCCTAGTGAGATCATATGCTGGTGCGGTTGGCCCTGGGTTCCTCCTAATGCAGGACAATGCCAAACCTCATGTGGCTGGAGTGTGTAAGCAGTTCCTGGAAGATGAAGGCACTAAAGCTATGGACTGGTCCGCCCGTTCCCCAGACCTGAATCTGATTGAGCACATCTGGGACATCATGTCTCGCTCCATCCACCAACGTCACGTTGCACCACAGACTGTCCAGGAGTTGGCGGATGCTTTAGTCCAGGTCTGGGAGGAGATCACACAGGAGACCATCCGCAACCTCATCAGGAGCATGCCCAGGCGTTGTAGGGAGGTCATACAGGCACGTGGAGGCCACACACAATACTGAGCCTCATTTTGACTTGTTTTAAGGACAATTACATCACAGTTGGATCAGCCTGTAGTGTGTTTTTCCACTTTAATTTTGGGGGTGACTCCAAATCCAGGCCTCCATTGGTTAATAAATTTGATTTCCATTGATGATTTTTGTGTGATTTTGTTCTCAGCACATTCAACTTTGTACAGAACAAAGTATTCAATGAGAATATTTCATTCATTCAGATCTAGGATGTGTTATTTGAGTGTTCCCTTTATTTTTTTGAGCAGTGTATTAGACTCAAGATTAAATGAAAAATAATTTATTGGGTGGTTACAGGTATTGCCTTCGAACTTGAGGGAAAAAACAACAAGAGGTAACTGTAATATCTGTGCCGATCCATGTTTCTCCATTTTGGCCGCTGGGCAGCAAGCAGCGTGCTTTGTTGCTGGCAACGCATGACAGCGACAGTTCTGTTTTTTTCCTGGGACTTTTTGTGCAATTTAATCAGAGAGCCATGGGTGACTCTGTGGCCTCAGCCTATGTGTAAGTCCAGATCTCTGTACAGGAGGTTAAGGGGTGAAGGTCAGGGCAACCCCTGTGATCTGGTAAACGGAATGGCTTGCACTAAGTCTGTCTGTGGAAGCTCTATTAACAGCTGCCAGGCTTCTATGAACAATGCTATCATGACAAACTTTCATCTTCATTTTTGACCTCATGCAGCATAAAAAGGAATTTGTATAGCTAAAAAATTACTCAAGCACTGAAATTAGTGCCCCTTTTGCTGAAGGCTGAACCTTTTGAAAGCTTTTAGGTTAAGACTATGTTTTACAAAGCTAGAGGAGGAAAACCAGAATATGGCATTATTGATGACATGATTCTGATCTCTAGCTTCTCATGCCCATGATGGTAAATCTGAAACTAGACTAAAAAAAAAAAGTACTTGTAATTTTCTCTTTCTTTTTAAGGATTGTAAATTGTCTGAATTGTAAAGCGCTGCGGAATATGTTGGCGCTATATAAATAAAGAGATTATTATTATTAAGGATGTGAAGGCCACAAAGAAACGGACCTTAAAGGACAACTAGCTGATGTCAACTTTAGAACATAGGTTCAAATATGGAGACCGTCTTTTGAAGATGAGAGGGATCTCAAGAGGATTCTGAAGGTTGAAAATTTGGACCAAATATCTCTGAGTTGAGGAATTTGAAATCTGTATGGTCACTCTTAGGCTATGTGCCCACGATGCAGAAATGCTCCGGATTTTTCCTGAGCGTTTCTGCATCTCCCTGGCAGAAAAAACGCATCAGGATTGTACATGCGGATTGTACATGCGTTTTTCTGCCAAGAACAAGCGGATGTGAAGCGTTCTTCACTGGCATTTCCGCATGCGGGTGTCAAGCGCTTTCCAAGCGATTTTAGCTTCACTTGGAAAGTGCTTGACAACTTGGTCACACTATATAAATCCATGCAGCCGGCATGGATTTATATAGTGTGACCGTAAAGAATGGTTAAAAATAAAAAAATAAATCTATACTTACCTTCTGATGGCCCCCGGAGTCTTTATTCGATGCGCCTCGGCTTGCCGGCAGCTCGCAGTATCCTTCAGTCCACCACGATCTGCCGGCAAAGGAAGACAAGCGCACAGCATGCCATCAGAAGGTAAATATAATATTTATTTTTTATTTTATTCTTTTTTTTACAGGTTCTATGGTACCCGGGTCCGGTGGAGAGTCTCCTCTTCTCCAAACCCGGGTACCATCCGCACATTGGAACGCATGGAATGCGCATGTACAGATGCAGTTATGCATAATCCATGCGTTCCAATGCAAGTCAATGGCGGCGAAAATGCAGCGCTTCCGCAAAATAATTGGTAGTGCTGCGGAAATATAATATCCTTTATTCTTCAGCATGTATCTGCGCCGTAGTACATTTCATCTGAATTTGCATCCTTGCACACACATCCAGCTGAAATAGATGCTTGCGTCGGCAGGCTCCCCTTCTTCCCACACAGGACAAGTCACGGTTGCACTCTCTGCGACCGCAATCGTTACGACCCTACTCGTAAGTCAGAGAGTTGATCTTCTGTATCTCAGACAGAAAGAATATCCTGCTGAAGGTTCCCAATATTTGAGCCTTCACCAAAGGAACTACATTGATAGATGTGGTTTAATAGCACCAGATGGATAAATGTAATGAGAAAGAGGAAGAATAAATAAGATGACCCCACATAAGAAAGAAGAATCCTCCAGCAATGAAGCAGGGTAAGTATAAAACTTTGCCTTTATTGGTACATTAAAAGATTACGAAAACCTCATATTGCATGCTAAACCTACATGTTTTGGCTAGACAGCCTTACTCTCCATGAGTAAGACCTTGAGAAAAGCTCTCTAGCAGAAACACGTAGGTTTAGCGTGTGATATGAGGTTGCTGTAATCTTTTAACATACCAATAAATGTGAAGTTTTATACAGTTGAAACCAAAAGTTTCCATACACTATATAAAAAGACACCTGTGCAGGTTTTTCTCAATATTTGACATGAAATCAGAATAAACCTTTCCCGTTTTAGGTCAATTAGGATTACCATAATTTTTAATATTTGCCAAATGCCAGAATAATGAGAGAGAGAGAATGTTTTAAGGCATTTTTATTGCTTACTGCAAAGACAAAAGTTTACATACATTTCATTAGTATTTTGTATCATTGCCCTTAAACTGAATGACTTGGGTCAAACATTTGGGATATCTTTCCACAAGCTTCTCACAATAGTTGGTCGGAATTTGGGCCCATTCCTACTGACAAAACTGTTGTAACTGATCCAGGTTTGTAGGTTGCCTTGCTCACACCTGCCTTTTTAGCTTTGCCCATAAATTTTCAATAGGATTGAGATCAGGGCTTTGTGATGGCCACTCTAAAACATTGACTTTGTTATCCTTAAGCCACTTTGTTACCATTTTGGCGGTATGCTTTGGGTCATTGTCCATTTCGAAGACCCATTTCCGCCCCAGCTTTAACTTCCTGGCTGATGTCTTCAGATGTTGCTTCAGTATTGCCACATAATCTTCTTTTCTCATGATGCCCTCTATTTTGTAAAGTGCACCAGTCCCTCCTGCAGTAAAACAACCCCGCAACATTAAGCTGCCACTCCCGTGTTTCAAAGTTGGGATGGTGTTTTTAGGTTTCCAAGCTTCTCCCTTTTTCCACCCTTTTTCATCCAAACTTAACAATGGTCATTATGCCCAAAAAGTTAAATTTTAGTTTCATCAGACCACAGGACATGTCTCTGAAAAATAAAGCCTTTGTTCCTGTGTGCATTTGCAAACATTAATCTGTCTTTTTTATGTTTCTTTTGTAGTAATGGCTTATTTCTGGCAGAGTGGCCTTTCAGCCCATGTTGATACAGTACTTGTTTCACTGTGCATATTGACACAATCTTACCAGCTTCTGCCAGCATCTTCACAAGGTCTTTTGCTTTTGTCCTTGGGTTGATATGCACATGTCAGACCAAAGCATGTTCATCTCTGGGACACAGAACCCGTCTCCTTCCTGAGCAGTATGATGGCTGGACATTGCCATCTTGTTTGTACTTGCATATACAGTTGTGCTCAAAAGTTTACATACCCCGGCAGAATTTTTCCTTTCTTGGCCTTGTTTCAGACATTATGAATGATAACAAAACACTTTTTCTCTACTCATGGTTATTGGTTGGGTGAAGCCATTTATTGTCAAACTACTGTGTTTTCTCTTTTTAAATCTTAATGACAAACAAAAACATTGATGTCACGTGATACCTGTGAGCGGCCAGTGGTAGCGCCGCTCACAGGCAAGAAGGACAGCAGCAGGTAATTAGAAAAACACTTAGGGGCACAGGGTCCATCAATTGGGGATTAATAAAAAGTAGTGGCCAACTCCTATAGTGTATGTAAACTTTTGACTTTGCAGTAAGTAATAAAAATGCCTTAAAACATTCTCTCTCTCTCATTATTCTGGCATTTGACAAATATGAAACATTATGGTAATCCTAATTTACCTAAAACGGGAAAGGATTATTCTGATTTCATGTCAGATATTGAGAAAAACATGCATATGTGTCTTTTTATATAGTGTATGTAAACTTCTGGTTTCAAATGTACTTACCCTGCATCACCGCAGGAGGATTCTTCTTTCTTATATGGCTTCTGCAGCTCTGACCTGGGCGGCTCCATGCGATGTCTCCATTGTGATTCTTCCAACAGCAGACCCGGTGAGCTGACTTTCCCCTCCCCCGCTCCCTTCTTACTTAAATAAGATGCCTGACTTCTTTCTTAATGGAAAAAAAAATCTTCTTGAGAAGAAAAACTTCTTGGGCATGTAGAGTCCATTATGAAACCAAGGAAGACTTCAGACTCGGTGTAACCGCCATCTGTTTCTTTGTTTAATTTATCCTAAAATTGGATCAAAGTACTTACATTTTTCTCCTCCAGTATGAAAGGACCTAAGCCTTCTATGTGTGGAACGTATAGAGAAGCACTCACTGGCTTTTGATGTATTAGCAGTCTTGAGTTTATTAGCTTCCTGTTTCATATCTGAAGTCTAAGTATAGGTACAAAACTGGACATAACTTTTCTTGAAAAAGTATTCTTACCCCGTGAATACCCATAAACCTAAATGTATTTTATTGGGATTTTATGTGATATAACAACACAAAGTAACAAGTATTTGTGAAATGTAATGGGAATGATACATGGTTTCCTAAATATTTTAAAAATATAAATCTGAAAATTGTGACTTGCATTTGTATTCAGCCCCCTGTAGTCTGATACCCCTAAATAAAATCCATCCAATTGCCCCAGAAGTCAAATGATTAGTAAATTAAGTTCACCTGTGTGTAATTTATAACTACAGCTGTTCTGTGAAGGCCTCAGATGTTTGTTTGTTTGAGAACACTAGTGATCCATCAGCATCAAGAAAACCAAAGAACACACCAGGCAGGTCAGGGATAAAGTTGTGGAGAAGTGTAAAGCAGAGTCGGGTGATAAAACTAGCCCAAGCTCTGAACAGCTCACAGAGCACTGTTTAATCCATCATTCAAAAAATGGAAGGAGTATGGCACAACTCCAAACCTACCAATACATGGCTGCCTACCTAAACTCACATCCCAAGGAAGGAGAGCACTAATTAGAGAAGCAGCCAAGAGGCCCATGGTTGCTCTGGAGGAGCTGCAGAGACCATAGCTCAAGTGGGAGAATCTGCCCACAGAACAACTATTAGCTGTATACTGCACAAATCTGGCCCTTATGGAAGAGTGGCAAGAATAAAGCCATTTTTTAAAACAAGCCATAAGAAGACCCTTTTGCAGTTTGCAAAAAAGCCATATAGGGGACACAGCGAGCATGTGGAAGAAGGTGCTCTGGTCAGATGAGACCAAAGTAGAACTTTTTGGGCAAATGCAAACACTATGTGTGGCGGAAAACTAACACTGCACGTCATGCTGAAAACAACATCTCCACCGACAAACATGGTGGTGGCAGCATCATGCTGTGGGGATACTTTTCTTCAGTAGGGACAGAGAAGCTGGTCAGAGTTGATGGGAGGATGGATGAAGCTAAATACAGGGCAATCCTGGAGGAAATCCTGTTAGAGGCGGCAAAAGACTTGAGACTGAGGTGTAGGCTCACCTTCCAGCAGGACAATCATCCTAAACATACTGCCAGAGCTACAATGGATGGTTTACATCAGTGTTTCCCACACTCTAGTCCTCACAGCCCAGCTCGGGACATGTCATGTTTTCAGGATTTCCTTCGTATTGTACAGGTGATTTAATTATTATTAAGGCATCAGAAACTGCCACAAGTTCTCTCACCTGTGCAATACTAAGGAAATCCTGAAAAAATGATGTGTTGGGGGGGCCGAGAGGATGGGGTTTGGAAACATTGGTTTTGATCAAAGCATACGTATTCATGTGTTTGAATGCTTCAGTCCAGACCTAAATCCCATTGAGAATCTGCGGCAAGACATCAAAATTGCTGTTCACAGGCACCTCTATCCAAACTCACTGAGCTACTGTAGAGCGAGGGTGCTAAGAAGAAGAGGCAAAAATTCCAATTTGTAGATGTGCAAAGCTGATAGAGACATATCCAAAAGACTTGCAACAGTAATTGCCTCAGAGGGGCTGAATACAAATGCATGTCACAATTTTCAGATTTATATTTTTAAAATAATTAGAAAACCATGTATCATTTCCTTTACACGTCACAAATACTTGCTACTTTGTGTTGTTATATCACATAAAATCTCAATAAAATACATTTAAGTTTATAGGTGTAACGTGGAAAAGTTCATGGGGCATGAATACTTTTTCAAGGCACTGTATGTCAGAGTCATAATCATAAGAGACTGTGGGGAGCCCACTGTCAATCAGCATGACGTCTGCAGTGACCCACCATGGAAGAAGCAGAGCAACTTTGTTGACGAGAGGTGAAGTGAGGCAGGGGAATGGCTGGCTGAGCTGACACAAATCGTCCCCTTGCAGAGCAGGGAGGTAGTTAGCAACTACCTGCCTTTTTGGTATTACCCGCATACACAAAAATAACACAGATCTACAGGGGTAAAAAAGTATAGACTTTCGATCAGTGAACTCAGTAAAAATATCGAAAAAATTCCATCACGTCACGTACAGGTTTTTCACAAACACTGACTCTATAGGCTTTTTCTTGCACCATACTTTGACCTTTTTGTGTGACCTTTGGTGGATGATTTTGGTGTCATTAGATTAGTTAGAAATTAATAGACGCTGTGCTGCGATTGGCTGCTGTGGGCAGAGAAGATTTTCTTAACCCAGCTTCCAAAGAGTGTGGTGGTGTCCACAGCATCCAATCATAGCTCAGCTTTCATTTTACCTCAGCAGTATAAGAAATGAAAGCTGTGCTGTAATTGGTTGTTATGGGCCGTAAAGGCAGCTTTTTTTAGGCACAGCTCATAACAGTGTGGTGGTGTCCAGAGCAACCAATCAGAGCACAGCTTTCATTTTACCTCAGCAGTATAAGAACTGGAAGCTGCACTGTGATTGGTTGCTATGGGAAGCAAACGCAGATTTTCTTTTAGACAGAGTTCATAAGAGTGTGGTGGTGCGCTGCTTACCACCATTCCTTTCAGCATTTAGTGGTTGTGGTGGACTAAGCTTCTGTTTCTAACAGCGTGATTAAAATGGCTACAAGGGGTTGTCGAAATTCACTCAACAACTTTGTTTTGTAGTGAAGAAACAGCGAAGGAACATTGAGGACTTTGTTAGGAAAATGTATTATACATACTTTGGTGTAAAATTAGGTGATCAGGACATGTCGAGGGCTCCATGTGTAGTGTGTTCGACAATGGTATAAAGGGAAGAAAGAGAGCTTTCATTATAGCGTGTCTATGATCTGGAGGGAACCGCAAAATCATAGTGATGACTGCTACTTTTGTACTTGCAACGTGGAGGGATTCAACCTTAAGAATAAAAATGAAATTATATACCCGGACCTCCCCTTAGCGATTCGCGCTGTGCCTCACAGTCCAAGAATACCTGTCCCTTCAAATCTGGAATTTGAAGATACACCTGATTCAGAAGATTTAGAACATGAATTGCAGGATTCTGACGAATACTTTCACCCTGGTCCCAACGAGCCACAGCTTTTTTTTTACAACTCAAATTAAATGATTTAGTCAAGACTTGGACCTTCCTAAAGATTCTGCAGAACTTTTAGGCTCTAGACGAAAGGAAAATAATCCGCTAGCTCCTGGTACCAGTTTTTATGGTGCAGAAGCAGAGAAAAGGAATTCCTTACATACTTTTCTCAAGATGGTGCTCTGGTGTATTGCAGGGATGTTACTGAGCTGATGGAAAAATTTAACATTGAGTACAATATGATAGAGTAGAGACTATTTATTGATTCATCGAAAAAAAAAAGTCTGAAAATTGTGCTGCAGCAAGTATGCTTCTGTGCCTAAAAAAAAGTTAGACTTTATTCTCAAGAAACGTAACTACGAGGATCAAGGCTAGTCAATATGTGATGATCTGAAATTCCTTTTCGCTTTTTGGGCAGCAAGGAAGAAGCACAAAGTACCCATGCCTTTTGTGTGAATGGAACAGCCAGGATGGGGCTCATCACTGGCACCAAAAAAGTTGGCCAACATGAACATCTTTGCAACCTGGACTCAGGAACATTGTTGCAGAAAGTTTAGTTGATCCCTCTAAAGTTCTCTTGTCACTACTCCACATTAAGCTTGGAATGATGAAGCAGTTTATGGAAGCTTTACTGAAAGAAGGAGATACTTTTAAGTACCTGTGTACCAAGTTTCAGAGACTGTCCGAAGCAATACTAATGGAAGGCATTTTTGTGGATGCAGATATTCGGAATTCATGAAGGACAATGTGTTCTAAACAAAAATGAAAGCTGTTGAGAAAAGGGCTTGGGATTCTTTTAAAAAAGTCATGAAGAAATTTCTAGGTAACAACAAACATTCAAAATTTAAGTCAATTGTGGAGAACATGCTGAAACGTTTCATAGCTTTGGGTTGTCTGATGAATTTGAAGTTACATTTTTTACATTCCGATTTGGACTACTTTCCTGATAACGTTGGTGCTGTTAGCGAAAAGCAAGGAGAAAGATTTAATCAGGATATCAAGGAGATGGAACGTAAACATGATGGGGGACTACTGCTGGATGCTTCACAGAGAAGATCCGCAGGCCTTCTATAAGAGAAAAGGTATCAAGAGAAGCTTTGAAGAGAATAGGAAAAAGGCGCAAGAATTAACTTCCAATAAAGTTGCAGAATTAATATTCAATACATTTTTATATATAATATTGTGTATGTTTTTGGCTACAATAAAGATTTTTCTTGTTTATCTCATTTGTACGTAATTTCACGCACGTTTTGTACAAAAATCCATGCGTCATGGTTAAAAATAGAAGTATTTTTTTTAAATCAGGGCATAAGAAAACATAGGAATTAGTCATTGGATTTGAAAAAAATGTCATAAACCCAAATTTTGCATACCTCTGTATTAAAAGTTCTGAATAACCCCTAGACAACTAAGTAATTATTTATTTCTGAATTTTTTTCTACTTGTTCCAAGAGTCATAACTTTTTTATTTTTCAGTCGACATAGCCATATTAGGGCTTATTTTTTATTTTAGTTCTTAAACCAAAGCCAGGGATGAATGCAAAGAAGAGAAATGTGATTCCTTCTAATAAGCTTTACATAAATTTTATTTACATGTCTACTATAAAATAAAAACCTACATCGAAACTGCATGTATGAATGCAGCTTATTTTCTATTGTTGCTCATATTTACAACATGGGTTTCTTACCCATGATAATTTACAAGTCCACCTTTATAGAATAAAGGGGAGAAATTCACATGTAAAGTGCCATGGAATAAATGGCGCTATAATAATAAATAATAATATGCTCAGACAACTCTCCACTGCTTCTCCTCACCTAAGTAGCAAATGTTCTCTGGCTTTTACATATACAAAGTGTTGCAAGGGACCCCTAAAAAAAAATGGAGCTCTTATAGATAAGTGTTCCACTACCATACCTTCATATATCTTATGGATATACTATTAAAGCCTAATGACAGCATACCCCTTTAATGTAGGGACTTCAAATTTTACTTGCTCTTCTTTCTACACGGAACGCGTTCTAATCCATATGTACTTCCCATAAATTCCTGAACTTTAAAATCTTTATTTTTTTTAATAATCAAGCTTCGAGTTAAAGCCATATGTAATCTATAATGTGAATTCGGCCTTAACCCCTTCACCCTGGGCCATTTTTCGTTTTTTTGTTTTATCCTGCCCTTCTACCAAAGGCTATAACTTTATTTATATTTACATCAATATAGCCATATGAGGGTTGTTTTTTGCAGGACGAGTTGTAGTTTTGAATGGCACCGTTAATTTTATAACAGTGTACCGGAAAACTGTAAAAAAAAAAGTGCAGTGAAATTGCAAAAAATGTGCGGTTCCACAATTGTTTTTTTTTTTTTCTAACCTGCTCACTATATGGTAAACCTAACTTGGCATTATGATTACCCAGGTTAGTATGAGTGTACAGATGCCAAACATGTATAGTTTATTTTTTATTTCAGTGATGAAGAAAAATTCCGAAATTTTTTATTGAAAAAAGTTTTATGTGTTTGCCGCCATTTTATGAGACCCTTAGCGTTTCTATTTTTTGGGATCTAGAGCTGTGTGAGAGCTTACTTTTTGCACCCAAAGCTGACTTTTTTATTAATACCATTTGGGGATAGATACAATGTTTTGATCGTCTCTTATTCCATTTGATTGCAATGTTGCGGTGGGCAAAAAAATTAATTCTGATGTTTAAATTTATTTCTTGTTTTACGCCATTTACCGATCTGTTTAATTAATTTTATATTTTGATAGCTCGGACATTTCTGAACACAGCGATACCAAATATGTGTATTTTTATTGTTTTATTTTCAATGGGGCCAAAGGGGGGTGATTTTGAACTTGTGTTTTTCTCATATTTTTAAAAACTTTTTTGTTTGTTTTTTTACACTTTTTACTTTATTTGATAGTCTCCTTAGGAGACTTGAAGCAGTCCTACTGTCCCAGCACATTAGGGCTTTGTCTCCTCTCACTTCTGTGTGATGCCATCACTCCGAAGCTCCTCCTCCTCAGGGGCGGCATCTCTCTGCTCACTCTTACAATAAAATAAATAAACAATTTACTTCTTCTCTGGTCTCCGTGGCAATGGAACCCATGACCTCGATCTTTGCTGGCAGCAGCTAAAGCTATGAGCCACAATATTATTATTTAGCATAGGAGAATTTGGTATACTTGAAGCTGCATTGCAGGCAGATTATATTGGTATATAGAGATGCATGTGTACATAGCAGAGTATTTCTATGTCCCTGTATTTTAAAGTTGAAGAAAAAGTCAGATTTTTTTGTTCCTATAAAAGTACTAAAAAAGAATGAAAAACAATTATTTCTTGTGATCTGGTCTTCCTGGAAATTGAACCCACAACCTCTATCATTGGAGGCAGTAGCTAAACCTATAAGTCACAGCCTGCACTGACAAGTATGGGAGAATTTTATAATATTGAAGTTGCATTACAGCCACCATACCCACAGACAGATTATCCTGATACATAGAGATACATCTGTACATAGCAGTGCATTGTTATGTCCCAGTATTCTAATGGGAACATAAAAGTTACATTTTTTTTCTTCCCTAAAAATTACGAAATACAATTACAAAAATGTAATTTTTAATGCGCTTTTTTTTTTTTTTTTTTAAAGAAAAGAATTAAACATTGAAAATCAGCAAATAACACAGACATACTTGTTATCCATGCAATCGTAATTACCCGCCAAACATAGCGATCAGATTATTTACCATGATCGGTTATTGGCGTAAAAAAAAAATGGTGTGACTGATTTTTTTTTCTATTAAATTCATAAAAAAATGTAATAAAAATGTAACGCCGAGGCAGTGTTCACACTTAGCATAAATGCTCTTTTTTTTTTCTGCAGGTGTCAGCACCACATGACGCAATAACAATATTCTCTGATTATTGCGTGTTTGCTGCATTTCTTTTATGCATTTTCCCCTCTTATTTGATGCATTTTTGGCTCAGATGTGAAGCAGCATTTTTTTAATATATAATTATTATTGAATGTTTTACCACAAAGTATAATACAACACCAACAGAAATGACAACCCAGATCCAAGTCGCAGACTTGGTAGATAGCAAAACTAATAAAAGAAATCCATAACAAACAATTACAGAAATAAAAAGCCATCATCTAAGAAAGAGAAAATCCCTGATCCCTTTTCTTCTTTACTAGAAATGCGGAGTTGGCCTAGGTTATCTTTGAGATCCTCCAAGATGTACCACGCAGTGTTAATGAAAGGAGTTACAGAATTTTTTTTTCTTCTGGAGAGCAAAATTTTACAATAAATTGTTTCCACTTCAAGAGAAATTTACCTGCTTGTGACTTCTTATTACTGACTGCGTCTCGCTTTTCAACTAACCTCCATATAATGTTTCATTTGTGCAATTAACTCTGGGATGGAGGGAGTATCAGATTCCAGCCAGAGTTTAAAGGGGTTGTCCACTACTTGGACAACCCTTTCTTGATCTAAATGTTTGTCCCTGATAAAATAAAAAAGCCTATACTCCTCTCTCGTGCTGGCACCGTTCCAGTGGTGTTGGCACTCGCGATCTCGGGGCTCTCGTGCGGTTCTTGTGATACGTGAGCTGTTCCCGCCTTCAGACAAATCGAACATGAAGAGGAAGTCCGAAGTCCGGGCTACAGCTGATCTTGGACTTCCTCTTCATGTTCAATTCGACAGGAGGCGGATCCAGCGCTGATTGGGCGCTGGACTCACGTGTCAAAACAACAGCACGGGAGCCCCGGGGAGAGCAAGTGCTGACACTGCGGGAACGGCACCAGCACGGGAGGTGAGCATAAGCTTTTTTATTTTATCCAGGCCAAGCATGGACAAGGCGTTGTCAAGGTAGTGGACAGCTTCTTTAAGTATTAGTTTTTTTTTACTAATAGCGGTAAAGTGTGTATCAGTTTGGAGGGCCCTTGAATTGGTTGTTTTCGATATCCGAGCTGGACCAGTAGTGTAAAAGAGCTAATTGGGGGATTAAAGAGTGAATAGAGCCCTTGAAACCAATTTCCAAAAGGAGACTAAGTTGGGGCAAAGCCAAAGACCATGGGATAAGTCAGACTCTGGGAGGTGACACTTGAGACATGCAGTTGAAAGAGAATCTTTTTTGGGAATATTGAAGATATAAATCGCCCCGTGATTAATTTTAAAGAGATTGCCCACTACAATAAATAATGCCCCCTTAGATTTAAACAGCCCTGTCTATCAGGGGGGTGCCTGCGACTGGGTCACGCCTCTGGGTTCCCGGAACTTGACATCAGCGGATGTCAGAGCAGGCTGCAGCCGGGGTCACGCGATGCCCAGTGAGCGCCGCTCACAGGCACTTATAACAGAAGATTAAAAAAAAAATTGTTTCCAAAGTTTAAATCAATGTAGGTATTATTTATTGTACTGAACAACCTCTTTAAATTGCTTCTCTCTCCAAGATTCGCAAATAATTCTCTCCCTGAATGAAGCCTAGCACACTCTTACTTTGGTAGAAATATCATAGTAACATAGTTTTTAAGGTTGAAGGAAGACTAAGTCCATCTAGTTCAACCCATAGCCTAACATGTTGATCCAGAGGAAGGCAAAAAAAAACCCATGTGGTAAACACTAAGCTCCACATTGGGGAAAAAAATTCCTTCCCGACTCCATACGACAATCAGACTAGTTCCCTGGATCAACGCCCTATCAAGGAATCTAGTATATATAACCTGTAATATTATACTTTTCAAGAAAGGCATCCAGGCCCTTCTTAAATTTTAATAGTGAATCACTCATTACAACATCATGCGGCAGAGAGTTCCATAGTCTCACCGCTCTGACAGTAAAGAATCCGCGTCTGTGATTATGATTAAACCTTCTTTCCTCCAGTATCATCCAGTATCTTCTTCCAGTATTTATAGAAGATGTCAGGGTGAATCCCCTGCAGGTTAGGTTTCATCAGGGCATAAAGTGTTGATATTGAGTGGGAATGTGTTTGAGATAAAAGTTTGGAGTCTAGCTCATTTTGTATAGTATCAAAAATGACCTCTCGTAGGTTGGTCATTATGGAGAGTCTGATTTGTTCAAACTGAAAACAATGGGACTGAGGAAGGTTATATTTTCCTAGACATTCGGTACATGTCAACCATCTAGGTTCATTTGGGTGGATGTCAATATGTTTGAGTAACATTGGGAGGGTTTGTAGTTGATACATAAGGTTAGTGACGCGCCCCCTGGGCCGTGGGGTACTCGGCAGCCGGGCCTCTGTGGATGCCGATGGGGAATATCACGGTGGCTGGCCCGGTCCGTGACCCAGGGCGGTCAGTAAAAAAAGGGGAATATTTATAGGGGATTTGGAAAGTTCGTGACGCCACCTGTGGAATGAGGCCAAAGGGAGCCGCCGCTGTGGAGCAGTCCTCTGGAGCTGGTGTTACGGCAGCAGGGATGGTGTGGCTCTCCACAGGTAGAGCTAGCTCCAGGGCACTGTAGGATGTGCAAAGTTGCGCTGGGCGTTGTAGTGCCGTGAGGGAGAGATGGCGCAGATGAAAGAAGGGGACGGAGGCAGTGCGGTGCAGTCATCCGGGTTTTTTTACTCTCAGTTCTTATGACAGTTCCACTGGTGCACTGTACAGTTGTCGGCCTCCCACGTCGCGCTGCGTTCACCAGGCAGGGGTTCAGCTCTTCCTCAGGCAGACCAGGTGTACCTGACAGAACCCCACTTTCTCGTGTTCCTAACTAGACCGTCTTCACGCTGGGTCTTTCTCCCTCCTGCCCTGCGCTTCCCACTCTCAATCCAGCTCGGGTGCTCTGAAGTTCCTCCTGTCTTGTCGGAGTTCCCAGACCTGCTTGATCCTCACGGTGATTAGAATGAGGCTTCAGCAACTGACTATGTAAGCCAGAAGCCTCCGGTTTTCCCAGCCGAGATTTGGAGTTACACGGCTGGACCAGGGGCTGGTCCCCTTCTTGCGGCCTACGATCCCTCTGTCTTCTGACAGATGTGGGGCGTACGGGTGCCTTCCTGCACTCGCCGTACACCCTAGGATCCCTTCTTAGAATGGAGCGTACTCCTCTGCTCCCCACCTGGGCCTCTAGGACTGGGCCCTACTTGTGGAGCAGAGCTCCTCAAGAGACTCTGCTCCCTGAGTGTTCACCACTGACTCCTCTACTCAACTCTCCTGCCACTCTAAGATGGCTTCCCCTTATATATCTCACTCACAGTGCTCCCCTAAACTACTTCCTCCACCCACACCCACTACTGGTTCCCCCCACCCTTTGGGTTCCCCCCACTCCAGCCAGGGTCAGGGCTCAGCAGGAAAACACATTGCATCTTGCCCTTCCAGCCGGCCTGGAGCAGTGTAGTGTTGGATGCAGGTGTTGGGGTTCCGGGCAGCACTCCCTCCTGACCTGAGAGAAGGGGATACCACACCTCTGGGTGAGGTGCAGTACCTCTGTGGCGACTGAGCCCTCAGGGGCGCCACATTAGCCATGCTTATCATTTTGATAAGATGAGCCCAACCCATCAGGGAAAGTGGCAAGTCATGTCAAGACTTTAGTTGATCAATAATTTTCTTTATTAGTGGAGAATAGTGTAGGGAACATACAGTGGGTACGTAAAGTATTCCGACCCCTTTAAATTTTTCATTCTGATCATTGCAGCCATTTGGTAAATTCTAAAAGTTCATTTTTTTCTCATTAAAGTACACTCTGCACCCCATCTTGACTGAAAAAAACCCAGAAATTTAGAAATTTTTGCAAATTTACTAAAAAAGAAAAACTGAAATATCACATGGTCATAAGTATTCAGACCATTTGCTCAGTATTGAGTAGAAGCACCCTTTTGAGCTAGTACAGCCATGAGTCTTGGGAATGATGCAACAAGTTTTTCACACCTGGATTTGGGGATCCTCTGCCATTCTTCCTTGCAGATCCCCTCCAGTTCTGTTAGGTTGAATGGTGAACGATTGATGGACGGCCATTTTCAGGTCTCTCCAGAGATGCTCAATTGGCTTTAGGTCAGGGCTCTAGCTGGGCCAGTGAAGAATGGTCACAGAGTTGTTCTGAAGCCACTCCTTTGTTATTTTAGCTGTGTGCTTAGGGTCATTGTCTTGTTGGAAGGTGAACCTTCGGCCAAGTCTGAGGTCCAGAGCACTCTGGAAGAGGTTTTCATCCAGGATATCTCTGTACTTGGCTGCATTCATGTTTCCTTCAATTGCAACCAGTTGTCCTGACCCTGCAGCTGAAAAACACCCCCATAGCATGATGCTGCCACCACCATGTTTCACTGTTGGGATTGTATTGGGCAGGTGATGAGCAGTGCCTGGTTTTCTCCACACATACCGCTTAGAATTATCAGCAAAAAGTTCTATCTTCGTCTCATCAGACCAGAGAATCTTATTTTTCATAGTCTGGGAGTCCTTCATGTGTTTTTGAGCAAACTCTATGCGGGCTTTCATATGTCTTGCACTGAGGAGAGGCTTCAGTCGGTCCAATCTGGCTTAAAGGCCCGACTAGTGGAGGGCTACAGTGATAGTTGACTTTGTGGAACTTTCTCCCACCTCCCTACTGCATCTCTGGAGCTCAGCCACAGTGATCTTGGGGTTCTACTTTACCTCTCTCACCAAGGCTCTTCTCCCACGATTGCTCAGTTTGGCTGGACAGCCAGGTCTAGGCAGATTTCTTGTGGTCCCAAGCCAAGCTTCTTCCATTTAAGGATTATGGAGGCCACTGTGCTCTTAGGAACCTTGAGTAATGCAGAAATTCTTTTGTAACCTTGGCTAGATCTGTGCCTTGCCACAATTCTGTCTCTGAGCTCCTTGGGCAGTCCCTTTGAGCTCATGATTCTCATTTGGTCTGACATGCACTGTGAGATGTGAGGTCTTATATAGAAAGGTGTGTGTCTTTCCAAATCAAGTCCTATCAGTTTAATTAAACACAGCTGGACTCCAATGAAGGAGTAAAACCATCTCAAGGAGAATTTCAAGGAAATGGACAGCATGTGACTTAAATATGAGTGTCTGAGCAAAGGGTCTGAATACTTATAACCATGTGATATTTCAGTTTTTCTTTTTTAATAAATTTGCAAAAATTTCTACATTTGTTTTTTTTTCAGTCAAGATGGGGTGCAGAGTGTACTTTAATGAGAAAAAAAAATGAACTTTTTAGAATTTACCAAATGGCTGCAATGAAACAAAGAGTGAAAAATTTAAAGGGGTCTGAATACTTTCTGTACCCACTGTATCGATGAGGGTGTACGGCCAATTTTGATACTTAAATAGGTTATGAACGAGGGCGCAATGGCTATCCCTCCGAGATAAATATTTAGGAAGGCATTTTTCCCTATCTCCATTAGGGGAAGTATTTTGCATTTATTTACATTGGGGTCTATTCGGGATTTAAAATCAAAGTCTTTTTTAGAAGGTCTAAGACCCTTGGCAAATGACCTTTGGGATTAGACATAAATAATATTATGTCGTCTGCAAAAAAAAAAGGCTGCTTGAATGATTTTTTTACTAATCTGAATACCTCTAAACACATTTAGGTCTGATAAGGTACGAACCAAGGCTTCTATGGCTAAATTAAAAAGGAGATAGTGGGAAACCGTGTCTCGTGCCCTTTTCCAAAAGAAAAGATTTTGATAAGAAACCAGGGGTATACACTTGAGCTCCTCGTGAAGAATACAAATTTTGTATTTAAAGAAGGGGCCCAACAGTGACATTTTTGATAATACTTCAAACAACCATTCCCACTTTAGGATGTCAAAAGCTTTGTCCGCGTCAATTGTTATTATTGCTGGTGAGATTTTGCTATTAGAGGAAAATGTATTTTTTTCTAAGACTAGAAGGATTTTTCTGATATTTAGGGTGGCTGAACGGCCCTTTAGAAAACCCGCATGAAGCAGCGTTTTTAACGTTTCTTTAAAAGTACAGAAATGCTCTTAAAAAAATGCAACAATGTGATTTTTTTTACAAGCGTTTTTTTCAAGCTCCTCATAGAAGCCTATAGCAAAAAGTACAAAAGTGTCTTTAGACGCACTGAGTGCAGTTTTCATGAGTCACTTTTTGATCCATAGTTCAAATCACTGATCCATTATAAATCAGTGAGTGCGTGAAAAAAAAATGGATCACATACAATTACTATCACTATGTCATGAGTTCTCACGGATCCATTACAATTATTAACAAAGGAAATAGTATTTGGATTTCTGTTATTTTTTAAGTTGTTCATATAAAAAGCTGTCTATCATAAGGATGTAAAAACAGACATACAGATTGCACATGGATGTAAAAGGTGATCATATAGATTGCATACAGGGGATAATACGGATGAAACATCATCGCTTTTTTCTGGATGAAAAACTGACATTTTTGCATGCGCTCGTCTGACCCCGGCCTAAGTAAGCATGTTTCCACAAGTGAGCAGGCATGAGTCCACTGTCATGCAGATATTCAATCAACTGCATATACAGTTAGGTCCATATATATTTGGACAGAGACAACATTTTTCTAATTTTGGTTCTAGACATTACCATAATGAATTTTAAACAAAACAATTCAGATGCAGTTGAAGTTCGGACTTTCAGCTTTCATTTGAGGGTATCCACATTAAAATTGGATGAAGGGTTTAGGAGTTTCAGCTCCTTAACATGTGCCACCCTGGTTTTAAAGGGACCAAAAGTAATTGGACAGATTAAATAATTGTAAATAAAATGTTCATTTCTAGTACTTGGTTGAAAATGACTGCCTGAAGTCTTGAACTCATGGACATCACCAGACGCTGTGTTTCCTCCTTTTTGATGCTCTGCCAGGCCTTCACTGCGGTGGTTTTCAGTTGCTGTTTGTTTGTGGGCCTTTCTGTCTGACGTTTAGTCTTTAACAAGTGAAATGCATGCTCAATTGGGTTGAGACCAGGTGACTGACTTGGCCATTCAAGAATATTCCACTTCTTTGCTTTAATAAACTCCTGGGTTGCTTTGGCTTTATGTTTTGGGTCATTGTCCATCTGTAGTATGAAACGACGACCAATCAGTTTGGCTGCATTTGGCTGGATCTGAGCACACAGTATGGCTCTGAATACATCAGAATTCATTCGGCTGGTTCTGTCCTGTGTCACATCATCAATAAACACTAGTGACCCAGTGCCACTGGCAGCCATGCATGCCCAAGCCATCACACTGCCTCCGCCGTGTTTTACAGATGATGTGGTATGCTTTGGATCATGAGCTGTACCACACCTTTGCCATACTTTTCTCTTTCCATCATTCTGGTAGAGGTTGATCTTGGTTTCATCTGTCCAAAGAATGTTCTTCCAGAACTGTGCTGGCTTTTTTAGATGTTTTTTTTAGCAAAGTCCAGTCTAGCCTTTTTATTCTTGATGCTTATGAGTGGCTTGCACCGTGCAGTGAATCCTCTGTATTTACTTTCATGCAGTCTTCTCTTTATGGTAGATTTGGATATTGATACGCCTACCTCCTGGAGAGTGTTGTTCACTTGGTTGGCTGTTGTGAAGGGGTTTCTCTTCACCATGGAGATTATTCTGCGATCATCCACCACTGTTGTCTTCTGTGGGCGCCCAGGTCTTTTTGCATAGATGAGTTCACCAGTGCTTTCTTTCTCTCTCAGGATGTACCAAACTGTAGATTTTGCCACTCCTAATATTGTAGCAATTTCTCGGATGGGTTTTTTCTGTTTTTGCTGTTTCACCTGCATGGAGAGCTCCTTTGACCGCATGTTTACTTCACAGCAAAACCTTCCAAATGCAAGCACCACAACTCAAATCAACTCCAGGCCTTTTATCTGCTTGAGAATGACATAACGAAGGGATTGCCCACACCTGTCCAAGAAATAGCTTTGGAGTCAATTGTCCAATTACTTTTGGTCCCTTTAAAAACAGGGTGGCACATGTTAAGGAGCTGAAACTCCTAAACCCTTCATCCAATTTTAATGTGGATACCCTCAAATGAAAGCTGAAAGTCTGAACTTCAACTGCATCGGAATTGTTTTGTTTAAAATTCATTGTGGTAATGTCAAGAACAAAAATTAGAAAAATGTTGTCTCTGTCCAAATATATATGGACCTAACTGTATGTGACAGCAACATAAAAAAAAGAAAACGTTAAAGCTCCACAAATAACGGAGTGTGACAAGGCAGCTCTGTCTGATTAAACTGTATTTAAAGAAACACTCCCAAGATTTTTTTTATTCTTTAAACCTGTTTAAATGTATATATAATGTAGTGCAAGTGGATTGATATACTGTAAGGCGGCGGTGTTCACACCGTGCAGTAACTGAGGCAGTGACCCAAGCAAGTCCAACATAAACAGCTTTATTCAGCAACTCACGGGTAAACAGAAAGTCCTCCGGTTCGCAGCCGGGTTAACATAAGTCCATAAACAACGGTTGCCGTGGGCAACGGCCACGCCGGGCCGCTCAGAGCCTGACAGGTGCAGAGCCTTCCCAGGCGTGGGTTCAGCTACTCACAGGTCCGCTGAGCTTTCCTGCTATTCTCCTTGCAGGTTCCAACATAGAACAACACTAATCCTTAATGCAAGACCTGTGGCAAGAGCCACTGGAAAACCCGGGTTGGAGGGAGGAGGCCGCCCCACTGCCTTCCTGTAGCCTCCTCCAAGAAATGAAGGCCCTGCTGGGTTTTACTAATCTGCCTTAGCCAGGTAGTCTGACCAGGTCATTGCTCACCTTCATTCCTGCATTGCAGCCGCAGGTGTGTCAGTGACTGCAATGCACTCCAATGGGTTTAATAGGTCTCTGTACACATTCTGGGGATATATACCGTCCCTCGTATACGATCCCAGTCACTGCCTCACAATACTTACCAATCTCCTTCATCCCGTTTCCAACACCACTCCGCTCTTCTTCTCACGTGACTGAAATACCAACTTGCAGGATCACACTGGAGTTAACGTGTGACCTGTAAGTGGCTTTTTACAATAGTATAATACAAGTCTAAGCAGCATCAGAACAAGGCTCCATAGACTTACATTGTAAAAGTGACTCTACGTCATGTCAGTGAGAAGAAGAGCAGAAACCAGAGAAGACGCCGATCAATGGGTATATTAATGCAATTACACTACATTTAATACACATTTAGTCAACTTTAGGGAATAAAAAAAATGATTGCCAATGCTTCTTTAAATGACAGATTGAGAGCCCAGGTGTGCAATGAGTGCAGGTTCTGGGAGAACTACTGGTCTCAAATTATAACTATGATAACAGCAAATGTTCATTACAACATTTGTAATGATCATATCTGCCAGATCAGCACACCTCATCCACGGCCATAGAAATATCCTAAATATAACTTGAGCAAATCCCGCCCACAAGTCATTTACTGTGAATGGACTATGCTAGTCATCATTCAAAGCAGGGACGTAACGACTGCGGTCGCAGTGACCGGGCCTGGCGGGTTAGGGGCCCGCGGACGCCAGCAGGGGCCCTCGGACACATATTCAGTTGGTGTATTGCAGCACACAGACCCATTGGTTACGTGTGCAACAATACACGCTGCCGGTCAATCAGAGGGCAGAAGCTGACGTCAACATGCACATGATGGGGCACATGGCAGTGATATCATATGCTCTCATAGCACGCCAAAGTCAGCTGCCGGCTTCACAAAAGGAGGTGCGCGGCGGGGGAGCGAAGGGAAGGTATACATTTTTTATTTTTAAATCAGTGGCAATACTACTACATGGATGACTATGGTGGTGCATTATACTTTATGGATGACTATGAGCTGTACATTATACTTTATAGGATGACTGTGGGGGTGCATTATACTTCATAGGATGACTATGGGGGTGCATTATACTTGATAGGATGACTATGAGGGTGCTTATACTTGATAGGATGACTATGGGGGTGCATTATCCTTTATAGGATCACTATGGGGTGCATTATACTTGATAGGATGACTATGGGGGTGCATTATACTTCTTAGGATGACTATGGGGTGCATTATACTTTATAGGTGACTATGGGGGTGAATTATACTTTATGGATGACTATGGGGTGCATTATACTTTATGGATGACTATGGGGTGCATTATTCTTTATGCATGGCTATAGAGTGCATTATACTTTATGGATGACTATGGGCTGTGCAGTATAATATATGGAGGACTATGGGATGCATTAAACTATATGGAGGACTTTGGGGGTGCATTATACTGCTTCTATGGAGCCCCATGACTTCTATGTACGCCCCTGGTGAGTATAATAGTTTATTTTATTCTATACATTAAAGAACAGCGACTGAATGGGGGACATATTCTAAGATGGGGGACATATACCAGGATGGGGCCCAGGATAAGTGACATCTAGCAGAATGGGCGACCAGCATGGGGATAGGATGAGGGACATATAAATTTATATATAAATAATTTATTCAGGATGGGGGGTCCGGTCCAAATCTTGCACCTGGGCCCATCAGACTCTAGTTACGCCACTGATTCATAACATAGCACCCAGGAATTTCCATGGATAAAAATGTCCTTCCTAAATACTTAAGGCCGCCATGCATATTAGACTAAACTCGGTCAAACCAGCCAATTTGCCAACAATCTAATATGTATGGGTGCTCCCCGACTCGCCACTGATCCTTTGGTTCTACCTGAAAATAAGCCCCTACCAGAGGAGTCCGTCAGCGACACTCTCACAAAGAGCAAAGGAACACTCATCCATGCTGAATCTGGAGAGATAGCTGTTGGAGCTGTCTAATGCCTACTAGAACCTTTACAAGCCAAGGAAAGATGAATACGGTGGATCCAGGTCGCTGCCAAAACAGAGGTTAATCCAGGTGGTAAGTATGAAAACCTTCCAATTTATTGAAACGTGTTTTGGAGTAGAAACTACTCCTTCCTCAGGCATACCAGAAAACGAAGCTTTAACTTTTTCTTTATGTTGCTGTGACATACATGCATTTAAATGAATATCTGCGTGCCTGCTCACTTGCGGAAGCATGCTTATTTAGGCCGGGTTTAGACAAGTGTAAGCAAAAATGTATATTTTTCATCCAGAAAAAAGTGATTATGTTTCATCCGTATTGTCACCTGTATGCAATCTGTATGATCACTTTTTACAACCGTATGCAATCTGTATGTCTGTTTTTAACATCAATATGGTAATTTTTATATGAACAACTTAAAAAAATAACAGAAATCCGTGAAAACACATGACATAGCGATCGTAACTTGTATGTGATCCGTTTTTTTTTCATGCACTTACGATTTATCATGGACGAGTGATTTGAAGTATGGATCAAAGTCGTGCATACTTCAGCCCATGTGTAAAAACATTCAATGCGAAATACCATGTTGACTTTCATTGTTCTTTCTGCTGTTGGATGCTACCCATTTTGCTTAAAGACAGCACACGGATATTTAATGGCCTCAAATGAACAAGCCCTTCATCTGCAGATTTTCACAGCGGATTTCACCCTTGCAATGCAAAGGGTTCATTCATAATATAAATTTCAACATCAGAAGGAAAACTGCATAATTTGGTGTGGATGTTGATGCTGCAGAAATTCTGCAGTGCGTATACAGTGCTGCAGTGCTCTGCTCACATTGGCACTTGTGGTACTTGCTGAAACCATGACCCCAGACTGTTCCAGGTTGGCCTTCAGGTCTTTGGATGTTTGACGTGTTTTTTTTCCACCATTCGCACCAACCTTCAAAGACATCTCTTGTCAATTTTCCTCCTTCTCCCACGTCCAAGGAGCTTCTTGACGATTTCATGCTTGGCAAACTTCTTAATAACATTGCGCACTGTTGAAACTGGGATACTAAGGTATTTGGAGATGGCCTTATACCCTCTGTAAGTCTTGTGTTTGCTAATAATAGTTGTTCTGATGTCCTCAGACAGCTTCTTTGTCTTCACCATCGTGACAAAGGAACAGGGCCTACCATGTGGCTTTTTAAAACACTGAAGTCATCATTCATTGGCTAATTCATATCACATGGGCGCCGACAATTAATCACAGGAGAATCTCTTTTGTGATTTACCACAGGCGAGTCAAAATGTGTTTCCATACTAAATTAATGTAAGGGGTGCCAATACCAGTGTCATAGCAAGCTTTAGGTTTTTTGTATTTTTCCCTCCCATTGTTTATTATTTTACATTATTGTTTATCATTTGCTCTTTTGTATTTACCACGAGTCTCTATACAAAAAAACTGTTTCACTTGATTCATTTTTTTCAGGAGATATTCCACATTATGTACCCCTTTCGGACGTGGTCAGTAGTATTACGCACCACGTCGGAAAGGCCGGTTCAGCGGGGGCTCCGGCGCTGAGCCCGCACTGAACCGGGCATATGTCAGCTGATTATTACAGCTGACATGTGCCCGCAACAGCTGCGGGTGGAATCGCGATCCACCCGCGGCTGTTAAACTAGTTAAATGCCGCTGTCAATCTCTGACAGTGGCATTTAACAGCGCCGCGCCGGAAGCGCGTCACTTACCCCGGCCATCGGTGACCCCGTCACGTGATTGCGGGTCAGTGATGGGTGGGCATGACAACCCTGGGTCTGCAGCAGACCCCAGTGGTTGTCATGTAAAGATTGCTTTGAGCGCCACCTAGTGGTCGGCGCTCATAGCACAGGAGCATTTCTGCTACATAGAGGTGATCTGCTCATCACCTCTATGTAGCAGATGCGATCGGACAGTTGCTGCTTCTAGTCTCCTATGGAGACTATAGAAGCAAGCAAAAAGTGTAATAAAAAAATATAAAAGTTTAAATCACCCCCCTTTTGCCCCATTCAAAATAAAATAATAAAAAATAAACCTCACATACACATATTTGGTATCGCCGTGTTCAGAATCGCCCGATCTATCAATATAAAAAAAGAATTAATCCGATCGGTAAACGGCGTAACGAGAAAAAAATTCCAAAAGTCAGAATTGCGTTTTTTTGGTCGCCGCAACATTGCAATAAAATGCAATAACGGCCGATCAAAACATCGGATCTACCCCAAAATGGTATCAATAAAAACGTCAGCCCAGCACGCAAAAAATAAGCCCTCACTCGTAAAAAAGAACCTATACATGTTTGGTGTCTACAAACTTGTAATGACCTGGATAATAATAATTGCCGGTCAGTTTTAGCATCCAGTGAACGTGGAAAGAAAAAAACAACAACTGTGGAATTGCATTTGTTTTGCAATTTCACCGTACTTGGAATTTTTTTCCTGTTTTCCAGTACACGATATGGTAAAACTAGTAATGGCATTTAAAAATAAAACTCGTCCCGCAAAAAAATAAGCCCTCACATGGCCATATTGACAGAAAAATAAAAAGGCTATGGCTCTGGGAAGAAGGGGAGCAAAAAACGAAAACTCAAAAACGGAAAATGCTTCAGTCACGAAGGGGTTAAACTTCATGGGTGCCAATAACGATGAGCAAGACTGTATGTCCCATGTTGATGTGCATTCATTTATAAAGTGTGTATATGTATCTAGTTGAAATGTCTTATCTATCAGAAAGTTTTTAGAAACTTCACAATTTGGGTCAAAAAAGCAAGAGTGGTTTGAAAGACCACTGCATTATAGGAGAGTTTCATGAAGACTGAGTTTACTTGTGTGTACAGGGCAGCCTAAGTTTCCAGCATTTATTCGGTTGGTCTGAAATCCCAGCAAACACAGGCTGAACATACGCTGGGGAAAATCAAGAGTAAGGAAAAAGTGGAGAAGTCACCCACAGAAACCAATCAGGTACCACCTCCTTTTATAGTGACCTTTTGGGTACATGTACACATTGAGGATTGGCAGATTTTTCAGCAGCAAATACTAGAGTGTTGGCAGGAAAAACACTGCGTAAACTTCTGCGGTATTTTTACTTGTATTTTTTCCTATGCATTTGAATGGATAAAAAAACGCTGAAAGAATTGACAGGCTGCAGATTTAAAAAATAAAACAATCTGAAGGTTCAAATCTGCGAGGAAAAAATAAGCAGAGTGTGCATGAGATGTCAGAAATCTCATTCAATCCGCTGGTACTGTAAAATGCAGCGGTTCCTTTCCCCAAGAAAAACACCTGGAAAAATATGCAGCATGTGAACAAGCCCTTTGAAGAATGAATGCAACATCATTGCGTTTTATAGGCAAGCGTAAGGCTATGTGCCAACGATGCAGAAGTGAAGCAGAAAATTTCCGCAGCGTTTCTGCATGTTCTTGGCAGTAAAAACGCTTGCGGATTTTACACGCGTTTTTAAGTGTTTTTGCAGCGTTTTTACATGCGGATTTGACTTGCGTTTTTCAAATCCGCTGCGTAAAATTCCGCAGCATGTGCACAGAACATGCGGATTTTCATTAGGGATCATGGGGCACGGATTACCAAGCGTTTTTCAAGCGTTTACGCTGCGGAAATTCGGTATCAAAAACGCTTGAAAAACGCATAGTGGGCACGCAGCCTCACACTTTCTTTTTTCTGGTACTAGTTTGCATAAATTACGCTCATTGCAAACAATTCTAAAGTTATTATTTTACTAATTGAGCAATCAAACACAGATTGTGGCTATTGTAATATGGAAACAAACTTGCACTAAGTCAACCCTGTGTAAGAGGAAACTTAAAAAGCAAACAGGCTATATGAGCCTGCCTAAGGCACCGTACACATAGCAGTTCTGTGTACACAGCTGTGTGCATGGGACCTATGGCTGCATGCCTGGAGTCTCCTTAGAGAAACCTTCACATAGGCTGTGTGCCCACGATGCGTTTTTTAAGCGTTTCCGCAGCAGCATTCCGCTGCAGAAACGCTTAAAAAACGCTTGGTAGAAGGCCTGCCATGTTCCCCAATGATAATCTGCATGTGCTGTGCAAATGCTGCGGAAATTTCCGCTGCGGATTATCATTGCAGAAAAAAACGCAGCACTACGAATTATTTTGCGGAAGCGCTGCGTTTTCGCCGCCATTGACTTGCATTGGAAAGCATGGAATCCGCATCACTGCATCTGTAGATTCCATGCGTTTCAATGTGCGGATGGTACCCCAGGAAAGGAGACTCTCCTCCGGACCCGGGTACCATAGAACCTGTAAAAAAAAGAATAAAATAAAAAAGAAATATTATACTTACCTTCTGACGGCCCCCGCTGTGCTTGTCTTCGCTTGCCGGCAGCTCGCGGTGGACTGAAGGACCTGCGCTGATGTCATTTAGTCATGTGATGGCAGGTCCTTCAGTGTAGTGTACCGCGAGCTGCCGGCAAGCCGAGACGCATCGAATCAAGACACCGGGGGCCATCAGAAGGTAAGTATATATTTACTTTTTACCATTCTTTCGATCACACTATATAAATCCATGCCGGTTGCATGGATTTATATAGTGTGACCAAGTTGTTAAGCACTTTCCAAGTGATGCTAAAATCGCTTGTCAACCCGCATGCGGAAATGCATGTGAAGAACGCTTCACATCCACATGTCCCTGGCAGGAAAAACTCATGTACAATCCGCATGTACAATCCGCATGTACAATCTGCATGTGTTTTTTTCTGCCAGGGAGATGCAGAAACGCTCAGGAAAAAATCCTGAGCGTTTCTGCATCGTGGGCACATAGCCTTACACAGTTCTGTCCCTTTTTATCATACCCAATTTTGAAGTCAGCTATGACATGAAGTGAGCACGTCTTATGTAAGTAATCTGCTCACATGTCCAGTTTTCATCCGTTTGTAAGAGACCCAGTATTAAAACAAACTGGATCCGAGATAGAAATAAAAGGTGCTATTTCTGAATGGATCCTTCTTTAAAAAAACAAAAGAGAATTTCCGTTTTTACTAGAGACGTCTTAGAGGTATTCAAAGTTTCCTGGGCATGTGCAGTGCTAAAAACCAGATCCATTAACACATGGCATGACGGATGATCATCTGCTGTCATCCATTTACCATAGACTTTAATGTTAAAAATTTAATGAATCCAGTTGCTATCTGTTTTTTTTTTGGCCGAACAAAAAAGTTGTGCAGACTAAGATTCAGTACACTGAGTTACAATTCAGCTAAAAAACAAATATCAACTGGAAAGGGGGCAAAATTAACCCTTTCATGACACCTCCGTTGTTCCAGTACAGGACCATTTGTTTTCATTTTTATCATTCCAAAACGGATCCAAAAATGGAAATAAGAACTGGACATGTGAACAGAGCTTAATAAATAAGTGTGCAATTCTGTCCTGTGACGTTGTGAATAGCCAGCTCTTCTGCCACAAAAATCCATTTTCAGATGCAAAAAAGAAACACTAGACCAATTTTATTGTATGTGCGCCTGGGAATCCTGGAATATATAGGTGGCTGTGCAGCTTTATCCATTATTTATTTATGTTATTCAGTGTATATAGCGCCATTAATTCAACAGCGCTTTACAGACATTATCATCACTGTCCCCATTGGGGCTCACAATCTACATTCCCTATCAGTATGTCCTTGGAGTGTGGGAGGAAACCGGAGAACCCGGAGGAAGCCCACCCAAACACAGGGAGAACATACAAACTACTTGCATATGTTGTCCTTGGTGGGATTGAAACCTAGGACCCCAGAGCTGCAAGGTTACAGTGCTAACCACTGAGTCATTGTGCTAACCACTGAGCCACTTTAATATTTAACCACCTTCCTACTGTGGACATTTTTCTTTTCTTACTGTTGCTTATATTTCCATCTTCCAAGAGCCAGAACTTGTGTCAGGGCTCTTTCACATGTCAGTGTCTCCAGTACGTGTGGTGCCAGTTTTCACATGTGCTGGAGAAACATGAAATGAATGGGTCTGTGCACATGTCAGTGTGTTTCCACGGACCGTGTGTCTGTGGGCAAAACGTAGTGACATGTCCGTTTTTTTACACACCGCATGGGCTGCAAAACGTCCAATATACGGGCACACTGATGATACACGGATGACAGCTGTGTGCCATCAGTGTGACACGTACCGGCACCTGGGAATCAGCGGTACAGTTAGCACTGCCGGGTGCTGAAGGAATTTCTCATCATTGTCCCCTGATGGCGCTGAGATCAGCACGAGCAAGGGACAATGTTGAGAGTAGTATTCTGCTCCCACTGTCTCCAAAAAGTATAAAAATAAGAATAAATTAAAAAAAAAAAATCATTATACTCACCTGGCTGAGGCAACCGCACATGCTGAGGAGCAGAGGAGAATGACTCGCTGCAGCGAGCGCTGCCCCTGACCTGCGCCAAGCTCACTGAGTGACAGGACAATGCTCATGAGCGCAGGTCAGGGGCGGCGCTCGCTGCAGCGAGTCATTCTCCTCTGCTCCTCGGCATGTGCGGTTGCCTCAGCCAGGTGAGTATAATGATTTTTTTTTTTAAATTTATTCTTATTTCTATACTTTTTGGAGACAGTGGGAGCAGAATACTACTCTCAACATTGAACCTTGCTCGTGCTGATCTCAGCGCCATCAGGGGACAATGACGAGAGATTCCTTCAGCACCCGGGAACAGCGCTGGTACGTGTGATTCTGATGCGGCACGCGGTTGCTACACAGGTGCACACGGACACATGGACATCTCCGGTACTGATGTATCCAGTACCAGAAATATCAGGACGTGTGAAATCGGTGTTAGTTGTAGGGTGGCTTGTTTTTATTTGCAAGACAAATTGACTTTTTGAATCACACCATTTAATTTACCATATATTGAAAACTGAAAAATGTAATTGTGGGGTAGAATTTTGGAAAACATGGAGGCCCCCAAACCACGCCCATCGGACCGACCCGATTACCATGCAGCGGCGGCAGACACGTGATGAGGAGACAGAAGATGGCCGCCCTGCCCCCACTGCACACCAGCCAATCCTTTGTTGTCTTTCCTCCCAATCCTGTCCAGCTGCGCCTGCGCCGAAACTGCTCTATTCTTCTCTTCCTTCCGCTCTCACACAAGCTTGTCGAACAATACGGCGCTCCTGCTGTTCACACCCACTGTCGTCACTGGATTAAAGCGGCGAAAAGTGGCCAATTACAAGGTGGGTTTGGTTTGTTTTTATGAGTGACAGTTGTAAGGACCAATCATAAAGCGCAAAGCAAAAACTCGTAGACCAATAGGCGAAAGCAAAGCGCTGGAGTCCCCCAGGGTTAGGTTGTGGCGTGTTTCCGTCTGGTAAGCAGGAGGTTCTTATCGTGCGCGGGAGGTCGTGTGGCTGAATCTGAACATCGGGCGCTGCGCAGTAATCCGTAGGCTGACAAGGTAACGCTTCCCTACCAGCCCTCATCCGCTGGGGGAGATATGGCGGCGGGCCGCAGCGCGTCGTTTCCTGCCAGGCGGCGCTGGTTCGTAGGCCCGGGCCTAGTGTATAGCAGATGGGGCCTGCACTCGCTCTGCTCTATGCTTGGTATAGGCGGGAGTAGTGATGGCCGTCCTGTCACCCATCCGTGCCCTGCGGACAGTGTCTGCTCAGTGACAGCGGAGGGAGCGCACGGAACATGAAGGCATCTGCATCACCTCCTGCACAGGCTGGGGCTGCACGATCCACCATCCTGCTATTGTGTTCTGTGCCTCATGGGGGTGTCTTGGCAGCGATCTGCTCCTGGGGCCTTCCCTCTGCCCCCTTGATCTGCCCTG
The DNA here is from genome assembly GCF_046119375.1 of Phyllobates terribilis. NCBI lineage: Eukaryota > Metazoa > Chordata > Amphibia > Anura > Dendrobatidae > Phyllobates > Phyllobates terribilis. The sequence continues at coordinate 292,901,666 of NW_027362767.1, forward strand.
TGACGTCACCCCCACACGTTTCCCTCCCCCTGGATATGCCCCTAGGCGCGTGTTTCCCTGCCCCCCTTTACCCCTGCATCTGCCCCTAGGTGCACATTTCCCTCCCCGCCCTCCCTTTACCCCTGGATCTGCCCCTAGGCGCACGTTTCCCTCCCCGCCCTCTCTTTACCCCTGGATCTGCCCCTAGGTGCGCTTTGCCCTCCCTTTACCCCTGGATCTGCCCCTAGGTGCGCTTTGCCCTCCCTTTACCCCTGGATCTGCCCCTAGGTGCGCTTTGCCCTCCCTTTACCCCTGGATCTGCCCCTAGGTGCGCTTTGCCCTCCCTTTACCCCTGGATCTGCCCCTAGGTGCGCTTTGCCCTCCCTTTACCCCTGGATCTGCCCCTAGGCGCCCGTTTCCCTCCCCGCCCTCCCTTTACCCCTGGATCTGCCCCTAGGCGCCCGTTTCCCTCCCCGCCCTCCCTTTACCCCTGGATCTGCCCCTAGGCGCCCGTTTCCCTCCCCGCCCTCCCTTTACCCCTGGATCTGCCCCTAGGCGCCCGTTTCCCTCCCCGCCCTCCCTTTACCCCTGGATCTGCCCCTAGGCGCCCGTTTCCCTCCCCGCCCTCCCTTTACCCCTGGATCTGCCCCTAGGCGCCCGTTTCCCTCCCCGCCCTCCCTTTACCCCTGGATCTGCCCCTAGGCGCCCGTTTCCCTCCCCGCCCTCCCTTTACCCCTGGATCTGCCCCTAGGCGCCCGTTTCCCTCCCCGCCCTCCCTTTACCCCTGGATCTGCCCCTAGGCGCCCGTTTCCCTCCCCGCCCTCCCTTTACCCCTGGATCTGCCCCTAGGCGCCCGTTTCCCTCCCCGCCCTCCCTTTACCCCTGGATCTGCCCCTAGGTGCCCGTTTCCCTCCCCGCCCTCCCTTTACCCCTGGATCTGCCCCTAGGCGCCCGTTTCCCTCCCCGCCCTCCTTTTACCCCTGGATCTGCCCCTAGGCGCCCGTTTCCCTCCCCGCCCTCCCTTTGCCCCTGGATCTGCCCCTAGGCGCCCGTTTCCCTCCCCGCCCTCCCTTTGCCCCTGGATCTGCCCCTAGGCGCCCGTTTCCCTCCCCGCCCTCCCTTTGCCCTTGGATCTGCCCCTAGGCGCCCGTTTCCCTCCCCGCCCTCCCTTTGCCCCTGGATCTGCCCCTAGGCGCCCGTTTCCCTCCCCGCCCTCCCTTTGCCCCTGGATCTGCCCCTAGGCGCCCGTTTCCCTCCCCGCCCTCCCTTTGCCCCTGGATCTGCCCCTAGGCGCCCGTTTCCCTCCCCGCCCTCCCTTTGCCCCTGGATCTGCCCCTAGGCGCCCGTTTCCCTCCCCGCCCTCCCTTTGCCCCTGGATCTGCCCCTAGGCGCCCGTTTCCCTCCCCGCCCTCCCTTTGCCCCTGGATCTGCCCCTAGGCGCCCGTTTCCCTCCCCGCCCTCCCTTTGCCCCTGGATCTGCCCCTAGGCGCCCGTTTCCCTCCCCGCCCTCCCTTTGCCCCTGGATCTGCCCCTAGGCGCCCGTTTCCCTCCCCGCCCTCCCTTTGCCCCTGGATCTGCCCCTAGGCGCCCGTTTCCCTCCCCGCCCTCCCTTTGCCCCTGGATCTGCCCCTAGGCGCCCGTTTCCCTCCCCGCCCTCCCTTTGCCCCTGGATCTGCCCCTAGGCGCGCGTCGCCCCCCTCCATTTCCTGCCCCAATCTGCCATATCCATAGACCTCCAGTGGATGTATTACATAAGACTTAAAGTGCCTAGTTTACTTCACCTTTTTACCATCAAAGGTGCTTGATATACATTTTTTAAAAAAAGGCTGACAAGTCTGCTGTCTCTCTGACTGCTGAACGGTGACAGCGAGAGCTGCGCACACTGTCATGATTCCCTGGTATTCCCGGTCACGTGACCGCATGTTTGCGTAGTTGTGGTAATGTGCCCGCTAGTCTCATCCGGCTTTCTCTGTAGAATTGGATTGAGAGAAGCCTGATGAGTTTAGTCAGCACGTGACCGCAATAATTCCAATCACATATATGGGGCCAATGGATCACCTGCACCAGGAATAAGTGTCCACCTGTCCACCTCTGGGGCGTTAAACCATAAATGCTTGTATTTTGGTCTAAAAATCATTTTTGCAATTCAGTAAATTTAAAAATCTTGTCCCATTGCTTTTTGTTTCCCTTCATATTCGACTTTAAGGTGATCTATAATCATAAATCTGCTGCAAGGAGCTAAAAAAAACACGGTTAAGAGTTACAAAATCTCCCATTGGACTGTCTGAATGAGCTCACTGACAGATTCTTAGTTACCCCACTTTGCAGCCAGCATTAGACAATGCAAAACTGAGGCTGTAGAAGGCAAATGGTACAAAGTTTTTAATAAAGCCCAATGACCAAGATAATTTTTAGCCACAAATACTTGTATTTACGTAAGAAAAAAAAAAAATGCCCCAAAGGTGGACAACGCCATTACTGATAGTAGAGGCCATCACCCTCTTCATGTCTGCGCAGTAACACCACTATAGGTGAGTCTGCCCTGACTGCAGGGTGTTTGCCATATATCAGTCAGTCTAATATTTTCTATTTATTTATTTTTGTTAAATATTAGTGCGTCAGTATTGTCAGCGCCTGTCCGGCCAGAGATGGTGAAATCTTGGATGTGCTTTCCAGGTTGATTTCATAGTGGTTTTCTTTTCAGTTACTACAATGCAGGGAAATCGAGGCTTTAGAATGGAGCATCAGAACCACGCTCATAGGAAACCACAGCATAACCAGCCCCATTACATGCAGCAGGAAGCAGAAGAGCCTTCCCCCACCAATGGACAGCAGCCCCCAAACCCAAGTAAGTGTCTGCCTTCTGGACAGTGTCTGGAGGCTCCTGTAGCCCCCCCACTAAGCTTATTTAATTTTCTGTCTAGATGAAGGCGTCACCATAGATTTGCAGAGTTTCCGGAAACCAGGAGAAAAGACTTATACTCAGCGCAGCCGTCTCTTTGTGGGTAACTTGCCCTCCGATGTTACAGAAGAGGAGATGCGGAAAATGTTTGAGAAATATGGAAAAGCAGGCGAAATCTTCATCCACAAAGACAAGGGCTTTGGATTCATCCGGCTGGTGAGTAATGTTCTGTGGTGGGACACTGCATTTATTACTGCCTGTGCCCTACATGAAGAATTGTACACTGCTCGCTACGGATGGCCTCAGTGCAACATGCCGCACATCGGTCCATGGGTTAAGGGCGCTATTGTAGCTCAGCCTCATTAACTTCAGTGGCGCTGAGCTGCCATACCAGACACATCCCAAGTGCAGCTATTAGTGCTGTTTTAGGGGGAGAAAGCTGAAACTAAGCTGCACCCAAACGTTTTAATTATGGCAACACTCTGGATTTATTTTGAATGGATAGTGGAAGCTACAATTCCGGGTCATGTAATTGCCGCTTCCCCTACCCATGCCGCCATCATTTTTAGGGTCACCTTTTAGATGTGTTCACAATTGTGTTTGATGGTTTAGGTGCATATGCCAAGCCTGAATCGTCATCAGATCCACCAGCATTTGCACCACCAGGGTTACATAAATGTGTATTTAACATTCATGTAATTTCCATGATTTTTGCTTACAAAATCCATGGTTCATGATAATCGGACTCCTAAAGCCACGGATGCTTCTGTAAAGTGCACATTGGCTTTGCCATTGACACAAATCGTGTCTTGTGAACATAGCCTTAGGACACATGCAAGATGTTAATGTCTTCACAAGTTTTTTTTTGTTCAGCTACTGTGGTAATAGTAGATTGTACTGTATTTACTTTCTCTCTTTGTTCTGCCAGCACTGAAGGTACTGGTATCTTTATTTTTGTGCTTATCTTATACTTGCTTCTGTAGGAAACACGGACTCTGGCAGAGATCGCTAAGGCCGAGCTTGATAATCTTCCTCTCCGTGGAAAACAGTTGCGTGTTCGCTTTGCCTGTCACAGCGCTGCATTGTCTGTACGAAACCTTCCCCCCTTTGTATCGAATGAACTTTTGGAAGAAGCCTTCTGCATGTTTGGTCAAGTGGAGCGAGCTATAGTCATTGTGGATGATCGCGGAAGACCATCCGGTAAAGGAATCGTTGAGTTTGCATCTAAACCAGCAGCCCGGAAGGCTCTTGATCGCTGCGCTGATGGGTCTTATCTTCTTACTGCGTAAGTAGTCAAAGCAAGAGCTTAGACCAATTGATAGTCCTGTTAATAAATGTTTATTAGATGTGACAGCCAGGGCTGTGGAGTCGGTATAAAATGGACCGACCCCTAAAATATCTAATAAATTGGGTACAGTAGTTCAATGCAGTTTGTGGGGAATATTTTTTCATAAGAATTTGGGAAAGTTATGAAATGTCCTATAAATGTCTGTCTTATTCCTGATCTAAGGGTCTAGACTTTTAGCTGAGATGAATCTGTGCTACAGTAAATTTATCACTTACACATCAGCCATGTATGAGGGAGTCGGAGTCATGGGAATTGAGGAGTCGGAGGTTTGGCTTACAGACTCCACAGCCCTGGTGACAGCTCCTCTATGCACAATGATTATTAAATGGGTTGTCCAGTTTGCGTAAGTCCTCACCTAACTTTAGGATGGGTGATAACTTGCAGGCCTTTAGGTGTACCACAGCTTGGACCTATCGGTGGAATGGAGCACTTTTTTCCTCGCTACTAAATGGTGCGGTAGGTCGGATGGCCGACTTCCACTACATTGACTATGGGGCTGCTGAGAAAACCCAAGCGCACAGCTCGGTAGCCCTATAGGGAATGAGTGGAGCAACCAGCTGAGCATGTGCACTGCCGCTCCATTTTAACGGGGGTGAATGTGCCCCTGTCTCTGATCAGTGTGGGTCCCAGCAGTAGGATCTCCACCAGTCAACAAGTTATCACTTACCCTGTGGATAAATGATAATTTCACCGGACATCCCTCTTTTTAAAAAAAAAAAAAACACTTCTATTGTAGTACAAATCTCCTTTTTAACTTTTTTTTTTTTTTTTTTTTTTTTTTTTTTTTTTTTTCTTTCCTGTTGCAAGTCATGAACAGGTTGCATCTCCAGCTCCATATACTCTATGTAATACAAATATATGAGGAGCAAACAATAGGTTAAGATGTTTCATCTGATCCCACTGGCAATAATAGGACTAGAGTTCCAAGTGTGGTAGAAAGTCTTCCTTTCTTGTATAACTGGTGTTGTGGGATCTGCCCACCCGGGTGTACGGTACAGGATATTGATTGCCATCAAACACATAAGAAGCATTATAGGAACTGAGGTGGCGGATGGTTGCATATATTAAAGGGTGATTAACCATCTTTTGCTCCTTCCATCACTTCATTTTGATATTGAAGCCATTGTCTTGTTTTGCTGTGCAGCTTTCCCCGTCCTGTAACTGTGGAGCCTATGGATCAGCTCGATGATGAAGAAGGATTACCTGAGAAACTTGTTGCAAAGAATCAAGGATACCACAAGTATGTGTCCTTTTTTTTTTTCCTCCTTTTTATTGCTTACAGACCTGTCTTTCATTTATTCTGCTAAACTGACTAAAGATTTTTTTTCTATTACTTTAGGCTACAGCCACATAGTGATGTGTTGCATGACAAAAATCTATGTGCAGCTTGTCTGCGACATGCTGTCTTGTGACTATTGTATATATCTATCTGATTTTACGATAAACAGCCAAGTCACATGCAACTTGCATTGAAATCTATGGCAAGTGTCTCTTGCCAAGAAAGTCCAACATATTTGGAAACATTTGCCACTGTCACAGTATGTCGCAGGTTGTAACACCACACCACAGGAAATCATTAAATCCAGTGCTGCACTATGTCACTGCAATTTCAGTGTCAGGTGACACATTTCACAGTATATCCCTATCCTTAAAGGCGTTCTCCAAGAAATGTAATAAAATAAATACACGCTTAAATATTAAAGCGCACCTGTCAGCAGGATTGTGCTCAGTAAACTACATACTGTCAGGCGGGCGACATTACACTGATTAAAATGATACATTGGTTGATGAAATCCGTCCTGTGGTTCTTGTGTAATCTTTACTTACAGTTTGGAGATAATGATATGCTCTTGCTTCGGGGTGGCCTGTGGGGGGCGCTCTATCTGGTGCTCTGCTTATCCCCGCACTACTAGATCTATTATGTAAAATAGGAGACAGGTCAGTGAAGGATCAGTGAGCTGTCATAAGAACATACAGATGAATATGTAAGCAAAGCACCAGATAGAGCACCCCCCACAGGCCACCCCGAAGCACGAGCATATCATTATCTCCAAACTGAAAGTAAAGATTACACAAGAACCACAGGACAGATTTCATCAACCAATGTATAATTTTACTCAGTGTAACGGCGCCCACCTGACAGTGTATGTGGTTTACTGAGCACAATCCTGCTGGCAGGTGCACTTTTAAACATGTTTCCTAAATAGTTATTTAGCAAAAATTTATGCTGTATCTAGTGCACTCTGTCAGGATTTCAAAGATGGCAGCTGCTGTATATCACTGCAGCCTGTCCTAGATTTCAGAGGGCACGCAGTAGGACGGGCTGCCTGAAGCACAAGACAGACTCACTAAAACTGTCATTCCGACTGAGATGGATGTTCATTCTCAGTCACCTAAAGAAAGGGGTTTATCTTCTCCTTTACTCCGGCTCTGCTCAGTGTCCTGTCAGGTGGACTGACCAGAGGAACGTGTGTTCACCATGCCTGACCGGGGGCTGCTCTGACGTGACCTCTGTCTCGTCTCGTGCTGATGTTCACGCAGCCTGTCCTACTGCATGTCCTCTGAAATCTAGGACTGGCTACGCAGTGATATGACAATTGCCGTTTTTGAAATCCTGAGAGTGCACTAGATGAAGCATAGCTTTTTGTTAAATGTATTTAGAAAATTGTTTAATATTTAAATCTTAGTTTATTTTATTACATTTCTCGGCGAAACCCCTTCTAAGAGACCGCCTCATGGTAATCCTCTAGTTTTTCTCCACCTTATAACAGAACAATCTATGCACCTTATCAGTGATGTAATATGTTACGTGCATTCATATTGAAATGGGACCTTTTCAAGGAATATGTTCCTATTCCTAAAACTGCAGACTCCGAAATGGTAGAGTAAAGAAGTTCTCCACTACTTGGACAACTCCATCTCATCCCCCACGCTTGACCCTGATAAAATAAAAAAAAAAAGCTTATACTCACCTCCCGTGCGTGGTGCCGTTCCCGAGGTGTTGGCACTCTCTCTCCCCGAGGCTCCTTTGCGGTTGCTGTGACACATGACTCTTGCGCCCAATCAGCGCTGGTGTCACTGTCCCCACCTTGAATTGAACATGAAGAGGAAGTCAGAGATCAGCTGCAGCCCGGATTTCCTCTTCATGTTCAATTTGTCCGCAGGCGAAGACAGTGACGCCAGTGCTGATTGGGCGCCAGTGTCGCAACAACCGCACGAGAGCACCTGGACCGCGAGTGCCAACACCGCTGGAATAGCGCTGGCATGGGAGATGAGTGTAGGCTTTTATGTTTTATCGGGCCAAACATTTAGCTCAAGAAGGGGATGTCCAACTAGTGATTCAGGGGCTCTCAAGAAGATGTGTCCAGCATGTATTGTTTTGTTTTTCCTGATTGGTCTATGTTGCTGTCCTAGTGAGAGAGAGCAACCTCCTCGCTTTGCTCAGCCTGGAAGTTTCGAGTATGAATATGCCATGCGCTGGAAAGCCCTCATTGAAATGGAAAAACAGCAGCAGGATCAAGTAGACCGAAACATTAAAGAAGCCCAGGAGAAGATGGAACTGGAGATGGAGGCAGCAAGGCATGAGCACCAGGTCATGCTTATGCGGCAAGGTAAGGGTCTTCAGCACTAAATTATAGGTGACCTATTCTTGAAATAGGAGGAGGGGGATTCAACCACCCGGACCTCCATTCCTGATGGTCATTTGGCCATCCAGTATATTAGTGAGCTGTACTGGTGTGAATAGCGCTACAGCATTATTAAAGCATCAGTTTAATGAAACCATCTGTGTATATTTATATGCCTATGTTTTTTTATATATTTGTACCATGATTATCATGACAGATTTAATGAGACGCCAGGAGGAATTGCACAGGTTGGAAGAACTCCACAACCAAGATGTTCAGAAACGAAAGCAGATGGAGCTGAGGTACATCTTCCAGGTGCAGGTCATATGGTCTATAGCGTGCTAATGCTTGTTGTGGTGTTCATGCACAAACTATTCTTGCAGATATGAAGAGGAGCGTAGGAGACGTGAAGAGGAGGCACGTCGACAGCAGGAGGAAATGCTTAGGCGTCAACAGGAGGGCTTTAAGAACGCCTATCCTGATACAGTAAGTCAGGTGGTAATGTTCTATAATAGATCCTATGGGGCCTGAGTCATCAAAGCTTTCACACCAGAATTCTAGCGTAAAAGTTAAGCCTAACTCGGAGTTGTGCATAAACTTTGACTCTTGGCATCTTCACACCAGTTTTTCTCAGCTCCGCCATAATGGGTTGGATGGGAGTGTGGCAACCGCTGCCCTTAAAATTCATGTGCTATGCTACAAATCTTACTACAGCAGGGTCTGGAGTAGGATTTGTGGTGAGACACACAGAGTTGCCTCTTATCCGACACTTCTGACTCCAGCATGTCCCCTCATAAAGAGCAACATGAGCAACGCCGATCTTGATGAATTGAGGCCTGTGTGTCTATTATGTCAGAAGAATTAGAAGCACTGTTCAGTAGGTTAAAGGATTTGTAACAAGCATGGAAGGCATCCCTTACCAATAGGATATTTCCTGATTGCAGGGATCTACACCTGTCCCACTTATTGGTCTCTGCAAAGCCCTGTCTGAATATAATGAATGAATGAGCATGCACACTTCCTCCACATTCATTCTCTGAGAATGCCAGAGATGGCCAAGAACAGTGATCTCCTATCTGGCAATATCAAGAATGGATGGGGAAAACAGAAAATTTTTGTAATATTTTATCCTCCACCTCTGCTTCTTTCAGACCGAGCTCCACAGTGCTCTGTTCTTGAGATCGGTGGGTGCCCCAGCGATCAGGAAGTTATCCCCCTATCCTATGGCTAACCTCCATACTTGATACAAGCCTTTTAAAGAATAATGCTCCACAGTCTTTTTTTTTTTTTTTTTTTTTTCCCTGATCCGTCCAATAAATGAAATGGAGTGTATCAAAATACTTACTGTTCACCATCTTCCCTGTTTTCCAGCGTCGCTCCAGTGCTGGTCTGCAAAATGTTATATATTCCAGTTTATGATTGCACCAACGTTGTATAAGAGCCTTTCGCTCTGACTTTTCCAGCCTTAACATAAGCACTATCATTCTCAATGCAATTTACACAATGTCACATTCAGGTTGTAGATCAGTGCAGCAAACTGGGCAAAAGTTAGAATTGGATTCTTAGCGTGTAATCTTGTGTAACATACTGCTTTTTCTTTATTTAGAGGGATGCTGACATGAGGTTGGCACAACTGGCCATGCCTGGTAAGTGCTTATGATGGACGCTTACAGTTCGGAGTTCAATATTGTAAATGGTGAATTGCTCATCTTAAGAAAACCTTGCCAAAGCTATTCATCGTCTTGTCTAGGGACCATGGGAATGAACAACCGATCTTCACTGGGTAATAGCAGCGCCACTGCTGGAGCGGCTCCATCAACAGGACCTACTTCCTTGATGACAGAAGCGGCTGGAATTGGCATGGTGGGTTAATTTTTCAAATCCTACTTTTTTTTTTCTCTCTATTAAATCCATGTCACTGATGGCTTTTATATCCTTGGTCTCCTTTCCTAGACCGCCCAGACTGCTGACCGCTTTGGCCAGGCTGCCAACATTGAAGCTATTGGTGCAACTAATCAACAAGCTTTCCAACAACGTGGCACGCCAGGAGCTGATTTTGGTGCTAATAAGCGACGTAGATATTGAAATCCTTCACCATCTCCCTTTTTTTTTTCTTAATGTCATCAGCTGTATGAGTTGTCCAAAATTAGTGTGACTGGATTTGTATTGATAGTGTTCATGTTGTAGGGCATTCTCTGGCGCAAATGGAGACCAGTCCCATGACTTCAGGCACATTTTGCTGCGGGATTGAGGGTTGGGAGGGAATACTGCAAAAAAAAAAAAAAAAAAACCTTGTGACATAAACTTTCCAAGAAATACACTAACCATCTTTTCTTGCAGAAAAGTGGTGAACACTTTTGGACAATTCTGAGCTGTAAAGTGCCACCGTGCCTCCCATTCCTGTCCTCTTCAGTCCGTTATACAATATGAAGTGCTGTCCCTGAAAAGCTACCACACAGGTTCCCTGAGCTGCCAGTGGCAAAGCTCACTTTTTTTATCATGTTTTTTTTTTTCTCCTGTTCTGGACCATACTGTATGTAGTGTTTTTGTATCTTTATTTTATTTCCTCTTCACTTTCATGCCCACTGAGTTAAATGTTCTAGTTAAGGTATCACTAAAGTCCCATTGCTTCTTTCATATGTTCTGCTGTCTTTCCAAATGGCATCATGTCCCCTTCCTCAATGTGTATTCCTCGGCATTTCCTGAAAGAGTTTATTGATTACTCGGCAATGTGAAAGTTGTTCATAAATAAACGAGAATAAGACTTTTAATTTATTCATTTTTTTTTTTGTGGGGGAGGGGGAGGGGTATACAACATAATGTTTCTAAATTCAGGTAATCTACACAAATGCAGTGTGTTTGCTTTTTAAATATGGTCATTTGAGATTTTTTTTTTTTTATTAATAGGAGAACATTGAAATTGTAGGATAATGAATTTAGCACAACCTGCTGTAGGCCAGATTCACACATTTGAGTGTTGTGCTCAGAGTACATGCAGGGACTGGTCGTGGATCTCCTGACCCCGAACTTAGTCTTTATATGCCTATGAAGCTGTTGAGTTCATGTCGGGAGACCTAGGCTGGTCCATGAATCGGACCATGACAACAGGTTTGTGAATGCAAAACCTTATAAAGGTGTCCAGGGCGCCACAAAAGCAATTTGTGCTACAGTAGGCCTTCTGTGGGCACAGACTAGCTAGCCTTTGCTCCATACATGCACGAAAGAGCCTTCCGCATTTGAGATGCTGGCGCCATTGCTCAGGTTGTCCTACCTTGGACCAACTTTTGTTGGATACTAAATATTGCACACCAGGAACACACCACAAGACCTGCCACTGTAGAGATACTGAGCGTCATCTGTTGATCACAATTCGCCATTGCCTAAGTTGCTTTGTCACAAGTGTAGAAGGCAAGCGGCTTCAGAGAGAACAATGTGCCCACCTACATTGCGTGCACAGCGTGACAGGCCATGTCAGTATGTTACGAAGACATTCAGGTTGAGTTCAACAAATATAGTAGCACTCTAGCATGAAAACATGAAATATAAGTTACATTACTGCTCAAGAAAATAAAAAATATTGAGAATACTTAGTGCATAAATTGGCTAATTCATGTGTACCCAGCAGCCGCAATAGTGCTATCTACCCACATAATTGTAAGCTTAAGCCTAGCAGAGGATTCACATTAGGGTAGGTTCCCAGAAGAGAGAATCGCCTTATTGCCGCTGCCAGGTACACATGAACTGGCCAATTTACTCACTAAATATTAATTTTTTTTTTCCTATTTTCTAGAGCAGTAATGCAATTCATATTTCATGTTTTCATGCTATAGCGCTATTTTATTTGTTGGTTATACAGTATGTGGAGATGGCTACTTAGTTTGCATTTGTACACAACTGTTTTGTGTCTGGAAGTGACGGTCAGTCTTTTATTTTTTATTTATATGCTGGTTGAGTTCAGGCAGTTCTCGCTATTGGCATATGAGCACTGTCAATCAGAAGAGGGAGTAATCCTCAGAATAGAAATTAAAGGAATTGTCCACTACTATTACAAGCCCTTGTCAATCTCAATATCTACCCCCTGTAAAAATATAAACATAGTTGCCTCCTGTGCCGGCATTCCTGTTCCTGGTGCTCACGTGAGGTGGTTGCGTCACACGAGCCCTGCGTCCAATCAGCGCCGGCTTCGCTGCCCTCTTAGCAGGCTTAACAGGACATCAGGGCTGTGATTCTTCTGACTTCCTCTACATGTTCAATTTTTCTGAAGGCGAAGCCGGCGCTGAATGGACATAGTGCTCGCGTGACGCAACAACCTCACGTGGGCTGCGAGTGCCGATACCGCTGGAATTGCATCCAAAGGGCAGTATAGGTGTTTTTATTTTGATGGGCAAACATTCAGATTGAGATGGGGTTGTCCTAGTAGTATAATATATGGAGGACTATGGGGCTTGCATTATACTTTTTCTATGGAGCCCCAAGACTTCTATGTATGCCCCTGGTGAGTATAATGGTTTATTTTATGCTATACATTAAAGAATGGGGTGGCTGAATGGGGGCTATATATATATATATATATATATATATATATATATATATATATCAGGATGAGGGACATATAGCAGAATGGGCGATATGTATACCAGGATGGGGCCAGGTTGAGGGACATATGCGAGGATGAGGGATATACACACATGGTCAAAATTGTTGGTACCCCTTATTTAATGAAAGAAATACCCACAATGGTCACAGAAATAACTTGAATCTGACAAAAGTAATAAATTAAAAATCTATGAAAATGAACAAATGAAAGTCAGACATTGCTTTTCTGCTTCCACAGAATTTAAAAAAAACAAACTCTTGAAATAGGGCTGGACAGAAATGATGGTACCGCTGAAAATAATGTGACAAAAGGGACATGTTAAATCAAGTTGTGTCCACTAATTAGCATCACAGGTGTCTACAATCTTGTAATCAGTCAGTGGGCCTGTATATAGGGCTACAGATACTCACTGTGATGTTTGGTGACATGGTGTGTACCACACGCAACATGGACCAGAGGAAACAAAAGGAAAGAGTTGTCTCAGGAGATTAGAAAGAAAATTATAGAAAGCATGTTAAAGGTAAAGGTTATAAGACCATCTCCAAGCAGCTTGCTGTTTCTGTGACTACAGTTGCACATATTATTCAGAAATTTAAGATCCATGGGACTGTAGCCAACCTCCCTGGACATGGCCGCAGGACGAAAATTGATGACAAATCAAAGAGACGGATAATACGAATGGTAACAAAAGAGCCCAGGATAACGTCTAAAGAGATTAAAGGTGAACTTCAAGCTCAAGGAACATCAGTGTCAGATCGCACCATCCGTCTTTGTTTGATCCAAAGTGGACTTCAGGGGAGACGAACAAGGAGAACACCATTGTTGAAAAAAAAAAATCATAAAGCCAGACTGGAATTTGCCAAACTACATGTTGACAAGCCACAAAGCTTCTGGGAGAATGTCCTATGAAAAGATAAGACAAAAATGGAAGTTTTTGGCAAGGCACATCAGCTATATGTTCACAGATGGAAAAATGAAGCATATCAAGAAAAGAACACTGTCCCTACTGTGAAACATGGAGGAGGCTCTGTTATGTTCTGGGGCTGCTTTGCTGCATCTGGCACAGGGTGTCTTGAATCTGTGCAGGGTACAATGAAATCTCAAGGGATTCTAGAGAGAAATGTGCTGCCCAGTGTCAGAAAGCTTGGTCTCAGTCGCAGGTCATGAGTCTTGCAACAGGATAATGACCAAAAACACCCAAGAATGGCTAAGAGGAAAACATTGGACTGTTCTGAAGTGGCCTTCTATGAGCCCTGACGTAAATCCTATTAAGCATCTTTGGAAAGAGCTGAAACATGCCGTCTGGAAAAGGCAACCTTCAAACACGAGACAACTGGAGCAGTTTGCTCATGAGGAGTGGGCCAAAATAGCTGTCGAGAGGTGCAGAAGTCTCATTGACAGTTACAGGAATCGTTTGATTGCAGTGATTGCCTCAAAAGGTTCTTCAACAAAATATTAAGTTAAGAGTAAAAAGTAAGAGTTGCTAACTACCTGCCTTTTCTGCTTGGTGCCGATCTCTGCTGGCACAGAGTGGTCACTGACTGATCCTGCCAGCAATTCTAAGGCTTCCAGTAACATCACATCGACAGCGCAACCACTTCTCTTCCAATCTGGTCTGTCATTGGGGCCTCTCTGCCACAGTCGAGCTGATTGACAGTCAGCTCCCTGCTGCCTAACTGTAGGGAGCCAGCAGTCAATAATCATGTCGGCAGTCACGCCCAGTCAACAGAGCAGCCCGGAAGAGCTGTTCTCTTGGCGTGAAGCAGCAAAATCGCAGGCAGTAGTAGGCTGTGATCGCCCTGAGCAGGCGCCGGTCGCGACAGGCATGTAGTTGGCAAACTACCTGCCTGTCAGTTCTTAAAAAAAGTCAGATAACCCCTTTAAGTGATTGAAAAATGGTATATACCATAAAATCGCATGATTGAAAACTACAGCTTGTCTTTAAAGAAATAACAAAAACGTACTGAATAACATTTGTGCAGTCTATGAATTTATTTTGAGAAATAGTATCGCCTCCATCAGATCCTTCTTCATAGAGGACCTCACATCTAATCTAATAATTTCAAGGCTAGAGAACAGATTCATCTAAACTAAAAGCCTAGATCTTAAATCAGGAACAGAACAGACATTTTACAACTTTCCCAAAACCTAATTAAAAAATATTCATCACAAACTGCATTGAACTACTGTACCCAATTTATTATATATTTTAACCACTTCGCACCAGAGCCTGTTTTTGCCTTCGTGACCGGGCCAATTTTTTCAATTCTGACCACTGTCACTTTATGAAGCAATTACTCTGGAACGCTTCAACGGATTCCCCTGATTCTGAGATTGTTTTTTCGTGACATATTGTACTTCATGATAGTGGTAAAATTTCTTTGATATCACTTGCGTTTATTTGTGAAAAAATCGGAAATTTGGCGAAAATTTTGCAATTTTCAAACTTTGAATTTTCAGAGAGAGATATGTCACACAAAATAGTTAATAAATAACATTTCCCACATGTCTACTTTACATCAGCACAATTTTGGAACCAAAATTTTTTTTTGTTAGGGAGCTATAAGGGTTAAAAGTTGACCAGCGATTTCTAATTTTTCCAACAAAATTTACAACACCATTTTTTTAGGGACCACATCATATTTGAAGTCACTTTGAGGGGTCTTTATGACAGAAAATACCCAAAAGTGACACCATTCTAAAAACTGCACCCCTCAAGGTGCTCAAAACCACATTCAAGAACTTTATTAACCCTTCAGGTGCTTCACAGGAATTTTTGGAATGTGGAAGAAAAAAATTAACATTTAACTTTTTTCACAAAAATGTTACTTTAGACCCAATTTTTTTTATTTTCACAGGGGTAACAGAAAAAAATGGACCCCAAAATTTTTTGTGCAATTTCTCTTGAGCGCGCTGATACCCCATATGTGAGGAAAAACCACTGCTTGGGCGCACTGCAGGGTTTGGAAGGGAAGGAGCGCCATTACACTTTTTTAATGTAAAATTTGTCTGAATAATTAGCAGACGCCATGTTGCGTTTGGAGAGCCCCTGATGTTCCTAAACAGTGGAAACCTCCCACAAGTGACACCATTTTGGAAACTAGACCCCTTAGGGAACATATCTAGATGTGTGGTGAGCACCTTGAACCCCAAGGTGCTTCACAGAAGATTATAATATTGAGCTGTAAAAATAAAATTTTCACATTTTTCCCACAAAAACGTTTTTCATCCCTTAATTTTGCATTATCATAAGGGTAATAGGATAAATTGCACCATGAAGTTTGTTGTGCAATTTCTCCTGAACACGCTGATACCCCATATGTGGAGGTGAACCACTGTTTGGGCGCACTGCAGGGTTCGGAAGGGAAGGAGCGCCATTTCACTTTTTGAATGTAAAATTTGTCTGAATAATTAGCGGACGCCATGTTGCATTTGGGGGGCCCCTAATGTGCCTAAACAGTGGAAACCCCCCACAAGTGACAACATTTTGGAAACTAGACCCCTTAGGGAACATATCTAGATGTGTGGTGAGCACCTTGCACCCCCAGCTGCTTCACAGAAGTTTATAATATTGAGCTGTAAAAATAAAATTTTCACATTTTTCCCACAAAAACGTTTTTCATCCCTTAATTTTGCATTATCATAAGGGTAACAGGATAAATTGCACCATGAAATTTGTTGTGCAATTTCTCCTGAACACGCCGATACCCCATATGTGGGGGAAAACCACTGTTTGGGCGCATGGCAGGGTTTGGAAGGGAAGGAGCGCTATGTTGGCTGAGATAGGTTGCAGACACCATGTCACATTTGAAGAGTCGCTGACATGCCAAAACCCCCACAAGTGACCCCATTTTGTAAACTACACCTCTCAAGGAATTCATCTAGGGAAGTAGTGAGTATTTTTTAATTTTTAAATTTATACCATTGGGCAGTGAAAAAAGCATAATTATATTTTTACCACAAAAAAATGTTTTACCCTCAGATTTTACATTTTCACACAGGGCAATGGGTAAAAATTGTGCCGAAATGTGTCACAATTTCTTCTAAAAGTGGCAATACCCCATATGTGGCTGTATCGTACCGCTCAGCCATACGGCGAGATCTGGGGGGGACGGAGCGCTATTTGACAATTGGAGAACAAATTATTGTAGAATAGGCATTTGGATTTGGGAGCACAAAATTTTCTGAATTTCTTTTGGGGGGCAAGGGCCATTTCGCTTTTCCAGAGCCTTTCTGCTACCAGTAACTTGGAAGTGCCTTATATTTTTAACAGATGATGGACCTGAGTGGGGACTAGCTTTTTTTTGAGGAATGAGTTGAAGCTTTTATTGGGAACATTTTACGTAACATTTATCCGGCGCTCTAGGCTGAGCACTTACATCGGGGTTTCCATCTAAATTTCCAAGTGATATAATTCAGATGAAACCCCTGCGGGATCCATTCACTGTAATGAGGCAGCAGAGTTACTCTGGACTCCGTCTGGCCTCTGTTTAGCGGTGTCCTTTTTTTCAGAAGTGCACAAAACTGTGGCCAACCGCACTTTTATGCACGCCTAAAACAAATGACACTGTGGGATCACAGGCTAGACGGCGTCCACAGTGGCCTATATCTGCCTCATTACAGGGAATCTCCCATCATGGGTTCCGGCTGAATCACATATTTCAGAGATTTACACAGAAACTCTGGTGTAAGTGCTCAGCGAAGAGCGCAGGATAAATGTGAGCAGAGCCTTACTGCGATCTTTGGGAGACATAATAAACAAATCAGTAGCAGGTGAAGAATTGGTTTTATTTATTTTTTTACGCCGTTCCTCGTGTGATATAACTGATTAGATTACTTTATTCTTCGGGTCGGTGCGATTACAGAGATACCAGATTTATATCGGGTTTTTATGACTGACAGCTGTCACACACTAAGAGACGCTTTTTTTTTGCAAAATCTAGTTTTTGCATCGCCATATTTTGAGAGCTATAATTTTTCCATATTTCGGCCGACAGAGTCATGTGACGGCTTGTTTTTTGCGGGACGAGTTGACATTTTTATTGGTACCATTTTTGGGTACGTGACATTTTTTGATCGCTTTCTATTCCGTTTTTTGGGAGGTAAAATTAACAAAAACCAACAATTCAGGAATTGTTTTTTGAGTTTTTTTTTTATGCCGTTCTGCGTGTGGTAAAAGTGATCAGGCAGCGTTATTCTTCGGGTCAGTACGTTTACAGCGATACTACACTTACTGTATATTTTTTTATGTTTTGGCGCTTTTACACAATAAAACAATTTTATAGAAAAAATATTTTTTTTGCATTGCTTTATTCTGAGAGGTATACCTTTTTTATTTTTCGGCTGATGGAGCTGTATGGCGGCTTGTTTTTTGCGGAACAAGATGACGTTTTCAGTGGTACCATTTTTATTTCCATTTTGCTTTTTGATCGCATTTGTTTCCACTTTTTGTTTGGCGATATGAGGAAAAAGCATAGTTTTTTGCTCCGTTTTTTATTTATTTTTATTACGGTGTGCACAGAAGGAGTTAATTAGTGTGACAGTTTTATAGCTCGGGTTGTTTCGGACGCGGCAATACCAAATATGTGTACTTTTTTTATTTTTGCAAAAATATATGGATTTATCGGTTTAATATTTTATTTATTTTAATTTATTTTCAATTTTTTTTTTAACAGTTTCAAAACATTTTTTTTTACTTTTTTTTACATTTTTACTTAGTCCCTGTATGGGACATTCATTTTTATTTTTCTGATCCCTGATCTCATGTAATGTAATAGACATATATTACATTACATGAGATCTTCACACAGTCAGTCTCCTGTCTGGCTTAGCTGCAGGCTGAGCCAGGCAGGACACCATATATGGCAGATCTGGAGGCGGACATGTGACCTCCAGCTGCCATAGCAACGTCAGGTCCTGAAAGGAATCAGGGGTCGTCGGAGAGGTAAGTGGACGACCCCCTCTCCTCCTGCTGTCTTCTATATGCCGCGATCACTATAGATCGCGGTATATAGAAGACAGCAAAGGGTTAACATCACTGGGACCTGATCTAATCAGGTCCCGATGATGTTCCCTCTCAGAGCTATCGCTCTGCACCGCTCCCACAGCGCTTGCAGGACCCTGGGGGTCCTGAGCGCTGCGAGACCACCCACCGTTTTTAAACGTCCGCGCTGCACAGAGCCCAGGCAGCGCGGACGTTTATCTACAGTGGGCGGTCGGGAAGTGGTTAAGAGTCAGAGTCTAGCCATTTTATACCGACTTCACCAAAATGGACACTGACTCCACAGCCCTGATTAGTAATTTTGATTTGTAGATTGGATCAAAAACAGACACGGCTGTGATTTTTTTTTTTTCTGGATGCGCAGTCTGCAAAAAATCTGGCCTTGTGAATAGCTGCGCATATTATAATGGGTATCTGTTCAATGTGCAAAAAATTCAGAACACATTTGAAATACGATGTCTAAATGAGACGTATCAGCACTTTTTTTTTATTTATTTTTTTATGGAAAAATGTAGGGTATAGCATTGAAAATATGATGACAATTATTTTTTCAGTTTATTGTACAAAAGAAGTAAAACAAAACGATATACTTTTGATATAGCTATAATGTTACTGCGCCACTTAACATGCTGTGCGAACAGGAAATTTTGTTAAGCTAAAAAAAAAGGCAGAATCATTGTTTTTACTATTTTTCCCCCTTTACAGTCAGTTAAGTTATATGAACTCCAAAATGGTGCCACTGACAAATACAACTCATCCCACAAGATACAAGCTGTTGTGTGATACACTCCTACACATTAAAATTGTAGCACCAAGAAGGAAAAGATGTGGAAACATGGAATTCACTGGATGGATAGACATGTTACTGATAAAAATAGAATGGAAACAAAATATCCAAAACATCTGTTTATTCAGTATCCAGTTTGAGTGCCACGTGCTGAAATGTTGCACTTATGCTCCTTAGCTGCTATCACTGACGTTATTAATGGTTGTCTGAGGAATATTTTGCCATACTGAATGCACTTGGGCAAATCATCAAGATCCGCTGCTGGCAGCTCCAAGCGAAGTTTCCAACCAACGACTAGAGATGAGCGTTGTTCGACTCGAACTGTTCGCCAATCTCAAATTCGAGCTGTTTTGGGCGATGTTCGAGCCGTTCGGCGAACACGAATGATTTGAGAAAAATTCGGCTGTTCGAGGTTATGTTTGATAACTGTTCGTGCACCAAAATCATAACTGGATTTTTTCTCAGTAATGATGAAAATTAATGTTAATACGCAGTTTGAGTGTACAGCGGGGTGGGGGGAGGGGCAGGGGATGGATCTCTGCAGGAATAATGAAGATCTCCATTTTTTTTTCTCTTTCCCGCATTTACAGTGGGGAGGTGCAATCTGTCAGCCTATCAGCAGCGCACACACGGAGCGAAGTGCTTTTTTTCACACAAGCAAGGGCATGTGTCATTGGCAGTGTATGTCACATGTCCTTGCCCTATAAGACCCAGCCATTTTCCCCGTCGCCACCATTTTCTCACTGCTGCAGCTGCGTGTTAGACGGCACCGCTGTTGCTGTGTGCGCTATACCTTGTTAATTTCAAGCCAATTTTCGCACAAATCTACAGATAGCTTGGGAGTAGGGAATAGTTGTGATTCCAGTCCTTTTAAGGACTAGGTTACAGCATTTCCTACGACTTTTATCAGGCAGGTCTGTGCTCTTAAATAGATAGATTGTGGGAGTAAAGACTAATTGTAATTGCAGTCCTTTTCAGGACTAGGTTACATCAGTTCCTATCAGTTTTTGCCAGGCAGGTCTGTGCCAGTGCTGTGCAAGTTTTTTTCACAGCATTTGGCTGAATCTAGCAAAGCTAATCCTTTTTGGCCTATTGCAGAGTGTGTTAGTCAGTGGAGTAGCCTATCTGTGTTGCAAGATATACCACCTGTGTATAGAATACCAATTTTTTTACTGCACCTAGTGAAGTAAAATCTTTTGGGCATAGCATCATTCTATTAGTCCTTCTATACTGACCTCCATCAGGTTGCAAATTAAAAATAATTTTTATCTGCATCTACCTCTGAAAAAATATTTGGGCTTCTAGCAGTGTGTGGGACTTGGTCTATTAGTCCATCTATACTGACCTCCATCAGGTTGCAAATTAAAAATAATTTTTATCTGCATCTACCTCTGAAAAAATATTTGGGCTTCTAGCAGTGTGTGGGACTTGTTCTATTAGTCCATCTATACTGACCTCCATCAGGTTGCAAACTGAATATAATTTTTTTCTTCATCTAGCTCTGAAAAAATATTTGGCCTTCTAGCTGTGTATGGGACTTGTTCTATTAGTCCATCTATACTGACCTCCATCACGCTGCAAATTCAAAATAATTTTTTGTCTGCATCTAGCTCTGAAAAAATATTTGGCCTTCTAGCAGTGTGTGGGACTTTCTCTATTAGTCCATCTATACTGACCTCCATCAGGTTGCAAATTAAAAATAATTTTTATCTGCATCTACCTCTGAAAAAATATTTGGGCTTCTAGCTGTGTGTGGGACTTGTTCTATTAGTCCATCTATACTGACCTCCATCAGGTTGCAAACTGAATATAATTTTTTTCTGCATCTAGCTCTGAAAAAATATTTGGCCTTCTAGCAGTGTGTGGGACTTTCTCTATTAGTCCATCTATACTGACCTCCATCAGGTTGCAAATTAAAAATAATTTTTATCTGCATCTAGCTCTGAAAAAATATTTGGCCTTCTAGCAGTGTGTGGGACTTTCTCTATTAGTCCATCTATACTGACCTCCATCAGGTTGCAAATTAAAAATAATTTTTATCTGCATCTACCTCTGAAAAAATATTTGGCCTTCTAGCAGTGTGTGGGACTTTCTCTATTAGTCCATCTATACTGACCTCCATCAGGTTGCAAATTAAAAATAATTTTTTGTCTGCATCTAGCTCTGAAAAAATATTTGGCCTTCTAGCAGTGTGTGGGACTTGGTCTATTAGTCCATCTATACTGACCTCCATCAGGTTGCAAACTGAATATATTTTTTTCTGCATCTACCTCTGAAAAAATATTGGGCTTCTAGCTTTGTGTGGGACTTGGTCTATTAATCCATCTATACAGACCTCCATCAGGTTGCAAACTGAATATAATTTTTTTCTGCATCTACCTCTGAAAAAATATTTGGGCTTCTAGCTGTGTGTGGGACTTGTTCTATTAATCCATCTATACAGACCTCCATCAGGTTGCAAACTGAATAGAATTTTTTTCTGCATCTACCTCTGAAAAAATATTTGGGCTTCTAGCTGTGTGTGGGACTTTCTCTATTAGTCCATCTATACTGACCTCCATCAGGTTGCAAATTAAAAATAATTTTTATCTGCATCTAGCTCTGAAAAAATATTTGGGCTTCTAGCAGTGTGTGGGACTTTATTAGTCCATCTATACTGACCTCCATCAGGTTGCAAATTAAAAATAATTTTTTGTCTGCATCTAGCTCTGAAAAAATATTTGGCCTTCTAGCAGTGTGTGGGACTTTCTCTATTAGTCCATCTATACTGACCTCCATCAGGTTGCAAATTCAAAATAATTTTTTGTCTGCATCTAGCTCTGAAAAAATATTTGGCCTTCTAGCAGTGTGTGGGACTTTCTCTATTAGTCCATCTATACTGACCTCCATCAGGCTGCAAATTAAAAATAATTTTTATCTGCATCTACCTCTGAAAAAATATTTGGCCTTCTAGCAGTGTGTGGGACTTTCTCTATTAGTCCATCTATACTGACCTCCATCAGGCTGCAAATTAAAAATAATTTTTATCTGCATCTACCTCTGAAAAAATATTTGGCCTTCTAGCTGTGTGTGGGACTTGTTCTATTAGTCCATCTATACTGACCTCCATCAGGTTGCAAACTGAATATAATTTTTTTCTGCATCTAGCTCTGAAAAAATATTTGGCCTTCTAGCAGTGTGTGGGACTTTCTCTATTAGTCCATCTATACTGACCTCCATCAGGTTGCAAATTAAAAATAATTTTTATCTGCATCTAGCTCTGAAAAAATATTTGGCCTTCTAGCAGTGTGTGGGACTTTCTCTATTAGTCCATCTATACTGACCTCCATCAGGTTGCAAACTGAATATAATTTTTTTTTCTGCATCTACCTCTGAAAAAATATTGGGCTTCTAGCTGTGTGTGGGACTTGTTCTATTAATCAATCTATACTGACCTCCATCAGGTTGCAAACTGAATATAATTTTTTTCTGCATCTACCTCTGAAAAAATATTTGGCCTTCTAGCAGTGTGTGGGACTTTCTCTATTAGTCCATCTATACTGACCTCCATCAGGCTGCAAATTAAAAATAATTTTTATCTGCATCTACCTCTGAAAAAATATTTGGCCTTCTAGCTGTGTGTGGGACTTGTTCTATTAGTCCATCTATACTGACCTCCATCAGGTTGCAAACTGAATATAATTTTTTTCTGCATCTAGCTCTGAAAAAATATTTGGCCTTCTAGCAGTGTGTGGGACTTTCTCTATTAGTCCATCTATACTGACCTCCATCAGGTTGCAAATTAAAAATAATTTTTATCTGCATCTAGCTCTGAAAAAATATTTGGCCTTCTAGCAGTGTGTGGGACTTTCTCTATTAGTCCATCTATACTGACCTCCATCAGGTTGCAAACTGAATATAATTTTTTTTTCTGCATCTACCTCTGAAAAAATATTGGGCTTCTAGCTGTGTGTGGGACTTGTTCTATTAATCAATCTATACTGACCTCCATCAGGTTGCAAACTGAATATAATTTTTTTCTGCATCTACCTCTGAAAAAATATTTGGCCTTCTAGCAGTGTGTGGGACTTTCTCTATTAGTCCATCTATACTGACCTCCATCAGGTTGCAAACTGAATATAATTTTTTTTTCTGCATCTACCTCTGAAAAAATATTGGGCTTCTAGCTGTGTGTGTGACTTGTTCTATTAATCCATCTATACAGACCTCCATCAGGTTGCAAACTGAATATAATTTTTATCTGCATCTACCTCTGAAAAAATATTTGGGCTTCTAGCTGTGTGTGGGACTTGTTCTATTAATCCATCTATACAGACCTCCATCAGGTTGCAAACTGAATATAATTTTTTTCTGCATCTACCTCTGAAAAAATATTTGGGCTTCTAGCTGTGTGTGGGACTTGTTCTATTAGTCCATCTATACTGACCTCCATCAGGTTGCAAACTGAATATAATTATTTTCTGCATCTAGCTCTGAAAAAATATTTGGCCTTCTAGCAGTGTGTGGGACTTTCTCTATTAGTCCATCTATACTGACCTCCATCAGGTTGCAAATTAAAAATAATTTTTATCTGCATCTAGCTCTGAAAAAATATTTGGCCTTCTAGCAGTGTGTGGGACTTTCTCTATTAGTCCATCTATACTGACCTCCATCAGGTTGCAAACTGAATATATTTTTTTTCTGCATCTACCTCTGAAAAAATATTGCGCTTCTAGCTGTGTGTGGGACTTGTTCTATTAATCCATCTATACAGACCTCCATCAGGTTGCAAACTGAATATAATTTTTATCTGCATCTACCTCTGAAAAAATATTTGGGCTTCTAGCTGTGTGTGGGACTTGTTCTATTAATCCATCTATACAGACCTCCATCAGGTTGCAAACTGAATATAATTTTTTTCTGCATCTACCTCTGAAAAAATATTTGGGCTTCTAGCTGTGTGTGGGACTTGTTCTATTAATCCATCTATACTGACCTCCATCAGGTTGCAAACTGAATATAATTTTTATCTGCATCTACCTCTGAAAAAATATTTGGGCTTCTAGCTGTGTGTGGGACTTGTTCTATTAGTCCATCTATACTGACCTCCATCAGGTTGCAAACTGAATATAATTATTTTCTGCATCTAGCTCTGAAAAAATATTTGGCCTTCTAGCAGTGTGTGGGACTTTCTCTATTAGTCCATCTATACTGACCTCCATCAGGTTGCAAATTAAAAATAATTTTTATCTGCATCTAGCTCTGAAAAAATATTTGGCCTTCTAGCAGTGTGTGGGACTTTCTCTATTAGTCCATCTATACTGACCTCCATCAGGCTGCAAATTGAAAATAATTTTTATCTGCATCTACCTCTGAAAAAATATTTGGCCTTCTAGCAGTGTGTGGGACTTTCCCTATTAGTCCATCTATACTGACCTCCATCAGGTTGCAAATTAAAAATAATTTTTTGTCTGCATCTAGCTCTGAAAAAATATTTGGCCTTCTAGCAGTGTGTGGGACTTTCTCTATTAGTCCATCTATACTGACCTCCATCAGGTTGCAAACTGAATATAATTTTTTTCTGCATCTATCTCTGAAAAAATATTTGGGCTTCTAGCTGTGTGTGGGACTTGTTCTATTAATCCATCTATACTGACCTCCATCAGGTTGCAAACTGAATATAATTTTTATCTGCATCTAGCTCTGAAAAAATATTTGGCCTTCTAGCAGTGTGTGGGACTTTCTCTATTAGTCCATCTATACTGACCTCCATCAGGTTGCAAATTCAAAATAATTTTTTGTCTGCATCTAGCTCTGAAAAAATATTTGGCCTTCTAGCAGTGTGTGGGACTTTCTCTATTAGTCCATCTATACTGACCTCCATCAGGCTGCAAATTAAAAATAATTTTTATCTGCATCTACCTCTGAAAAAATATTTGGCCTTCTAGCTGTGTGTGGGACTTGTTCTATTAGTCCATCTATACTGACCTCCATCAGGTTGCAAACTGAATATAATTTTTTTCTGCATCTAGCTCTGAAAAAATATTTGGCCTTCTAGCAGTGTGTGGGACTTTCTCTATTAGTCCATCTATACTGACCTCCATCAGGTTGCAAATTAAAAATAATTTTTATCTGCATCTAGCTCTGAAAAAATATTTGGCCTTCTAGCAGTGTGTGGGACTTTCTCTATTAGTCCATCTATACTGACCTCCATCAGGTTGCAAACTGAATATAATTTTTTTTTCTGCATCTACCTCTGAAAAAATATTGGGCTTCTAGCTGTGTGTGGGACTTGTTCTATTAATCAATCTATACTGACCTCCATCAGGTTGCAAACTGAATATAATTTTTTTCTGCATCTACCTCTGAAAAAATATTTGGGCTTCTAGCTGTGTGTGTGACTTGTTCTATTAATCCATCTATACAGACCTCCATCAGGTTGCAAACTGAATATAATTTTTATCTGCATCTACCTCTGAAAAAATATTTGGGCTTCTAGCTGTGTGTGGGACTTGTTCTATTAATCCATCTATACAGACCTCCATCAGGTTGCAAACTGAATATAATTTTTTTCTGCATCTACCTCTGAAAAAATATTTGGGCTTCTAGCTGTGTGTGGGACTTGTTCTATTAGTCCATCTATACTGACCTCCATCAGGTTGCAAACTGAATATAATTATTTTCTGCATCTAGCTCTGAAAAAATATTTGGCCTTCTAGCAGTGTGTGGGACTTTCTCTATTAGTCCATCTATACTGACCTCCATCAGGTTGCAAATTAAAAATAATTTTTATCTGCTTCTAGCTCTGAAAAAATATTTGGCCTTCTAGCAGTGTGTGGGACTTTCTCTATTAGTCCATCTATACTGACCTCCATCAGGTTGCAAACTGAATATATTTTTTTTCTGCATCTACCTCTGAAAAAATATTGGGCTTCTAGCTGTGTGTGGGACTTGTTCTATTAATCCATCTATACTGACCTCCATCAGGTTGCAAACTGAATATAATTTTTTTCTGCATCTACCTCTGAAAAAATATTTGGGCTTCTAGCTGTGTGTGGGACTTGTTCTATTAATCCATCTATACAGACCTCCATCAGGTTGCAAACTGAATATAATTTTTATCTGCATCTACCTCTGAAAAAATATTTGGGCTTCTAGCTGTGTGTGGGACTTGTTCTATTAATCCATCTATACAGACCTCCATCAGGTTGCAAACTGAATATAATTTTTTTCTGCATCTACCTCTGAAAAAATATTTGGGCTTCTAGCTGTGTGTGGGACTTGTTCTATTAATCCATCTATACTGACCTCCATCAGGTTGCAAACTGAATATAATTTTTATCTGCATCTACCTCTGAAAAAATATTTGGGCTTCTAGCTGTGTGTGGGACTTGTTCTATTAGTCCATCTATACTGACCTCCATCAGGTTGCAAACTGAATATAATTTTTATCTGCATCTACCTCTGAAAAAATATTTGGCCTTCTAGCAGTGTGTGGGACTTTCCCTATTAGTCCATCTATACTGACCTCCATCACGCTGCAAATTCAAAATAATTTTTTGTCTGCATCTAGCTCTGAAAAAATATTTGGCCTTCTAGCAGTGTGTGGGACTTTCTCTATTAGTCCATCTATACTGACCTCCATCAGGTTGCAAATTAAAAATAATTTTTATCTGCATCTACCTCTGAAAAAATATTTGGGCTTCTAGCTGTGTGTGGGACTTGTTCTATTAGTCCATCTATACTGACCTCCATCAGGTTGCAAACTGAATATAATTTTTTTCTGCATCTAGCTCTGAAAAAATATTTGGCCTTCTAGCAGTGTGTGGGACTTTCTCTATTAGTCCATCTATACTGACCTCCATCAGGTTGCAAATTAAAAATAATTTTTATCTGCATCTAGCTCTGAAAAAATATTTGGCCTTCTAGCAGTGTGTGGGACTTTCTCTATTAGTCCATCTATACTGACCTCCATCAGGTTGCAAATTAAAAATAATTTTTATCTGCATCTACCTCTGAAAAAATATTTGGCCTTCTAGCAGTGTGTGGGACTTTCTCTATTAGTCCATCTATACTGACCTCCATCAGGTTGCAAATTAAAAATAATTTTTTGTCTGCATCTAGCTCTGAAAAAATATTTGGCCTTCTAGCAGTGTGTGGGACTTGGTCTATTAGTCCATCTATACTGACCTCCATCAGGTTGCAAACTGAATATATTTTTTTCTGCATCTACCTCTGAAAAAATATTGGGCTTCTAGCTTTGTGTGGGACTTGGTCTATTAATCCATCTATACAGACCTCCATCAGGTTGCAAACTGAATATAATTTTTTTCTGCATCTACCTCTGAAAAAATATTTGGGCTTCTAGCTGTGTGTGGGACTTGTTCTATTAATCCATCTATACAGACCTCCATCAGGTTGCAAACTGAATAGAATTTTTTTCTGCATCTACCTCTGAAAAAATATTTGGGCTTCTAGCTGTGTGTGGGACTTTCTCTATTAGTCCATCTATACTGACCTCCATCAGGTTGCAAATTAAAAATAATTTTTATCTGCATCTAGCTCTGAAAAAATATTTGGGCTTCTAGCAGTGTGTGGGACTTTATTAGTCCATCTATACTGACCTCCCATCAGGTTGCAAATTAAAAATAATTTTTTGTCTGCATCTAGCTCTGAAAAAATATTTGGCCTTCTAGCAGTGTGTGGGACTTTCTCTATTAGTCCATCTATACTGACCTCCATCAGGTTGCAAATTCAAAATAATTTTTTGTCTGCATCTAGCTCTGAAAAAATATTTGGCCTTCTAGCAGTGTGTGGGACTTTCTCTATTAGTCCATCTATACTGACCTCCATCAGGCTGCAAATTAAAAATAATTTTTATCTGCATCTACCTCTGAAAAAATATTTGGCCTTCTAGCTGTGTGTGGGACTTGTTCTATTAGTCCATCTATACTGACCTCCATCAGGTTGCAAACTGAATATAATTTTTTTCTGCATCTAGCTCTGAAAAAATATTTGGCCTTCTAGCAGTGTGTGGGACTTTCTCTATTAGTCCATCTATACTGACCTCCATCAGGTTGCAAATTAAAAATAATTTTTATCTGCATCTAGCTCTGAAAAAATATTTGGCCTTCTAGCAGTGTGTGGGACTTTCTCTATTAGTCCATCTATACTGACCTCCATCAGGTTGCAAACTGAATATAATTTTTTTTTCTGCATCTACCTCTGAAAAAATATTGGGCTTCTAGCTGTGTGTGGGACTTGTTCTATTAATCAATCTATACTGACCTCCATCAGGTTGCAAACTGAATATAATTTTTTTCTGCATCTACCTCTGAAAAAATATTTGGGCTTCTAGCTGTGTGTGTGACTTGTTCTATTAATCCATCTATACAGACCTCCATCAGGTTGCAAACTGAATATAATTTTTATCTGCATCTACCTCTGAAAAAATATTTGGGCTTCTAGCTGTGTGTGGGACTTGTTCTATTAATCCATCTATACAGACCTCCATCAGGTTGCAAACTGAATATAATTTTTTTCTGCATCTACCTCTGAAAAAATATTTGGGCTTCTAGCTGTGTGTGGGACTTGTTCTATTAGTCCATCTATACTGACCTCCATCAGGTTGCAAACTGAATATAATTATTTTCTGCATCTAGCTCTGAAAAAATATTTGGCCTTCTAGCAGTGTGTGGGACTTTCTCTATTAGTCCATCTATACTGACCTCCATCAGGTTGCAAATTAAAAATAATTTTTATCTGCATCTAGCTCTGAAAAAATATTTGGCCTTCTAGCAGTGTGTGGGACTTTCTCTATTAGTCCATCTATACTGACCTCCATCAGGCTGCAAATTGAAAATAATTTTTATCTGCATCTACCTCTGAAAAAATATTTGGCCTTCTAGCAGTGTGTGGGACTTTCCCTATTAGTCCATCTATACTGACCTCCATCAGGTTGCAAATTAAAAATAATTTTTTGTCTGCATCTAGCTCTGAAAAAATATTTGGCCTTCTAGCAGTGTGTGGGACTTTCTCTATTAGTCCATCTATACTGACCTCCATCAGGTTGCAAACTGAATATAATTTTTTTCTGCATCTACCTCTGAAAAAATATTTGGGCTTCTAGCTGTGTGTGGGACTTGTTCTATTAATCCATCTATACTGACCTCCATCAGGTTGCAAACTGAATATAATTTTTATCTGCATCTAGCTCTGAAAAAATATTTGGCCTTCTAGCAGTGTGTGGGACTTTCTCTATTAGTCCATCTATACTGACCTCCATCAGGTTGCAAATTCAAAATAATTTTTTGTCTGCATCTAGCTCTGAAAAAATATTTGGCCTTCTAGCAGTGTGTGGGACTTTCTCTATTAGTCCATCTATACTGACCTCCATCAGGCTGCAAATTAAAAATAATTTTTATCTGCATCTACCTCTGAAAAAATATTTAGCCTTCTAGCTGTGTGTGGGACTTGTTCTATTAGTCCATCTATACTGACCTCCATCAGGTTGCAAACTGAATATAATTTTTTTCTGCATCTAGCTCTGAAAAAATATTTGGCCTTCTAGCAGTGTGTGGGACTTTCTCTATTAGTCCATCTATACTGACCTCCATCAGGTTGCAAATTAAAAATAATTTTTATCTGCATCTAGCTCTGAAAAAATATTTGGCCTTCTAGCAGTGTGTGGGACTTTCTCTATTAGTCCATCTATACTGACCTCCATCAGGTTGCAAACTGAATAGATTTTTTTTCTGCATCTACCTCTGAAAAAATATTGGGCTTCTAGCTGTGTGTGGGACTTGTTCTATGAATCCATCTATACAGACCTCCATCAGGTTTCAAACTGAATATAATTTTTTTCTGCATCTACCTCTGAAAAAATATGTGGGCTTCTAGCAGTGTGTGGGACTTGTTCTATTAATCCATCTATACAGACCTCCATCAGGTTGCAAACTGAATATAATTTTTATCTGCATCTACCTCTGAAAAAATATTTGGGCTTCTAGCTGTGTGTGGGACTTGTTCTATTAGTCCATCTATACTGACCTCCATCAGGTTGCAAACTGAATATAATTTTTTTCTGCATCTAGCTCTGAAAAAATATTTGGCCTTCTAGCAGTGTGTGGGACTTTCTCTATTAGTCCATCTATACTGACCTCCATCAGGTTGCAAATTAAAAATAATTTATATCTGCATCTAGCTCTGAAAAAATATTTGGCCTTCTAGCAGTGTGTGGGACTTTCTCTATTAGTCCATCTATACTGACCTCCATCAGGTTGCAAATTAAAAATAATTTTTTGTCTGCGTCTAGCTCTGAAAAAATATTTGGCCTTCTAGCAGTGTGTGGGACTTTCTCTATTAGTCCATCTATACTGACCTCCATCAGGTTGCAAACTGAATATATTTTTTTTCTGCATCTACCTCTGAAAAAATATTTGGGCTTCTAGCTGTGTGTAGGACTTGTTCTATTAGTCCATCTATACTGACCTCCATCAGGTTGCAAACTGAATACAATTTTTTTCTGCATCTACCTCTGAAAAAATATTTGGCCTTCTAGCAGTGTGTGGGACTTTCTCTATTAGTCCATCTATACTGACCTCCATCAGGTTGCAAATTGAATATAATTTTTTTCTGCATCTAACCCAGCCAATAGTTTTGGCCTAATACCACAGTTTGGCCACTCAGCTCTGCTCGGTTCCCATCCATTGTTTTTTTGTGCAAACAACTCCAGAGTTGTGAATTAGTTAACCACCAAAATGAGTGGAAAAAGGCCTGCTGCTGGTGGAAAGGGGAATAGACGTGTTGGGAAGGGGAAAAAAGGTTGTGTCCGTGGGGTAGGTGTTAAAGCAACAGTAACATCTGCTGAAGAAAGACCATCTTCCAGCCAAACTAAAATGTCTACTTCTTTTAGCGGACAATGTGATAAGATCCCTTTCTTACGGCCACGCCAATCGCTACAAATTCCAGATGAGGCACAAAAACAGCAGGTGCTTCAACGGATATCAAGTGCTCCTTTAAGTGGGCTCTCCTCCACATCAACTTCAACATCACAAATACTCCAGTCCTCAAAGGTGTCACCCCAATCTCACTTGCTTCCTCACAGCTCCCAAATCTCCAGCTGCCCGTCTGAGTATGAGGTAGAACAGATGGTTGAGTCTGCAGAGCTGTTTACTCATACTATAGCCTGGGAATCAGAGGTCGACTCCAGCGCTTCTGTGAATCCAGACGAGGAAATGATCTGCACTGATGCCCAGAATCTTTATGAGTCGGATCCAGGACCAGACGCAGAAGGTTCTGACCATAATGTAGACCCTCATTCCCAAACTGTAACTCCTGTTGGTGGAGACATTGAGGAAGACGATGATGAGACTCAAATACCTGATTGGAGCGACAACTTTAGTTTTTTGTCAGGGCAGGAACAGGTTGGCTCTGAGGACGACGGGTGTGATAACGCACAGGGTGATGATGATGAGGTTGGAGATCCCACTTACTGTCAACCCACAGTCAGCCAAGAGATGAGGTCAGCAGAGGAGGTGGAGGAAGATGCTAGTGACGACGAGGTCAGGTTGCGCCTTCCTGGACAGAGACATAGTACTGGAAGCACGTCAACAACTGCATCCTCAAACACAACTGCCTCTCACCACAAGTCGTGGTGGCTCTTCAGGTCGCATGGGTGCTAAGCCTTGCATAGCCTGGGCATTTTTTCAGATCGATAAAGGTGACCCAACTCGTGTTATCTGTAACATTTGTCAGCAAAATCTAAGTAGAGGCCAAAAAATACATAGTTTGAGTACTTCATGCATGAACCGGCACATGGACATGAAGCATAAGTTGCAGTGGGAAGCTCAGTGTGCTACAATGCGGCCTAGCCGGCCGGGCCAACCACCGTCTGCCATATCTTGTGCATCCGCGGCCTCTTCATCCTCTGTGACTGGGGGGACAGCAGTCACACCTGTTTTGGGGCGCAGACCTGCCACCTCTTTACCCGCAGCAGCCAGCGTGATTGGCAGGTCATCATTTTCTTTGGAGGTGGTAACACCAGCTGGTGTTGAGCGCTGTCCGACATCGATAGCACCACCTTTGGATCAAGGCAACCTAACATGTCCGCCAGCATCTTCCTCACAGACCGGCAGTTTGCCGGGGACACCCTTATCAACCCCGTCTAAGCACAATAGCCAGCCCTTGGTCCCTCAGATGTGGACAAGTAAAAGACCATTTCCTCCTACCCATGAGAAAGCTAAGAGGTTGAATTTCACCATCTGCAAGCTCTTGGCTACAGAAATGCTGCCTTTCCGCCTGGTGGACACAGAGGATTTTCGAGACCTTATGTCCGTCGCAGTGCCCCAGTACCAGATGCCCAGTCGGCACTACTTCTCAAAGAAAGGTGTGCCTGCGCTCCACCAGCATGTCGCACACAACATCACCGCTTCTTTGAGAAACTCTGTGTGTGACAGGGTGCATTTCACCACAGACACTTGGACGAGTAGGCATGGACAGGGGCGTTACATGTCGCTGACTGGGCACTGGGTAACTATGGTGACAGCAGGACAAGGGGCTGCTGTCCAAGTCTTGCCGTCCCCACGAGTTGTGCGTCAATCCTCTTTATGTCAAAGTTCCTCCACTGCTTCTGCCTCCTCAACCTCCTCTCGGTCTTCCACCTGCACCCAAAGCCTGTCTGGTCATGCCACAAGCTTTCTAACTGCACAGAAGGGATCCTGCACACCTCCTTACTATGCTGGCAGTAGGGCTCAACGTCATCAGGCGGTTTTTACTTTGAAATGTCTGGGAAATGTGAGTCACACAGCTGAGGAGTTGTGGTCAGCTCTGGAGAACCAATTTCATGAATGGTTGTCTCCACTGGACCTGAAACCAGTGAAGGCCGTGTGCGACAATGCTGCAAACCTGTGTGCGGCCCTTCGCCGGGGCAATGTCACACACGTGCCTTGTATGGCTCACGTGTTGAACCTGGTTGTCCAGCAATTTTTAGCCCATTATCCCAGACTAGATGGCCTTCTGCAGAGGGCACGGTCGCTGTGTGCTCACTTCCGCCGTTCGCATCCCGCAGCTCAGCGACTTACATCTCTACAGAAGTCGTTGGGCCTGCCACTTCACCGGCTAAAATGCGATGTGCCTACCCGGTGGAATTCAACTCTGCACATGTTGCAGTGACTGTGGCAGCACCGACAAGCCCTGGTGCAATATGTTCTGACGTATAGCCTGGGCCAACGAGATCCAGAGTTGGGGCAAATCACGCTGGAGGAGTGGTCTCAGATCAGGGACCTATGCACCCTTCTGCACAGTTTTGAAATGGCGACGAAGATGTTTAGTGCTGACGATGCCATTATCAGCATGACTATTCCGGTGATTTACATGCTGGAGCACATGTTAAACAGAATTCGGAGTCAGGTGGTGGCACAAGAGGAGGTGGAGGAAGTAGAGGAGGAGTTGTGTGCGGAAGGGCTAACATCTGCAAGGTCCAGACGGTCGGCAGCACCAAGGCGTCAGGCATGTGAGGGTGGGGGAGATGGTTTTACCAGGGCGCATGGTAGCAGCCAAACTAGTGAGGAAGGTGCAGGAGCCCAGGAAGAAGTGGAGGACGAACTGATGGAAGACTCATCAGATGAGGGAGACCTTGATCACATTTCTGTTGTGCGAGGTTGGGGGGAGAGGACAGGAGGAAGGAAGCATGATTGTTACCTCGCCACCAGCACAACAGGGACTTGGTGCTCCTGGATGCGCAACACACATGAGTGCCTTCTTGCTGCACTACCGGCAACATGACCCTCAAATTGTGAGAATTAGAAATAATCCTGACTACTGGGTTGCCACACTGTTAGATCCCCGGTACAAAAGTAAATTTGCAGAAATTATTCCTGCCATAGAAAGGGATGCACGCATGCAGGAGTATCAGCAGAGACTGTTGCAGAATCTTACATGTGCTTTTTCACAAGACACCAGTGGTGCACGTAGTGAATCTCACAGTTCCAACTTGCCAACCGTGGGACCGTCAAGTGTTCAGCACTCAAACCGTAACAGAACCACAGTATCTGCTGGTAACATCAATTTTGCGGAATCATTTCACCACTTTTTTAGCCCATCCTTTGCAAGGCCACAGGAGACAAGAAGTCTGACACATAGTCAACGCCTAGAGACGATGGTACAGGAGTATCTCCAAGTAAACATTGAAGCCATGACTGTGTCACTGGACCCTTGCTCTTTTTGGTCTTCCAATCTGGATAAATGTCCGGAGCTAGCCACTTACGCCTTGGAGATCTTGTCATGCCCCGCAGCCAGCGTTCTGTCTGAACGTGTGTTCAGCGCTGCTGGTGGTGTGCTGACAGATAAGCGCACGCGGCTCTCCACTGATAATGTAGACAGACTCACGTTCATAAAGATGAACAAATCATGGATCCGAAACGACTTTTCTACCCCTGTGTCATCCTGGGGAGAGTAAAAGCTTGATGATTGGTTAAAATCACCCTACCAACCGTTTTAAGCTTTCAAATTACTAATCATGTTTATCTGTATCTTGGCTGGAAAATAATTTGGGCTTTGTAGCAGTGTGCAGCACTGATTCTATTAGGCCATCTATAATAAGCTCCACCAGATTTAAAATTATTAATCATGTTTATCTGTATCTTGACTGGAAAATAATTTGGGCTTTGTAGCAGTGTGCAGCACTGATCCTATTAGGCCATCTATACTAAGCTCCACCAGATTTAAAATTAATAATAATTTTTAGCTGCATCTAGCCCGGAAAATAATTTTGGGGCTTCGAGATGCGCAAGACACATAAGTGCCTTCTTGCTGCACTACCTGCAACATGACCCTCATATTGTCAGAATTCGAAGTAATCATGACTACTGGGTTGCCACACTCTTAGATCCCCCAAACTTTTCGATCAACCTTTTCATTTTAATAAAGACCAAAAAAATGGTCATTTTTGAAATTATAATCATTAGCAGGTTATTAGAAACTGAAATCAAACAGTTTTCAACTCAAAACTTTATTCTAGGTGATGTTACATTTTCACATAGGACCCCTTGTTCGAAAGGAGCTTCTGAACTCTCTCGTCCATTGAATTTGTCAGGTTTTGGATGGTTTCTGCTTCAATTGTTTTGCATGAGGACAGAATACCCTCCCAGAGCTGTTGCTTAGATGTGGACTGCCTCCCGCCATCATAGACACTCCTTTTGATGATGTTCCAGAGGTTCTGAATGGGGTAGAGGTCAGGGGAGCATGGGGGTCACACCATAAGTTTGTCCCCTTTTATGCCCATATCAGCCAGAGATGCAGATGTTTTATGTGCAGCATGAGATGGTGCATTATCATGCAAAAAAATGATCTTGCTGTGAAATACACGGTTCTTCTTCTTGAACCATGGCAGGAAGTGCTGTTTGAGAAAATCCACATACATTATGGAGTTCATCTTTAGCGCCTTCAGGGATCCTAAAGGGGCCGACAATCTCTCTCCCCATGATTCCAGCCCAAAACATTACTCCACCTCCTCCTTGTTGGCGCTGTAGCCGTGTTTGCGTGGGATGTCCATCAACCAGCCATCCTCCACTCCATCCATCTGGACCATCGAGCGCTGCACGGCACTCATCCGTGAACAAAACAGTTTTGAAATCAGTCTTCATGTAATGTTTGGCCCACTGGAGCCGTTTCTGCTTGTGTGAAGTGGATAGAGGAGGTCGACAGGATGGCGTATGCACAGCTGCAAACCTCTGAAGGACCCTGCATCTTGTTGTTCGGGGGACGTTGGAGGCACCAGCAGCTTCAAAAACTTGTCTGCTGCTATGACAAGGCTTTTTTGCCGCTGCTCTTTTAACCTGACGTATTTGCCTGTAGGAAAGAGTCCTCAATTTGCCCTTACCAGCACGCACACGTGTGTACTGTGAATCAGCTACATACTTCTTGATTGCCAAGACACTTCATCCTGATCATCGCACAATGTTGATTGTAGTCATGCCTTGACCTAAATACTCCACAATTTGTTGCTTCTCAGCAGCCGACACATCCTTTTTTTTCCCATTTTGGCAGAAAATGTAGGCTGCTTAATAATGTGAGACAGCCTTCTTAAGTAGTCTTGCCTTTCATTGGACACACCTGCCAAACTAATTAGCACAGGTGTCTGCAATTGCTTACAGTGATATAAAGAGCCCTGACACACCTCACCATCAATGAGTTTAACTGACAAACAAACAAATTCTTCCCTTATCACTCCTAAACACTTTTTGCATAATAATTTGGAACACAGTGTACATGTGCTTTTCCACAAAACACCAGTGGTTCACGTAGTGAATCTTATAGTTCTAACTTGCCAACCGTGGTCTGTATGGAGTTGTTCAATAAAGGGCCCAAAATTAAGATAACATAGATGGGAGAGGTCTCTATGAATAGGAATTCCTAAGTATTTGATACCCTGTGAGGGCCAGGCAAAGGGAAAGTTGGACTGGATGGAATCCTATATGGATTTGGGGAGGGAGACATCGAGGGCCTCAGACTTCGCTGCATTGATTTTAAAATTTGACCATGTAACAAAGTGATCTATTTCAGCCATAACAGCATGGATGGATATATGTGATTGAGTGATATATACTAGGACATCATCAGCAAATAGAGAGCACTTGTACTCGGTGCCTCCCACCTCAATGCACCTAATATTGGGGTTATGGCGAATTGATGAGAGCAGGTGCTCCGTCACTAGGATGTATAAGAGAGGGGACAGAGGACATCCCTGCCTTGTCCCATTGGTGATTGTGAAAGGTGATGAAAATGTTCTGATGCACCCCCTGGGCCTTGGGACACCCGGAGCCGGACCCTTTTTGGTGGATGCTGGTGGTTGTAGTCTTCGTGGCGGCGACCCGGTTCCGTGGCTCAGGGTGGTCAAACCAGTGGCGGAACTATTTATGTGGTTTTGATGTTTAAATGTCCGACTACGCCACCCGTGGATTGCGGTCAGAGTGAACCGCCGCTGCAGGGCAGACCGCTGAGGCTGGTGTTGTGGGTGCAGCAGAGCGTAGCATAACTCCCCACGGGAGGAGTATAGCCTCAGGGCAGTGTATGCGGAGGATGGGGGTGATGGTGCAGGGCAGCAGCAGTAACGACACGGAGTCAGTGATGCAGTCCAGGGCCTTTACTCACAGTTCTTATTATCCAGACCACGTCTGCAGGTAACGGCTGCCCACGTCGTACTGTGCTCACCAGGTGAGGGGCTCAGACAACTCCCAGATAACTTTGGAGCGCTTCACAGGACCCCCTTTGTGTGTCCTTTGTCTGGCCTTTCTTACCAACCCTTCTGTCCGGCTGCCTCGGGCCTCCTCTTGGTAAACTTGGCGCCAGTTTCCCTGACCCTATGTGGTGCCTTCCTAGCGGGTGTAGCGAGGGGCTGCGCCACATAAAATGTCACAGCCTCCGGTTTCTAGCTGAGGGTCGTTTCCTGCCTCCACTAGTTTCGGGGACCGGTCTCCCCCTTTGGCCTGACCCCTCCACGCAGGTGGATTCGGGCGTGCGGTGGCGACTCGCCCGTCCGCACCCCTGGGATCCCTTCATTCCTCGTTCCTGGAGCCTTCTCCGCTCCTCTTCCTTCCTTCTCCCTCTTCCAGGCCTGGGCCTCTGTTACTAGGCCCGCCTCCGGAGCAGAGCTCATGCAGAGCCCCTGCTCCCTGCCACTTCTGCTCAGACTTCTCTGCACTGAACTAAGATGGTGCCCACCTTTTATACTCCCTTCTCAATGCACCCAGGAACTGCTTCCTCCCTGCTCCTGCACTACAGGGTTCCCCTTCCTCAGTGTTCCCTCCCCCCACTCCAGCCAGGGACAGGGACTGTCGTGCCCATTTCAGAGGCATATTGGTCGCCCTGCCCCACGGCAATGTGGTGTAATGCATGCAGGTGTCGGGTCCTGATCCACACTCCATCCTTACCTGAGAGTGAGATATCACACCTCTGGGTGAGGTGCAATACCTCTGTAGCAACCGAGCCCTCAGGGTGCTACAGTTCCATTTATCTTCAGCCTAGGTGACGTATTGTGATACAGGGCCGTGATTTTGGCTATAAAAGGGTCCCCTAGACCCCTACCCCAAGCTTTTTAAGAGAATCATATATGGCGTGCCAGGAGACTCTATGGAATGCTTTCTCAGCATCCAACGAGAGTATCTAATTACAAATTTTTAACTGCATCTAGCCCAGGAAATACTTTGTGCCTAGTAGCAGTGTCTGCTAGTCAGCGGATTATCCCGGCTGTTAAGCAAGCTACACCACCTGTAGTTTGGACACTTAATTTTTTCAAAGGAAATGCTTCGGGACCACGGGATACTCAGTGAAGAGCATCAGGAGGCACCCCAAGGCATAGGGGCTGGGACTGGCGGTAGGACGCCTTGCGGTGGACAGCCGAGCTCGATCCTTATAAAAGCTTTTTAACTGCAGCAGCTTTAGTGGACGCTACTGGAGCTGCAATTACGCGGTTGCTGGCATGAGATCCTTGTAAATGGATTTAAAGTGTATTCATTCAAATTAGAGAGACAATTTAAATTAAAAAGCTTAGAGCTGCCTCCACCACAGGGGGGCTCGCTCGACCCACCAGCGGACAGGCACCAGTATTGGGAGAGAGGGGCTGGCCGTCAGGGTTCACCGCGGCTCTGGCACAAACCCGGCGACACGGAGGTGGCACGGGCAGGAGCGGACTGAACGTGTCGGCTTCTCACTTTTTGGATTTTAGAAGGGCATGACATGCCTATATCTGTGTCTCCCCCTCCTTTTACTCCTCCACCTCTTTTCTTTTCGCATGACTATATGTACTTGTCACTTTTCCATGTGTTAGTTGTGTCTTCTGAGCAGTTTGTCAGCTTTTGGACACCTTTGAAGGTGTTTTCTATGTGTTTCTATGTGTTTTTGTTTGCCTGCCATTGGTTTTAACGGTGTTCGAAGGTGTTCGACGAACAGTTCGACGAACACACGGGTGTTCGACGAACCGAACCGAACTCGAACACTACGGGGGTGGCTCAACACTACCAATGACGTCCCAGATCTGCACGATGAGGAGACAAGTCCGGAGAGGCTGCAGGCTATGGTAGCTACTTTAGGCCATGCAGGCTGCTCACAGTAGGATGACAAACATGGTCTGAGGTTATCATGTTGAAAAATTGTTCCTGGGACACTTTGGAGAAATCACTGGTTCCACAACCGAAGCAATGTAACGCTGAGCTGTTAGTGTACCTGAAACGAGGACCAGGGGGGTCTGGCTACCGTACATTATGCCACCCCACACCATAATCCCAGGACTAGGACCGGTGTGACCTTTTTTTTTAGAATGATGGTCTCTTTGTGGCATTACAAACCCAGTAAGAAAATTTTATTTGCATCAAAATGATTCATGCCTTCGGCTAAAGTGGCAAAACCATATGTGAACTCTGCGTATTTTTTTTTTTTTTTAAATTTGCAAAGAATGTTAACATAAAAAGGTGGGCACTACCACCATACTTAGTGGGGTGCACCGCCATCTCCAAAGCATTCACACATGTAAATAGATGGCACACCCAGGTGTATCACACAATGTTACTGAATCACTACAGAAAGATGACCTGCACATAACAATAGGCAGAGAACATGCCCTAGTGAGTAAGATACCAAGTAACAAAGCAATATGAACTCAATAAAAATCTAAAATCACCATACATACAACCCCTGGCAAAATTATGGAATCACCAGGCTCGGAGGATGTTAATTCAGTTGTTTAATGTTGCTGAAAAAAAAGCAGATCACAGACATGGCACAAAACTAAAGTCATTTCAAATGGCAACTTTAGGGCTTTAAGAAACACTAAAAGAAATCAAGATAAAAAATGTGGTACTCAGTAAGGGTAATTTTTTTCAGACCAAGCAGAGGGAAAAAATTATGGAATCACTCAATTCTGAGGAAAAAAATATGGAATCATGAAAAACAAACACACAAAAGATCACTAGTATTTTGTTGCACCACCTCTGGCTTTAATAACAGCTTGCAGTCTCTGAAGCATGGACTTAATGAGTAACAAACAGTACTCTTCATCAATCTGGCTCCAACTTTCTCTGATTGCTGTTGCCAGATCAGCTTTGCAGGTTGGAGCCTTGTCATGGACCATTTTCTTCAACTTCCACCAAAGATTTTCAATTGGATTGAGATCTGGACTATTTGCAGGCCATGACATTGACCTTATGTGTCTTCTTTCAAGGAATGTTTTCACAGTTTTTGCTCTATGGCAGGATGCATTATCATCTTAAAAAATGATGTCATCATCCCCAAACATCCTTTCAATTGATGGGATAAGAAAACTGCCCAAAATATCAATGTAAACTTGGGCATTTATTGAAGATGTAATGACAGCCATCTCCCCAGTGCCTTTACCTGACATGCAGCCCCATATCATCAATGACTGGAAATTTGCATGTTCTCTTCATGCAGTCACCTTTATAAATCTCATTGGAACGGCACCAAACAAAAGTTCCAACGTCATCATCACCTTGCCCAATGCAGATTCGCGATTCATCACTGAATATGACTTTCATCCAGTCATCCACAGTCCACGATTGCTTTTCCTTAGCCCATTGTAACCTTGTTTTTTTCTGTTTAGGTGTTAATGATGGCTTATGTTTAGCTTTTCTGTATGTAAATCCCATTTCCTTTAGGCGGTTTCTTACAGTTCGGTCACAGACATTGACTCCAGTTTCCTCCCATTCGTTCCTCATTTGTTTTGTTGTGCATTTCCTGCTTTGGAGACATATTGCCTTAAGTTTCCGGTCTTGACACTTTGATGTCTTCCTTGGTCCACCAGTATGTTTGCCTTTAACAACCTTCCCATGTTGTTTGTATTTGGTCCAGATTTTAGACACAGCTGACAGTGAACAACCAACATCTTTTGCAACATTGCGTGATGATTTACCTTCTTTTAAGAGTTTGATAATCCTCTCCTTTTTTAATTGACATCTCTCGTGTTGGAGCCATGATTCATGTCAGTCCACCTGGTGCAACAGCTCTCCAAGGTGTGATCACTCCTTTTTAGATGCAGACTAACGTGCAGATCTAATTTGATGCAGGTTTAAGTTTTGGAAATGAAAATTTACAGGTTGATTCCATAATTTTTTCCTCAGAATTTAGTGATTCCATAATTTTTTCCCTCTGCTTGGTCTGAAAAAAATTACCCTTACTGAGTACCACATTTTTTATCTTGATTTCTTTTAGTGTTTCTTAAAGCCCTAAAGTTGCCATTTGAAATGACTTTAGTTTTGTGCCATGTCTGTGATCTGCTTTTTTTCATCAACATTAAACAACTGAATGAACATCCTCCGAGCCCGGTGATTTCATAATTTTTGCCAGGGGTTGTAATATAATATACATGATGAAGAAGAGATCTGGGTGTAGAGTTCAGTGCGTATCGCAATGAATGTATATAACTTTCATTTCACTTTGACATTGAAGAGACGGTTTTTTTTTTTTGCATTGAAACCAATAGGCAGGGCTCCACAGCTTAGAGGAGAGGAATGCAAGTCTATGGGTCCGCAAAAAGAAAACATCGCACTTTAATGACATCTGAGTGTGGTCTGATTTTCACAGAATGGAGAAGGTAGAGAAACTTTTTTTTTCTCTCCACGCCCGAGAAAAACTCATGCCACTCTTATCAAAGTCTGATCAGAAATATCAAACTGGTTTTTCAGATGTGGAGAAAATGGTCGTGTGACCCTACACCAACCGACAGACTGTCTTACATCTGAAAACAGACAAACTTACTTGTCTGGTCTATTTGGTGTCTTGTTCCACTTGGACAATAAGTCTAGTTAAAGGGGTCTGTGGTGAAAGCTGCCCATGAAAAAGCCACTACAGAGGCACTCGGACCCAGTAACTTTGCAATTGCTCTAACCCATATGAGGTCTCCATATATAAAGCTGCCCCCACAGAATCTGTTCCAGACTTGTCAGAGTCAGGCCTCATTTAGATGTCCGTTTTCATGGATAGTACTCAGACCTGTGATAGTCTATGGGGCCATTCACATGTCTGTTTTTTTCTGACCGAGCGGTCTGCGGGAAATCCGGAGAAGTGTCCGATCTTGATCCGAGGCTCTGATCAAAATCGGCATTGCTAGTCTATGAGTCCATGAAAAAATTGGACTGCACTCTGATGACATCCAAGTGCGGTCTGATTTTCACAAGCAGAATGCAAAAAGTAGAGAAACTATTTTTTTTTTCTCCGCGAGAAAAATTGATCACACTCTGATCAAACTCTGAGAGCTTGTAATAACAATAACATAATTGATCCGATTCTCAGAGAGAAACATTGCTCCCGTGACCCAGGGGGCCTTATCAAAATAATTGGTCAGTTTTTCTCGTACGGGAGAAATATATATATATATAAAAATAATGGAACTTTACTCCACTTAAATAAATATATATATATAGGTCCGCATACTGTATATTTATTGACTAAGCCTGGAAAGTACACAAAACAATCCACAAGATGGCAGCAGAGAAATATTAAGGTGAGCAGTACAAGCTGAAAGACTGGAGCTTCATAGGACGCTCAGCGAGACAGAGCGCAGAGGTGAAATACACTTATAGCTCCCATAAAAATTGCATCTTTAGGCCTCATTCAGACACTGATGAGTCACGTACGTGTTCTATTCGTGTTTTTGAACTCTGCAACCATGACATTATTTTTTGCGGCTACATTTTGTGTGTGGATTTTCCCCAAAGAATTACATTAGATGCAGAAAATCTGCAGGTAGAAAAACACATGTAATCCGCACAGGACTGTTTTTGTCAAAGCCAAATACCAAAAAATAGACATAAACTAGTGTAAAAAATGAGATAATGCATATTAAAAAAAGAAGTAAAACATGCAATGAAAAAACGCAAGTTACTTAATAGGTGCGGAAAATTTTCATCAAAAACTCGAAAGCTCATCATGGAAACGTAGGCTCCCATTATGAGATTTCGGTGAGTCTTTGATTTTCTGCACTTATTAATTAATTAGGTTACTTGCATTTTTTCATTGTGTTCTTGAGTGCGTTTTTCTATATGTGTTTTTATTGCTGCATTTTTTTGTCTCTACACTGAGTAAAGAAAAAGCGCAGTGGGCAGGAGATCTCTATAAATCCCATATACTTTGCTGGGGCTGTAAGACGCTGCATTTTTGAAGAAGCGAAAATACTCAGCGTGAATAACTCATCGGGGACGATTCCTCAAAGCTTTTATGCCGTGATACTGTCGAAAAAACACTTTGAAGAGCCTGTAAGATTCAACTCCACCAAAATGGGCGAAGCTAGGGAAGAGTCAGCACAAGGGTTGCCAACGCACGATCGTCAAGTT
Organism: Phyllobates terribilis; assembly: GCF_046119375.1. Taxonomy (NCBI): domain Eukaryota; kingdom Metazoa; phylum Chordata; class Amphibia; order Anura; family Dendrobatidae; genus Phyllobates; species Phyllobates terribilis. The sequence goes on from NW_027362767.1 coordinate 292,945,226, forward strand.
CATCCAAACTGTTGGCGTTTCTTATGTCAGAAATACTCCGCCAGTCCTTACATTTCTGACGAGGCGCACAGAGGTGCGTGCCGGAGAGGAGTTGCTCCAAATTCATTAAAAAAAAAAAAAAAGCAAGTAGCTTTACTCCAAAAAACCCATCCAAAGTATGAGGAGTGGGAGCCAAAACCAGGAGAGGAACAATCAGAGAAAAGGTATAATAGAAACAAGTCACCAATTCTGCATTTATCACCCACTCCTGGTTTTGGCTCCCACTCCTGAGAAAAATACTGACCGAATACTGATCAAATACTGATAGTGGGGCTGTGGCCTAATGCTCACATTCAGAAGCAGGAGGTGCCTTGCAGATAGAGGGTAGGACTGACCAGGGAATTAATGAAAGAAGCTGATTCTCATAAGGTTGGGAGATTTTTTGTTCTCGTATTTCTTTTTAAACACAGATATGGATGCCGCAGTAGCGGTGGTGATCTAGAGGGGTGTAATATAGAGGAATGTTTTGGTGGCTGTAGAACACAAGGCTCAGTCATGGTCAATTAGGAACTTCTAAACACATCTGTTTCTAGAGACAAAGGCAAGTACAAAGCCGGCACATGTAACACAAGTAACTGCTTTCATTGTATCACTTGAATTATACATGTGTATATGCAGAAGGATGACTCTGTGCTTCCCACGGCTGCTTCAGGCATGGCCGCATGTATATTGAGTTTCAGTTAAAGGGGTTTTCCCACAAACAAAAGTTCATTTTATTCAATAGATCTTGGAATAATAATAAGTTCCACAATTGGATGTGATTGTATAAACTGTTCCTGTGCTGAGATAATCTTATAAATGTGCCCCTGCTGTGTACTGTGTAATGGCTGTGTCTGACCGTACAGGGACATGATCTGATCATACCACAGCTCCTGGAGAGGGAAGGAAGCAAAAGAGTATACAGACATTACAGCAGGGGATCACAGCTGATTCTTTTTGGGAGATAAATAAAACAGGGAAATGTTTTATTTATTTTTTAAACAATGTTTTACCTCACAGAATCAGCTGTGATCCCCTGCTGTAATGTCTGTATACTCTCTTTTCCCCCAATTCACACTGAGTTGTTTAAAGAGTTCAAAACCACAAGACTTTCCAGTAGAAACCACTTAACTTTTTTTTTTCCTCTCGCCTGAAGCAGTTTTAATGACTCTTTGGAACCTTTTTCTTTTTATCCCGATTCTTTGCAGCCTTTCGATTAGACGTGTGCCTAGTTTGGAGAGATTTCATTCAGGATTTACTTCAAAGAAATGACACACTCTTTCTTCTTCCAACCCAATGTTTTTGAAAACCTCTTCAGAAAAAAAAGCTTATCATACTCCTCATATGAACTGCAAAGTGGGTTTCCCATAAAAATGAATTGGAAGAGCTTTCTGAGAGTTTTGTAAACTTTTTTTTTTTTTTTTTTTTTCCCCTCGGGGGGTGAAATCATTGTGAACATACCCTTTTACCATGTATGTGAAATAATGCATGGTAAAACCTAGGTAAATTAGAGCCAGTTCAGATGGGCAATTTTTCACAAGGACGGGCATCTATTAGTTTATTCTGTTTTTGGATGATATTTATTATTATTATTAATAATTTTTATAGCACCAACATATTCCGCAGCACTTTACAAGCATTAAACTCAATGTAAAAAATAAAAAAGGATGCCTGCATGATACCAGTTTGTAGAGGATCCATTGCAATAATTACAAACTGTATTTAGCCTTTATACATTTTTTATTTATTTATTTTTTTTAATTGTTGATGTATAACATGGATGCCATACGGATGAAACCGCATATGAAAAATCGTCAGATTTTTTTTCTTTTTCTAGATGATATAGAGATTTTTCATACAGTTGCAGGAACCTGACAGTAGGGGTATATTCACACTTGGCTGTAGTGATTCTTGCCCCATTGGTGAGAACGGTGCTCAAAATAAAACATTTGAATATGACATTAAGGCCACGGCCCCCCTATCAGTATTTGGTCAGTATTCGGTCAGTATTTTTTCTCAGGAGTGGGAGCCAAAACCGGGTGAGGAACAATCATAGAAAAGGTATAATAGAAACAAGTCACCAATTCTGCATTTATCACCCACTCCTGGTTTTGGCTCCCACTCCTGAGAAAAAATACTAACCAAATACTGATAGTCGGGCTGTGGCCTAGAGAAAATCAGGCCAAATTCCAGTGGACTCCTCATATATGGAGGTATTCTGACCTAGACACGTTGCCATACAGCTTCCATGGACATGGCTAGTAAGATTTGTGGCTACATTCCCATGATGACCTTTTGATGAGTTTTTTGATGATGCAGATTTTCTGCACCACTTCGGTACTTAAGTAAATTGGATTACTTCTAATTTTTTCATTGCGTTTTTATCACTTTTTTTTGTGACTTTGTGTGTTTTAAATAAATCTGCTTTGTTTTTGATACATCCTGGTATTTGGCTTTGACAAACCTTTATTGATGTAGTCCTGTGCGGATTACATGCTGATGTGTGATTATGATACTGATGTGTGAATGAGGCCTAAATGCCATTCACTTTACTGGATCTGTAAAACGCTGCATTTTTGACTCAGTGAAAATATGCAGAGTCAAAAACTTAGGCTTCATTCACGTGGTACTGTTTTGGATAAAAAAAAAAAAAAAAAAAAAGTTTAATTTTATTTAATTTTTTTTTAGTTTTAATGAAACTAAAATGCAGCCTTTGAGAGTTATGAACTGCAGTTTTGCAAGGCTAAGACTATGTTCACACAACTAACTTTTGGTGACTTTTTGATGCAGATTTTCTGCACCATTTTTGCACCTATCAAGACAATTAATTACTTGTGTTTTGTTTTTTTTTGTGTTTTTTTGCATGTGTCTTTATCGCGTTGTTGTGTTGGTATGTCATATCTACTATATAATTGTCTGTCTGTCTGTCTGTCTGTCTGTCTTGGAAATCCCGCGTCGCTCATTGGTCCGGCAGCAGCCAATCAGCACCGCGGGATTTCTGAAAAAAGATGGCGGCGATGCAGCGGGGAGATGAGCTGCGCTAGCAGCACAACTACCCCGACCGGCGCCGCTGACCTCCATGCAGCTAACGTCGGAAGATCAGCCGCTTGGCCCGCTGATCTCCCGACAGCAAGTGTGAACGGAGGACCGGGGAGCGGCGCCGCCGGTCGGGATGCTTCTGCTGCGAGCAGCCGCTCATCTCCCGGCTTCTCGCAGCAGAAGGAGCCGCACAGGCTGCGCCGCTACCCGGTCCTCGCTAATACGGAGCCGCACAAGCAGCGCCGCTCCCGGGCCCACATTAATACGACGCTGATTGGTCGCGGGCGGCCACCGCGACCAATCAGCGAGATGGGCGGCAAATTTAAACACCGTTTTGCTGATTAGTCGCGGTTGCCGGCCGCGACCAATCAGCGATTTTGGCGCCAAATTTAAACAACGTTCTGCTGATTGCGCCCGGTCGGCCGCATACATATTCTAGAATACCCGATGCGTTAGAATCGGGCCACCATCTAGTTTTAAATAAAGCTGCTTTGTTTTTGATACTTATTTGTAATTGGCTTTGACAAAACTTTATTGATAGTTATATGTGGATTACATGTGCGTTTTTTTTACCTATGGGGAAATATCTGCACCTAAATCTCAGCGTACCTGCAAGAGAAATTTGCATTGTTGGTTTGAAACACGCACTGCAGGTATTCAGCACAGTGCCTGCCAGGATGCGAGCACACAGGGGAACAGTGTCAGTCACTGACACCACTAGCCCCTCTCTGCCTGCACTCCAGCCATTCCCTCCCTCCCCGCACACAATCGTATTTGTGTCTGTTAGATGCGAATATGTGGCGCCCTGCTGCGCTTGGTGCCACAGGACCCAGAAGGGTGCATGGCTGGATTTCTCCACAAGAGGCCCTCACTACATTCAAACACCTCCACCTTCCACCTCATACCGCAGAGGGAGCCCCGATAGGGATATAAAGGGAAGGTGGAGCCAGGCAGAGAGTAGTCAGAGTCTGAGCCTGAGTTGGAGAGTAGTCAGAGTCTTTAGTCCAAGTCAGATGAGTGTTGCAGTGTGCTCAGACAGTGAGCAGCACACAGGCTGCTGTGAGAGGCAAGCTAGGCCTCCAGCAGCTCTGAAGCCAGACGGAGAGCGTGCCGACGCTCAGAGAGCGGTGAAGACTCAGCACGCCAGCTGCCTTGTAGTGAAGGCCCCGAGCGTGGCCGATGGCGAGGAGAGAAGCAGTGATAAAGGGGGCAGAGGAGCATACCAGGCTCACCCCAGTATATTTACCGGACACCGGGTCAAGCCTACAGGGACCCTTCACACCCAGTAGGGTTAACCGGAATCCCAGGAGGACTACAAGTCCCTGGCAGACCTGAAGCTAGACTCACAGGACCAGGAACCACGAAGGCCCCGATGTCCAGGGAAAGTGGTTACCAACCGGAGGTCCCACCTCAGAGCAACAGGTTAAGTAAAAGCAGGACACATAAGCTAGGCACAGTTGCAGGCTGGCCAGGAGCTTACACAGAGACAGACACGGAACAGGAGGCCTTATACCCGCTCACTGGGGAGAAGTCCAAAAGTGCGCCCTTCACCTAGAATACCCTGGACCGTATCTAACAGCTGTACCAGTAAACGTAACGAAGCAAAACCCCCTGTCTCTGTCCGTTACTCCGGCTGCGCCATCGTTCCATACCTGCACCACAGCGCCCAGCGCACCCACCTCCATTCATTCTACACTGCCCTAAGGCCTGCTCCACCTGTGGGGAGCCGTCCCATCAAAGCTGCCCCTAACATCAGCCTCAGTGGACTGTCGCAGCGCTGGTAACCTCTTACCAGAATCCACAGGTGGCGTCACGAACTTTTATTTTGATATTATTAAACCCCCTTTTTTGGCGCACAGTCCGCCCTGGGCCAGCCACCGTGATATACATATATACTGCCCCAGACAGTAAGGCCCCACCGGGGGCGCGACAAATACAATTGCTGTGAGCCACGCCGCCGGCAGAGGAGCTGTGATCAGCTCCGTACTCCACCGGGAACTCCCGCAGGCTACTACCAGTCTGCACGGCGCAGGCAGTGGAGGTCTGATGGCACGATGCAGTGACATCATCACACCGTCCAGCGCCCACTGCTGCACAAGACAGAAGAGGAGACGGAGCTGCCCTGGATGAGGATCCTTGATTAGGTGAGTATAAGCTTCTTTTTTTTTATTTTTTATTTTACATTCGTTTGCCATGGGGTTGGGGCATGTGGGGACTTGTATACGTGGGGCTGCCTCTGGGGACATATATACATGGGGCTGGCTGTGGGTCTGTCAATGGGGACATAGCAAGAGGGGCTGTGGGGAACACTATACCTTTGCTGTGGGAACATCATACTATATACGATATTTGGAGGGCATCATGTTGTATAGTGGGCTGTGGGGGGCATCATACTACATAGGGATTGTGAGGGACATCTTACTATATAGGGGGCTGTGGTGGGTATCATACTGTATATTGGGGAGCTATGGTAGACATACTGCTTGGGGGGCTGTGGTGTATACTAGGTGAGTTTTGTGGATATACTACTTGGGCTGCTGTGGTGACTATAATACTTTGTAGGGGGGCGGAGTACAGTTTGGAGAAAACATGGTGGCAAGCATGAGGGCATAGTGTAAAAATGGAGCACAGAATGGATATGGAGAGGGGGCATCGTGAAATGGGGGCACAGTATGTAGAGAGGTTAGCATGTCGGGGAGAAAGTGTGGAGATCTATAGAGTATAAGTTAAAACAGTGGAGCGGGGACAGCCATGGTGTAGGCAGTGGTTCATAAAGGCGGACGGTGTGGCAGTTACATCTGATAAAGGCAGACAGTGGAGTGGTTATAGATCATTAATTCACACAGTGTGGAGGCTTATTTAGGGCATAGCAGGACAGATATTTTTATGCAGTGGGCATTATAATAACACTCTTATTTTTAAGGGCACTCTGTTGGAATGTGCTGCAGAAGACTGGAGAAAAGGGAATCTGGAGAGATGAGCTGTAGATGTGAAAAGTCATCGTGTCGTCAGTACTGGATGGAGATGAAAAGAAAAAACAACTCGGATGTCACCTACTGTATAAGATACCTGGATGTAAATGTTTACTTGTTGATATGATACTGACTACATCTCATCAGTATTGCGTTTCCTGTACGGTCCGCAGTCTGATAAAACCCGATAACTCCCAGCATCTCCTTTACTATTCTTAAGGACATACTGGGAGTTGTAGGTTCATGAGATACAAATGTATATGTGCCTGACTTTACATTACAATTGATTGCTGTACTAAGCTTGGTGATGTATTCATGTAGTGATGGTGGTTCTGGTGACGTGGTACAGGTACTCGTGATGTAGTCATCTACTGATTGAGACTCTGGTGATACATTAATGTTCTGAGGGTGGTTCTAGTGACCTATTTATTTACTGATTATAGTTCTGGTGGTGTATTTTGTTTTATTTAAAACATGACAAGGAGACAAAAACCGCAGCTGAAAAGTTGATAAAGCATGTAAGTAACATAACTTGGCTAATTGGTGTAGAAATGGTTCAGAAAATCTGCAACATCAAAAAAGGTACAAAATACTTATCATGGGAATTTAGGCGTTGTATATAGTCTCGTCTTGGGTCTTAATTAAGTTAGTGGTCTTTTATGAAATATACAAATACACTTTCGTGACCTGCTGCTCACATCACTCTGAAGAGATCTCTCAGGTTGGCCTCTTTGTCAAAGGCTTTTTAGGCTTTGTTCCCACCATGAGCTTTTGGTGAGTTTTTGTGGTTGCAGATTTTCTGCAATTGCTTGTGTTGTTGTTGCTTTTTTGGCATGACATGTTTTAAACCAAGCTGCTTTGTTTTTGATACTTCCTGGTATTTGGCTATGAAAAAAAACGCTATTGATACAGTCATGTGCGGATTCCGTGCGTTTTTGATGCTTTTCCGGTGCTGAAATGCACTAAAAATGCAGATTTTCTGCATCTAATGCAGGATTATGGTGAAAAAATATGCACATAAAGCCCAAGAGAAATTGGCATGTTGTAGGTCCGTTTACGCGGAGTAAAAAAGCACAGAGGGGATGAGGTTTATTATCAGTCGAAAATGCACAGCGTCAAAAACTCATCATGGCCACACAGCCTTAATATGATCTTTTATTTTTTTTTTCTAGGTCAATATGTCACCTGATCAAAGCCATCCGTCACATTTAGTACAGGTTTTGATTAATTCGACATCAGGAGCAATGGGTGAGTGATAAGGAGAAGAGCAAACACAAATTACTATCCACACCTTTTAAGATGCCAGAAAGTATTAGACAGTCTTAATGAAAGAAAGTTCAGTTATACACATTGTTAAAAGAAAAAAAAAAACCTGAGCTTTCCTTATTCTACTGCTTTTTTTTTTTTCTATTTTGCGCTTTCACTCCATTGAAGAGATATTCACGTTTGTTTGTTTTCTGGAGCGCAGTATGTGAAGTCTCTGATTTTACTGCAACTGTGCGTTTCTTCACAGTCCTATCTTGAATGGCAACGCCTGGGAGGAAGGTGCTCAATCACAGCTCGGCAGCTGATCTAGCAGTCTCAGATGCTGCTGATCTGTGATTTACAGTTTCTGGGAGGAAGGTGAAAGTCGCATGATTGGAAAGGATATCCACAATTGAATTCTTAATTTAAAAAAAAAAAAAGAATAATAAAGAATAAAAGCATGCGCATAAATGAAAACCATTACAGACTACAAAAAAACAAGGGGGGGGGGGAATTGTAAGTACATATTGCAATATAATGTGGTGATTGCAATATATTAAGAGGATAATAACTTTGATGGGAGAAGTGCTTCTTTAAACAGACCTTCAATAATTTAAATTATCGATCACCGAAAGAGAGGGGGTGGGGGGAGAAAAGGGAAGGAAGGAATCAATCAATAAGGCTTCGTTCCCACAATGAGATTTTGGTGAGTTTTTGATGCTGCAGATTTTATGCACTATTCTGCACCTATTTAAATTACTTGCGTTTTTCATTGTGTTTTTTTAATACCCTTTGTGGTGAGGCCAGGGACTGGAAATTCATATTCCCAGTTATGAAGGTCTCGGCAGGAATGCTAGTCTGTCTGACTTCAAAGGACCCCAGGAGAGAATTGAATACAGGTCAGCTAGGATATATACCTTTTGTAGTGCAAACGCCTATTCCTGACAAGAGTATGGGGGAGCTAATTGAATCATGGCAATGAGGAATAGCTAATTGGAGGCTCCGATCGGTTTGTGACAATTGGTGGCAGCGGGTGGGATTTGGATATCTGTGAACTGAGCTCGGTGCTAGTTAGTAGATCAGACATAGTATACAGTGAAAGCGTGTGTGCGATACTGTACCCTTCCCCCTCTTAGTTTTCTGTCCTATCTTTTATTTGGCTACGGTCTCTGGTGGATGGCATACTGCCTCAGAAGCAAAGGTTCCCAGATGAGTGCTACCAGAGGGGACGCTGAGCAGATGGAAGGTGGCAGTGTGGTGCCAGTCGCTGACAAGACTGAGGTGTCAGAGGAGGGTGGAAGTGCCCCCGACACCCACAAAAATCCTGGACATTCTGTTATGCAATCCACAGCTCCAGCTGGAGGGGCCAGTAACCCGGCCCTGGACGCTCTTATGCAGGCCTACCTCCAGGCTCTGAGAGATGGACAGCAGGAGCAGAGCCAGGACGTGCTCCACGTGTGGCAAGCTGAGCGAGATGCCCAGGAGAGAAAGTGGCAAGCTGAGCGAGATGCCCAGGAAAGAAAGGAGGAGAGGCAGTACCAGCTACAGTTAGCCCAGCTGCGGAGCCGGCAGGACCCACCGGCTCAAACAGCACAGACCCCAGCAGCCCCAAAAGCTAAGCTGCGCTCAGAGGCTCTGCCTGTCCTGGAATCGGACGGAGACCTGGACCTTTCCCAGAAAGGGTTTGAACAGGTGTGTCTCCAGTACCAGGTACCCAAAGCAAACTGGGCATGCACCCTGTCCACCAGGCTAAGAGGGAGAGCCCTGGACGTTTTCTCGTCACTCCCTGCAGCCCAGCACCAGGACTATGACCTCATTAAAGCTGATCCTGATGTACCGTCTCACGCCTGAGGTGTACAGAGTGAAATTCCTCAGCCTGAGGAAACGACCGACCGAGAGCCACGTAGAGACTCTGCTCCAGATGAGTGTCCAGCTTCACAGATGGGCAGCGGGAGAGATAGACAATCCCGACGAAGCAACCTTGGATCTGTTCCTCAAGGAGCAATTCTTAAACATTTGCTCGGAGCAAGTGCAACAATATGTCCTGGACCGGAAACCCCAAGATGCCAGAATTGCTGCGGAGCTAGCGGATGAGTACGTCGCCAACCGGACGTCGCGGAGACCCGTCAGCACGGGTTGTGAGGAAGGATCAGGGGCACGTGGCTCTGATCGGTTTGTGACACCCTTTTTGATGCTTTTTTTTTTTTTTTTCTCTTAACATGCGGATTTTCCGCATCTAATGCAAATCTGTGGCAAAAATTTGCACCTAAAATTCAGGTCAGTTTACGCTGAATAAAAAGGAAATAAAGAAACACAGTGGGCAGGAGACTTCTATAAATTCCATCCACTTGGCTTAAACTGTAAGACGCTGCGTATTTGACAAAGTAAAAATACACGACGTCAAAAACTCACCGAAAGCTCATCGTGGGAACAAAGCCTAATAATGTAAAAACAGCACCATGTAAATGGGATGCAACATGTCAAAAAACTCTGCAACAGGTGTATACCATCTGTGCATTTTATAGGGGGAAAAAAACATTGTATATAGTGTCAGTCAATACATGTGTATATATAAAGTATGATAACAAAGAAATTGATTAATATGAATATAAGACGTTCCATATAAAGCAGCTTCATTTTACAGACAAAAGGAAAAAATACATTTTATTACCGAATTTAACAAACATCACATAACGATGTATTTACATGTAATGTTTTGTCCGCACACTTTTATTCATCTAGGGTATTTTTTACACATTACATAAATGTTAAGTATTAGGTGGTAATCATAGTAATGCACAGCTCATATAATTTAAAAATAGAAGTAAAGAGCATCACAATAGGGAAACTTGTGTTATTGGCTGGAATGCATCCTGTGTGAACGGCCTAGAGTAAATAAGACATGGCTGTATATCAAGCATTTCTTCTTATTTGTCTTGGTGTATAGTATTTTGATTTTGGACATTAGTCCAGCTAAATTGTTCACTTTTAGGAGCTTTATTTACAGTATTGGACCTATAAGAAAATTATTTCACATTTTCAAAAGGAGGTTTTCCCACAAACATTTAATCAATAGATCTTGGAGTACAAATAATTTCCAGAATTGAATGTATTAAGAAAAATATGTTCTTGTGTCTGACCGTGCAGGAACATGGTCTGATCATACCACATCTCCTGGGCAAGGGGGGGGGGGGAGCAAAAGAGTATACAGACATTACAGCATGGGATCGCAGATGATTCTGTGAGATTTCCCTGCCTGTTTATAAACCTGTTTTTTTTTTTTCACAGAAAGAAAAAAATCAGCTGCAATCCCCTTCTGTAATGTCTGTATACTTTTTTGCGTCCTCCCTGCCCAGGAGCTGTGGTATGATCAGACCATGTCCCTGCACGGTCAGACACAGCCATTACACAGTACACAGCAGGGGCACATTTATAAGATTATCTCAGCACAGGAGCATTTTATTTAAACACATCCAATTGTGGAAATTATTATTATTCCAAGATCTATTGATTAAAATGTTCTTTGTTTATGGGAAAACCCTTTTTAATTAAGTGGTCTCACCAAACTTTTTATTGCCTAAACTTGTGTATTTGTAATGCAGTGTAATTGTGGTAATAATTTCACTGATGGCTATAGTGGCATTTGACCCAGTAGAGGCCCGGTGTAACAGGCCAAGTTGACCCCTGTCCAGATTAAACCTGGGTATAGTTTGACCCAGGCCAGAGTACACCACTGGGGATAAACTGTCCTAGGCCAAACTATACCCCCTCTAGGCTAAAATATATCCCTCTATTTTGAGCCCTTGTAAATGGGAAGTGGGAAGGTATTTGTGTTAATCACATGATGAAGACTGATCTCCCAATACAATGTGACTGGTAACCGACAAGTCATTACATCTGACTTTGCCAAGATAGTGCTCATACACTTAACTAAAACCAATGCTGATATTCTGCATTACAGCAACCCTTATGTCCCTCATTTTAAGGGTGGGTGTTTTCCAGTTAAAACTAAGTGATCACCTATCCGCAGGTTAGGTGATCACTTCCTGATCAGTGGGTGTCCCAATCAGTAGATCGGGGATCTTTTAAACCTTTTACAAGACATCTTGGCAAGTTGGACTCTATTAGGGCTGCAGGAAAAAGTCAAGCAATCAGAAGCGCGTTGGGAAATGAAAGGAGGAGCAGCAATTCTAATGGGGATAAAAGTTCCCCTATCTGCTGATCAGTGTAGGTCTCTGTGGTCAGACCCACACCGATCAACAAGTTATCACCTAAATTGTGGATAAATGAAGACGTGTTTTCACCGGACAACCCCTTTTAAGTATAGCATGGATTTATGTAATTTTATTTTCTACATGACTTATTTTTTCTTTTTTTTTTTCTTTAGGTGGTGTTGCATGTGTTATCACTGGACAGCCCTTTGACACGGTCAAGGTTAAGATGCAGACATTCCCATCCTTGTATCGAGGTTTTTTGGACTGCACTGTGAGAACATACCACACAGAGGGATTGCGCGGGTTGTATCATGGCACTGTCCCTGCTTTGTTGGCCAATGTGTCAGAAAATGCAGTGCTGTTTGCATGCTATGGGTTTTGTCAAAATCTTGTGTGTCATCTCCTGGGGATGCAAGATCCGTCACAGCTTAGGTGTGTGCTCCTTTACCTTTTTCTTTAATACGGATCTTTATTGGAGCTCCTTTTTCATTTCTTTGTTACACCAATATGTGACCAATAAAAAAGAACGGAAAAGACCTTTCCAACATATGACGTAAATGTACGTCATGATCAGGAAGGTATTTCAGCAAAATGACGTACAGTTACGTCATGGGGAAACCGGTCACCATGTCTTACGACATGGTCACCGATTAAAGATATCTGCTGTCCCTGATATTAGGGCATCCTTTCTCATTGCCTATGGGAGAGGGTTTGCTACCTTCAACATTGGTGATCACTAGAATTGGTCGGTCAACTCTGACCAACAAATTGCAGTAATGTGGAGTGAAAAACCAATAAAAATGCTTAAAATATTGGTGATTGGTCCTGTCACAGCACCGATTATAAGCTGCTGCTGGGATATGTTGGCGTTGCTGCCCCTGGCGCTGATTGGTGTGATCGGACAGTGATGTTGAACAGACTAATCACAGTGCAGGAGGTCAGTTGACCATCTCTGTGACCGAGCTGCCCGCCTCATTTCAGTGTGGAAAAGCAGTCATTGTTCCTAGCTGCGCTATCCTGCTGGGACTTGTGGTGCCGCAAACTATCTATAATATAATTACCTTTTTAATGTCTTCACATCCTGCTTCGTCCAGATGTTTCCGGATCCCAGAATTCCAAGCGGCGGAAGTTCGCCGACTGCCATATTGGGACACCCAAGTGATGGGTATCTCAATATGGAAACCGCTGGTGGTACCAGCCTCTTGCGCTGTACCACTAGCGGAACACGGGATCAGCCGAATGGTTCACTGACCGCCGCCATCTTTGTACAGGAGGAGCGCATGCCCAGTTTTAATGTCACGCTGCTATCTGCTTGCACAAAGATGGCGGCGATCTGACATACTGCACCTGCATGAACTCCGCGCAGGCGCAGTGAATTATTCGGCTGATCCCGGCGGTGTTCTCAAACGAGAGAACACATGAGGGAAGGTGACAGCACAGGGGTGGAGAGAGAGAGAGCAGACAAGGGGGAGAGCACATGGGGTACACAGGTCAAAGAAGAGATCACATGAGAGGAGAAAACAGCACAGAGGGGAGAGAGACAGCACAGGGGGAGACGGCTCAAACGGGACAGCACAGGAAGGAGAGAGACAGCAGATGAGGATAGCACATGGGGTAGACAGGTCAAAGAAGAGAGCACAGACGGGAGAAGTCAGCACATGGGGGGGAAAGAGAGAGTGGATAAGTGGGTGGGTGAGCACATGGGGGTGAGAGATTCTCAACGCTGCAAAGCCTGTCCCCATCGTGACATTACCGCCCTCCCGACGCGATGGCATCAGGCCTCCATCTAGTATGCCATAACAGCCTCCTAATCAGAGACTGCTCCTTGGGTTTTGAATTGTTCCTGTCCCCAGCCTTACTCTAACTCACTCTTACCCCCAATCTTTTATCCCCACATCCCCTCTCGAAAGTCACTGATTTTGCATATGTGTTTGATTTTTGCCCCTTTTTTTTTTTTTTTTTTTTTCTCCCATCGGTTTATTTTTTGTAACACGTCTGTGTGTGCCCTGCAGTCTTTCAACCCTGATAACTGATGCACATCACTGATCGGCAGGCATCCATGTTCACTTTTGGCTCATGACTTATTTTTCCTGCCTATTTTTTTTTTTTTTTCACTCCGCACCGCCTCCGTGAGTTTGTACTGCAGCTGCTGAGTGCTGCTCTGTGGTGCGCATCACTGATCAGAGTCCGCGCAGGATTTTTTTAAATTTTTTTAAATTTCTTGTAATTTTAATGTGGGTACGGATAGTATTCAGACCCCTTAAAATGTTTCACTCTGTTTCATTGCAGCCATTTGGTAAATTCTAAAAAGTTCATTTTTTTTCTCATTAAAGTACACTCTGCACCCCATCTTGACAAAGAAAAACTGAAATATCACATGGTCATAAGTATTCAGACCCTTTGCTCAGTATTGAGTAGAAGCACCCTTTTGAGCTAGTACAGCCATGAGTCTTCTTGGGAATGATGCAACAAGTTTTTCACACCTGGATTTGGGGATCCTCTGCCATTCTTCCTTGCAGATCCTCTCCAGTTCCGTCAGGTTGGATGGTGAACGTTGGTGGACAGCCATTTTCAGGTCTCTCCAGAGATTCTCAATTGGGTTTAGGTCAGGGCTCTGGCTGGGCCAGGCAAGAATGGTCACAGAGTTGTTCTGAAGCCACTCCTTTGTTGTTTTAGCTGCGTGCTTAGGGTCATTGTCTTGTTGAAAGGTGAAACTTTGGCCAAGTCTGAGGTCCAGAGCACTCTGGAAGAGGTTTTCATCCAGGATATCTCTGTACTTGGCTGCATTCATGTTTCCTTCAATTGCAACCAGTCATCCTGTCACTGCAGCTGAAAAACACCCCCATAGCATGATGCTGCCACCACCATGTTTCACTGTTGGGATTGCATTGGGCAGGTGATGAGCAGTGCCTGGTTTTCGCCACACATACCGCTTAAAATTATCACTAAAAAGTTCTATCTTCGTCTCATCAGACCAGAGAATCTTATTTCTCATAGTCTGGGAGTCCTTCATGTGTTTTTGAGAAAACTCTATGTAGGCTTTCATATGTCTTTCACTGAGGCGAGGCTTCCATTGGGCCACTCTGCTATAAAGGCCCGACTGGTGGAGAGCTGCAGTGATAGTTGACTTTGTGAAACTTTCTCCCATATCCCTACTTCATCTCTGGAGCTCAGCCACAGTGATCTTGGGGTTCTTCTTTACCTCTCTCACCAAGGCTCTTCTCCCACGATTGCTCAGTTTGGCTGGATGGCCAGGTCTAGGAAGACTTCTGGTGGTCCCAAACCTCTTCCATTTAAGGATTATGGAGGCCACTGTGCTCTTAGGAGCCTTGAGTAATGCAGAAATTCTTTTGTAACCTTGGCCAGATCTGTGCCTTGCCACAATTCTGCCTCTGAGCTCCTTGGGCAGTTCCTTTAAGCTCATGATTCTCATTTGGTCTGACATGCACTGTGAGCTGTGAGGTCTTATATAGAGAGGTGTGTGCCTTTCCAAGTCAAGTCCTATCAGTTTAATTAAACACAACTGGACTCCAATGAAGGAGTAGAATCATCTCAAGGAGGATCACAAGGAAATGGACAGCATGTGACTTAAATATGAGTGTCTGAGCAAAGGGTCTGAATACTTCTGACCATGTGATATTTGTTTTTCTTTTTTTAATAACTTTGGCAAATTTTCTACATTTTGTTTTTTTTTTCAGTGAAGATGGGGTGCAGAGTGTATTTTAATGAGAAAAAAATGAACTTTTTATAATTTACCAAATGGCTGCAATGAAACAGAGTGAAAAATTTAAAGGGGGCTGAATACTTTCCGTACCCACTGTATACACACCACCTTAATGCGTGCAGCCTCTGGCCCCTGTGCTCTGATCACTGTTGCACATCAGTGATCAGGTCCCATGTGTGGGGGGGGGGATTGCCACAGGATTTTTTTTTTTCTTTCAAATGATGTAATAAAAAAGAACTATATAAAAAAAAAAGTATAATTTGATTAGTTGATATGGCTAGATATAGGGACAACGCAAAAACATAGTACTTGGCTTGTGCTACTGTATTTGGTAATTGTACTGATGTCTATTTAGGAATTTTTTTATGTAGTTTCTGAATTTTAGTGGAAAACTACTGTAGTAATTATCTCAGTTACAGTTTGACATCAGTCAGGGTTCAGTAATTGTTTTTACTAATGTCTGTTTTAGCTTATTATTTTATTAAATTTTTATATTCTACATTGTACATTTTATTTAGTATAACTTCAAAGTATATTGGATACTACTGTAGTAATTATATTTTTTTGTTTTTTCATTGATTTATATGTTAGTTTTCTAGTTACAAGTAAGCTGAGCAGCCTATATATCCTGACCCTTTTATTTAGGGGTATTGTCAGTCATTATGCTTTATTCTAATCTTATTCCCTCTAGAGACTACCACAAGGCTACTGCAGGCTCCTTAGCGTCTGTCGTCTCCTCCCTGGTCCTTTGTCCAACAGAACTGGTGAAGTGCCGTATGCAAACACTGCATGAAATGCGCATATCTGGATACAAGGGCATGCCACCTAAGAGGTCATTATTACAACTGTTAAGTAGGCAGAAGAAAATGAAACACTGCTGATTTTTACTGTCCAGTTGCCTTCTTTTTTAAATTTTTCTTTTCTTTTGTGCGTCAAGACATCATAAGGGAGTAGTTGCATAACAAATATTTTTTATATACCCTATTAGGTCATATGGACATCATAGAGGGATCCCCTCTTGGTAATTCCCATTATCAATCAAAACCGAAAAAAAATAACACAAAGTAACTCCTGCTGTGGCAGGAGGTAAAAATCAGACATCTAACTAAAGCACAAAAGACAACTTGCAAATCGTTTGACAAATTTGTTGCACATCAATAAGTAACTAATTGAGAGGTTGTCACGCCAAAAAAAGTGTCAGAAATGCAATGATGAATTGGGCGCTATGTTTCCAACAAGGCTTAGAGGCAACCAATAGTGTTGCTAGAGAAATTTGCAGTTATACAGCGATATGGGAGGGAAGAGGTCTTGGGGCTTTCTCACACCAGTATATAATCTGTACGAGTGTGGTCTGACAAAACATCAGATCCCGCTCGGACCAATGTTACTCTATGGGGCCGTGAACAAGTCCAATCTTTTTTTTTTTTTTTTCTCTTCAGTCCAAGGAAAAAAATCGCAGCATGCCCGAGTGTGAGCCAATATTCGGATCGCACTTGGCCATACAAGTCAATGAGTCTGTGGAAATCATCGGACTACACTTGGTTGACATTTTGAGTGCAGTTCGATTTCCACGCACTAACACAATGGAGAATCAGATCACACTATGCTGACACTGATCAAACTCTGATCAGAGTTTAATCAGCGTGTCATTTCCATAACTTTGTCTCGGATGAGAGAATCTATGGCTGTCTATCCCTAGCCTTCCAGTGTTACATATTTGCATGGAAAGCTTCCTTCAGGGATTTTGTCAGAAGGAAAAAAAAAATACCATAGAACTGATGGAAGTCCAGCTCACCAGAGTAAGAAAAGTGAAGCTCCTCGGTGCAGGGAACCTGCTCTGACCTGGCATTTTCAATATAGAATAATGAAGAGTGTGTTCTAACTCCAAAAGGTAAAACTTCAAATGCTTGATTTCTTGATGTATTAAAAAGTCATTTTGCATGCACACCAGTGTTCTAGATCAACTATAGTAAATTAAGAATGCCGGTGAGTGTTCACAAAGAACACCACAAGGCAGGATTCAAGTATGGCTCAGCACACGAGGAGGCAGACTCAAAACACCGTCTTTAAGTAAAAGAGGATATATGTCGGAAGATAAAAATAAGTTTTTATAAAAATGATGTTAATAACATGAATAGAAGGAGAAATAGCTGCCGCATATCACAAAACTATGCTTCAGCTATGGCAATGGCAGTACAATACAAACCAGTGAATTAGCCGAAAGTAGTTTGTAAACCTGATTTATACTATCTGGGTTTTCTGCTAATCAGTCCACTCTGCTACAGCGTCCTAACTAAAGAGAAAACTGAGCTACATCCTCACATAGTACTGTACCAGTGTTTCACTCAATTGTGCAGTTTAGGAATAGATAGACAACTGCTGCTTGGTTCTGTTGTAGCTGAGCCGGATGACTTATGCTTGAGTTCTTCCTCCTGTAGATTTGGTCTCTTCTCTCTTCCAGTCAGGCAAGTCTTATTCCCCTCCCAATGACAAGGGATGGCTGAAACACTGTGTTATGTTACCTCCAGTCCCCAATCTTCAGGGAAGCTGTTCAGGAGGAGCAATGCAGCTCTTTGTTTGTCAGGACTTTGTCCAAAAGTAATCTTGCAATAGTCCAGACTTTCTCTTTTCCCCAGAGAACATAATCAAGTCGTCTTATTATCTCTACTTATCAGGACACAGTCAAACATCCTGTCTGTTACCTCAGACACACACCTCTCACTTCCTGGTTCTTCTCCCTTCAACAGCAAGTCCAAGAGCAATAATCAGAGGGAAGCATGGTCTCTTAAAGCCACAGTGTCATTCAATGTCCAGTAAGAGCTGTAACCCCCCCCCCCCTCTTCCTACACAACAAGAAATAAAGCATTTGAAGTTCAACCTCCTGCAGGTGGAACAGTTTCTTTATTCTGCTATACAAAGTTGTGTAGTGTAGCATGCAGCAGTACTTTTTCACAACGCAGTGCACTCGGCCTTACAATACTGGATTGCCAATCAAAGTACATATTTACCACTGATTTCTTAATTCAGTCTCATCACTGCTTTTTTTTTAATATTGTAGCACGCCATATTCCATTGTTTCTGATATCCTAAAAACAGAAGGTGTTTGTGGCCTTTTCCGTGGACTCAGCAGCACGTGGCTGCGGGAAATTCCAGGGTATTTCTTCTTTTTTGGTGGCTATGAGCTGAGTAGCAGTATTCTAAATCGAAATTCCCAAGATCAACCAGGTAATGGGTAAGAACTCCTCTTTGGGCTTGGTTCCTTTATGAAGTTGTATCTAAGACATAGCTGTATGTATTTACAGGTGCACTAGTGGTCACAGTAAGTGGAGGTGTAGGTGGGTCCTTTTTTTGGCTTTGTGTATATCCAGTGGATTCTGTGAAGTCAAGAATTCAGGTTTTACCTGTAGCATCTCCTACTGGAGGTTTCTTTATCTCTTTCCTGCATATCTTGAAGACAGAAGGTGAGCACCCATATTTCTGTGGATTGTATAATATACATCTAATAAGCTGAACCTGTATATTTTGTCTGGACTCTGACCATCTGATGTGTATGGGGGTCTCTGCACTCTCTCGCAACAGAGGATGTTGGGGAACTTAAGAATCAGGCAGTGAAACCAAATGCAAAAATTATAGGACCCCCTTAACACTTTTTATCTTTACCTTTTAGTTTGTTCACCCTCCTATATTACCTTAACTGTTGTATGTTCACATGTGGCATTTTTGCAGCGTATTTGGTGTGTAACATATGCAGCATTTTACTGTACCAGTATAATCTGAGATTTCTAAAATCTCATGCACACGCTGCATTTTTTTTCTGGACATTGCTGCATTTTTCCCTAGACAGAGGATGTTGATTCTTTCAGCGTTATTGCAGTGATTTTCACCCTTTCAAATGAATGGATGAAAAATACAAGAGTAGAGATGCAGAAAAAAAATGTGTATTGTACCAAGTGTTTTTGGTGCAAAACCACAACACTTAATAATTTTATTTTCTACAGCGCCCACAAATTCTACAGAACTTTACAAATTAAAACATGTGAATATAATCTAACAGACGTTGTATGAGACACATAATTTTGCTTTATTTATGGAAATCGGACTGCACTCAGATGTCATCCGCATTCATTGACTTGCATAGCTAAGGCTGTGTGCCCACGTAGTGTTTTTCAAGCGTTTATGCTGCGGAATTTCCGCAGCGGAAACGCTTGTAAAACGCTAGGTAATCCGCACCCCATGGTCCCCAAGGGGATTCCGCATGTTCTATGCACATGCTGCGGATTTTTCCGCAGCGTTTATGCTGCATACAAAAATCCGCAGCATGTCATTTAATTTTGCGGAAGTGCAGCGGAACTCCCGCCATTGACTTGCATTGAGACGCATAGAAACCGCGACTGTACATTTTTACAAGCGGCTTCTATGCGTCTCTATGTGCGGATGGTACCCAGTTCTGGAGGAGAGGAGACTCTCATCCAGACCTGGGTACCATTGTACCTGTAAAAAAAGAATAAATTAACAAATAAAGTTTATACTCACCTGTCCGGCGTCTTCTCTCTGAATGCCGGCAGCGCTGAAGGACCTTCGGTGACGTCACAGTCATGTGACCGCAGGCCCTTCACCGCTCTG
Source organism: Phyllobates terribilis (assembly GCF_046119375.1). Taxonomy (NCBI): domain Eukaryota; kingdom Metazoa; phylum Chordata; class Amphibia; order Anura; family Dendrobatidae; genus Phyllobates; species Phyllobates terribilis. The sequence continues at coordinate 292,965,061 of NW_027362767.1, forward strand.
TCTCGCGATATGCCGGCAGCCGGGAACCAGCAAGGAAGCAGCGCTGCAGCCACGCCGGGGCCTCGGGGGTGAGTATAGCTTTATTTGTTTTAATTTTTACGGTTCACACTGTATAAATCCATGATGTTTGCATGGATTTATACAGTGTGACCCAGTTCTCAAGCACTTTCCAAGTGATGCTATCGCCTGGAAAGTGCTTGTCAATCTGCATGCGGAAACGCATGTGGATCCGCATGTATTCTCCAGGAAAAACGCATGCACAATCTGCATGCGTTTTTTTCTGCCAGGGAGATGCAGAAATGCTGCAGAAATTTTCTGCTTCATTTCTGCATCGTGGGCACATAGCCTAAGTGTAATCTGAATATCGGATCAAACTCAGGCATGCAGCAATTTTTTTTTTCTTCTCTCTGTCCAAGGGAAAATTGGACATGTTTACAGCACCATAGCATAACATTGGTCTGGGTTAAAGCCGATGCTTTGTCGGCAGGAGCACTCCACCAAAGGTCTTATTCACGTGTCATTGTTTCATCATTGTTTCTAAAGCCCCCGTCACACTAAGCGAGATCGCTAGTGAGATCGCTGCTGAGTCACAAGTTTTGTGACGCAACAGCGACCTCAGCAGCGATCTCGCTACGTTTGACGCGTAGTAGTGACCAGGCCCCTGCTGTGAGATCGCTGGTCGTGTCAAAATGGCCTGGACATTTCTTTGATCGTTGAGGTCCCGCTGGGTAGCATGCATCGGTGTGTTTGACACCATACCAACGACCTTGTTGGCGACTCAGAACTGAGAAGTCGTCCCTCATCGAGGTCTGAATCGTCTGAGTAGCTGCTATGTGACAGGGTCCCAACGACCGCCGACATCGTTATACAGGTCGCTACGGGACGCCGTATCGTTGCTGCGTCGTTGGGAAGATCTGACTGTTTGACATCTCACCAGCGACCACATAGCGACGCAGCAACGATCCCTGACAAGTCGTATCGTTGTCGGGATCGCTGTAGCATCGCTTAGTGTGACGGGGCCTTAGAGGTCCATTTACACAGACTGACCAGCGGCACAACATGGCCATTGATTGGAAAACTTTTGCTGATTGGTTGTCATTGAAATGTCTGTTTACACAGGCAGACCAAAGTAAACGATGCGCAATCTATACTAGATCCCTCAATGCACATAGGCTGCCATAGTTCTCAGCGGCACGATTTTTGTTTACACAGGGCAATGCGCAGCTGAGAATGATCTTTTGTGCTTTCCACACCAATCTCGCCTGGCGTTTTTGATTTTTTTTTTTTCTCGTTGCGCCATTTATTGATCATATTAATTTATTTTAGATTTTGATATGTGTTTTTTATTTATATATATTTTTTATGGCTCAAAAAAGGGGGTGATTTGAACTTTCGTGTATTTGTTGTTTTTTTAAATTTTCTAAAACTTTTTTTTTTTTTAAGTTCCCTTAGGGGATTTGAAGCTGTGATTGTCCAATCACCTGTGCCATACATAGCGGTGCTTCAGCACAATCCTCTGAGTGCCGGCACGGGCCGGCCGGCGTTCACAGGAGGGCCGTGATGACTGGCATCAGCAAACCCCCAGCTGTCATGACAAACCATCAGCACCTTGTGATAACGTCACGGGAGTGTCGGTGCTTCCTGTCTGCACATGTTAAATACTGCTATCAGTGATTCACAGCGGCATTTAACTGGTTAACAGCAGCAGGTGGGTCTCTGACCACCCATGACTGTTAGAAGCACTTGATGGCTGATTAAATAGGCCATCAAGTGCAGGGAAAGATGTAGGCTCAGCGTGTGAGCCTGCATCAAAGGCAGGGATAAGGCCGATGACTTAAATATAATGGGTTAACCTCATGCTGGGTGATGGACAGCCTGTTTGCACTGCAAGATAATTGTCAAACAATCATTTTTACCACTCATTCACTATTATCTTGCAGCGTAAATGCCCCTTAAGCTAAAACCAGAAGTGGCTCCAAAACACCGGAGACGTCCAATTTTTTTTGCCACTCCTGATTTTGACTCACAACTACTGAGGAAAATGCTGACTACACACTGATGTGTGAATAAGGCCTAACGCAGATGCTCTTGCTGAATTGACATGGGGGCTATGAGATACACCAGGCTTTAATCCTTATGACTCTGCTTTCCTAACCATCTACTACTTCCACATACAGGATTCATCACTCTTTACAGTGGACTAATACCCACCATCATCCGGTCATTCCCCTCCAATGCTGCTCTCTTCTTGGCCTATGAAATGACTAAAAGGACTCTTACAAAATGGTCATCTAACCAGAACTGAGTGAAGAAGACAGTGTTTCCACATCATTCTTTTTCTGTTGTCATCTGTATTTTTGTATTGCGAACTTGAAAATCGGACATTTTACTCGTCTTTACATGTAGATTGAATAATAATAGGCTTGTGTACCTAAAATATTATTCTTTCTTTTGATCTTTGTTTTATTCCATTCATATGTATATTTATTATATAATAAATTCAGAATACTGTGTGGATGCTAAATCTTATGCAAACTTGCTGAATGAAATATCACGGGCCTTAGTAAAACTTGGTGTCCTCCCTGCATTATGCATAACTATTAAAGAGTAAACTTTTTTTATTCCCTTTATTTTAAAGATGGTTATGTAATTTGCAAAAAAATATTGTTATAGGGTTAATCAACCTATTTTGCGGTTCTCCTGCAGAAAATGGATACTGAACTTTCCTGTAACATCTACTTAGATCAGTACATCATATCTTGTGTATAGTGTAGCACGGTACGGGTGGTAGCCACGGGCGAGTTACTGAGCTCCTCCTTTTACACCCGCCGCGCTACATGAAAGTGTGGGTCCTGATAGGGTATTTATACTCGTGCAATGAGGGACTTAGTCCTGTGCAGGCCGCCTGCAGCTGGTGGTGTTGGCCGGCCAGGACCATGGATTCCACAGTTCAATAAAGGAGACTGCCGTTCAAAAATAGTCTTTACTGAATGTTAAATTGGTAAGGGTTATGTACAAGGGATAGCGGGTACAAAGTCTTATGGACGTTTTCTTTTACAGTACAAAACCTTTTCATTCACACAGTATCCTTCCTTTGTGGTCTACTCCAGGGCCAGTGAGGCACACTATTTCACCCTACTTCGTCACAACCCAGCTTCTATGCCACAGTCCTGATCAGCAAGTCTCTCCACTCTCTCAGCTGTTCCATGTCCCATTTCTTCCATTACTGGTGCACGGAATCTACCGCTCGGGACCCCCAAACTCAGTCCTGTTTAGGCCCGTTACCTTAGATGTCGGCAAGCTCAGTGTTTTCGTGATTCTGCATCCTATCCATGGACCCTTCTCCAGAAGGCCAATATGACTAGTCAGTCACTTCTCAGGATCTCACTATCCCTGTCCTTGGGTCTCCTTTTTACTGTAGATCACCCCACGGCAGCACTGCTCTTTCTCTAAACCCTATCTAACTAACTACAGGAAGCAGTCTCTTTCCCTAACACTTTTCCCCTCCCACTATGGGCTAATCACAAACATTAACAGTATCCTATCTCACCCTAACGTCACTATCTGTCCCTATATGATCTAAATTACTTAACAATATACATGACCACATTACAACACGATATATACCAAAGACGCCCAATTCACATTACACAATAAACGATTGGTGTCTTCATGGGTAGGAATGCTGCAGCATAGTCCACCACCCTTACAATAGTTCTACCAACTTTGAGCAGTAGGGAGGACAGTGTGCGCTCTGCCTCCTAACAAACATTGTGAGAGGAGTGTAAGAGTCTGCAGAGCACTCCACTGTGGTTATAATTCCAGAGCCACAGAGCGCGCGGGAGCAGCCCCAGTGACAGGTGGGCTGAGGGGACTTGAGCGAGTGCTTGCTCTGCCTTCTTTATAGCAGTAATAGTTAGAGCAGGAGCAGAGTCTGCACTGCTCTTATTGTGACTGGTATAATTACAGTGCGAGTCTGCTCCTGCTCTCACTATTACTGCTATAAAGAAGGCAGATTACACTTCCTCAACATTGAAATTGCAAAACCAAGTAGGAAAAGGTCATGAGATTATGGAAATCACAGCATGGATAGAAACGTTAATGATATGCAAATGATGAAAAACTGGAAACACAATTTTTCAAACATCTCAATTTATTCAGTATGAGCTCCACTCACAGAAATGCATGCACCTTGCCATGATATCAGTGAGGTTATTAATGCTTGTCTGAGAAATGATCTGCCACGCTGAATGCAGTTGGGCACAGAAATCTTCAAGATCCACTGCTGGCAGCTCACATCGTAATTGCTGACCATTGATGTCCTAGATGTTTTGAATGGGAGACAAGTCTGGAGATTAATGGGACACATCACATTGAACAGTGTTGATGTGTCTCGGCCTACATCTGTTGCGATCTGCCGGAGTGATAAACCAGAGTCTCTCAGTTCAAGGATTCTGTCCCTCTCAGTTTGCGACAAATTACGATAACTGGCACATCGACTACCGAGGCATCTCACAAGACGAGATCTGATTTTTGAGGTGGCATGTGGCTTAAAAAAAAAGGCTTTCAATCCAGCTTTTATGCTCCTCCCACTTGCTGCTGATTTGAGCAATGTTCTTGAGAATTTGATTATTTGCAGAGCTTGGCGACACTTGTTTTTCAAAGCACCACTCCAGCGTTTATTTTTTTTATTTCACAGTTGGAGTGGTATCACTAATCCATGTCCCTTTCCCCTAGTAATATACTTCCCAGTGGTGATGGTCACAAGTAGTGATGAGCGAGCATGCTCGTTATTCAAGATTTACGAGCGTGCTTGGGTGTTTTTCCGAGTATCTTCGGTGTGCTCAAATGATATGTTTGAGTCACTCCGTATGCATGATTTGCAACTGTTTGACAGCTTTAATACATGTTTCCTATGCATTCCTCACATGTATTAAAGCTGTCAAACAGTCGCAAGTCATGCACACGGAGTGACCCAAACATAACATTCAAGCACGCTGCAAATACTCGGCGAGCACCCGAGCATGCTTGCCGAAAGGCTTAACAGAACACGCTCCCTCATCACTAGTCACAAGCTCTCAATGGAAGTCTATGAGATCCTCGTTCTGGCTTTCATGGACTTACATTGACCTCTGGCTCGCCCAGCAAACGCTGGAGCAATCCTGTAGGCAACAATTAGCAGAAGATGACCAGAGTGACGCCAAGAACAGCAGAAGATGACGACCAATAAGGATATTGGTGACACCACTCCAGTAGTAAAAGGTAAAAAAAAATGCTGGAGTGGTGTTTTACTGTTGAAGAGTGTATTCAATTTTTTTTTTATGCAGTAGTGCCTTAGGCAAGCAATTAATTAATTCTAGTGATGTCCAGCATCGCCTGCCTGCCTGCCAGCCATAAATTCTTCTTCAGACTACAAAATACTTTTTCCTGCTTGCGCTAAATTAAGAGTCATTCTTTCTTTGAAGTAAAACATTGTTTAAAAACAGGCAGTGAAATGTTTTTACCTCACAAAAAGAATCAGCTGTGATCCCCTGCTGTAATGTCTGTATACTCTTTTCCTTCCTCCCCCGCCCAGGAGATGTGGTATGATCAGACCATGTTCCTGTACCGGTCAGACACAGCCATTACACAGTACACAGCGGGGGACATTTATAAGATTATCTCAGCGCAGGGACAGTTTATTTAAACACATCCAATTGTGGAAGTTATTATTCCAAGATCTATTGATTAAAATAAACTTTCGTTTGTGGGAAAACCCCTTTAATTAAGGTGATACATATCCATACATACTGTGTTACAGCTTAAAAATCTCGGCATAGTACATCTGTTGGATGCTATATATCAACAAAACCGAAGAAATGGGATGGCTATTTATCAGACAGACTTCAGTGCCTCTAGAAGGAAACCCATAAAAGCACGAAAATGTAAGGAGACAAGACACTGTGGAAGCAGAACAGCGAGGAGGCATGGCAGAGGAGAGGAGTTTGATCTGGACTCTGGGGACAGGGAATCCAGCTGAGGAAAAAACAGCACGTGTGCAAGTTCTGAGGTGATTCTGGCGCCAAGGAGAGAGACGGGAGGAGCAACAGCAGCATCCGGAGCTCCTGTCAGGAGGAAAGGTGCCGCTTTTCCGCCCAGCCCAGATGTCGACGGTCAAGCCCCGAAGATCTGAGCGCCGCCAGTCAAGGTTCCCAGCCCAGACATTGATAGTCAAGTCCCGAAGACCCAAGCGACACCAGTTAAGGTTCCTCACCCGGGTGACGTCTGTGGACAGAACGGGAACAGGTTGCGGCAGCACGGTTCTCAGACGTGTGTGCCAGTGACAGGACATTGCAGAAGCTCCGGGGGTGTCGGTTTGGAGATTCACGGTCAGGCCGGCGACCAGGAAGGACACGTGAGATGGGCCGTTACCTCTTACAGAGACATATGGTACTGGGCACGGATAGATGGAAAGACAATAGTCAGACTTCAGACAGAAAGGCCCACAAACAAACAGCAACTGAAAACCACCGCAGTGAAGGCCTGGCAGAGCATCAAAAAGAAGGAAACACAGCGTCTGGTGATGTCCATGAGTTCAAGACTTCAGGCAGTCATTGCCAACAAAGGGTTTTCAACCAAGTACTAGAAATGAACATTTTATTTACAATTATTTAATCTGTCCAATTACTTTTGGTCCCTTTAAAAACAGGGTGGCACATGTTAAGGAGCTGAAACTCCTAAACCCTTCATCCAATTTTAATGTGGATACCCTCAAATGAAAGCTGAAAGTCTGAAATTCAACTGCATCTGAATTGTTTTGTTTAAAATTCATTGTGGTAATGTCTAGAACCAAAATTAGAAAAATGTTGTCTCTGTCCAAATATATATGGACCTAACTGTATGTTCTCCTGATATTTGTTTTGGCTTTCTCTACGTTCCTCCTACACTCCAAAAGACATTCTGATAGAGAAATAAGATTGTGAGCCCCGATGAGGTAGTGAGTGATGACAATGCATGTAAAGTGCTACAGAATATTGGCACTATGTAAGCGAGCAAATTAAATAGTTTTATTTACCCTGTTATGAGTCAAATCCTTGTGCTCATGTGCATGAGGCCTTATACTGTTGCTTTTAGTTTTTTTTCTCTTGTGCCTCTTATTTCCTATGTATCTGGATGTTTCTCTCTCCTCTAGATCTTTCCTGTCCTTTCTGCAGCCTGGCTTGGGGGTTCTGTCTCGTCACCTGTCACAGCTATTGACATTCTTATTTCCATCTTTGGTGCTGGGCTGGCTCCCATTGAGTCTAAAGATAGCGCCATGTGCCCGGCCTGCAGTGTGGAGCTCTCCGCTCAGTCCGCTCCTGTACTACTGCTCATCTACAGGTACTTGCCTCTTATTTTCTCACTTCCTTCTGTTATGCGTCTTTCTTATGACTAATCTGTATTTTTCTTCTTATTAGTCTTAGGGTCAATGGACCGCATTTCCCTCATCAGAGACAATCGGTCCCATTATGCTACTCACACTTTGATCAGAGTGTGATCCGATTTTCACGGATGTGGAGAATGCAAAAAAAAGTTTCTCCTTCTTTTTCATTCAGTCTGTACGTGAAAATCGAACTGCACTGCACTTGGATACCATCCGAGTGAGGTCCGTTTTTTTCAACGGACCCATAGACTTGAATGGCCAAGTGTGTTCTGATTGTCAGAGGCAAATTGTGCTTGCTGCAATATTTTTTTTTCCTTGGACCACTTGATCTGAGGAAAAAAAATCAGACATGTGCACGGCCTTATTGAATAACATGCGGATGAGTACGATCTGTCAAAACGAAGGATAGCACTTGTCTAATTTGTATGGTCGTCTCCACGAGCCCTAATTCTGCTTTGTGAAACTTCTTCTATCATTACCATTAGTACTTATAGATCCCTGCATTCTGACACCTTCTCAGTTTTGTGCGAATACTTATGTGATTTTATACTAATCAATCAATTATCCGTACCCTTCAGTCTATATAATTCTTATGTTTCACTTTTCAGACGATATTGGATTTTTCTCTTCATTTCCGCACCTCTCCTTTGACTACTTCATAGCCTACTTCCCTTCTCTTCTCTTTGGTATTCTGTAGCCATTCCTGACATGATGAGCTGTCAGGGGATTAGTCTGACTAATACACAGAACACAATGGACCATTATTTGCTATGTTATAACAAGGGATGCGGACAGCGATTCCTCCCCGACAGCAATGCTGCAGGTTAGTGTCTTTTATGTTCAGTGTATGTGCATTTTGTAGAATAAGGGTACGGCATGTACAGGTGGGTAGCAATGATGAGGTATTTATGTAGGAATCACTTTGTGTAACTCTTGTCTCCAGACTCTTGTCTCTTTCATCCGGGATACCCCATTTTTCATGATGCTTTGAAGGTCAGTCTCACGTCTTTTCACCCATTATACAATACTTCTGCTTGCTCAAATTGCCTCTTTTAATTCCTTTTATTATGTGTCTCTCCTCTCAGGGCTGGTCTTGCTGTAAGAAACGCACAACAGACTTTTCTGAATTTCTAGCTATAATGGTATGCTATGGTCTTTTTTTTTTTTCTAATTTTAGCTGAGATTTGAAGAGTTTGTAATATTAATATATCTAAAGTAATACAAAATTGGCATAGCGAGACTTATAGGCCATGCAATGCTGCTCTGGGTATTTAAATAGCTTCTTCAGAGAGAAAGCGGACAGAAACGTTAGTGCCACCTATTGGAGGTCGAAATTTTAAAATTAAAGCCTTCAAAGGGTCTTGTCACATGACTTGGTAGCAAAACGCCTGAAACACAGGTCTGCAATTGGAGTGACTGGTTTGGCTCCCATAGAAGGCGGATATTGATTTTTAGGATTGCTACTAGAGATGAGCGAACCCGAAAGGGGTTCGTACCGGACAGTTAATGTCCAGTGGAAAATGCCTAACACTGACTTCTGCCGGAAGTCCGTTGCAGAAAGAGGAGAGAGAGAATTTTCCTGCTCAAAAGTTCAGGTCCTCATTGTTTTCAATGGGGTTTGGCTTCTGGCTCAAGTTTAGGTACAGGTCTGGTACCTGAACCGAACTTTGGAATAAGGTTCGGGTCGGGTACCAGAACCTGAACTTCCACGGGTCCGCTCATCCCTTCATGGAAATTCTATGATCCCTTCTTAGAGGATAGCAGCTTTTATCTGAGCTCTTCCGCCCCTTGGTTTTATCAATTTGTGCAGATGTCCGCTCCGAGACCTACATTGATTCTAACTTCTCTATTACATGTCTAGGTTTTAGAACTGCTCATACACGTTAACAATTTAAGCCTAGTGAAATGTATTCCCTAGGAGCTGAGATCTCTGGAAATAATGCTGCCGGGAGGGAGGGGAAGGATTATCAATGGTTATATGATAGCTGGTCAGCTGTAAGGACAAGCCCCAAGACAGGCAGGGTGTAAATATGTACTGGTGTACTTTGTCATCTAAGATAGATGAGAGAGATTTTTTTTTTACCAGCTCCAAAATTTGGGTTCCAATTGTTTTCAATGGGGTTTGGGTTCTGGCTCAAGTTTTGGTATCCGAACTGAACTTTGGAATAAAGTTTTGAGTCTGGCACCAGAACCCGAACTTCCATGGGACCGCTCATCCCTACTCATGAGGTACATGCCCAACAGTAGCCAGAGTCTGGATGAAAACTTAATAATAGAGAGCCATAGAAGAAATCTATACCACTGTGTACTTTTCTGTGCAGTGGTCTTCTGTATGGGGATGCGCAGTTCACAGCACTTTTCTATATAATTAAAAAAAGGTCTGCAGGCACCTACCAGCCAGACGCAGGAGAAATGGAGACATTTTTGGCCTCTGTCTGGTAAACGACGGCAGCGTTTCCCCAACTCCGTCCTCACGGCCTCCCCACACATCGTGTTTTCAGGATTTCCTTGCACAGCCGAGAGAACTTGTGGCGGTTTCTGATGCCTTAATAATAATTCCATCACCTGTGCCATACTATGGAAATCCTGAAAACATCACGTGGGGGACCATGAGGACTGGAGATTGGGAAACACTGGTCTATAGGAATGTTAAAGTATATGCCGGGAAAGGTCTGTAACCTATACATTCAGGTAAGTGCTCGTAAGCCCCCCCACCCCAATGCATATTAAAATAACATCAGCTGAACATGCCGATATTAACAGATGCAGCTGACAGTCCGTGTATAGGGTGTCCCTGACAGATGATTATTAGGAGATGATGATCCAGCATGTCCAATTTCAGATTACTGATCCTTTTGCTCTCCTTGAGATAAGCCACACTGAGAGGAGTTTGGCAGGAGCTCTCTCATATTATACATAGGAGCGCTCAGACAAGCGGTTGAGTGCCCTTGTATGTGTTTTAGGTTTTAGTGTCCTTGCTTTGTTTACGGAGTTTTCAGTTCTGCACCTTTTATGTGTTACACAATGTTGCGTTCCCGGTTTTTCGGTATCTTTACGTATGTCTATTCCAGGGCTGCACCAAGGGTTTTCACAGCAATGAGAAACCAGCTGAACCCTTAAAGCCTGACATTTCTGGAAGTAAAAATGCATCTGACGGCCCAGGATCCAAATCATGTACAGAAATCATTGTACAAGGTCCCAAATCTGCAGAAAAGATGCAAAAGGAGAGACCGAGGTAATGACAAAACCTGTAATGTATTTGAGAGATTTTAGTGCATGTTAGCAAGATGTAGGGAAAATATGCTCGTGTGACAGCTCAAAAGTTTGTAGTCCGAAATCATGACATTTGCATAGGTTATAGAAGCGCTCCAACACAAAACACTGGGGAATTTTCAACTATTTCCAAAATTATTTATAATATGTACACATATATAATACATGTATGTACAGTATATATGCAGTATATGTACTTGGACTCAATGGAACAACCAGGGCCGGCTCCAGGTTTTTGTGGGCCCCGGGCGAAAGAGTCTCAGTGGGCCCCTTTAACACATACCACGATTCATGATGCACAGATACCGCAGAGAAATATATATACAGTGTGTATGTGTGTGTATATGTATATGTATATATATATATATATATATATATATATATATATATATATATATATATATATATATATATATATATATATATATAATGCACAGTGCCTACAAGTAGTATTCAACCCCCTGCAGATTTAGCTGGTTGACACATGCGGAATTAACTAGGCATTGTGACATTTGTACTGTAGATCAGCCTGGAAGTGGGAAATGCACTGCAGCAAATTTATTTTTTTATTTTTTTTTAAAAACGTTAAAAGTTAATTCAGAGTGTCATTTATTATTCAACCCCTCAAACCACAAGAATTCTGTTTGGTCACCCTAAAGTATTAAGAAGTAGTTCAGGCACCAGGAATAATGAGCTTCACATGTGTGGATTAAAGATCTCTTTTTCCAGCCTTTTCTGACTATTTAAGACCCTCCCCAAACTTGTGAACAGCACTCAGACATGGTCAACATGGGAAAGACAAAGGAGCATTCCAAGGCCATCAGAGACAAGATCGTGGAGGGTCACAAGGCTGGCAAGGGGTACAAAACCCTTTCCAAGGAGTTGGGCCTACCTGTCTCCACTGTTGGGAGCATCATCCGTAAGTGGAAGGCTTATGGAACTACTGTTAGCCTTCCACGGCCTGGACAGCCTTTGAAAGTGTCCTCCCGTGCCGAGGCCAGGCTTGTCCGAAGAGTCAAGGCTAACCCAAGGACAACAAGGAAGGAGCTCCGGGAAGATCTCATGGCAGTGGGGACATTGGTTTCAGTCAATACCATAAGTAACGTACTCCACCGCAATGGTCTCCGTTCCAGACGAGCCTGTATGGTACCTTTACTTTCAAAGCGTCATGTCAAGGCTCGTCTACAGTTTGCTCATGATCACTTGGAGGACTCTGAGACAGACTGGTTCAAGGTTCTATGATCTGATGAGACCAAGATCGAGATCTTTGGTGCCAACCACACACGTGACGTTTGGAGACAGGATGGCACTGCATACGACCCCAAGAATACCATCCCTACAGTCAAGCATGGTGGTGGCAGCATCATGCTGTGGGGCTGTTTCTCAGCCAAGGGGCCTGGCCATCTGGTCCGCATCCATGGGAAGATGGATAGCACGGCCTACCTGGAGATTTTGGCCAAGAACCTCCGCTCCTCCATCAAGGATCTTAAGATGGGTCGTAATTTCATCTTCCAACAAGACAACGACCCAAAGCACACAGCCAAGAAAACCAAGGCCTGGTTCAAGAGAGAAAAAGTCAAGGTGTTGGAGTGGCCTAGTCAGTCTCCTGACCTTAACCCAATTGAAAACTTGTGGAAGGAGCTCAAGAATAAAGTCCACATGAGACACCCAAAGAACCTAGATAACTTGGAGAAGATCTGCATGGAGGAGTGGGCCAAGAGAACTCCACAGACCTGTGCCGGCCTGATCAGGTCTTATAAAAGACGATTATTAGCTGTAATTGCAAACAAGGGTTATTCCACAAAATATTAAACATAGGGGTTGTATAATAATTGACCCACACTTTTATGTTTAAAATTTAATAAAATTCAACTGAGCAACATAACTTTTTGGTTTGTAAGATTTATGCTTCTGTTCATAAAACCTACTCTCGTTTGCAGTTTGAAGGCTCTAACTTATTTGCATCTTATCAAACCAGCTAAATCTGCAGGGGGTTGAATACTACTTGTAGGCACTGTGTGTGTATATATATATATATATATATATATATATATATTAGTACAAGGCCAAAGATTTCACTTCTTACATTACATGAGCGATATCTATAGTAAATTCTACAATAGCTCAGAAACCGGCGAATCCTTGCAGTGCACAGTGCAGACCGAACAGTATAGTCCTCCATACAGTATTATGGGCACCACATAGTCCTCCATACAGTATTATGAGCCCCATATAATGCTCCATTCGAATACTGGCCCTCATATAACACTCCATACAGGATGCTGGCCCTCATATAACGCTCCATACAGGATACTGGCCCCCATATAATGCTCCATACAGGATACTGGCCCCCATATAATGCCCCATGCAGGCTGTGCCCCCCACATAATGCCCCATACAGGCTGCTCCCACCCCCGACACACATAATGCCCCATGCAGGATGTCCCTTCCCCCCTCCATATAATGCCCCATGCAGGATGTCACTCCCCCCCTCCATATAATGCCCCATGCAGGATGTCACCCCCCCCCCATATAATGCCCCATCCAGGATGTCACAACCCCCCATATAATGCCCCATGCAGGATGTCATCACCACCCACCCCCAATCATATAATGCCCCATGCGTCCATACATAAAGAAAAAAAAACAAATACCTCACTTCTCACCTGCTGCCCCTGCTCCGACCGGACTCCTTGCCCGCACCGCCGTCTTCCCGCTCTGCGCTGCCTGTGACGGTTCAGCAGAGGGCGCGGTGGAAAGACATCACAGCACCCTCTGACCTGAGACGTCACAGTCAGAAGATGCGGAAGACATCTGAGCTGCTGCGGAGGCACGGGGAGAGGTAAGTATTGTGCCTCTGGCTGCCGGGGTCCTGAGCAAACAGGGGGGGCGGGCACTGGCACCGCACCACTCACGGGTCCCATATTGCACAGGGGTGCCCGACGGCGAGTGGGCCCCCCCCGCCTACTCAGGGCCCCGGTACTTGCCGGGGTGCGCCGGGTGCTGACACCGGGCCTGGGAACAACAAAGCTCAAAAGACTCCACCATGTCTTTTTGTGCATTTTCACTTCAGAAATTGCTGCCGGTTTCTTCATTATCGAATGGAGAGAAAAAAAACTACCAAAAAAATCACATTACAAAAAGACCCCAAAACAATGGAAAAAGGCTTGAAAAAATGCAGAAGCTGAAAAAATGGCGATGCAGGCATTCGAGAAATTACCAAAATGACATTTCATGAAAAAAAATGCCAAAGTGCCCTTCCACTTGGAAAACTAGTCAGGTTCGCCCAAGTTAAAAAGGATGTTGTATGCACATACCGTAATGTTGGGGTTCACAGGAACCTTTGATTGCTGCCTTCTTTAAATAAAATTCTTTGTGGCATGCAGAGAGAAAGTTGGGGTCATTACATGATTGGAGTCCATACATTGTATGAGCTTAAAGCCCATGGTCCATTGAAGGGCCCAAAGGCTAAGTGACGATATTATCTGTTGATACTGATATATACAGTATACCAGTATCTTTTTAAAGTTAAATAAAAAACAAAAATCCCTCAGAGATGTAAAAAAATACATATAACCAGACTTTTTTTTTTTAATACATTTTATTTCTTGTAAGTGTATATTAAATAAAAGTCCCCAATAATAGAGATTTTTATGTTTATTTGGTATTGTCACATCCATAACATGCGGTACAATATATTTCTAACATAATTTATAATCTTTGCCTGTCATTAAAAAATTATAATATAAACTGTTGTGAAATTGCTTGTTTTGCCAAAATAAACATTAAAACGCATTAGAGCGAATCAAGCTTCATCCTGTACAAAACAGGTCCTCTTGTAGTTAGTTTGTATTAAAAATAAAAAATGATGACCTCCAAAATGCTAAAACAGAAAAAATAAAAAAATAAAGTTTATGCTCTCAAAGTCTTAATTGTCCCCATCCGCGAACTTCCAGGTCTTTTTAGATTATATTTATTAAGAATGCAGATTTGTTGCAGAAATTTTTCTAATTGTCCCATTTTGTTAACTGGGGCTTGTAGAAATCCATTCAGATGGATGGAGAAACAACCTCCTTCAGTTGCATGTTTCGAGAATTTGACTATCAGCCATCATAAGGGTATGGCAGACTTTATCCCAGTAGTCATTAGATGGCCATATAGATCTCATGATGGGTGTCCAAACTGGATGCTTTTGGCAAGGACCAATTGTTAGAACTCGTCGTATATGGTCCAGCCATCATTATTATAAATAAGGGTATTCAAGTACTGCTGCATAAAACGATCATCGAACAGTATCTGTCTAAATACAGATACAAAGTGCTCCTCAGTGCATAGAGGGTGTGGGAACGGATTGTGATTGAATCTTTGTATCTCCCGCATTGTGTCGGGTCTTCTGGATGTCATGGTGCCTGCGAGGGTTCTGCGCACAGGAGGTCATCGGCGTCATAATGTACACTGTGACTCCTGGATGCCATGGCACTCGGAAGACCTGGTACAGTGCTGGAAAAATGAAGTTTCCATCCTGAGCGGTGGAGCTTCCGTAGATGCGGTTAATTGCAGAGGGGCCGGAGAAGTCAGTGGTGAGGTGAGTATAACGATTTTTCTATTTTTTTAACCTTTTGGATGGCGCATTATGGTTCAAAAAATGGTGGCCAGTGGACGCCATTGTGCTGAATTCACGCGGAATCAAATTACAAAAAAATCAGCAGTTTGGCAAATCTAGATTTTTGTAAAATTCGTGTAGAATTTAATTACACTCAAATTTATTCGCTCCTCTCTGGTCACCAGTGCAATGACTGGCACAGCGTGGAGGCATCAGTGTAGGACAGAGAGAGGAAGACCAATTAGTAGCTAGTTGCAGTAAGAGAAATCGTGAAGAGTAGCTTTTGGCTAAAAGTTATCGAAAGTGAATGTGTAGACTGTATATCTGTAATATCATCAACTGATAGATATTAAAGTAGGCTGAACTGAATGTAACTCTTGAGCTGAAGAAAGTGTGAAATACTATTCTGCAGTATAAACACAAGCTCATTGTCCAGTTCTGGTTACTTCTAGGACACAGGAACAGATGAATCCTCTTGTGCTCAAAGTGTCTCGATCACTTGAACAAGAATTGGAGAAGATCACATTGCAGTCAAATAAAGAATCAGAAAACAAAGGTCGGTGATCGTGATCAGACGTATGGATTATATCAGTACTTTGTGTCTGGCTGCACAATTTTTGAAATGTTTGTCTGGTTTCAGTTGACACGTCAGTAACATTATTGGGGACAAGGTGTAAGCACTCAGGATGTAAGGAGGTGAGCAGTCCTAATACTCTAGTGATGTAACACAGCTATCTGGGCGATGAGCAAAGAACATAGTATGGTCTTCTTATACAGGTCTACCAAGGGCCAGAGAGTGAAGTAGCAAGCTGTGTGTATCACCCCGGGGTGCCCGTCTTCCATGAAGGGTAAGACATACAGAATTCTTATTAATACAAAATTGAAGGCCTCTTTTTATTTTACATCCAGATGATCATCTTTGCATATACATAATTTATGCAATACATTCAGTGTATACATAAAAAAAGGGATTATGGATTTGTAAAGTATCTTAATGTTTTTCTTGCTGCTCTGTAGCATCTTCTTTCTCTAAATTTCATGCTTAGCTTATGGCTTTAGGACTTTGTACAACCTCTGAGATAAATAGAGCCACAATATGGCACCTATAGCAGTCATACCCATATTTCTATGAAAACATTATAGCATGTGACATAGGCCCTCACATTATGGGATTTGAATATCTTTATAATGTGGTGCAAGAACCATGAGGTGGCATAGGTTGAAGCCTTAAAGGGAATCTGTCATGTAAGTCATAGGAAGCTGAATAAAATGATACCTTGATGTCTTATTACAGAGAAATCCACATTTTTCTTATATGTAAATGAGCTGTTCAGGACTATGGGCCGGACACTGATCAGCATGAGAATCTGCCTCCAGAGATTACTGAAAATGAAAAGATGTGAGACATGTAACTAACACAGAACAGCAGAACTGAACTTTGTCTTCTTGCAAACACATTTGCTGCAGCTCTCACAGCTCTGCTGTATTGTAACACCCTCTGCCTGTGAGCTGGAAGCTCAGAGGAGCCTGCAAATGTGTCAGGTATAATCACACACAGCCCTGCAGTGACATCAGGAGACCAGAGAGCGGCCATCACACATCACACTGGTATCTCCTCCTTTTATTTATAATAATCTCTGGGGGCAGATTCTCATGCTAATCAGTGTCCGGTCCATAGTTCTGAACAGCTCATTTACATATAAGAAAAACGTGGATTTCTCTGAAAAATAACATCGGATCACAGATATGAAGATATCATTTTATTCAGGTCCTGTGACTTACATGCCCATATAGACGGGCTAGGAGGGTTGGTCCTACTGACAGATTCCCTTTAAATGGAAGTTTTTTGCTGCCCATCTGAGAGCATCATGATGTAGGGGGCAGAGACCCTGATTTGAGCAGTGTGTCACTTTCTGGGCTGCTTGCTGCAGTTCTGATAAAATCAGTTTTATCTGCTGTAGATCTAGCAGTTCTCTGAATGCTGAGCTCTGTATAGCCCCGCCCACACCACTGATTGGCAGCTTTCTGCCTGCACACATTGTACTCAGAATCACAAAAAGCTGCCAATCAGAGGTGGGGGTGGGGCTATACAGAGCTAATGAATATGGAAGGCTACATGGTGGAAGGTGCCAGTACTGATAATCTCCTGCTAATAAAACAGCAATTTTATCAAAACTACAGCAAGCATCCAAGTAAGTGACACATCGCTGGAATCAAGGTCTCTGTCTTTACATCATGCTGCTCTCAGATTAGGTGGCAAAAACCTGGTGACAGATGGGTGGGTGGGCAAATAAATGTTAGTATCAGACCACTGTCCTTTGTAAACATGTCTGCTGATAAATGCTGATAAATGACAAACATGCTTGTATGTCGTTTGCAACTTTTATGCAGACATTGAAATACTCATTTTTAGGTAGCTCATGTAAATATTATTGTGCTGCCGACAATAATATAACTATGTGAACAGTTGCACTAAAGACCATTCAGTCACATATAGCATAATGGAATTTGAAGTACAATCTATTTGGTCCTATATAGGTTCTTCCCTCCAGCTCTTAGGCCTCGTTTAGACATCAGTGATTTTTCTCGTATGTAAAAACACGTGACTTTGATCAGATTTTTATCTGTGTTTCGTCGATGTTCCTTTTTACCATAAGTATTCCATTAGTGTTTTTCTAAACGTAAAAAGAAAAGAAACAATGGAGAAATGTCTCCCACCCAATACAATGTTAAAATGGATTGCACATGAGCAACAGTGTGTGCTGTCATGATCTTTAATGGATCTATAGACTTGTAACGGTAATTTTGATCCAAGACACGTATGAAAAATTGACACGTCGCCTTTATTTTTTTGCGGATATGTAAACAGCTCCATTGATTATAATGGGCACATGTTCTATCCATGAGATACACTGATAGAATATGTACATGATTCATGGATGTTTGAATGAGGCCTAAAATGATGCATAGGGGACCTAGTTTGTGCTTTAGGGCTTACAGCAATTGGTTCAGGAAAAAGAACTTCCCCAATTTTTTTTTTTGCATCCATTTTGATCATTTTTCCCCAATGAGTCAACGTTACCTATGATATCATAAATCAAGAGTCAAAGCTATCTAGAAGAATTTTAACAGCAACATTTTGTAAGATTCAAAAACTATCCATATACAGTGGGTACGGAAAGTATTCAGACCCCTTTCAATTTTTCACTCTTTGTTTCATTGCAGCCATTTGGTAAATTCTAAAAAGTTCATTTTTTTCTCATTAAAGTACTCTCTGCACCTCATCTTGACTGGAAAAAAAAAACAGAAATGTAGAAATTTTTGCAAATTTATTAAAAAAAGAAAAACTGAAATATCCCATGGTCATAAGTATTCAGACCCTTTGCTCAGTATTGAGTAGAAGCACCCTTTTGAGCTAGTACAGCCATGAGTCTTCTTGGGAATGATGCAACAAGTTTTTCACACCTGGATTTGGGGATCCTCTGCCATTCTTCCTTGCAGATCCTCTCCAGTTCCGTCAGGTTGGATGGTGAACGTTGGTGGACAGCCATTTTCAGGTTTCTCCAGAGATGCTCAATTGTGTTTAGGTCGGGGCTCTGGCTGGGCCAGTCAAGAATGGTCACAGAGTTGTTCTGAAGCCACTCCTTTGTTATTTTAGCTGTGTGCTTAGGGTCATTGTCTTGTTGGAAGGTGAACTTTCGGCCAAGTCTGAGGTCCAGAGCACTCTGGAAGAGGTTTTCATCCAGGATATCTCTGTACCTGTCCGCATTCATGTTTCCTTCAACTGCAACCAGTCGTCCTGTCCCTGCAGCTGAAAAACACCCCCATAGCATGATGCTGCCACCACCATGTTTCACTGTTGGGATTGTATTAGGCAGGTGATGAGCAGTGCCTGGTTTTCTCCACACACACCGCTTATAATTATCACCAAAGAGTCCTATCTTCGTCTCATTAGACCAGAGAATCTTATTTCTCATAGTCTGGGAGTCTTTCATGTGTTTTTGAGCAAACTCTATGTGGGCTTTTATATGTCTTGCACTGAGGAGAGGCTTCCGTCGGGCCACTCTGCTATAAAGGCCCGACTGGTGGAGGGCTGCAGTGATCGTTGACTTTCTCCCATCTCCCTACTGCATCTCTGGAGCTCAGCCCCAGTGATCTTGGGGTTCTTCTTTACCTCTCTCACCAAGGCTCTTCTCCCATGATTGCTCAGTTTGGCTGGACGGCCAGGTCTAGAAAGACTTCTGGTGGTCCCAAACTTCTTCCATTTAAGGATTATGGGGGCCACTGTGCTCTTAGGAACCTTGAGTAATGCAGAAATTATTTTGTAACCTTGGCCAGATCTGTGCCTTGCCACAATTCTGTCTCTGAGCTCCTTGGGCAGTTCCTTTGAGCTGATGATTCTCATTTGGTCTGACATGCACTGTGAGCGGTGAGGTCTTATATAGACAGGTGTGTGCCTTTCCAAATCAAGTCTTATCAGTTTAATTAAAGACAGCTGGACTCCAATGAAGGAGTAGAACCATCTCAAGGAGGATCACAAGGAAATGGACAGCATGTGACTTAAATATGCGTGTCTGAGCAAAGGGTCTGAATACTTATGACCATGTGATATTTCAGTTTTTCTTTTTTAATAAATTTGCAAACATTTCTACATTTCTGTTTTTTTTCAGTCAAGATGGGGTGCAGAGTGTACTTTAATGAAAAAAAAATGAACTTTTTAGAATTTACCAAATGGCTGCAATGAAACAAAGAGTGAAAATTTTAAAGGGGTCTGAATACTTTCCGTACCCACTGTATTCTATAGGTTTGGTTACTATTATTTTAAAAATATCATTTTTTTCCATACTTCATTTACTTTTAGTTAGTGAGATCTTCAGATTTGTTATTTTTATTTATAAAATTTACTTTTGGAGACCTCATCCTTTTACCCTTGAGGTCAAACCATTGTTTATCCTGTGGTTCTCTGTCCTGGGAATCCTATTTTTCCTGAATATTTCTGCAGAAGTGCTGACATTTTTGTTTTATAATTTTGTCTTCATGATATTTGTGCCTTCTTCTGGAGGTATTGTACATTGCAGTAAGACGCTGAATATTTTGTATAGATGCATATTGCATCTATTGCTGATGGTTTCTCTACAGGATGAAGTACTGGTCATGCTGTGCCATTCAAACAAGTGACTTCAATGAGTTTCTAGACCAGAAAGGATGCAGCACAGGGACACATCTGTGGGTGCAGCCACCTGAAAAGCAAGTAAGAGATGAATGTACAAGTATGCATGTAGGCTGAATATCTAATTCTCTGTTTGCACTTGTGTTTTGCGCCCCTTCAGGGTTTCCACTGCCTATTCAGGTACTTTACATTGCAAGAATAGAACAGTGAAGAGTAATATTCTTGTCGTCCAAAATCCTGAAACCTGGGCTTGATAACTGTTTTATTACCGGGATGTGATAAAAATAATAAACAGATCATTAAAGGGGTAGTCCACCTTTGGGGACATTTTTTTTTTTTACTTAAATACATGTATTTGGGGCTTAAAATCATTTTTATAATTGGGTTTCATTAAAAATGTTGAAAAAAAATAAATTACTGTGACGTATATTCAAGGTATAATACATTATATACCTAATACTAAAGGGGCATATGCCCAGTTAGCAAAAAAGTCTTCCACTAACAGGCCGATTAAAACTTAACATTTATTACTTATATAACAAAATTATAGGAATTCTAGATCAAGGACATCTGCTAGATGCATTGATCATATACAGTCATGGCCGAAAGTGTTGGCACCCTTGAAATTGTTCCAGAAAATGAAATATTTCTCCCAGAAAATTATTGCAATTACATGTTTTGTTATACATATGTTTATTTCCTTTGTGTGTATTAGAAAAACACAAAAAAAAAATGAAGAAAAGGCAAATTGGACATAATTTCACACAAAACCCCCAAACGTGGGCCGGACAACGGTGTCATCGGAGAATGGGACAGTGGACTTTAATAGTGTGTTGCCCATGTTTTAATCACTTCTTATCTGGATAGGATTCAATAATAATAGTAGACCATAGAAAAGTTCCTGTTAGTGGAAGGCTTTATTGCTAACAGGGATTCTGCCCCTTTTAATATTGGATACTGTATATAATTCATTATACCTTCCCCAGGTTGAATATATCTCATCGTAATTTTATTATTATTTTTTTTCAACATTTTCAATGAAATATAATTGCTAAAATGATTTTTAACCTCAATTACATTCATTAAGCAAAAAAAAAAATGCCCCCAAAAGTGGAGCAACTCTTTTTAAGGGATCATTTTTTTCTAACAGGCTAAGCAGATCTATAATATGGCACCCATTGCCTGATGTAACTTTGATTTCATATAGATAAATGCAGAGGGTGGTGCGGGTGGGGGAAGGGAGTTGTACTGTTTTTTTTGGTCACGGATACATGTGTAATCTGTAAAGAAGAAAAATCGTGGCGTGTCCCACTGCCTCTGCAGGAGATCAGACAGGTATAGAAATCTGCTTGCAAATTACACAGATTATCTAGACTGGCCTGCACAAGACACTTGGTCCTTTTATGATAATCTCCTGCTGATAAAACACTGATTGCATCGAAACTACAGCATACACCCTAGTAAGTGACGCATCCCTGAAATCAGGGTCCTTTTCCCTAAATCATGCTGCTCTCAGATTAAATAGCAAAAACCTACTGACAGATTCCCTTTAAAGAGGTTATTGTCCTGGATTAAGATGCTTATTGTTCTCCAACTTTTGGCATTTGTAGATATTATTTTGCACCCTGGGAGTCATGACATTAGTAGCACCTGTTACTAGGGCCAAAACCATATGGTAAAATACATTTAGTATTCAGTGAGACTTCTTTCCACTTCTATGAGTAGAAAGTGGCTTTCAGCATACAAGACCAACTGCTCTATGGCATATAAATGGTGATATTTCTTATAGTGATTGCTATAATGTACATGGCTTCTATTGGATGTTTCTTACTCTTTTTTTGTTTCTTTTCAGAAAGTGTCATGTCGGTATGACTGGCACCAAACTAGCAGCCTTGTTGTCATCACAGTTTATGCCAAAACGGCTCTACCAGATGTAACTAAGGTTTTAGCCAATCGTACCCAGGTAAGGAGGGAAAAGTGACACAACCAGAAGATGGGTCGGTAAAGGGAGAAAGAAATGTAAAGGAAAGAACTGACGGCTCATATTATTTACTAGTGACTTTTGGGGGCAGGAATGGTAGAGGTCAAGGGGACAAGAACAAAAGTTTTCTTCAAAAGTTTTCAAACATTTTAATCAATAGATCTTGGAATTATAAATTCCACAATGTTATGTGTTAAAAAATGTTCCTGTGCTGAGATAATCTTATACATGTGACCCTGCTATTAGTGATGGGTCGTTTGTGTAAGAACCTAGACAAAGAGTCAGCTCCCTGCTGTGAACGACGGGAGCCAGCACCCCAGTGAGAGCCATTAAATTCTCTAAATTACCCTCACTGGGCGTAAAATTCCAGTGTTCGGCAAACTTAACCCTGCCCACCTGAACCAAACCCAACTCACTCATCAATTTAATTGGCTGGCTGCAAGTAGGCAGAGTTTCAGTCGCGGGTGGGTGGGGTTTCAGCCTTGTTAACGTTATCTTAATCATATTTAATAGGGATCCATTTAGGATCCAAACGAGTCGGCTTTTTGGTGAGCGGAGCCAAGTGAGCCAGGTTGCCAAAAAGAGCCAAACTGTCCATCCCTACCTCCTATGTACTGTGTAATGGCTGTGTCTGACCGTGCAGGAACATGGTCTGATCATACCACATCTCCTGGGCAGGGGAGGACGCAAAAGAGTATACAGACATTACAGCAGGGGATCGCAGGTGATTTCTTTTTGTGAGGTAAAACATGTTTAAAAACAAGAACCAAAAGCTTTACCTTCAAGAAAGAATCAGGAGCGATCCCATGCTGTCCTGTCTGTATACTCTGTTGCACTGTCAGACACAGCCATTACACAGTACACAGCAGGGGCACATTTATAAGATGCTCAGCACAGGAACTATTTTTAACACATCCAACTGTGGAAGTTATTATTGGTCCAAGATCTATGGATTAAAATTAACTTTGTCCATGGGAAAAACACTATAATGTGGAAATGAATAAACCTCCTTCTCTCTCCTCGCAGTTGGACATTAAGATTACTTTTGAAGGCAAGAAGGAATTCAGTAAACAATTGGAGTTGTGGGGTGTAAGTATGACTTTTCTAACCACATTTGTAGAGAAACCAATGAATTGAACACGTCACTTTATACAAAATGAATCTCCATTCTTCTGGCATGCTGACACCTTCCGGCTTCCATTTTGCATATGAAACTTTGTCAAATTTCTTCCAGGTTATTAACCCCGAAAATTGCTTTGTGAACATGCTGCCCACAAAAGTGGAGATCACACTTAAGAAATCTGACCCTGTGACATGGGCCCGACTGGAGCTTACAGTGGCTTCTCCGCAGATCACAGATGACGCAGAAGCTAAGGAGCCTGCGGGAGCCCCTGCTGTGGATATTGATAGAGAGTCGGATGATGACCTCAGCTGGTCAGAAGATGAGGAGCCTTGTGATTGAGACAACGACCATGTATCTGATCCCTGTTTAAATCCTCTATTATGTCCATACTTTATAACACTTCTAGGTAAAAATAGCCTTTTACTTCATGTACATGTCACTTTCCTCTCTTCCATGTGACATATCCCCTCTCAGTGCTACATTTTACATGTCAGTCTTGGACACTGTGTAGCTAATGCACATATTTGGGAAATCATTTTCTCTTTAATAAAAGTTTTGCTACAATATTGTACTTTTTTATAGATTTGATTGATTTTATTTTAAGAGTATTAGTAGTTACTTCTGTATATCTGACTTGGGCTAGATGGCTGTCACAATCTCTGTGTAGGTCTATGGTAGTCAACCATGGAGACTATATGACCTCCAAGAACAACATTCTCATTCATTGTCCAGAAGGGCCACCTCAGTAAATTGTTTTACTGTACTACTGGAACATGCTTTCAAAAACTTATATTGTTTGTGAGTTTACGTCCAATCAGAATGCCATGCCTAATGGTGCCTGCTATTAATAGTGCCGTCAATGTATCAGCAATTGCAGTGCTATCATAGTGTCCTCATTTACAATGACATTTGGACCCCAAACCAGCAGCACTTTGACTATCAGCGACGTCCTCGTGTGGAAGGCAGCAGTACGGTTCCCTGGGGCCAAATCCAATTGCAATTGAAATAATCAGATTTTTTTAAAAAACATGAAGCACACAGTAGATTTGCTGAAACAAAATGCAACAACATTTAGCAAAAGTTTTGTGAGTAGTCCTTATGTTACAGTATAGCTTTTAAGGGGGCTGTCCAGTGAAAATATATGTTATTGCCTTTATTTTGGATAGGCGATAACTTCCTGATTGGTAGGTATCTGATCGCTGGGAGCTGCACCGATCTGCAGAATGGGAATTTTTATCCCTAACAGAGCACCATTAGCCCCGGTACAAAAGGGAGTAGTAGATTGGATGCCCAGCCTCCGCTCTATTCACTCTCTATGGGGCTGCCGAAAAATCCAAGTGCAGAGCAAATGAATGGAAAAGCAATCAAGCATGCACACTGCCATGTCATTCTAAGAGCTCACGCACACTGGCATATAACAGAGCCGAGGGCTATGTGATGTGTTATCAGATAGCACTCGTCCCAATGCTATTCTATGGAGCAGGGCAGATCTGCAATTTTTTTCTCATGCCAATTCGGCAGGAGAAAACAATTGTAGCATGCTGTGAGTGCGTGTGAAACATCAGACTGCACTCAGATGTCATCAGAGTGCAGTCCAATTACTGCGGACGCACAGACAATGGAGAAATTAAGTACTCTGCCTTCTCCACACCTGTGATATGATTGTCATGCGATATAATCAGATCACACTAAGGTGATACTCGAATCAAACGCTGTCAGAGTTTGATCTGTGTGACATTAGCATGACCTGCTCTATTCTTTCCCATGAGAGAATCGGGGGCTGTGTAATCTCAGCCTTACAGGGATAAAGGATGCCTATTCAGCCAATTGATCCCAGCGTCTGGACACCTACTGATCAGCAAGTTCTTACCAATCCCAAAAAGTGTTGTAGGATCAAAGCTTATAAAGGGGTTGTCCAGTGAAAACAAGTTATCACCGACTTCTCTGTGGAATAGGTAATAGTTTGCAGATTGGTGGGTGTCTGATTGCTGGGACCCGCACCAATCAGGGATATGGGGAATTTTTATCCTCTAACAGTATTTTTTTCCTTGTTACAAAGTGGAGTTGTAGATCGGATGCCTAACTGCCGCTCCATTCACTTTATATGGGGCTGCTGGAAAAAACCGAGTGCAGCGCTCAGAAGCCCCATAGAGAGTGAATGTTTTCTATGTCGAGCATGAGCACTGACTCTCCAGTCTAACGGGTCCCAGTGGCCACACTCTCACAGATCAGCAAGCTGTTACCTAACCCGCAGATAGGTGATAACTAGTGATGAGCGCAAGGGCTCGTTACAGGAGTTTGCCGAAGGTGCTCGGGTATGCACGGAGTATCGCGGGTGCCCGAGTGACAGAATAGAGTCCCGTGGCAGCATGTTTCATGGCTGTTAGACAACCACAAAACATGCTGGGATTGCCCATATTTGTCAGACATTCCCCACATGTTTTGTGGCTAACAGCCATGAAACATGCAGCCGCAGGGACTCTAACCTGTCACTCGAGCACCCGCGATACTCAGTGCATACCCGAGCACCCTCGACAAACTTGAGTAACAAGCACTTGCACTCATCATTAGTGATCATTTGCTTTGACTGGATAACCCCTTTAAATTAGCCTGTTATACCATTTACACACATTGGAATTGATTTAGCCTTTTTTTTATTGAGCTGAAGACCTGGGCCAAGCACATAGCTTTGCCACCTGCTAGGAGCCTGTAAAGTCCAAAAGTGTTTGTGTTGCTTTCCCATATATACTCTGTGCACTGCATTATGTCGCTACAGAATTCTCCCATAAAAGCCTTGCATCTGGAGGACAAAACCTCTGTGAAACAGCTGGCAATGAACTAAACCTTTGAGGTTTTTTCTTGTGGACTCATGCATATGACTCGCCCCCAGGGCCGTGGGGTACTCGGCAGCTGGGCCTCTGGTTGCCGGGTGATATCACGGTGGCTGGCCCGGTCCGTGACCCAGGGCGGTCAGTGAAATGGGGGGATACTTTTAGATGGGTTTTTTTGGGGGGTTTTCGTGACGCTACCTGTGGTGTCTGGTGAGGATCACCAGCGCTGCAACAGTCCTCTGAGGCGGATGGTAGGGCAGCTTGTGATGGAATGGCTCCCAACAGGTGGAGCGGGCCTCAGGGCAGTGAAGATGAATGGAGGGGTGCGCTGGGCGTTGTAGTGCAGGGAGGGAAATGGCACCGGCAAAATAAAGGAGTGGAGGCAGCTCAGTGCAGTCATCCAAGCTTTACTCACAGTTCTTTGACAGTCCACAGGTGCACTGTACTGGTGCAAGCCTCCCGCGTCGCACTGCGTTCACCGGGCAGGGGTTCAGTCCTTCCTCAGGCAGATCGGGAGTGCCTGACAGAACCCCACTTTCCAATGTACCTTCCTAGACCGACTTCACGCTGGGTCTTTACTCCCTCCTGCCCTGAGCTTCCCACTGAGGATCCTGTTCGGGTGCTGCGAGGTCCCCCCTGTCCGTCGGAGTTGCACAGAC
Organism: Phyllobates terribilis; assembly: GCF_046119375.1. Lineage (NCBI taxonomy): Eukaryota > Metazoa > Chordata > Amphibia > Anura > Dendrobatidae > Phyllobates > Phyllobates terribilis. Next base: position 292,992,103 of record NW_027362767.1, read on the forward strand.
CTGCTCGACCTTACTTTTGGATTGAAGTGGGAGTTTGGCTCCCGGCTATAGAATTCGGAAGCCTCTGGTTTTTCCAGCCGAGGCTTGAAGCTGCACGACTGGGCCAGGGGCCGGTCCCCTTCTTGCGGTCTAGATCCTCCTGACACTTGGCAGGTTCTGGGTGTACGGGTGCCGCCTGCACTCGCCGTACCCCCTAGGATCTCTTCTGTAGAACGGAGCTTACTCCCTGCTCCCCTCCTGGACCTCAGTCCTGGGCCCTTCTAGTGGAGCAGAGCTCCTAAAGAGACTCTGCTCCCAGACTGTTCCTCTGAACTGTCCCTACACTGACTCTCCTACTGTAAAGATGTCTACCTTTTATATATCTACTGTATGAGTGCTCCCATGAACTACTTCCTCCACCCACACCCACTACTGCTTCCCCCTAACTTTGGGTTCCCCCCACCCCAGCCAGGGTCAGAGCTCAGCAGAAAACTACATTGCGTCTTGCTCCTCCAGCCGGCCTGGGGTAGTGTAGTGTTGGATGCAGGTGTTGGGGTTCCGGGCAGCACTCCCTCCTTACCTGAGAGAAAGGGAGACACCACACCTCTGGGTGAGGTGCAGTACCTCTGTGGCGACCGAACCCTCAAGGGCGCCACAAATAATCTGTGAAAAGGAAAAATAATAATGTGCCTTTGTCTGAAATGAAGGAACAGTAAGGTGTAATCTCAGGACTCTGTATAATAAGTCCATAACTATTATGGCAGTATGAAGGAGACCTTTTTTTGCACTTTTTAAGGTCTTATGGATCCAAGTAGAACCCCTCTGCTTAGCGTTACCTTCAGTGGAGCCATTCATTGTACATGTACCAAAAAGGTATACAGAAAATGTCTTGTAAAGTGGTGGGACACTTGAAACTGAAGCGTGGCACTATTTGTTAGACAAGTCCCTTCTAATAGTAACTTATCTTACCAAAAGTTTCCATGATAATGATCCTTAACCACAAGTGTCTTATCCCGGTATAAAATGTCACTCATCCAGAGGATACAGGCAAAGGGTCTTCTAATTTTGATGTCCTTCTTTACGAAGATAAATGCTTAATTAGTAGGATCTCTACACTGTGAATTGGTTCATTATCTTCTATGAAATGGTTAAGACACTTTGTCACTTGGATGTGGAATCCTAAGACAAGGTGCTGAGTACATAAGCGGTGGGCTTATATGCGGAGGAGCAGTCCAGGACTCAGTCTGATTTGTAAACTGCCTCCTCAAGACCATGAGCTCCCCCAAGAGAGAGTTCCTCTTTAAAGTGCTAGTAGTTGGTGACCTGGGAGTTGGCAAAACTTCTATCATCCAGAGATACGTCCACAACATCTACTCTCACTGCTACAGAGCTACTATCGGTGTGGATTTTGCTCTTAAGATCCTGAACTGGGAGAAGGACGCTGTGGTGAGGCTTCAGCTTTGGGACATCGCTGGTGAGTTTATTGAGATTATATTACCTAAAACATACTGAAATACTGAATGATATTTTTTACAATAACAGTAAGTAAAAGTATAATCCATCTGTAGTGGTTCATCCGGTGCTACAAGCAAAAATGATTTCACCTACTAGTGTCTCCTATATATGTATATTGCCATTAGCGCTAGGTGTGCAGACCCTCAATATGTTCACGTTCAGCTGACAATGTAGGTCTTCAACCTATTTGTTTCTGTTTTAGTAAATTTCTTGTTTTTAGCTCAGTCTGTTTATATTGTTAAACCCTGACCTTGGCCGAGAATCAACTAACACCACAACTAGTAATGAGCAGACCGGTGGAAGTTCGGGTTCTGGTACCAGAACTGTACCCAAACTTCAACCAGAACCCAAACCCCATTGAAAACAACGGAGACCCAAACTTTGAAGCTGGAAAAAATCTCTCTCTCTCTCTTCTCTCCCGGACTTCCCCCGGGACTCCAAACACTAAAAAGGACTTCCGGTAGAAGTCAGTGTTCGGAGTTTTAAGTTCAGGTTCAGTCATCTGTAATCACAACTGCTTAATTTTTAAATACAGCACTTAAAGTGGTTGGTCCCTTTCAGAAAATCATCAACCCCTGACACAGTTTGGTACAAGGATGAAAATTTACTGAAAGGGGACGACCTCTTTGAATAATACTGGTGTCAATTACCCACATAATATTGCCATTTATCATACAGTGACAGTAAATGCCCACAAAATACTACCATATACTGCCCAAATAAAAACAATTGGTAAAGGAAATCTGCCATCTAATTTGAAAGCAGCATAATGCAGAGGCAGAGACCCTGATTCCAATTACGTCACTTACTGGCCCACTTTCTGTACCTTCAATAAAATCAGTGTGTTGTATGAGTGGGGTTATCATTAGAGGAGTAGTTGTCTTGTGCCATGCAGCCCTCCTGCTCTGTGTAAACCAGCCATGATCATTGATTGGCAGGTTTCTGCCTATGCACATTGTACACAGAAAATTGTCAATCAGTGGTGTGGGCGGGGTTATACAGAGCGGAGCATTCAGAGAACTGGTAGATCTGTAGCAGAGAAAGCAGTGATTTTATCAAAACGACAGCAAGCAGCTCAGTAGGTAACAAATCACTGGAATCAGGGGCTCTGCCCCATACTGTATATCATGCTGCTGTCAGATTACATAGAAAAAATCTGATGATAGATTCACTTTAAATATAATGGTATTTCCATGGGGGTAGGATAATCACCGGATTTATCAGGCTAGAAATATGCTTATATGCATTGTGGGTAAGATTTTGAAATACCTTATCTACAAGCAGCAGAGAAAATCTGCAGCAATTATTCACCTGTGCTGAGGAAATGACATCCACATTTTGTCAATTTATGCTGTGCATTTCACCCTTTACTACATCATTTCCAGTAAAATCCAGGCCGTTTGGTATAGATTCTGCCACTGCAGATTTCCTGCAAAAATGTCTAACTACATAACCCAAAAGTATTTGGTAATGCCTAAATAATTAACCATAACTGATGAAATATACCATTAACAATTTTAAAGTTTATGTTAAAATTAGTTCATATGATTTTGTAATTTTTTTTTGTCCAAACGTACATAGTGGTAATATGTATGCTCATAGACCGGATGTAATTACGGTATGTATAAATCTCATATTATTGTCAGAAGAGTAGATGGAAAAATATCCAACGAAACTGATCCAATTGTCGATTACAGTTTCAGCATTACTAGCTTTTAAAATTAGAGTATTAACCATTTCACAACCTCAGATGAATTAAATATCAAGGCAGTTACATTATGCTGTACTTTCCAATTCCACTCCTGAACCGAAAGGTACTATGTAGTGATGAGCGAGTATGTTTGATTAAACCTTTCGGCGAGTATGCTCGGGCGAGTACCGAGTATCTTAAGCGTGCTCTGTGATATGTTTTTATCACTCCCGTGGGCATGATTTGCGACTGTTTGACAGCTTTAATACATGTGAGGTATGTTTAACAAATAAGCATACCTCACATGTACCACACCTGCTCGGTCCTCCCTTTTTCGCGGAGTCGATTGAACAGCCATGCGACCTTGGTCAGGCCGAGTAGGTACTTAGTCACGCCCCTCTGGTCCCTCCTTTCACCGCAGCACAGAGGTTCCACCACCCGGACCCGTAAAACAGGGTTGGACTGGCCCACCAGAGAACTGAAGAATCCTCCGGTGGGTCCTGGCTTCTCCTTCAGGAGAGTTCATAGTGCAAACCTTGCAGCTGCTATGGGGCTCTTGAGTAGGGGAGAAAGGTGGGCCCTCAGAATTAAATCCTCTGGTGAACCCAATGTTCTTCAATCTGACACTGCCCGCATATACGGTATGTTAGACTGTCTACCGAACCTGTCAATATCGGCATGTTTGTCCAACATTAGTCTAACATGTATGGGAGGCTTTAGAGTAGCAATTTAGGCAGCTATCTTGGACTACTCTCCAGGACAATAGATTATCTATCCTTGGATTCTGTCAAGATTAGCAATAGATTCGTCTTTAAATAGAACCTGTCATCAGGGTTTTATACGCCAAACTAATAGGCTGTAAATGCAGAGCCCACCCACTGGGCTTGCAACTCATTAGCATACTATTTCTATAAAACAGCAAAACAGATTTGTACAACCAAGTTAAGGTAAAGCACCTTTACATACATGCCATTAATTTGGCGTAAAAAAAGGCTGATGACAGGTTCTCTTTAAGTGTAGTATTAATAAAGATTACAAAATCAGTCCTAAATATGTCGTGATAGTATTTAATTGGACAAGCTGCATTGTACAAACCCTATTTTTGCTGAAGATGAATGCCAATGGTGACAATTATTTTATTTTTACAGGAAATTAGTGTTTTTACTGATTCATGCTATAGATTTTTATAGTTTTTCCTGTTTCTTTATGTCCAATATTCATACATACGCTTACATCTCAAATTAAAGCAAGGAAGAATATAAAAGTATAATGATGAAATCTATGTTTTCATTAAGGTCAGGAGAGGTTTGGCCACATGACTCGCCTATATTACCGTGAAGCAGCTGGTGCATTTGTAGTGTGTGACTTGGGCCGTGCAGTCACTCTACAATCCGTTCAGCGCTGGAAAGATGACCTGGACTCAAAGATTATGCTAAAAAATGGAAAACCAATTCCAATGATTCTAATTGGGAACAAAAGTGATCTGCTTCCCCATGGAATAAGAATCCAAAATGTAGAGGACTTGGGCCGAGAGCTGGAGTTTACAGATTGCTATATGACTTCTGCTAAGGTAACTCATTGCTGACTGGCTTGTACAGAATACTGCCTTCTTTTTTTTACAGTATGCTCCTAGGTTTATTTACCAGGCAAAAATTCTCATGCAGCAGATCAAGTTATGCCTCAGATTTTACAACAGAATTCACCAATTGCCCCAACTGACAAAACTTTATATTATGTGACAATTAGAGCTAGGGCAGAGACAGACTGCCGTATCTCTCGTGCGAGGATCACATTGTAAACCTTGTACTGGCCAGTACCTCTCCTGACCAGACCATGACAGCTGCATAGAAATCCATCACGCTGTCATGCTCAGGTCAGTAGAGGTGCCTGCCAGTCCATTCAGTGCGATGCGATAATCGCACGAGTTATACGGCAGTCTGTCTCTGCCCTTAAAAGAAATCTGTCAGCAGGTTTTTGCTACCTCATCTGAAAGCAGCATAATGTAGGAAAAGAGACCCTGATTCCAACGATGCATCACTTAGTTTACTGGGTGCAGCTGTTGCAACACAATCAGAGTTCTCAGTCTAACCAATATAGAGGCCAAAAAAATATTTATTTAGAATATTGCCACACAATACAATATATAATCCTATTCAAGGAGGAGGCTTCCATTATAAAATGTCAAACTTTATTAGTACAAGTTACAAAAAAACAACAATAAAATCAGAGCAATGAGGTAGTATAAAAAGAACAGACCATGTGATGTAGCCTAAAGAGTATACAGCACATGTAAGATAGCTGACAAATGAATTGATTTATTCATAGGGACAGAAAATTATTTATGTATGGATCTTTATTATAATGCTGACAGATAGTTAATAAATATACAATCAGTATCTCAATTCTGGCAAAAAGTGTCAGATGCAGTATAAATAGCAACATAAGAATTGAAAGGACACTGGGATATATAATACTGTATAGTCAACCACAAAAAAAGGATAATAAAAGTGCTAGATGTAATAATTTTACTTATATGAAGCATGTATATAAGAGCTGACAATATAGTTATTTCATTTATAATCCCAGGTTAAATCTGAATACACATTGATTATCAATTCATAATTCCCAACACAAGAACAAAAAAAGTACCATGATGCAATAAATATATTCTTAATACTTAGGAATTCCCAATTTATAATATTGCATAGGCTACACACTGTAATGAAACCTGCTTTACTACATAAAGTGCAAAGTGCAAAGACCATTTTTCAGTGCTCAGAATAAAAGTTACTTTTGGTAAATACATAAAAAATGTTAAATAAAGCAAAGTAAACAATTCTCATATTTCCATAGTTACCAATTGCTTTCAGGCTAAATGCACCTGGGATCCCCCTGATGCGCGTTTCGCGTGGGCTTCTTCCTGTTAACCAGTTAAATGCCGCTGTCAATAACTGAAAGCAGCATTTAACACATGCAGACAGGAAGCGTGGCATTGATCCTGCCTATCAGTGCCTCTGTCATGTGATCGCGGGGGCTGATGGGTTGTCATGAGAGCTGGGGGTCTGCAAAAGATTCCATGCCTGTCATCACAAACCTCCTGTGCCACAGGCTGGCAGTCATAGGAGATCATGATTTTTGCTATACATAACAGCTTCAAGTCTCCTAAGGAGACTAAACTAGAAAAAAAAAAGTTTTAAAAATATTTAAAAAATAAAAAAAACACAAGTTTAAATCACCTGCCCCTATGCCTCATTAAAAATAAAATAATTACAAAAAATACACATTTGGTATCGCCGCTTTCAGAAATGTCTGATCTATCAAAATATAAAATAAATTAATCTGATGGGTAAACGGCGTAACGAGAAAAAAAATCAAATCGCTAGAATTACTGTTATTTTGTGGCTGCAAAATTGCAATAAAATACAATAAAAGGAGTTCAAAGCATTGTATCTACCCCGAAATGGTATCAGTAAAGAGTCATCAACTTAGGGCAAAAATAATAAGCCCTCACTCAGCCCCAGATCCTGAAAATGAGATTGTTATGGGTCTCAGAAAATGGCGACAAAAGCTAAATTTATTTTTTGACAAATTTCACATTTTTTTTTCACCACTTAAATAATAAAAAAAAACTATATATGTTTGGTATCTTCGTAGTCGTTCTGACCTGGGGAATCATATTGCCTGTTCAGTTTTATCATATAGTGAACATGGTAAATACATTTTTTAAAAAAAACATGGTGGAGTTGCACTTTTTTTTACAATTTTTTCGCACTTGAATTTTTGCCCCCATTTTCCAGGACACTATACGGCAGAATGAATGATGTCATTCAAAAGTACAACTCATCCCAAAAAAAAGTGGAGCGAAAAACGGAAAATCGCACGGGGGTGAAGGTCTTAAGAGTAGTGCAGGAAATCAGTACAATCCAAAGCACTTTGATATGAGTCTATATTCCTCCTGCAGGACAATGTCAACATCGATCAAGCAATGTCGTGTTTAATTAAAGAAATGATTGCAAATAAGGAGGACAGTGAACCAACAATGGATCCCAACATTATTAAATCATCTCAACTGAATTTTCATTACACAAAAGACTGCTCACGATGCTGCCGCCTCTGAATTATGGGACTATATCTGTGTGCTCTTCGATGGGATGTGAATGTGTGTGAAATGACTGTATAAGAAAATTGTATGCATTCATGTGACTACAGTTCAGGAGGAAACCCTGATCATGGAAAGGAGCTGCAGAGGAATGAGGATCCGCGTCACAAGTAAACTAAAGAAAAATGTCAAATTAGTCATTACACATGCAAAAATGCTTGGCATGGATCAGGGGAGGACAAAGACAGTAAAGGGCCCCTGTGCAGGACTTGTGACTGAGCCCCCCTAAGTCAGGCGCCACCCTTGTAAACACATTGACATTTTCATGTATATTCACATTAAGAACAATATAATAAAATGTACACAAGCTAATACATAACACATGTAAAATTCCACATTATGCACCACTTACATAGTACACACACACCAATAAGAAATGTACATGCACATTACACATGCACATACACAGTGTCGTACATGTATTTGTGATGCACATGTTCAGTCATCTAGACAATGTATTTCTTTGTTCATTCATAGTTGTAACTGTTTTTGTTTTCGAAGGCGATCTGTAGTTTTAAATGTAACTTTGCTAAATGTATGGAAGAGTTACATTTGTATTAACATTTCTATAGATTAAATAGAGAAAAAATAACAATCCGACAATTTTTTACGCCATTTACAGATCCCCATAAATAATCTGTTCACTGCATTGTATGGGTTGATACGGTTACAGCGATACCAAATAAGTGCATGTTGTTTACCGATTTTGATGTTTATTTAAAAAAAAAAAATGTATGGAGATCATTGTTTTATTTCAATGTGTTTTTCAATCATTTTTAGGAGAATTTTTTATATTTTTTGTTTTACTTTTATTTTACCTCTAATATACAGGTATAGACATGCAATGATATATAAAGATGTATCTCTATAGGCTAGCACAAAATGCCTGTAAGGATGAATACCATTTAAAAAAAAACGTAATTGATTATAAATGAAAGCACTGAAAGAAGCAGGGGCCTGGGTCATATAAATGGATAACACGTTTGAGCACCCTGCAGTCCGACTGGAGCTTTTGTGAAGCTGAATTGGCTGTATGTTGTGTCCTTCTCTGGTATGGATAAAAAAAACACCTATGGTATTCAGATCTATACTGTGTTTAATATATTGTACTAAAATGTATGGATCTTGAACTGTATATATCTTTTAGCTTGAACAGTAAACTTTTTAAGAAAAGAAGTAGAAGTTTTGCAATGTCTTTCTTCCTCTTCTCTACTCAAGGGTGTTATTGACGCGGCCCCTGGGCTGTGGGGTACTCGGTAGCCAGGCTGGTCGATGCTGGGGGATGTCACAGTGGCGGTGACCCGGTTCGTGACCCAGGGCGGTCAATAAAAGGGGGAAAGTAAAAGGGGAATGAAGTTTTTAAAGATAATGTTCGTGACGCCACCTGTGGTATGCGGCTATATGGAGCCACTGCTGCGGTGCAGAACCTCTGGAGCTGATGGTGACGCAGCAGTGTTGGTTCAGCTCTCCACAGGCAGAGCTTAGCTCCAGGGTAGGATATAGTGATGCTATGTGGTAGATGTTGCTGGTGCGGTGTAGTGCAGGTGATGGCGCAGATAATGACCAGTCCACAACTTAATGGCAGTTTCCTCTTATCTTTACTTGCGGTGGTTAGGCAGACCGGGGCACGGGTACTAGCTGGTAGTAGAGGTCCGGGCGGCCTGGAAGCAAGTTGGGAATCCACCTCGCTAGGTGAAGTTGTAGGCCTTCCCTCTGCGCTAATCTCTTTGGCCCTGCTGCTTATAGCTGTGCTGTGGACCTCATCCCTGAGCAAAACGTCTTTGTGCTCACCCGTATGGCAGGCTGCTCGGGCCTTCCTGGAGTGTCGCTCCCACGTGGCGGTGCTGCTGAGCCTCCGGGCGTCTGATGGGGCCCGGAGACCTGCAGTCTCCTGCCCTCCGGTTTCTGCTGCTGGGCCTTCAGTGCCCCACAACCTCGGACTCCGGTGTCCGGTTCTTCTACGCTCCTCTCTGGGGTGAGCTGCCGTGCAACTCCACTCCCTGGGTCTTTCCTCTTCACTGTCCTGTATTCAACACCTCTCACTAACTCTAACTAACCCCGCCTCCAGATCCCAGTTGCTAAGGGGAGGAGCTCTCCTTTCTGGTCTGGAGCCAGGAAGTGTTGCATGCTAGTATACCTGATTAGGGGACCCCTGCTTGCTTCCAGGCATGGCATCACCCCTTGTGAGGGAGGCAATGCCACTGTGGCAACCGGACCCCTGGGGTCCACATTATCGTATTTGCACTGTTACCATTTGATTACAAACATATCTCACTATTTTTTTTTTCATTCACTGTACAGTTTCTACTTGGGTGGACTAAGGGTAGATTCCCCACTGTTGCAGAGGTAAGTGGGTCCTGCATCTGAAAGCCATGCCAGAAAAAAACAATCCTTGCAGATGTAAACTACCATTTTAGAATTGATGGAATCAATAGGAAGAAAAAAACGCAACATAAAGCCCAGTACTATAGTTCAAAATATAAAAATACAAAGCTTTATTACATATATTTCAATAAAAATCCATTAAATTACAAACAGAGTGTAAAGCATCAATGGTCATGTACAAAATTGAACAACGGACATACCACTCCACCAGCACAGATGGCCCAACACTATCAATCATAGCTCAATTGTTAACCTCCAATTATAGTCTCCATTATTTCTATGAGTACCCATGTATCGTGGGATATTTAACAAATCATGATTCTATATAGAGTGTGTGATACACTTAAATATAAGGAGCAAAAATAAGTAAGTCAAGCAGAGAATATAGCTACCTTGGTATAGGATATAGAGATTGGGCCAACGGTTGTAGGGTGTACATCCACCCCAATGCGCGTTTCGGCGAACCTTCTTCAGGGGGTATGCATCCATATGTCTGTGGTCATTTTTATATACAGTGGGTACGGAAAGTATTCAGGCCCCTTTAATTTTTTCACTCTTTGTTTCATTGCAGCTATTCGGTAAGTTCTAAAAAGTTCATTTTTTTCTCATTATAGTACACTCTGCACCCCATCTTGACTGAAAAAAAAACCCAGAAATATAGACATTTTTTCAAATCTATTAAAAAAGAAAAACTGAAATATCACATGGTCATAAGTATTCAGACCCTTTGCTTAGTATTGAGTAGAAGCACCTTTTGAGCTAGTACAGCCATGAGTCTTCTTGGGAATGATGCAACAAGTTTTTCACACCTGGATTTAGGGATCCTCTGCCATTCTTCCTTACAGATCCTCTCCAGTTCCATCAGGTTGGATGGTGAACGTTGGTGGACAGACATTTTCAGGTCTCTCCAGAGATGCTCAATTGGGTTTAGGTCAGGGCTCTGGCTGGGCCAGACAAGAATGGTCACAGAGTTGTTCTGAAGCCACTCCTTTGTCATTTTAGCTGTGTGCTTAGGGTTATTGTCTTGTTGGAAGGTGAACCTCCGGCCAAGTCTGAGGTCCAGAGCACTCTGGAAGAGGTTTTCATCCAGGATATCTCTGTACTTGGCTGCATTCATGTTTCCTTCAATTGCAACCAGTCATCCTGTCCCTGCAGCTGAAAAATACCCCCATAGCATGATGCTGCCTCCACCATGTTTTACTGTAGGGATTGTATTGGGCAGGACATGAGCAGTGCCAGGTTTTCTCCACACATACCGCTTAGAATTATCACCAAAAAGTTCTATCTTCGTCTCATCAGACCAGAGAATCTTATTTCTCATAGTCTGTGAGTCCTTCATGTGTTTTGAGCAAACTCTATGGGGGCTTTCATATGTCTTGCACTGAGGAGAGGCTTCCATCTGGCCACTCTGCCATAAAGGCCCGACTGGTGGAGGGCTGCAGTGATCGTTGACTTTGTGGAACTTTCTCCCATCTCCCTACTGCATCTCTGGAGCTCAGCCCCAGTGATCTTGGGGGTTTTCTTTACCTCTCCTACCAAGGCTCTTCTCCCACGATTGCTCAGTTTGGCTGGACGGCCAGGTCTAAGAAGACTTCTGGTGGTCCCAAACTTCTTCCATTTAAGGATTATGAAGGCCACTGTGCTGTTAGGAACCTTGAATAATGCAGAAATACTTTTGTAACCTTGGCCAGATCTGTGCCTTGCCACAATTCTGTCTCTGAGCTCCTTGGGCAGTTCCTTTGAGCTGATGATTCTCATTTGGTCTGACATGCACTGTGAGCGGTGAGGTCTTATATAGACAGGTGTGTGCCTTTCCAAATCAAGTCCTATGAGTTTCATTAGACACAGCTGGACTCCAATGAAGGAGTAGAACCATCTCAAGGAGGATCACGAGGAAATGGACAGCATGTGACTTAAATATGAGTGTCTGAGCAAAGGGTCTGAATACTTATGACCATGTGATATTTCAGTTTTTCTTTTTTAATAAATTTGCAAAATTGTCTGCATTTCTGCTTTTTTCAGTCAAGATGGGGTGCAGAGTGTACTTTAATGAGAAAAATAAATGAACTTTTTAGAATTTACCAAATGGCTGCAATGAAACAAAGAGTGAAAAATTTAAAGGGGTCTGAATACTTCCCGTACCCACTGTATGTGCCCTCATTAATCACCGCACGTGTCAAACAGCGGTTTGCAATTTGGCCTGAGGACCTTAGATGACGCTTATCGTGTCATGGTGGGCGGGGCGGCCCGCGGCGTCTGCATCACGTGACTCCCACGTGACGGTCAGCTGACCACCGCGCAGGTCCTCACAATGAGATGCCGAGAGTCGGGGGACGCGCAGCCAGCATGACGCGCAGCAAGCATGACGCGCAAGCGTACTCTGTCTCCGGGGCAACTATGCAGGAGCCAATCAGGTACATTACCTTAGTTAAATCTTATCCTCGCAGTGCCTATCCACCTAAGGACAAGCTTACCCTATCCACACACAGATAGATAATCGCTAAGTAAATCTTAAAAAGAAATCGCTATAAGGGAAGATCTACTACTACATACATATAATGTGACAAGGAAATGCAGTATCATTTAGAGCATTAGAGACATTATAAATCAATGTACATTAGACACGCACAACAGCAATAATTGTCAAAACAGATGGCTAATGTCACATATGTCAGCAATCACAGATTCGTCATAAAGCGATTTTCGTTTTTTACGAAAAGATATACAACAATTCTTCTTAGCCTTGATAGATGATTTCAGATATACGTATCTTCATAATTAGAAGTATGGTATATACGAAGACAGCTCCTGCCTTATATACATGAGATGGTGGAGCAATGTCGGCATCTAAAATAGGTCAAAACCAGACATATCGATAAACGTGCGAACATCTAGGATTAATTGAAATAGCATGAATAAAAACTTTTAAAAACATAAAATAACTAAAAAATGCACATGAATTTGCAGCAGGTGATCACAAAAATGGGACAAAACTCAGGTTTTCATTAAGCCCCTTGGGATGGACAGTATCCAAAGTCCAGATCCAGCGGGCTTCTAATTGCGCCAAACGTTGGCTCATCTTTCCACCTCTGATGGTATTGCCAAGTTGGTCAATACCTCTCACTCTAAGTAATGTACTGTCACAGTCATGGTATAATTTAAAGTGACGGGGTATGGTCCTGAGCGTGGATACATCCGAATGACCAGCTGCCGCCTGAATGCCTAAAACGTGCTCTCGGATCCTCACTTTAAGCTGTCGAGAAGTAAGGCCCACATAAATAAGTCAAGGACATGTAGCAAAATAAATAATATATCTGGATGTACAATTAATGGATTTACGGATGTCATACAGCTTTGATCCTGAAGAATCATAAAATTGGGTAGCACTTTCGACATTTGGGCAGGCAATGCAGTGGCCACACGGCCTGCATCCAGGCGCAGGACCAACCCCATCAATGAACGCCTTTTCTTGCACAGGTTGGTAATGGCTATGTATTAGAATTGAATGGATTCACTGTAAAACCACATTCTGTTGCAGACATTATCGTTCCTGCAGTTCTAGGTATCACCTTGCTGTAGGAATCATTATGAGCCAATACCAATCATATAGTCATGATCCGATTTGGGGGAGCTAAAATGTATTTGAGGAGCACTTATTGCTGTAAGCGATCAATAACTTTTTACTTATGTATAAATAGGGATCATAAGATAGGGTTCACCACAAGGACTGTAATAACTTTTTGTCAATGCCATCAAGTCAAAATCACCAGAAGTGAACGGTATAGTAGACTGCAAGCTGATTGAAGCTGAAAGAGCTTAGGGGAAAACCAACAATTAGTGAAGGTCTCAGTACGTAGAGTGCAATGATAAAAATATTCTCAATTTTAAAAGTTAGTTAAAGCAAAAATGATAGTTGAGGAGTTAATTAATTGGAAAGTTTCCATTTGTGTAAAATGGAGGGTTTATTTACTTCACAATCTCAAGGAATAATTGTGCAGTGTGAAGACCTGGGGTCTTCCGTGGGCATAACGCTACTCAGACAATGCAGGGTGAGGGTAAAACAGCGTGGCAATACTTTACTGAACCACAAAGAGGACTAAATACAATAAACATACAGAACAGTTCCAGCAAATACCCAAGATGGTACAACATTACACAGTCTCACCCTTCCTTCTCCTCTCGCCTGGGATAGAACAGCTGCGACTTTGGAGACTTCCAGGGCCGACTACCTCAACCAGTGGCCCCCCGCTTCTGGCGGGCCCTCACAGAGAGAAGGTAGCGGCAAGCTTAGGAAGCAAGCAGTCCATTCAAGTACAAGGCCTGGAGACCCGAGGGTCCTGCCCTGGCCTCTCTGAGAGTTTCCATGGGCCCAGATGAGCAGCAGGTCCCAATCTGGCTTCTCCGAATGTCTCCGTGGGTTGCAGGCAACAGATGTGTCCCTCCTGGCAACCCCAAACAACATATCCATGGGGCCGGGTGACTTCTTCGTTCCAACCTGGTCTCCCCAAAATGTATCTATGTCTCTCTGATGGTCAATGGAGCAGATCCGAATCTTTCCAGTCACTGCCAGTATCCTTAGGCTAAAATCATGTAGAATACAAATCTGCATCTCTTTGGGTAATGCCATGCAATCCATCTGCTGTCCTGAAGGATGTCTCTCATTCTCCTTGTAAAGTCTTTCTGATGGTCCTTGAATCTGATTGCAGCACTACAGACATCCCTGTTTAAAGTCTCTCTGCTACAGAAGCACATGTCCTTTTTAAGTACACATCCACAGGTCAAGGGTCATTAGTCACATGTCAAAGGTAAAGGTGCAGGGCTCACCTATCATTGTTTGAGCTAATCTATTTACATAGTTTGTATCACAGGGGCTATTGTAAATAAACCTCTAGCTGGCTTTTAGCACAATTTGTCATTAGCATAGTAAACATGATTGTTTCCAAAGGAATAGAATTCAACATTCAGGGTTATACAAATACTGGTCTGTTCTTATTGACCAGACACAAATACACAAAGATAATAGAGTATTTCTCTTGGCTGAACAAATCTAAATGTCTGGCTTATTAAGATTTTAGGCTGTATCGTCACATTCAGCTAGACTATGAATTCCACATGAGCCTGTGAATTCAGTACCTTTGTGCTTGTAGTTATATTTGTACGTTATCATTTGTATGCCGAACTTTTATTGTCCTCCGATGCTCATCCCTGGCCAATTGTTTCACCATATAATCTTACAGTTTTTTTATTGTCATTTAAAGGGAGCCTATCACACCCAAAATGCATGCTAAACAAGCTGTACAGTGATATAGGGAACATAGCCCCAATAAAAATTACACTAGCACTGAACATTTTAACGGTACAGTGCCTGAAAAAATTACTGTTCATTCAAATGCAAAAATTATTATTATTATTTATATAGTACCATTGATTCCATGGCGCTGTACATGAGAAGGGGTTACATACAAAATACATATATAATTTACATTAATGAACTAACAATGATAGACTGGTACAGAGGGAAGAGGACCCTGCCAAATCCAACTGGCATGGATTTATATTGTGTGACCAACTTATGAGGAGAGATCTGCTTTCAAATGGTGCATCTATACTAAAAAAAAGAATGAAAAAGTAAAAAGAAAAAAAAAACGTTATACTCACCTCTCCGGCGGCCCCTGGTCTCCTCCCGGCGGCGATCCTCTCTCCTCGGCGGCCTGCGGTGTACTGGCTGGACCTGCGGTGACGTCAATTAATCAGCTGATGGTCACGCGACCATCACCAGACCGTTGCGGAGGAAACCGGGGGCCGCCAGAGAGGTGAGTATGAATATTTTTTTTTAGTTTTTACTTTATAACTTGCCGGTACGATTGTACCTGGGTCGGATGAGAGTCTCATCTTCTCCCCTGCAATCCGCGCATTGAGCCGCATAAAATCCGCATGTATAAATCTATACATGCGGATTTTATGCGGTTCAATGCAAGTCAATGGGCGCGATTTCGCCGCGAAATTGGTTGTGCTGCGGATTTTTCCGCAATGATAATCCGCAGCGGAAATTTCCGTTACATGTGCACAGCACATGCGGATTATCATTGGGAAACATGGCAGACATCTTAACCAGCGATTTTACTGCGTTTCCGCGGCAGAAATGACGCTGTGGAAACGCATTAAATCCGCATCGTGGGCACACAGCCTAAGTATCAAATCTACTTGGGACACCCAGAGTTAAGAGTTATATAATTCCTTGAAAACTAAAGAATTATAAATTCAGTTGCTAATCCTTGTATTTTCACTGCTCAGTCTCAGGCACCACATGTCCTTCCTAAAGCTGGCCATACAATAGCTAACAGATGAACGCTTGCTTGTCAAATAGCTATTCCTTCTGGCTACTCACAAACTTTCCAACATGATCATCTTTCCGCAAAGAGTTGTATAGTTCCAAACACAATATATTTCTGATCCCATAAAAGTAGGTGGATTCTTCCAAAATGAATCTAATGTGTATCACCATCCTAAATCTTAAAGTTTGAACAAACAGATTAAACATTATATTTAAAGGGTTATCCAATAAATATTTTTTTTAATTCCATAGGCTGGCAGAGGTTACCTTCTTATATATTGTCCATAGACTTAAAATGTCCGGGCGATCTGCATTCTACTCTGCAGTTCTTACCTTTTACTATTTAAAGGGGAGTTCTTAACAGGATTTTCCCCCCAACAAAAGTTCATTTTAATCAATAGATCTAAGAATAATTATAAGTTCCAAAATTGGATGTGTTTAAATAAAATGTTCCTGTGCTGAGATAATCAGATAAATGTGCCCCTGCTGTGTACTGTGTAATGGCTGTGTCTGACCGTACAGGAACATGGTCTGATCATACCACATCTCCTGGGTAGGGGGTGAGAAAAACAGCATGGGATCGTAAATGATTCTTTTTTTGAAGTAAAATATTGTTTAATAACAGTCAGTGAAATGTTTTGCCTCACAAAAAGAATCCTCTACGATCTTGTGCTGTCCTGCTTGTATACTCTCTTTTGCATCCCCTCCTGCCCAGGAGCTGTGGTATGATCAGACCATGCTCCTGCTCGGTCAGACACAGCCATTACACAGTACACAGCAGGGGCACATTTATAAGATTATCTCAGCACAGGAACATTTTATTTAAACACATCCAATTATGGAACTTATTATTATTCCAACATCTATTAATTAAAATCAACTTTTGTTGGTGGGAAAACCCCTTTAAGTTTGAGAGTTATCATTTATCCAAAGAATAGGGGATAACTTTCTGATTGCTGGGGGTCTGACCACTGTGGCCCCCAGTAATCCCTAGAACCAGCCCCAGCTGAATGGAGCAGAGATCACTCATGAGGACTGCCTCTCCATTCATTCTAAGGCTATGTTCACACACATTGTGTTTGCTGCGTATTTTGCATCAGATTTTTATGTACGTTTTCAGCTGCGTTTTGCAGTACCAGCAAACTAGAATTCTCTGTTCACACATGTTGCTTTTTGTTTGCTGCGTATTTTCTGCCTTGCTTGTGTGACACCCCAGGGGTCTGGTTGCCACAGTAACAGAGATATTATGTCTGAGAGCAAGTGGGAGGTTTCTCTGGTCAGGAGCCCTAAGCATGCAACACGGCCCACCCAGACCTGGGAGGGGAGGAATCTGCCCTTATAAACTGGGTCTGGGGCAGGATTAGGAAAGACAGAGACAGAGCCTGCAGAACAAGCAGAGCAGTCAGAGCCTGGAGAGGGAAAGTGAGAACAGGAGCTCTGTAGGAGCAGCAGCTGAAGGCCAGGGGCTGTGAGCAGAGATATAGCTCGCCCTGGCTGAAGTTACTAAAACCGGACACAGGAGTCCGAGGCTGTGGGGACTGATATATACCCAGCAGCAGAAACCAGCCGGCAGGGGATTCCAGGTCCTCTGGCCATAGAAGCCCGGAGGCTCAGTCACAAAGAAGGGACCAGCGCCGCCATCCAGGAGCGGAGGCTAACAGAAGGCCCCAAGTCACCAGCCATACGGGTGAGCACCACACGGTATACTCAGGGACGTGGGCTACTTGTAACCGCTGACAGCAAGGTAGCCAGGAAGACTGCAGATAAACGGGGAGGCCTACAACTCCACCTGGCCAGGGGAACTCATGCTTGCTCGCAGACTGACCAGGCCCCTTATACTAGCCAGTACTTCCGGGAGGGTCTGCCTTGTACCATCAGTAAAGACCCTGAACTGCACCTCACGTCTCTGTGATTCCTTGCCGCACCAGCACCATTAGCACTGGGACCCTCACACCATCACTCCCATCATCTCTCACATTAGCTGCCCTGAGGCAATACTTCTCCCGTGGGGAGTTATCCCATACTCGGCTGCGCAAACAACATCAGCCTCAGTGGTCGGCAGCGCAGCGGCGGTCCCCACTGAAAGCAATCCACGGGTGGCGTAGTCGGACATTTGCTATACATTAAGACTGCCACTGGTTTGACCACCCTGGGCACGGACCGGGTCACCGCCACACGGAGACTACAACCCCCAGCATTCTACAACAGGCCCGGTTCCGGGTTCCCCTGCACAACACAGGCCCAGGGGGCGCGTCAACTTTGGCGTAGTCGGCAGGATTTCGTGCCCGCAACCACCGGGTACTGCGTGCCTGAAAAAGAGACTTTTATACTTACCTGTGGTGAAGTTTCCCGCCGTCTGGAGTCGTTTCCCGCTATCCGGAGCCGATTTCCGCCATCAGACGCCATCTTGGACCATTTCCCGCCGTCTTCTGCCTTCTTCCCGCCATCCGCAGCTGCTTCCCACCTTCGGACGCCATCTTCGGGACGCCGCACGGGAAGAAGAGGGGCGTGGACGCCGAAAGCGCGCGAGATCCGAAGCTCCGCCCCACGCTCCGCCCCACGCTCTAACGCTGCGCAAGGTCCTGGAAGGGAGGAAGAGCGACGCTGACGTCATCGGAGCGCGACGCCAGGTCCTCAACCCCGACGATCGACTGCGGAGCCGCGGCCTACGGAAGAAGAGCATCGCAAGGTAGGCCACGGTCCACTAGGGGGGAGGAGGATGCCGGATACCGAGGGGAGCTCCACTGCCACAGCCACCGCCAGCGCAACCGCTGCAGCAGTCATGCCATTCACCATGCCCTATATCCCGGGGGCAACCTGGCTACCCCAGTACTCAGGGGAGTCACATACTCTAAATGACTTTAGAGAAAGACTGGATAGCCTCTTCCAGGTGTACCCCCTCACAGAAGAGCAAAAAGTGAGCATCCTGGTGGCCCAATTAATCGGGGCAGCCCAAAGGGAGGTAAAGTCCTGGCCACCTGGGAGGAAGAGGACTGTCAGAGAAATACTAGCCCGGCTGAAAGATACATTTGATACCCGCACCTCAGCCGAAATAAAGCTCAGATTTTACGGGTGTAAACAGCGGGCACATGAGAGTATAGGAGACTATGCTCTAAACCTATAAGAGGCCCTGAGAGCCATTAAGCAGGCAGACCCTGACAGCGTGGGAAATGAAGATAAGCTGTTGACTGAACAATTTATTGAGGGTCTACTGTGCAATGCCCACCGAACCCAGTTGCGGGCAATGGCCTTACAGGACCCTGACCTGGACTTTGCACAGTTCAAGGACAGAGCCATCCGGGTGCTCCGAGAACCGGCACCAGGTGGCGCTGTGACCCACAGGCGCCCTGCTATCACTTACCACCAGGAGACGGCGCCCTTGTCTGCAGGGCCTGTGGGAGCTGATGCGCAGGCTTTAAACAGTGACCCGGCTACAGACCTGCACCATCAGGTCCAAGAGCTGACTAAGAGCGTTGCCGCGCTAACCAGAACTGTGCAGTCTTTACAGGTCTCTTCTCCAGGAAAGATACAGCTGGCATCCGGACCGGAGGACGTCCCGTGGCGCCGACTGAGGAGGACCCCACCGGCCAGAGGAAGACCCAGCGACAGATACAACGAGGACGGACGACCCATCTGCCGCCGCTGCAATCAACCCGGACATGTGGCAAGGTACTGTCATTTAAACGGGCACAACCTGGGGTAGAGGGCCAACCCCCAGGCATAAGACCATCAGGCCCATCAAACTGGCGTGATAAATACATAGGGGGATGTCCAATCTTGCCTGTGGTACTGGATGGCATTCCTATGAGTGCCCTACTAGACACTGGGTCACAGGTGACCACCATCCCGTACGTGCTCTTTAAACAGTACTGGAATGACTCGGACATAACCCGCTACCCAGATGACGACCTGAGTATCATCGCCAGCAATGGTCAGCCCGTGCCGCAGGTGGGATTCAAAGAGGTGACCATTAAGATCGGTAAAGTCGAACTGGCGGCACAAGGACTGATTATAGTGGACATAGACCGTCATGAGAGTCACCCTAGAATAACCTTGGGAACTAATGTGATTGAAAATTGTCTTGCAGAGGTGATTCTCATTTTACAGCAGGTTGCCAAGAACGCCAGTTCCGGCCAGCAGCGTGTGCTCCAAAAAGAGATCCGGGCACTGATGAAGCGGCAACAGGTGGAACTATCTGGTGGTGAGATAGGTAGCGTGAGAATGTGTGACCCGTTCCCTATTGCCATGCCCCCAAAAAGTGAGATGATGATTTGGTGCCGGGCAGCTATTGGTCTAAGAGGTAGAGACTACCAAGCAATGGTAGAACCCGTCTACTCAGACAGTAGGCCCACCATTTTGACAGCACGGGGGGTGGTCGATGTACACCATGGGAGGGTGCCCGTTCGCATCATAAATATCGGGGAGAGAGAAGTACACCTGCCCCGGTATGCCACGCTAGCCAAATTGTTCACCATAAACCAGAATTCTGTACAGGCCGTGGAACCCTTGCCTCCATCTCAACCAGAGGAAGGTAACGGCTCTAAGAAACCAATGGAGGACTGGTGTCAGCAACTGCATTTGGGTACTGACTCCACTCCCTCACACCAGAAACAGGGAGTCTATCGGGTGGTTCAAGAGTACGAGAGAGTGTGTAGTAAACACCCGCTGGACTTCGGGCGAGTAACGGGGGTAGAACATCACATCCCCACGGGAGACCATCCTCCCATAAAGGAGAGATACCAACCCGTACCCCCTGCACACTACCAACACGCCAAGGGGATGCTAAAAGACATGAAGGAGGCTGGGGTAATTAGGGACAGCTGTAGCCCCTGGGCAGCTCCACTAGTCTTAGTGAAAAAGAAAGACAACACCATGAGGATGTGTGTAGACTACAGGAAGGTCAACCGTATCACACACAAAGATGCGTACCCGTTACCAAGGATAGAAGAGTCCTTAGCTGCATTAAAATCTGCTAACTTCTTCTCTACTTTGGATCTCACTAGCGGGTACTGGCAGGTTCCTGTAGCAGAGGCAGACCGGGAGAAGACCGCATTCACCACCCCGATGGGTCTCAGCGAATTTAACTGTATGCTCTGCAACGCACCAGGAACCTTCCAACGGTTGATGGAATGCTGTCTGGGACACCGGAACTTTGAGACGGTCCTGTTATACCTGGACGATGTCATCGTCTATTCCAAGACCTACGAGGATCACCTGAAACACCTGGCAGAAGTGTTCGAAGCTCTGGCAAACTACGGCCTAAAGGTGAAACCCTCCAAGTGTCACCTCCTGAAACCAAAGGTGCAATACCTGGGACACGTGGTGAGTGCTGACGGAGTGGCTCCTGACCCTGATAAGATCACCGTGATTAAGGACTGGCCAAGACCCTCCAGCATAAAGGAAGTGCGGCAGTTCCTCGGGTTGGTAGGCTACTACCGAAGATTCATTCCCAGTTTCACCAAAATGGCAGCCCCTATGCAGGACCTCCTGATTGGTCAATCTCGGAAAGCCAAAAACCAGAAGCCGCCCTTTAGGTGGGAAAAGCTGGAAGAGGAGTCCTTCTGCCAGCTGAAGATGGCCCTCACGGGGGATGAAATCCTGGCATATCCAGACTACAGCCAGCCCTTTATCCTCCACACGGACGCAAGCAACATCGGGCTAGGAGCCGTACTGTCCCAGATCCAGCAAGGGAAAGAACGGGTGATCGCTTACGCCAGCCGAAAGCTACGGCCCACGGAGAGGAACCCTGAGAATTATAGCTCATTCAAGCTGGAGTTCCTGGCAGTAGTGTGGGCAGTGACCGAACGTTTCAAGCATTACCTTGCCTCCTCCAAATTCACCGTGTACACGGATAACAACCCGTTGACACACCTGAACACTGCAAGGCTCGGTGCCCTGGAACAGAGATGGATGGCCCGCCTGTCCAACTTTGAATTCACCATCAAATTCCGGGCAGGACGCTCAAATGCCAACGCGGATGCCCTGTCTAGAATGCCGAACTTACCGGACGTAGGGGAAGATCCAGAAGATCTGGAAGAAGTTGAGCACCCTGCGTTCCACCGTCATGGGATTACCCTGTATTCCCACCGTGTGAAGGACAGGCGCTCCGTGACGTTCAATCCCTTGCCCCACTACAACTGGGCGGAGACGCAAGACAGTGATCCCACAGTCCATTTGGTGAAGGAAATGCTGACCCAGGCCGATGCCCGTCTTGACCCAGATGCTCCGGAGGAGACCAAGCAACTGTGGAAGGAGAAAAGTAAGCTGTTCCTCTACAGGGAGAAGCTGTGCCGGAGAATGGTTAACTCTCGAACACATGAGTTGACCTGGCAGGTAGTGGTCCCAAGACGAGACGCGGCTATGGTTCTGGAGGCATACCACAACGGAGTAGGTCATTTCGGATGGAAGAAACTGGAGTTCTTGTTGCGTGAACGGTTCTACTGGGTAGGCATGAGAGGAGCCATCGAGAGGTGGTGCAGAGACTGTGGCCCGTGCCACCTGAGAAGAAAAGACCGAGCCAGCCAGAAGACTCCCCTGCAGCCCATCATCACCAGACAGCCACTGGAACTGGTAGCCCTGGACCATGTGAAACTGGCTCCAAGCAGATCTGGGTATGTCTACGCCCTCACAATCGTAGATCATTACTCCCGGTTCCTGGTGGTGGTCCCGGTCAAGGACTTAACGGCTCAAACAGCAGCTAGAGCCTTCCAGCAGCACTTCTGCCGTCCACACGGGTACCCGGACCAAGTGTTGACAGACCAAGGACCAGCCTTCGAAGCGGAGGTCTTCCAGGAGTTCTGCAACCTGTATGGCTGCAAAAAGATAAGAACAACGTCCTATCACCCTCAAACCAATGGACTCTGCGAGAAGATGAACCAGGTGGTGATAGATCTGCTAAAAACATTGCCCCTGGAAGAACTCAGTCTGTGGCCTGAGAAACTGCCCGATCTGGTGGACCTGTATAACCACATCCCTGTAGGTTCCACCAACTGTACCCCGGCTTACCTAATGAGAGCAAGACCTGGTAAGCTGCCTATTGACCTGGATATGGGAGTCCTGACGCCTGAGGACACCTCGCCAGAGGCAGACTGGGATACAGAACGGCAGCAGCAGTATCGGAAAGTACAGGAGAGCGTCGAGCGAAGTCTGTCTCAAGCTAGAGAAAGGCAAGAGAAGGCTTATAACCAGTATGCTCCCGCGGTCCCCCTGGTACCTGGAGAGCAGGTCTTGAAGAGGAAGAGGCGGCTCCACAAGTTGGACGACCAGTGGGAGAAGGACCCGTACACCGTACTGCCATCAAGCCATGAGAACCCAAAAATCTGCGTAATCAGTAAGGATGGAGGAGAAACCACAGCCATTGTCTCCAGAGACCACCTGAAGAAGTGTCCCGAGCAGCTGCAAAGCCCTGAAGAAGATCAAGGAAACCCTCAACCCGCAGAGGAGAGGGAAGAAATGATCAGTACCGTACTCAGAGACTTCCCCCGGTCTTGGACACAAGTAAACGGCGCTGTCGTGGTACCCGTCCTCACCTTTCTCCAGCCAGCCCCGCAAGTGCCTACAGAGGAACCGGTAGAGCTGGAAGAGCAGCCGGCCCAAGAGGCAGAAGAGTCCACACCAGCAGTACAGGAGGATCAACCCTCTGCTAGTAGTGAGCCTGCCGTGCCCCTAGTGAGCCAAAGAGTGCGCAGACAGCTGCCCAGCTTACCCATAACACCTCCTACACCCTGTAGTGCAGAACCAGTTAGTGAGCTCCGTAGGTCCACTAGAGTCACTAGAGGTCAGATGCCCGCTCGCTGGAGAATCTAAACTAATGCACTGTGAATTTAACTGTTAACTGTTTATGGTTTATGTTTGTTGCCTGTTATTAATTATGTTTCTCAGTTACCCTGCAGATTTTTATGGACTAACAGGTTATGGACGCTGGATAACCGGAACAGTATTGTAGATAGTTGCACCTTGGTGCCTCTTGCGAAGATGGCCGCGGAAGATAAAACCTGTCTGGCGTGGCCTACTTGCGGCCCAAAGTAGCTAGCTCCAGCCTTGCAGCGACGCCCAAGGACAACGCAAGGGGTTTGCTTTGGATAGGTCCCCTACTTCCCTTAAAACTTCACCTTGGGTGATATGGACACCCGGTTGCGGACACGCCGTGACCTTTAAAGAACTAAAGCTTCTTGTAAATATGTTATCGTATTATTGTTTGTACCCTGTTATTATGTTTTAAAAATGTGTTTAGTCCCGGAGTACTAAAATTTACTAGGGGGGAATGTGACACCCCAGGGGTCTGGTTGCCACAGTAATAGAGATATTATGTCTGAGAGCAAGTGGGAGGTTTCTCTGGTCAGGAGCCCTAAGCATGCAACACGACCCACCCAGACCTGGGAGGGGAGGAATCTGCCCTTATAAACTGGGTCTGGGGCGGGATTAGGAAAGACAGAGACAGAGCCTGCAGAACAAGCAGAGCAGTCAGAGCCTGGAGAGGGAAAGTGAGAACAGGAGCTCTGTAGGAGCAGCAGCTGAAGGCCAGGGGCTGTGAGCAGAGATATAGCTCGCCCTGGCTGAAGTTACTAAAACCGGAAACAGGAGTCCGAGGCTGTGGGGACTGATATATACCCAGCAGCAGAAACCAGCCGGCAGGGGATTCCAGGTCCTCTGGCCATAGAAGCCCGGAGGCTCAGTCACAAAGAAGGGACCAGCGCCGCCATCCAGGAGCGGAGGCTAACAGAAGGCCCCAAGTCACCAGCCATACGGGTGAGCACCACACGGTATACTCAGGGACGTGGGCTACTTGTAACCGCTGACAGCAAGGTAGCGAGGAAGAGTGCAGATAATCGGGGAGGCCTACAACTCCACCTGGCCAGGGGAACTCATGCTTGCTCGCAGACTGACCAGGCCCCTTATACTAGCCAGTACTTCCGGGAGGGTCTGCCTTGTACCATCAGTAAAGACCCTGAACTGCACCTCACGTCTCTGTGATTCCTTGCCGCACCAGCACCATTAGCACTGGGACCCTCACACCATCACTCCCATCATCTCTCACATTAGCTGCCCTGAGGCAATACTTCTCCCGTGGGGAGTTATCCCATACTCGGCTGCGCAAACAACATCAGCCTCAGCGGTCGGCAGCGCAGCGGCGGTCCCCACTGACCGCAATCCACGGGTGGCGTAGTCGGACATTTGCTATACATTAAGACTGCCACTGGTTTGACCACCCTGGGCACGGACCGGATCACCACCACACGGAGACTACAACCCCCAGCATTCTACAACAGGCCCGGTTCCGGGTTCCCCTGCACAACACAGGCCCAGGGGGCGCGTCACTTGCGTATTTGGAAAATAGAGCATGTCACTTCTTTCAGCGTTTTTGCAGCAGAAAACGCACCTGAGTTTTGCTGTGTATTTGCTGCGTTTTTTCACCCATGGGAAGTAATGGGTGGTGAAAAAAATAAATGCAACAAAAAACCTGCGTTTTTTACGCAGCTGTTTTCCTGCCAGTGAAAAGTTAGCAGCAGATTTGCAGCAGAAAAAAAACACAACATGTGTGAACATAGCCTAATAGAAGCGCCAAAGATCTGCTAACGCTGCTCTCGGCAATCTCTGGCACTCCCATTAAAAGATAATTTTCAAACTCGAGAAAACCCCTTTAAGCTTAAACAAAAAAAGGTTAAACACACAGTGATAAAAATGCAGTATGTACTGAAAAAAGGACACTGTCTACAGTAATTGCTTCCACTAGGTGGTGCAGCCTCCTCTAGTAATGGGAGCTGAAAAGTGACCCATGCTCAATGTAAGAACGATTGTTTTATACGTTAATGCACAAATGAAAATTATTAGACTATTTCAAGCCTGGTATTTATTAATTAATTAATTCTTTAATTTACCTTTTTTTAAAAACAATTTTTATCAATATTTTTCCTTCTCAAAATAATACGCATAAGGATTTACTTGCGAAAGCAGTTTTTTCACCATTGTGCTTTTGGTTTTTATAATTTTTATATACTACATTTGGATCAGTATCACTGCTAGGTTAAGTTTAGACAAAATGCCCAATTCATTTTCCTATGCAAATTTTGCAATGGATCCATTAAAAATGGATGCCGTATGGATACTGTCAGTATGGCACACCGTTTTTAATCCAAATAGATGAGATTTGTACATGCAGCAGTTTTTCCAAACAGTCTCTGACTTTGTGTTGAAAAGGGTTCATGTGAACTAGGATGTTGATTAGTATAGGTCCGTTTTTGCCCACTGACAGCACACACTCCCCCTGACGAAGGCAACAGTTGATACGCGCGATGAGGTGGACACCACAATCTCTGGGAGCTCCTCCTCACTCAGTTTATGTATCCTGCAATTATCCAGCCATTTATACAGTATGTCTGTAATATGTTGTCTCTATCGGGGCATATAACTACTTCTATTCATATATGAGGCTGTGGCCCCTTTTGGATCATGGTATCTAATATATATAATCGTCTTATCCCGTCTGTCTGTCTGTCTGTCCAGGAAATCCCGCGTCGCTGATTGGTCCGGCCGCGGACAATCAGCGACGTGGGATTTCAGAAAAAGATGGCGGCCGTTAGCAGCTCATCTGCGGGACGGAGGTCAGCGGCAATGGAGCCGGGAGATGAGCGGCGCTAGCCGCTCATCTCCCGGCTGCTGGCAGCACAAGTACCCCGACGGGCGCCGCCGCTGACCTCCATGCGGCTACCCTCGGGAGATCAGCGGCTTGGCCCGCTGATCTCTCGACGGCAAGTGTGAAAGGAGGGACGGCGCCGTTGCCCGGTCCTCAGTAATACGGTTCGCTGATTGGTCGCGGCCGGCGGCCGCGACCAATCAGCGATTTTGGCGCCAAATTTAAACAACGCTCTGCTGATTGGTCGTGGCCACTGGCCAGCCGCGTCCTATTAGCGATTTTGGCGCCAAATTTAAACACACTCTCCGGTCCTCACTAACACGGTTCGCTGATTGGTCGCTGAGGGGACCATGCATACCAGGATTGGGAGTGAGGGGACCACACATACCAGGATTGGGGGCTGAGGGATACCATGCATACCAGGATTGGGGAATGAGGGGTACCATGCATACCAGGATTGGGGGCTGAGGGGTACTATGCATACCAAGATTGGGGGATGAGGGGTACCATGCATACCAGGATTGGGGGATGAGGAAGAAAGGTGAGTATAAGTGTTTATTTTTTTTGTATGTGTACACCGTGAAAGGGATGAGGGGTACCATGCATACCAGGATTGGGGGGTCACACATACCAGGATTGGGGGATGAGGGGGCCACACATACCAGGATTGGGGGATAAGGGGTACCATACATACCAGGATTGGGGGTGAGGGGACCATGCATACCAGGATTGGGGATGAAGGGGCCACACATACCAGGATTGGGGGATGAGGGGTACCATACATACCAGCATTGGGGGTGAGGGGACCATGCATACCAGGATTGGGGATGAAGGGGCCACACATACCAGGATTGGGGGATGAGGGGTACCATACATACCAGCATTGGGGGTGAGGGGACCATGCATACCAGGATTGGGAGGTGAGGGGGCCACACATACCAGGATTGGGGGGATGAGGGGGCCACACATACCAGGACTGGGGGATGAGGGGACGATGCATACCAGGATTGGGGGATGAGGGGGCCACACATACCAGGATTGGGGGATGAGGGGTACCATACATACCAGGATTGGGGGTGAGGGGACCACGCATACCAGGATTGGGAGATGAGGGGGCCACACATACCAGGATTGGGGGATGAGAGGGCCACACATACCAGGACTGGGGGATGAGGGGGCCACACATACCAGGATTGGGGGATGAGGGGTACCATGCATACCAGGATTGGGGGATGAGGAAGAAAGGTGAGTATAAGTGTTTATTTTTTTTGTATGTGTACACCGTGAAAGGGATGAGGGGTACCATGCATACCAGGATTGGGGGGGTCACACATACCAGGATTGGGGGATGAGGGGGCCACACATACCAGGATTGGGGGATAAGGGGTACCATACATACCAGGATTGGGGGTGAGGGGACCATGCATACCAGGATTGGGGATGAAGGGGCCACACATACCAGGATTGGGGGATGAGGGGTACCATACATACCAGCATTGGGGGTGAGGGGACCATGCATACCAGGATTGGGGATGAAGGGGCCACACATACCAGGATTGGGGGATGAGGGGTACCATACATACCAGCATTGGGGGTGAGGGGACCATGCATACCAGGATTGGGAGGTGAGGGGGCCACACATACCAGGATTGGGGGGATGAGGGGGCCACACATACCAGGACTGGGGGATGAGGGGACGATGCATACCAGGATTGGGGGATGAGGGGGCCACACATACCAGGATTGGGGGATGAGGGGTACCATACATACCAGGATTGGGGGTGAGGGGACCACGCATACCAGGATTGGGAGATGAGGGGGCCACACATACCAGGATTGGGGGATGAGAGGGCCACACATACCAGGACTGGGGGATGAGGGGGCCACACATACCAGGATTGGGGGATGAGGGGTACCATGCATACCAGGATTGGGGGGTGAGGGGTGCCATGCATACCAGGATTGGGGAGTGAGGGGTGCCATGCATACCAAGATTGGGGGATGAGGGGACCATGCATACAGGATTGGGGGTGAGGGGACCATGCATGCCAGGATTGGGAGTGAGGAGTGCCATGCATACCAGGATTGGGGGGATGAGGGGTACCATGCATACCAGGATTGGGGGCTGAGGGGTACCATGCATACCAGGATTGGGGGATGAGGAGTGCCATGCATACCAGGATTGGGGGATGAGGGGTACCATGCATACCAGGATTGGGGGATGAGGAGTGCCATGCATACCAGGATTGGGGGATGAGGGGACCATGCATACAGGATTGAGGGTGAGGGGACCATGCATACCAGGGTTGGGAGTGAGGGGACCACACATACCAGGATTGGAGGCTGAGGGATACCATGCATACCAGGATTGGGGGATGAGGGGTACCATGCATACCAGGATTGGGGGCTGAGGGGTACCATGCATACCAGGATTGGGGGTTGAGGAGTGCCATGCATACCAGGATTGGGGGATGAGGGGTACCATGCATACCAGGATTGGGGAATGAGGAGTGCCATGCATACCAGGATTGGGGGGTGAGGGGTGCCATGCATACCAGGATTGGGGGATGAGGGGACCATGCATACAGGATTGGGGGTGAGGGGACCATGCATACCAGGATTGGGAGATGAGGGGGCCACACATACCAGGATTGGGGGATGAGGGGTACCATGCATACCAGGATTGGGGGGTGAGGGGTGCCATGCATACCAGGATTGGCGAGTGAGGGGTGCCATGCATACCAGGATTGGGGGATGAGGGGACCATGCATACAGGATTGGGGGTGAGGGGACCATGCATACCAGGATTGGGAGTGAGGGGACCACACATACCAGGATTGGGGGCTGAGGGATACCATGCATACAAGGATTGGGGGATGAGGGGTACCATGCATACCAGGATTGGGGGCTGAGGGGTACCATGCATACCAGGATTGGGGGATGAGGAGTGCCATGCATACCAGGATTGGGGGATGAGGGGTACCATGCATACCAGGATTGGGGGATGAGGAGTGCCATGCATACCAGGATTGGGGGGTGAGGGGTGCCATGCATACCAGGATTGGGGGATGAGGGGACCATGCATACAGGATTGGGGGTGAGGGGACCATGCATACCAGGATTGGGAATGAGGGGGGCCACACATACCAGGATTGGGGGATGAGGGATACCATACATACCAGGATAGGGATGAGGGATGGGGTACCATGTATACCAGGATGAGGGGCGCCATGCATGCCAGGATTGGGATGAGGGGTGCCATGCATACCAGGATTGGGGATGAGGGGTGCCATACATACCAGGATTGGGGATGAGGGGTGCCATGCATACCAGGATAGGGATGAGGCGTGCCATGCATACCAGGATAGGGATGACTGGTACCATGCATACCAGGATGAGGGGTACCATACATACCAGGATGAGGGGTACCATACATACCAGGATAGGGATGAGGGGTGCCATGCATACCAGGATTGGGGATGAGGGGTGCCATGCATACCAGGATAGGGATGAGAGGTACCATGTACATCAGGATAGGGATGAGGGGTACTATGCATACCAGGATGAGGGGCGCCATGCATGCCAGGATTGGGATGAGGGGTGCCATGCATGCCAGGATTGGGGATGAGGGGTGTCATGCATACCAGGATTGGGGATGAGGTGTGCCATGCATACCAGGATTTGGGGTGAGGGGTGCCATGCGTACCAGGATTGGGGGTGAGGGGTGCCATGCATACCAGGATAGGGATGAGGCGTGCCATGCATACCAGGAAAGGGATGAGAGCAGCACATAACAGGATGGGGGAACAGGATTGGGGAGCACAAATACCAGGATGGGGGCAGCTCAAATACCAGGATGGGAACAGCACAAATACCAGCATGCGAGACCATATACCAATAAAAATGTTCGCCACCCGGGCGTTGAACAGGCTAAATAGCTAGTACAATATAACACATTTCAACAGTTACAGGAGGGGGTAAGGTGTGCTATGCATGCCAGGATTGGGGGGTGAGGGGACCATGCATAACAGGATTGGCGGTGAGGAGACCATGCATACCAGGATTGAGGGTGAGGGATACCATGAATACCAGGATTGGGGGATGAGGGGTACCATGCATGCCAGGATTGGGGACTGAGGGGTACCATGCATACCAGGATTGGGGGATGAGGGGTACCATGCATACCAGGATTGGGGGATGAGGAGTGCCATGTATACCAGGATAGGGATGAGGGGGCCATACATACCAGGATTGGGATGAGGGGTACCATGTATATCAAATTTGGGATGAGGGGTGCCATGCATACCAGGATGAGAGATGGGGTGCCATGCATACCAGGATTGGGATGAGGGGTGCCATGTATACCAGATTTGAAATGAGGGGTGCCATGCATACCAGGATTAGGGATGGGGGGTGCCATGCATACCAGGATTGGGGATGGGGGGTGCCATGCATACGAGGATTGGGGATGAGGGGTGCCATGCATACCAGGATTGGGGGATGAGGGTTGCCATGCATACCAGGATTGAGGGGTGAGGGGTACCATGCATACCAGGATTGGGGGATGAGGGGCACCATGCATACCAGGATTGGAGGATGAGGGGTAGAATGCATACCAGGATAGGGATCTGGGGGGCCATGCATACCAGGATTCGGATGAGGGGCCATGCATACCAGGATAGGGATGAGGGGTAACATGTATACCAGGATAGGGATGAGGGGTACCATGCATACCAGGATGAGGGATGTGTGCCATGCATACCAAGATAGGGATGAGGGGTACCATGCATACCAGGATGAGGGATACCATACATACCATGATAGGGATGAGGGATGGGGTACCATGCATACCAGGATTGGGTATGAGGGAGCCATGCATGCCAGGATGAGGGGCACCATGCATGCAAGGATTGGGGATGAGGGGTGCCATGCATACCAGGATTGGGAGTGAGGGGTGCCATGCATACAGGATTGGGGTGAGGGGTGCCATGCAAACCAGGATTGAGGGTGAGGGGTGCCATGCATACCAGGATAGGAATGAGGGGTGCCATCTATGCCAGATTTGAAATGAGGGGTGCCGTGCGTAACAGGATTGGGGATGGGGGGTGCCATGCATATGACGCGCCCCCTGGGCCATATTCTTTAGGGGGAATACCCGGAGCCGGATCAGATGGGAGTTGTAGTCTTCCGAGTGGCTGTGACCCGGTCCGTGCCCAGGGTGTCAAGCTCAGAGTATGTGGCAATCCTACAGATGTTATAAAGTTCTTAATGTCGACTACGCCACCCGTTGTATTGCGGTCACTAGGGCCGCCGCTGCAGCAGGGTCCGCTGAGGCTGATGGTGTTGGTGCAGCTTTTGATAGTATAACCCCCAACGGGTGGGGTATAGCCTCAGGGGGTCAGGTGCAGAGGATGGGGGTTGTGCAGCGTAGATGTTAAGTGAAGACAGAGTCGGGTTGTGCAGTTTAGGGTATTTACTCACTGCTGATGTTCCGGTCACTCCAGCTTCAAGTGACCACCCGAGCCGTGCTGCGTCCACCAGGTCCTGGATTCAGCCAACCCCCAAGCAAGTCCGGAGCGTGACCCTGAGCTCTCCTTCTGTCCTTTCCTCTGGCCGTCCCCACTAGTGATCCACCTAGGTCCAGCTCCCTCGGGCCTTCTGTTGGGAGACCCTTGGCCTTGGGTTCCCTGACCCTCCACGTGGTTTGCCTTCGGGGTGGATGTGGTGGGTGGCCGTGGCAGACGCTGCCCACGGCCTCCGGTCTCTGGCTAGGGTGTGCTTTTGCCCCCACCAGTTTGGGATCCGGTACCCTATTGCCGACTCTTCACCCGGGGATTGAATTTGGGTTCTCAGAGTCCTTTTCCTTCACCCTCTGGGTCTCTCTTTCTCTGCTCCACTCTCTCTCTGCAGGCTCATCTGGACCTCTGCTCCTCTTCCTCTGACTTCTCACAGACTGACCCTGATCTAAGATGGTTCCCACCTTATATACTCCCTCTATGTGTGAGCTCAGGTGACCAGCACCCAATGAGCTCCTAGCTTTACCCAGGCTGCTCCCCCTATCTGCCCCTACACTACTGGGATGTTCCACCCCCCTCCCACTCCAGCCAGGAACAGACACTGTCGTACCTGCACATTTCTCTAGTGGGAGTACCATCGGTCTGTTCCTCGGAAATGGGATGTGTGTAGTGCATGCAGCTAACTGAGCTCAGTTCCACACTCCATCCTTACCCGGGAGTGGAATACCACACCTCTGGGTTGAGGTGCAATACCCCTGTAGCAGCCGAATCCTCAGGGTGCTACACATACAAGGATTGGGGATGGGGGGTGCCATGCATACCAGGATTGGGGATGAGAGGTGCCATGCATACCAGGATTGGGGATGAGGGGTGCCATGCATCCCAGGATTGGGGGATGAGGGGTGCCATGCATACCAGGATTGAGGGGTGAGGGGTACCATGCATACCAGGATTGGGGGATGAGGGGTACCATGCATACCAGGATTGGGGGATGAGGGGTACAATGCATACCAGGATAGGGATCTGGGGGGGCCATGCATACCAGGATTCGGATGAGGGGCCATGCATACCAGGATAGGGATGAGAAGTACCATGTATACCAGGATAGGGATGAGGGGTACCATGCATACCAGGATGAGGGATGTGTGCCATGCATACCAGGATAGGGATGAGGGGTACCATGCATACCAGGATGAGGGATACCATACATACCATGATAGGGATGAGGGATGGGGTACCATGCATACCAGGATTGAGTAGGAGGGAGCCATGCATGCCAGGATGAGGGGCACCATGCATGCCAGGATTGGGGATGAGGGGTGCCATGCATATCAGGATTGGGGTGAGGGGTGCCATGCATACCAGGATTGGGGTGAGGGGTGCCATGCATACCAGGATTGGGGGTGAGGGGTGCCATGCATACCAGGATTGGGGGTGAGGGGTGCCATGCATACCAGGATAGGGATGAGGGGTACCATGTATACCAGGATAGAGATGAGGGGTACCATGCATACCAGGATGAGGGATGGGGTGCCATGCATACCAGGATAGGGATGAAGGGTGCCATGCATACCAGGATTGGGGATGAGGGGTGCCATGCATACCAGGATTGGGGATGAGGGGTGCCATGCATACCAGGATAGGGATGAGGGGTACCATATAAACCAGGATAGGGATGAGGGCAGCACATAACAGGATGGGGGAACAGGATTGGGCAGCACAAATACCAGCATGGGAGACCATATACCAATAAAAATGCTCGCCACCCGGGCATAGAACAGGCTCAATAGCTAGTACAATATAACACATTTCAACAGTTACAGGAGCAGTGAGGACCCTGCTCGCAAGCTTACAGTCTATATGGAAATAGGGGGACACAATAGGTAGTACGTGCTGTTATGTATGGTCCAGCCATCAATGTTATAATAAGGGTTTTCATATTAAGCTGCATGATCCAGACATCAGCCAGGATCTAAGTGAAGTTACCGTGTGCTATTGGGTGTATGGAGTGTTATGATCTGCTACAGGGACTAAGGAAAGACAGGAGAACTGTCCCTACAATAGAACTAAACTAGATCCCTACGATGTAACGGGGAACCTGATCCTGCGATCAGACCCGCTAAAGTCCTCGGCTAGTCTGAACGAAGACCTATAGATGTGAGGGAGGGATCCCTACAAGAACTAGGGACTGGGATAAGTTGGACACCTCCTAGCAGAAATAGTAGCAGTCAAAGACAAACACACAACAAAAACCATAGAGGTCAGAAGACCTAGCAAAACTAACAGAGAACGGCAACAGAGCACCAAGCTAGCTCAAGAGTAGTAAATACAATGAAGTCCAGCAAGACCAGGAGGGCGGAGCCGGATTAAATAGGCAAAAATGTTCATGTGACCAGCAAACTAAAAAAAAACCTAACAGGAGAGTTCTAACAGTACCCCCTCTTCTAAGAGGATCCTCCGGATCCCCTAGGCCCAGGCTTACCAGGAAACCTCCTGTGAAACGCTCTGACAAGTCTGGAAGCAGAAACATCATCCGCCCTCACCCATGAGTTATCCTCAGGTCCGAAACCCTTCCAAGCGACGAGATACTGCAAACTCCCTCTATACCGTCTAGAATTTAGGATGCGGGAAATTTCATATTCCCCGTCCTCCTCCACCGGAGGAACAGTGGCAGAGGCGTCACCATCAGACACATCAGCTTTTTTCAACAGAGAAACATGAAACACCGGGTTAATCTTCCAGGACGTAGGAACCTCCAACCTAACAGCAGATTGGTTAACTATCTGAAGCACCTTAAAGGGCCCTACGAACTTGGGACCCAATATTTTAGAAGGAATCCTCAATCGCAGATTCTTAGAGGACAACCAAACCATGTCACCAACAGCAAACAAAACCTCTTGCCGTTTCCTATCAAAGTACCTTTTAGATTTTTTGTTAGCCTCCTGAAGATTACCACGCACATCCGTCCAAACTCTCTCCAAATCACCGGAAAAACTCTCCTCCTCAGGCACAGCCGAAACCAATTTGGAGAATGACCCAAAAGACGGATGTCTCCCAGAACAACAAAAAAAAGGCGAACACCCAGCAGAAGAGGATGTATGGTTGTTAAGAGCAAATTCAGCAAGTGGCAGAAACTCAGACCACCCCTCTTGATTGTCTGCCACAAAACAACGCAAGAACTGCTCAACATCCTGGTTCTTCCTTTCTGTCTGGCCATTAGACTCAGGATGATATCCAGATGAAAACGACAAATGAACTCCCAACCTGTCACAAAAGGCACGCCAAAAACGAGCCACGAACTGAGGTCCCCTATCAGAAACAATGTCAGTAGGAACACCATGTAGTCTGACAATTTCCTTGACAAAGGCCTTAGCGAGTGTCTTAGCGCAAGGCAGTTTGATGAAGGGAACCAAGTGACACATCTTGCTAAAACGGTCCACGACCACCCAGATGACCGTGAAACCTTCAGAGGGGGGAAGGTCAGTAATAAAGTCCATAGCCAGATGTGTCCAAGGTGCACTAGGAACCTCCAGAGGGAAAAGCAACCCCGCAGCAGGAGCATGCGAAGACTTGGATCTAGCACACACAGTACATTGGCGCACCCACTTAATGACTTCCTTCTGCCATCCAGGCCACCAAAAACTGCGACCCACAAGTCTCTTGGTCTCAGAAATTCCTGGATGACCTGCCAACCGAGACTCATGACACTCAACAAACAAATCTCTCCTAAAGGTCCTAGGCACAAACAACCTCCCATGGGGAGTGTTAGATGGGGCATTCTCCTGAGCTTTAAGAATCTCATCCTCCAAAACGGAGTCCAAAGCAGCAATCACAACACCTTCTTGTAAAATGCTCTCCTCTTCCTCCTCAACACCGACCATGGGAGAAAAGCTGCGAGACAAAGCATCCGCTTTAACATTCTTGGTACCCGGGATGTAAGTAACGGAAAAATTAAACCGCGAGAAAAAAAGTGCCCACCTAGCCTGACGGGCATTCAAGCGCTTGGCAGCATCAAGATAGATCAGATTTTTATGATCAGTGAAAACCTGAATGGGAAATTCAGCACCTTCCAAGAGGTGACGCCAGTGTTCAAATGTGAGTTTAATCGCCAGCAATTCCGGATTACCAATATCGTAATTAAGTTCAGTCTCAGAAAATTTTTTTGAAAAAAAGGCACAGGGATGTACTCCATCCTTGTTTTCCTGAGACAACACCGCACCGACCCCCACCGAAGAAGCATCAACCTCAACCAAAAACGGCTTAGTCACATCAGGCTGCATAAGGATGGGAGCAGAGGTGAACCTCTCCTTTAGAAACACAAAAGCTTCAATGGCCTCAGAAGTCCACTGAACAGCATTAGCACCTTTCCTGGTGAGATCGGTCAGCGGTTTGACAATAATAGAAAAATTTTTTTGAATTTTCTGTAATAATTGGCGAAACCCAAAAACCTCTGTATCGATTTCAAATCAATAGGCCTAGGCCATTCCTGCACAGCTTGAACTTTAACCGGGTCCATCTCAAAACCTTCACTGGAGATAATGTAGCCCAAAAAACTAATTCTCTGTACAGCAAACTCACATTTCTCCAGCTTAGCAAAAAGCGAATTGTCCATTAACAACTGCAATAACTCACGTACGCTCCGCCAATGAGACTCCAGATCAGGCGAATAAATCAGAATGTCATCCAAATACACAACCACATTTTTGCCGATTAAAGGTCTAAGGATGTCATTAATAAGATTCTGAAAAAATGCTGGAGCATTGGTAAGACCAAAAGGCATAACCAGATTCTCAAAATGACCCACAGGAGTGTTAAAAGCAGTCTTCCATTCATCACCCTCCTTCATGCGCAACAAATTGTATGCCCCCCGGAGATCAATTTTAGAGAACCACTTGGCCCCCACTAACTGGTTAAATAAATCAGGAATCAATGGCAGTGGGTAAGGATTGCGTACAGTAATTTTATTAATCTCACGAAAGTCCAGACAAGGACGTAAACCGCCATCTTTTTTTTTTACAAAAAAAAATCCAACAGCCACAGGAGACTTGGAAGGCCTAATGTGACCGGCGGCCAAGCTTGTCTGTATGTATTCCTCCAAAGCCTTTCTCTCAGGAATAGTAAGATTAAATAAACGACTTTTAGGAAGAGTTGCTCCAGGGACAAATTCAATGGTACAATCATAGTCTCTATGGGGAGGCAAAATTTGTGACTCCTCCTCAGAAAAAACTCTCCAAAAATCCTGAATAGGTGCAGGCAATTCCCCTTTATCCACAGCAGCAATACGTCCGTTACAACACTTGTCATAACACTTAGGGCTCCAGGACTTAATTTCATTGGTAGACCAATCCAGTACAGGATTGTGCAATTTTAACCAGGGTAACCCCAATATTACTGGAGAAGGCAAATTATCCAATACCACCAAATCCAAATTTTCTTGGTGAATACCATTAATAGTGAGGGGAAATTCACAGACCTTATGAGTAACACTCTTCAAGGGAGAGCCATCAACAGAAACCACAGCAATAGGGGATGACAAAGTTTTAGGTTCTAATCTAAGTTTTTCCAAGAATCCCCCATCAATCACATTCAGAGTAGAACCACAATCCACAAATACCCGAAATTCAATTAATTCATCCTGAGCAGCAGTAGTGGCAGATAGGAATACTCCCTTAGAATTTAAACAGGCAATACGGGCATAACTGACCATTTTTTTTTCTTTCTTCAAACGAAGCACACAGTTCTTAATAAAATGACCAGATTTTCCGCAATAGAAGCACAAGCCTTCAGAAAGCCTGCGATCTTTTTCCTGAGAGCGGGGTGCCATCGCCCCAATCTCCATCGGCTCTCCATTGTCAGCACAGACCCTCTCAAGACTCGGAGCTGACATAGCAGAGGATTTGCTCTCATTAACCCTTGCACGCAGTCTCCTGTCCACCCGTATAGCTAATTGCATTGCCTCCTGCAAGTTTCCAGGTGTGGGATAAGCAATCAGTAAATCCTTAACCCTTTCACCTAGCCCTGCAAGAAACAAGCTTTTCAAAGCTGAATCGTTCCACCCCACCTGGGCAGACCACCGACGGAAGTGAGAACAATATTTTTCCACATTACCTGATCCCTGCCTCAAACGTCTCAATTCAGACTCAGCAGATGAGACACGATCAGGATCATCATACAACAAACCCAAAGCAGAAAAAAAACTATCCACTGATCTAAAGCATGGATCACTAGGTTGGAGAGAGAAGGCCCATCCCTGAGGATCTTTGCGCAAAAGTGACATTATGAACCCTATGCGCTGTGATTCATCACCAGAGGATCCGGGTCTCAAACGAAAATACAATAAACAAGCATTTTTAAAAGAAAAAAAATCTTGTTGTTCGACAAAAAATAAATCAGGCAGACGTACCTTTGGTTCCACAAAATGTGCTCCAGAACAGCTACTCACGTGTTGTTGGAGCTTGGCCACCTTCAGAGAGAGTCCCTGCAAGCGTTGAGCCAAATCTTGAACCGAGACCATGATGGAAAACTGGAGGTCTTTCCTTAGAGAAAATTTTTTTTTTTTTTCTTTTAGGGCTGGACTTACTGTTATGATCTGCTACAGGGACTAAGAAAAGACAGGAGAACTGTCCCTACAATAGAACTAAACTAGATCCCTACGATGTAACGGGGAACCTGATCCTGCGATCAGACCCGCTAAAGTCCTCGGCTAGTCTGAACGAAGACCTATAGATGTGAGGGAGGGATCCCTACAAGAACTAGGGACTGGGATAAGTTGGACACCTCCTAGCAGAAATAGTAGCAGTCAAAGACAAACACACAACAAAAAGCATAGAGGTCAGAAGACCTAGCAAAACTAACAGAGAATGGCAACAGAGCACCAAGCTAGCTCAAGAGTAGTAAATACAATGAAGTCCAGCAAGACCAGGAGGGCGGAGCCGGATTAAATAGGCAAAAATGGTCATGTGACCAGCAAACTAAAAAAAACCTAACAGGAGAGTTCTAACATGGAGGATGTGAAAACAGATGAATAAGAAGGAACAAATTATGATTAACATTTAGAAGCAGGGAACAGGGGAGAGTTAGGTTGGTGAGTTGAGGTGATAGGCTTGTCTAAACAGATGTGTTTTTAAAGCTTGCTTAAAAACATGGGTGCTAGATATTAATCTGATCGTTTGGGGTAGTGCATTCCAGTAGACTGGCGCAGCACGAGAGAAGTCTTGGTGACGAAGGTACGAGGTTCGGATTACGGAGGATTTTAGTCTTAGATCAGTTTCAAAACAGAGGGCACAGGTCGGGTGATAGATGGAAATGAGGAAGGAGATATAGGCTGGTGCAAAACTGTGGAGAGCTTTGTGGGTGGGAGAGATGAGTTTATATTGGACCCTGTAACGAATGGGTAATCAGTGCAGTGACTGGCACAGGGTAGAGGCGTCAGTGAAGCGGCTGGACAAAAATATGACCCTGGCTGCTGCATTCAGGATGGATTGTAGAGAAGAAAGTTTAGTTAGCAGGAGACCAATCAGAAGAGAGTTGCAGTAGTCCAGGCGAGAGTGAATAAGAGCGACAGTAAGAGTTTTTTGCAGTTTCAAAAATTAGAAAAGGTCGGATTCTGTTTTTAAGGTGAAGGTGACATGAGCGAGTGAGCGATTGGATATAGGGAATAAAGTAAAGTTTTGTGTCAACTATGACGCCAAGACTGCGAGCTTGCTGCTTGGGAGTTATGGTTGAACCACCAAAGGAAATTGAAAAGTCGGGTATAGGTAAGGTTAGTAGAGGGAGGAAACACAAGGAGTTCAGTTTTGGAGAGATTAAGTTTCAGATAGAGGGAGGACATGATATTAGAGACAGCAGACAAACAATCCCTGGTATTTTATATTAAAGTGGGGGAAATGTAAGGTGAACAGGTGAATAATTGGGTGTCATTAGCATAGAGATGATACTGGAAAGCAAATCTACTGATGGTTTTGACCAATATGAGCAGTATATAAGGAGAAGAGGAGGGGGCCTATGACTAAGCCTTGAGGAACCCCAACAGTAAGGAAAAATTAGAGGAAGAAGTGTCGGCAAAAGATACTGTGAAGGAGCAGTTAGAGAGACAGGAGAACCAGGAGAGAACGATGTCCTTGAGGCCGATACAGCAGAGCATGTGTTACATGCACGCCGCTGTACACCTGCATCCTTCCGCAATCTCTTAGTCGGGAACTACTCTTGACCAAGGCCAAGACATCCTTCTACATTATATTTAAGAGAGAATACTATCATAAAGTTGTTCAAGCTCCTGAATTATACCGACCCCCTTACAAGTTATTTTCGCTAAAAAGAGAGCAGACGTATTTACACACTTTATTACTTTTTACATAGGACAGCATAATCTGGTGATAGAGCAGCTGTAACTTTAGAAAATAATTTTGGTGAGTCCCAAAAATAATTAAAATCCTCAATTTATTTCAAAATAATTTAAAAGATCATACAGGTTGGGAATACATCATTCTCAGTGAATAAGGGGTTTTTGCTAGAAACGCGTTGAGATGTATTCCCAACCTGTATGATCTTTTAAATTATTTTGAAATAAATTGAGGATTTTAATTATTTTTGGGACTCACCAAAATTATTTTCTTATGTAAAGCCGTAAGTCACAACTACTGGTTGGAGACCCATATCATTGTAAGACGGACTGAGTCATATAAATAGGACACGGTGAGGCTGCTTTTTGTTTATTTACATCTGTAACTTTATTATTATTATTTATTATTATAGCGTCATTAATTCCATGGTACTTTACATGTGAAAGGGGGTATACATAGCAAACAGCAAGTACAATAATTTGAAGAAAAATGAGTCACTGACAGGTACAGGAGGAGAGAGGACCCTGCCTGCGAGGGCTCACTGTCTACAAGGGATGGATGAGGATACAGTAGGTCGGGTTAGAGCTGGTCGTGCTGCGGTATGGTGGAGCGAGGGTTACTGCAGGTTGTACGCTTGTCGGAAGAGGTGGTGTCTTCAGGTTCCTTTTGAAGGTTTCCACGGTAGGAGAGAGTCTGATATGTTGGGGTAGAGAGTTCCAGAGTAAGGGGGATGCAAGGGAGAAATCTTGTATACGATTGTGGGAAAAGGAGATAACAGGGGAGTAGAGAAGGAGATCTTGTGAGGATCTGAGGCTGCGTGTGTGGCACCCCAGGGGTTCGGTTGCCAGAGTGGCATTGCCTCCCTCACAAGAGGTGATGCCATGTCTGGAAGCAAGCAGGGGTCCCCTAGTCAGGTATACTAACATGCAACATGTTCCTGGCTCCAGACCAGCAAGGGGAGCTCCTCCCCTTGGCAACTGGGATCTGGGGGCGGGGTTAGTTAGACTTAGTGTGAGGAGTTGAACGGAGGACGTCGACGAGAGAGGAGCTGGGGAGTGGAGCTGAGCGGGAGTTCACCCCAGAAGGAACCAACACAGAGGAACCGGACATGGGAGTCCGAGGCTGTGGGGCACTGAAGGCCCAGCAGCAGAAACCGGAGGGCAGGAGACTGCAGGTCTCCTGGCCCCATCAGACGCTCGGAGGCTCAGCAGCACCGCAGGGCCCAGCACCGCCACGTGGGAGCGTCGCATCAGCAAGGCCCAAGCTGCCTGCCATACGGGTGAGCCCAAAGACGTTGCACTCAGGGACGAGGGCCACCGCACAGCTACAAGCAGCAGGGCCAAAGAGATTAGTGGAAAGGGAAGGCCTCCAACTTCACTTGGTGAGGTGGATTCCTTACTTGCTTCCAGGCTGCCCGGACTTCCACTTCTAGCCAGTACCCTAGTCCCGGTTCGCCTAATCACAGCCAGTAAAGATAAGAGGAAACCGCCATTAAGTTGTGGACTGATTATTGCTGCGCCATCAACCCCTGCACTACAACCCCCAGCATCACCTATAACATCTACACTGCCCTGGAGCTAAGCTCTACCTGTGGAGAGCCACACCATCCCTGCTGCACTAACATCAGCTCCAAAGGACCTGCTCCGCAGCGGCTGCTCCCTTTAGCCGCATACCACAGGTGGCGTCACGAACTTTGTACATAAAAACTATAAAATCCCCACTTTACTGACCATCCTGGGTCACGGACCGGGTCACCGCCACTGTGACATCTCCCCTAACAACGACCAGCCCGGCACCGAGTACTCCATGGCCCAAGGGGCGCGTCAACTTGGCGTCACGAACAGGATTCACGAAGCCCGGTATAACCGGGTCCTGTGTGCCATAGACTTTACTGAACTGCGTTATCACTTGGTTTGCCGCCCGCCGAGGAAAAGCAAGAGGCCCGATCCAGAACCGCCGGGTAAGAGATCCCTCCGCCTGCAAAGCAGCATCCTGGTACGTCAGCAGATGCCCAGAACCTGGCTGAGGTTCAATAGGGGGGAGGAAGATGCCCAACCAGAGGGAGGATTCAGCCGCAGGCGCGGCCGCCGCCACTGTAATGCCGTTATCAATGCCATACGTACTGGGGGCGGCGTGGTTGCCCCAGTACTCAGGGGAGTCGCACACCCTGAAAGACTTTGAGGAGAGACTGCGCAGTTTGTTTAAAATGTACCCCCTGTCTGAGGAACAAAAAGTCAGCATCCTCATAGGCCAGCTAGACAGAGACAAAGGCACTGTAAAAGAAATACTGGCCCGATTGAAGGATACCTTTGACACCCGCACCACAGCAGAAATTAAGATGAAGTTCTACGGGTGCAAACAAAGGATGCAGGACAGTGTACGGGACTATGCTCTAAACCTGCAGGAGGCGCTGCGGGCCATCAAACAGGTAGACCCCGACAGTGTGCATGATGAGGACAGATTGCGGACTGAGCAGTTTATTGAGGGGCTCCTGTCTGGCGCTCACCGGACACAGCTGCGCATTATGGCTCTGCAAAACCTTGATCTGGACTTTGCGCAATTTAAAGACAGAGCCATCCGAGTGCTGCGAGAATCAATCCCAAGTGGCACTGCATCCCTCCGGCGTCCAGCTATCACATATCACCAGGAGGTGGCGTCCTTTCCCCCAGCACCTGTGGAGGCTGACGCGCAGACCCTAGATAATGACCCCTCTGCAGACCTACGCCTTCAGGTCCAGGAGCTGACCAAAAGTGTGGCTACACTAACCAAAACCGTGCAGGCCATGCAAGTGTCTCCAAAGGAAAAGATGCAGCTGGCTTCCAGTCCAGATGACGACGACAGAGAAGAATTCCACCGACCAGAGGGAGGAACAGCGATCGCTACGACCAGTACGGACAACCCATCTGCCGCCGCTGTCAAAAGGCGGGGCACTACGCAAGGTTCTGTAATTTAAACGAGCAACCCCTGGGGCAGAGGGCCAACCCCCAGGAGTAAGGCGACCAGGCCCACAAAGCTGGCGGGACAAGTACGTGGGAGGACGACCGGTCCTGCCTGTCGTGCTTGATGGCATCCCAATGAACGCATTGCTGGACACTGGGTCCCAGGTGACTACGATGCCATATATCCTTTATAAGCAATACTGGACTGATTCAGACATTACACACTGTCCAGATAAACATCTTAGTATCTATGCCAGCAATGGTCAGCCCTTGCCTCAGGTGGGGTATAAAGAGGTGACCATAAAAGTTGGCAAAGTAGAATTGCCATCACAAGGAATGATTATTGTTGATATTGATCGCCGAGAAGGTCATCCCATGATAACCTTAGGCACCAATGTGATAGAAAATTGTCTTGGTGAAATTATTGTTTTGTTGCAACAGGTCACAGAGACTGCCAGTTTCAGTCAACAGCGAGTTTTGCAGAGGGAAATCAGAGCCCTGATGAAAAGACAACAGGTAGAGCTGTCTGGTGGAGAAGTTGGAAGTGTCAGGATGAGTTATCCATTCCCCATTGCAATGCCCCCTAGGAGTGAAATGTTAATATGGTGTCGGGCAGCAATAGGTCTTAGGGGTCAAGATTATCAGGCCCTGGTAGAACCCGTGTACTCTGACAGTAGGCCCACCATCTTGACAGCCAGGGGGGTAGTCGATGTCCGCAAGGGTAGAGTACCGATACGCATCCTGAATTGTGGGGAGAAAGAGGTCCATTAACCCCGGTATGCCACCCTTGCTAAGCTGTTCACTGTCAGTAACAACTCAACAAAGACAGTGGAACCCTTGCTTCCGTCCAAACCGGCAGAGGATAATGGCTCCAAGGGGCAGATGGAGGATTGGTGTCAGAAGCTACAAGCGGGCACTGACTCCACCCCTCTGCACCAAAAGCATGGAGTATACCGGGTGGTCCAAGAGTATGAACGAGTCTTCAGCAAACACCCACTAGACTTTGGGCAGGTAAAAGGGGTCCAACATCATATCCCCACGGGAGATCATCCGCCCATTAAAGAGAGGTACCGGCCTGTACCCCCAGCTCACTATCAATGTGCCAAAGGAATGTTACGGGAGATGAAGGAGGCTGGGGTGATCATAGATAGTTGTAGCCCCTGGGCAGCTCCATTAGTTCTAGTTAGAAAGAAAGATGGTACAATGAGGATGTGTGTTGATTACAGGCCGATTAACCGCATTACACATAAGGACACCTAACCATTACCCAGAATTGAGGAATCATTAGCAGCATTGAAATCAGCTAACTATTTCTCCACTTTGGATCTCACCAGTGGGTACT
Organism: Phyllobates terribilis; assembly: GCF_046119375.1. Classification (NCBI taxonomy): domain Eukaryota; kingdom Metazoa; phylum Chordata; class Amphibia; order Anura; family Dendrobatidae; genus Phyllobates; species Phyllobates terribilis. The sequence continues at coordinate 293,036,937 of NW_027362767.1, forward strand.
GGCAGGTTCCTGTGGCAGAGGCGGACAAAGAAAAGACGGCGTTTATAACACCAATGGGTCTCAGCGAGTTCAACTGCATGCCATTCGGGCTCTGCAATGCCCCAGGAACCTTCCAGCGGTTAATGGAGTGCTGCCTAGGACACAAAAACTTTGAAACCGTCCTGCTGTACCTAGATGATGTAATTGTCTACTCAAAGACATATGAAGACCACCTGGAGCACCTGGCCGAGGTGTTCGAAGCCCTATCTGGTTTTGGCCTGAAGGTAAAGCCGTCCAAGTGCCACCTGCTGAAGCTCAAGGTGCAGTACCTAGGTCATGTGGTAAGCGCCGAAGGTGTAGCACCAGACCCTGAAAAAGTCACTGTGATCAAGGACTGGCCAAGACCCTCCACTATTAAGGAAGTGCGGCAGTTCCTCGGGCTTGTGGGCTACTACAGGAGATTCATCAAGGGTTTCACCAAGATTGCAGCACCCATGCAGGACCTCTTAGTGGGCCAGTCCAAGAAGGCCAAGAACCCGAAACCTCCGTTCAAATGGGGTAAACCGGAAGATGAATCCTTCTCTCGACTGAAAATGGCTCTCATCGGAGACGAAGTCCTGGCCTACCCCGACTATGGCCAACCCTTTATACTTCATACAGATGCCAGCAACATGGGATTGGGAGCGGTGCTGTCCCAGGTTCAGCAAGGCAGAGAGAGAGTGATTGCCTTCGCCAGCAGGAAGCTCCGTCCTACGGAAAGGAACCCCGACAACTACAGTTCCTTTAAGTTGGAGTTTCTCGCCATAGTCTGGTCCGTAACAGAGCGCTTCAAACACTATCTCGTCTCCTCCAGATTTACAGTCTTCACAGATAACAACCCGCTGACGCACCTGGAGGCTGCGAAGCTTGGTGCCCTAGAACAACGATGGATGGACCCACTGTCTAACTATGAGTTTACCATCAAGTATCGGGCGGGGCATAAAAATGCAAATGCTGATGTGCTATCCAGGATGCCCAACTTGCCAGATATGGGAGAAGACCCGGAAGGGCTGGAGGAGATAGAGCTACCCGCTTTCCATCGTCACGGGGTGACCCAGTGCTCCCACTGTGTAAGGGACAAGCGCTCCGCCAACAGAGAGGCCACGTTCAACCCATTGCCCCACCATGGATGGGCAGAAACGCAACATAGCGACCAAGCTGTCCGCCTGGTAAAGGAGTTGCTGACACAAGCTGACTCGCACCCTGATCCAGATGCTCCACAGGAGACCCAACAGTTGTGGAAGGAAAAGGGCAAGCTGTTCATCTACGAGGGAAAGCTGTGTCGAAGAAGTATCAACTCCCGGACACACGAACTGGTCTGGCAGGTGGTAGTCCCGAAGCGGGATGCGCCAATGGTCTTAGAAGCGTACCACGATGGAGCAGGACACTTCGGGTGGAAGAAGTTGGAAGTCCTGCTACGTGAGCGATTCTACTGGGTTGGCATGAGGAAAGCAATCGAGAGATGGTATCGAGAATGTGGTCCATGCAACCTGAGACGGAAAGACTGTGACAGCCAGAGGGCTCCCCTGCAGCCCATAATCACCAAACAACCACTTGAACTGGTAGCCTTGGACCACGTGAAGCTAGCTCCAAGCCAGTCAGGTTATGTCTACGCTCTCACCATAGTAGTTCTTGGTAGTAGTAGTAGTAGTAGTAGTAGTAGTGCCAGTGAAAGACCAGATGGCTCAGACGGTAGCCAAAGCGTTCCAACAGCACTTTTGTCGCCCGCACGATTAGCATGAACGGGTGCTTACCGACCAAGGTCCAGCCTTTGAAGCAGAGGTGTTCCAGGAATTCTGTAACTTGTATGGCTGCAAGAAAATAAGGAAGACGCCGTATCATCCCCAGACCAACGGGTTGTGTGAGAAGATGAACCAGGTGGTAATAGACCTGTTGAAGACGTTGCCCCTTGAAGAACGTAGCCTGTGGCCAGAAAAGTTGCCAGATTTGGTGGACCTGTATAACCACATCCCGGTGAACTCCACCAACTGTACACCCACTTACCTGATGAGAGCAAGACCTGGTAAGCTACCCATCAACTTAGACATGGGAGTCTTAACACCAGAGACGACATCACCAGATGCAGATTGGGATACAGAGCGGCAGCAACAATACTGCAAGGTGCAAGAGTGTGTTGAGAAAAGTTTGTCCCAGGCGAGACAGAAGCAAGAGAAAACTTATAATCAGCACGCACCTGCCGTTCCCTTATCACCTGGAGAACAGGTACTTAAGAGGATAAGATGAGTCCACAAGTTAGATGACCAGTGGGAGGTTGAGCCATACACCGTCCTACCCTCGAATTACGACAACACCAAAGTGTGCCTCATCAGCAAAGATGGAGGGGAAACTTCAGCGGCAGTCTCAAGAGACCACTTGAAGATATGTCCTGAACAGTTGAAACACACAGAAGAAGATCAAGACAGCCCTCAGCCCACAGAAAAAGTGGAGGAAACGGTTCAGACAGTCCTCGGAGAATTTCCCCGGTCTTGGACGCAGGTGAACAAAGTGATTGTAGTACCGGTCCTGACCTTTCTCCAAGCGGCCTCACCGGAAGCTGCAGAGGCTCCAGAACATCTGGAAGACCAGCCGACCCCAGAGACCGATGTTTCATCATCAGCAGATCAGGAGGATCTACTCTCTGCTAGTAGTGAACCTGTCAGTCCCATGGTGGGTTTAGGAGTCCGGAGAAGGCAGTCCGGTATACCAGTACGGAGTAGGTCCAAGAGAAATGTAGAGGATAGTGAATCCACTACACCAAGGGTAGACAATAGGGACCAGGGTAGGACAGTGACAACAAATGTACTACGTAGGTCGACCCGGAGTACAAAAGGTCAGCTTCCTGCCCGCTGGAGGAACTAAAGGATAAGAGAATTAAAGCGTATGTTGTATATAGTTGTACTCGTTAAATAATCTTGGATATGTATATTTGTTGAATTTATGGACAATTGGGCCACAGGACTAGGTGTGGTCAGGACAATATTGAAAATAGTTACTAATCGGCCTAGAAAATAAACCACAGGCGTGGCTGAAGACCAGGCCCAACAAAAGAGTGCCCTGAAGCCACGCCCAGGGACGATTCACAAAGTGGGTTGATACGGTTCCCACCAGCCCAATTTCAATTATCCGGAAAAAGACAATCCCCGGATTGTGGCGTAAAGACTAAGCGCCGCAGTGACTGCTTTCAATTCTTGTTGGGTTTTTGTAATTTTTGACTTTGTAACCTGTTTGTAATGTGAATTGTTATGTGTTAACTTTAAAAGGTATCTTCAGTCCGGGAGTACTGAAGTTAACTAGGGGGGAATGTGGCACCCCAGGGGTCCGGTTGCCACAGTGGCATTGCCTCCCTCACAAGAAGTGATGCCATGTCTGGAAGCAAGCAGGGGTCCCCTAGTCAGGTATACTAACATGCAACACGTTCCTGGCTCCAGACCAGCAAGGGGAGCTCCTCCCCTTGGCAACTGGGATCTGGGGGAGGGGTTATTTAGACTTAGTGTGAGGAGTTGAAGGGAGGACGTCGACAAGAGAGGAGCTGGGGAGTGGAGCTGCGCGGCAGCTCACCCCAGAAGGAACCAACACAGAGGAACCGGACACGGGCGTCCGAGGCTGTGGGGCACTGAAGGCCCAGCAGCAGAAACCGGAGGGCAGGAGACTGCAGGTCTCCTGGCCCCATCAGACGCCCGGAGGCTCAGCAGCACCGCAGGGCCCAGCACCACCACGTGGGAGCAACGCATCAGCAAGGCCCGAGCTGCCTGCCATATGGGTGAGCACAAAGACGTTGCACTCAGGGACGAGGGCCACCGCACAGCTACAAGCAGCAGGGCCAAAGAGATTAGTAGAAAGGGAAGGCCTCCAACTTCACCTGGTGAGGTGGATTCCTTACTTGCTTCCAGGCTGCCCAGACTTCCACTTCTAGCCAGTACCCTAGTCCCGGCTCGCCTAATTACCGCCAGTAAAGATAAGAGGAAACCGCCAATAAGGTGTGGACTGATTATTGCTGTGCCATCAACCCCTGCACTACAACGCCCAGCATCACCTATAACATCAACACTGCCCTGGAGCTAAGCTCTACCTATGGAGAGCCACACCAGCTTTGATGCACTAACATCAGCTCCAGAGGACCTGCTCCGCAGCGGCTGCTCCCTTTTGCCACATACCACAGGTGGCGTCACAAACTTTGTACATAAAAACTATAAAATCCCCTTTTTACTGACCGTCCTTGGTCACGGACTGGGTCACGGCCACTGTGACATCTCCCCTACCAACAACTGGCCCCGAGTACCCCACGGCCCAGGGGGCGCGTCACGTGCAGGTAGAGTACAGGGCGACTAGGTCACAGGAGGTTGTGGATGGTTTTGTATGCCAAGGTTAGGGTTTTGAACTGGAGTCTCTGGGCAATGGGGAGCCAGTAAAGAGATTGATAGAGAGGAGCTGCCGGGAAATAGTGGGGGGACAGGTGGATTAGTTGGACAGCAGAGTTTAGGATAGATTGGAGGGGTGCGAGAGTGTTGGAAGGGAGGCCATAGAGCAGGAGGTTGCAGTAATCGAGGCAGGAGATGATGAGGGAATGCACTAGTGTTTTTGCAGATTCGTGGTTGAGGAATGTGCGGATTCGGGAGATATTTTTGAGCCGGAGTTGGCAGGAAATGGAAAGGGCTTACTGGGTTACCCAGAGGCAAAGAGCTTGCTGGACTGGGAAGAGCGAGCAGCCATTGAGTTTGATGGATAGGTCAGTTGGGGGGTTGAGTGAGATGGTGGAAAAATGATGAATTTGGTTTTATTCATGTTAAGTTTTAGAAATTTAGCAGAGAAGAAAGATGAAATAGCGGACCGACATTGAGGGATTCTGGTTAGGTAACCTTATGGCTTTATGGCTTTGTGAAGCTCTCAATTATATATATGGCAAACTTGAGCAACCCGACACGCAGGAGAAGACATAAGACCGATTGGGAAATTAATATTTATATCACAATCCAATAAACTAATTTCATAACGTTTTCTACAGCTTAGTAGATTTGTTACCGTAAGTAGTTGGCCCATGTTACTCAACGGGTGTAAATAATCATTGCTTAAAATGTGTTTCCCAAGAACCTCACAAATACACTATATCATCAGTGCACCTGGGCCAAGAGGGCCATGACCATTTCACTAAATGGAACCCAAAAATTTCTAATAGTGGAGCTGACAGCAATGGGAAATCCTGCTTGTTATACTACACATTTAAGCAGAGCTAAAATAATCTTTAGTGCACAGCCAAATTGCATCTTCTCTATGTTTGTAGACCAACGTAATGCAATACTTGGCTACATAATTTGTCATATATGTGTGGAGTTGCTTTAGGGCCGCAAACTAATACCAGGAGTGCTGGCGTAAAATTGTCACCAGCAATAATAGCTTGCATCCCATTACTGTGATTGAGCATATCACTTTGCTCTACGGATAATAAGTGCTCTTCAACCACAGTCGCAGTCCTGCTCTTTTGATCACTCCTTGCTCTGATCTCTCTGAGTACCAGGAAGCTGAACGTTACTAGAGTCCTGCTGATGCCTACAAGCCATAGACCACCAGGGAAGCCGAAATGTACTGGTTTCTTTCATAGACTCCCTAAGAAGTTGACATCCAGGGAAGCTAACATAAACCCCTTACCGCTGTTAGACAACCGAGGATGCTGATATTGACCCTTACATTGCCATATGCCGCTAAGGATTTGCGCATTTAGGCATGAACAACTTCCTTGTCACAGTTCACCAGGCAAGATGTTGTCTAAGGCTGCATGACCACTATGTGTTTTTCAAGTAGTTTTGCCGCGGAATTTCCACACCGAAAACGCTTAAAAAAACGCTTGGTAATACATGCCCCATGGTCCCCAATGATAATCCGCATGTGCTGTGCACATGCTGACGAAATTTCGGCTGTGGATTATCATTGCGGAAAAATACGCAGCATGTCCATTAATTTTGCCGACATACAGCGTAATTGCCGCCATTGACTTGCATTGAAACGCTTAATATCCGTGTCAGCACATTTGCACACACGGATATTAAGCGATTCAATGTGCAGATGGTACCCGGGTTTGGAGAAGAGGAGACTCTCCTCCAGACCCGGGTACCATAGAACCTGTAAAAAAAAGAATAAAATAAAAAATAAAGATTATACTTACCTTCCGATGGCCCCCGGTCTCCTCAGCGATGCGTCCGGTCTCTGGTACGGCTTGTGGTGGTGTGAGGACCTGCCATGACGTCATGTAGTCATGTGACAGGTCACGCGACCGCTGACGTCGGCAGTCGCGTGACCTGTCACATGACTCAATGACGTCATCGCAGGTCCTTTCGCACCACTGCGAGACACCGGGGAGACTGGACAGAGTGGAGAAAATACCGGGGGCCATCGGAAGGTGACTATAATCTTTATTTTTTATTTTTTACCATTCTTATTCTTTTTTTTTAACTATTACTTGGTCACACTATATAAATCCATGCCTTTTGCATGGATTTATATAGTGTGACCAAGTTGTCAAGCACTTTTCCAAGTGATGCTAAAATCGCTTGGAAAAGCGCTTGATAACCCGCATGCGGAAATGCATGTGAAAAACGCTTAACATCCGCATGTCCCTGGCAGGAAAAACTCATGTACAATCCGCATGTACAATCCGCATGTACAATCCGCATGTGTTTTTCCTGCCAGGGAAAAGCGGAAAAAATATGCAGCATTTCTGCATCGTGGGCACATAGCCTTATTCTGAGCACACTGATAATGAGGAAATGACTGACCATTCATTCTGGCTCTTAAGGTACGCGCACACTGGTGTCGATTCTCTAATGCGAGAGAATCGGGCCAATTATGCTAATGACACTTGGCTTAAATGCTACTCGTTTGATCCGATTTAAATAGCAGGATAGGAAGTATTTCTGCGCTCTCCAGAATACACCACAAATATTGGTAATACAATTGTAGGTTTAAAGTCAACTCGTTTCAGAGTCCACGGACTCCTTCATCAGGACTACCATACATCTGTAACGTAACGTGGATAAGAACCTATTGCGCTCTTGTATTTCTTTAGAGTTTGATCCGAGTGTTAGTGTCGCATTAGAGAATTGAGTCACAGGTGCGGAGAAGACAGAGAACTTAATTTCTCCATCTTCTCCATTGTCTCTGTGTGAGTATATCGAACTGCACTCGGCTGTCATCCACGTGTAGTCTGATGTTTCACACGCACCGATAGACTTGTATGGGTGCGTGTGATCCGAATATCAGAGCCACATGTAGCATCTTGCAATTGTTTTCTCATGCCGAATCGGCAAGAGAAAATAATCGCAGATCTGTACTGCCCCATAGTATAACATTGGGCCGAGTGCTATCCGATAAAACATCAGATTACACTCGGCTGTGTTATACGCCAGTGTGAGCGTACCCTTAGAGGGAGGTTCTGAGCTGGGGACCACCCAATATGTCCAAATAGGGGTTGTCCTAGACCACCAGGAATTTGGGCTTGGACCTCCTATCTAATATATATAATTGTCTTATCCCGTCTGTCTGTCTGTCTGTCCAGGAAATCCCACGTCGCTGATTAGTCAGGCCGCGGCCAATCAGCGACGCGGGATTTCAGAACAAGATGGCGGCCGTTAGCGGCTCACACTCACACGCTCACCCTCAGACGCTCACCCTCACCCGCTCACCCTCACACGCTCACCCTCACATGCTCACCCTCACACCCTTAGACGCTCACCCTCAGACGCTCACCCTCAGACGCTCACCCTCAGACGCTCACGCTCTGACGCTCACCCTCAGACGCTCACCCTCAGATGCTCACGCTCAGACGCTCGGACGCTCACGCTCTGACGCTCACGATCGGACGCTCACGCTCACGCTCTGACCCTCACGCTCGGACGCTCACGCTCAGGCTCTGACGCTCACGCTCGGACGGTCACGCTCTGACACTCACGCTCGGACGCTCATGCTCTGACGCTCATGCTCACGCTCTGACGCTCACGCTCTGACGCTCACGCTCAGACGCTCACCCTCAGACGCTCACCCTCAGACGCTCACGCTCAGACGCTCACGCTCAGACGCTCGGACGCTCACGCTCTGACGCTCACGCTCGGACGCTCACGCTCTGACGCTCACGCTCGGACACTCACTCTCACGCTCTGTCCCTCACGCTCGGACGCTCACGCTCAGGCTCTGACGCTCACGCTCGGACGCTCATGCTCTGACACTCACACTCGGATGCTCACGCTCTGACGCTCATGCTCACACTCTGACGCTCACGCTCTGACGTTCACGCTCAGACGCTCACCCTCAGACGCTCACCCTCAGACGCTCACGCTCTGACCCTCACGCTCGGACGCTCACCTCTGACGCACATGCTTGGACGCTCACGCTCAGGCTCTGACGCTCACGCTCGGACGCTCACGCTCTGACACTCACGCTCGGACGCTCACGCTCTGACGCTCATGCTCACGCTCACGCTCTGACGCTCACGCTCAGACGCTCACGCTCGGACGCTCACGCTCTGACGCTCACGCCGAGTAGTGCACAACCCATTTAAACAGTGCTTCGCTGATTAGTCGCGCCCGGTCGGACGCATACATATTCTAGAATACCCGATGTGTTAGAATCGGGCCACCATCTAGTATACAATAAACCATCATAGATTTTGGCATCTGACGCTCACGCTCTGACACTCACGCTTGGACGCTCACGCTCTGACGCTCATGCTCACGCTCTGACGCTCACGCTCACGCTCTGACGCTCACGCTCGGATGCTCACGCTCGGACGCTCACGCTCTGACGCTCACGCTCACGCTCTGACGCTCACGCTCGGACGCTCACGCTCTGACGCTCACGCTCTGACCCTCACGCTCGGATGCTCACGCTCGGACGCTCACGCTCTGACGCACACGCTCGGACGCTCACGCTCAGGCTCTGACGCTCACGCTCGGACGCTCACGCTCTGACGCACACGCTCGGACGCTCACGCTCAGGCTCTGACGCTCACGCTCGGACGCTCACGCTCACGCTCTGACACTCACGCTCGGACGCTGACGCTCTGACGCTCATGCTCACGCTCTGATGCTCACGCTCACACTCTGACGCTCACACTCAGACGCTCACGCTCTGACGCTCACGCTCGGACGCTCACGCTCTGACGCTCACGCTCACGCTCTGACCCTCACGCTCGGACGCTCACGCTCGGACGCTCACGCTCTGACACACACGCTCGGACGCTCACGTTCAGGCTCTGACGCTCACGCTCGGACGCTCACGCTCTGACACTGACGCTCGGACGCTGACGCTCTGACGCTCATGCTCACGCTCACGCTCTGACGCTCACACTCAGACGCTCATGCTCTGACGCTCACGCTCTGACACTCACGCTCGGACGCTCACGCTCTGACGCTCACGCCAAGTAGTGCACAACCCATTTAAACACTGCTTTGCTGATTAGTCGCGCCCGGTCGGACACATACATATTCTAGTATACCCGATGCGTTAGAATCGGGCCACCATCTAGTATACAATAAACCATCATAGATTTTGGCATTGACCCCTTAATTACCCTAGCCTGACGCTCACGCTCGGACGCTCACGCTCTGACGCACACGCTCGGACGCTCACGCTCAGGCTCTGACGCTCACGCTCGGACGCTCACGCTCATGCTCTGGCACTCACGCTCGGACGCTGACGCTCTGACGCTCATGCTCACGCTCTGACGCTCACGCTCACACTCTGACGCTCACGCTCGGACGCTCACGCTCTGACGCTCACGCTCACGCTCTGACCCTCACGCTCGGACCCTCACGCTCGGACGCTCACGCTCTGACGCACACGCTCGGACGCTCACGCTCAGGCTCTGACGCTCACGCTCGGACGCTCACGCTCTGACATTCACGCTCGGACGCTGACGCTCTGACGCTCATGCTCACGCTCTGACGCTCACGCTCACACTCTGACGCTCACACTCAGACGCTCACGCTCTGACGCTCACGCTCGGACGCTCATGCTCTGACGCTCACGCTCACGCTCTGACCCTCACGCTCGGACGCTCACGCTCTGACGCTCACGCCAAGTAGTGCACAACCCATTTAAACACTGCTTCGCTGATTAGTCGCGCCCGGTCGGACACATACATATTCTAGTATACCCGATGCGTTAGAATCGGGCCACCATCTAGTATACAATAAACCATCATAGATTTTGGCATTGACCCCTTAATTACCCTAGCCTGACGCTCACGCTCGGACGCTCACACTCTGACGCTCATGCTCACGCTCTGACGCTCACGCTCACGCTCTGACGCTTACGCTCGGACGCTCACGCTCTGACGCTCACGCTCACGCTCTGACGCTCACGCTCGGACGCTCACGCTCTGACGCTCACGCTCACGCTCTGTCCCTCACGCTCGGATGCTCACGCTCTGACGCACACGCTCGGACGCTCACGCTCTGACGCTCACGCCAAGTAGTGCACAACCCATTTAAACACTGCTTCGCTGATTAGTCGCGCCCGGTCGGACACATACATATTCTAGTATACCCGATGCATTAGAATCGGGCCACCATCTAGTATACAATAAACCATCATAGATTTTGGCATTGACCCCTTAATTACCCTAGCCTGACGCTCACGCTCGGACGCTCACGCTCTGACACTCACGCTCGGACGCTCACGCTCTGACGTTCACGCTCACGCTCTGACGCTCACGCTCGGACGCTCACGCTCTGACGCTCACGCTCACGCTCTGACGCTCACGCTCGGACGCTCACGCTCTGACGCTCACGCTCACGCTCTGACCCTCACGCTCGGACGCTCACGCTCGGACGCTCACGCTCTGACGCACACGCTCGGACGCTCACGCTCAGGCTCTGACGCTCACGCTCTGACGCACACGCTCGGACGCTCACGCTCAGGCTCTGACGCTCACGCTCGGACGCTCACGCTCACGCTCTGACACTCACGCTCGGACGCTGACGCTCTGACGCTCATGCTCACGCTCTGACGCTCACGCTCACACTCTGACGCTCACACTCAGATGCTCACGCTCTGACGCTCACGCTCGGATGCTCACGCTCTGACGCTCACGCTCACGCTCTGATCCTCACGCTCGGACTCTCACGCTCGGACGCTCACGCTCTGACGCACACGCTCGGACGCTCACGCTCAGGCTCTGACGCTCACGCTCGGACGCTCACGCTCTGACACTCACGCTCGGACGCTGACGCTCTGACGCTCATGCTCACGCTCTGACGCTCACGCTCACACTCTGACGCTCACACTCAGACGCTCACGCTCTGACACTCACGCTCTGACACTCACGCTCGGATGCTCACGCTCTGACGCTCACGCCAAGTAGTGCACAACCCATTTAAACACTGCTTCGCTGATTAGTCGCGCCCGGTCGGACACATACATATTCTAGTATACCCGATGCGTTAGAATCGGGCCACCATCTAGTATACAATAAACCATCATAGATTTTGGCATTGACCCCTTAATTACCCTAGCCTGACGCTCACGCTCGGACGCTCACGCTCTGACACTCACGCTCGGACGCTCACGCTCTGACGTTCACGCTCACGCTCTGACGCTCACGCTCGGACGCTCACGCTCTGACGCTCACGCTCACGCTCTGACGCTCACGCTCGGACGCTCACGCTCTGACGCTCACGCTCACGCTCTGACCCTCACGCTCGGACGCTCACGCTCGGACGCTCACGCTCTGACGCACACGCTCGGACGCTCACGCTCAGGCTCTGACGCTCACGCTCTGACGCACACGCTCGGACGCTCACGCTCAGGCTCTGACGCTCACGCTCGGACGCTCACGCTCACGCTCTGACACTCACGCTCGGACGCTGACGCTCTGACGCTCATGCTCACGCTCTGACGCTCACGCTCACACTCTGACGCTCACACTCAGATGCTCACGCTCTGACGCTCACGCTCGGATGCTCACGCTCTGACGCTCACGCTCACGCTCTGATCCTCACGCTCGGACTCTCACGCTCGGACGCTCACGCTCTGACGCACACGCTCGGATGCTCACGCTCAGGCTCTGACGCTCACGCTCGGACGCTCACGCTCTGACACTCACGCTCGGACGCTGACGCTCTGACGCTCATGCTCACGCTCTGACGCTCACGCTCACACTCTGACGCTCACACTCAGACGCTCACGCTCTGACACTCACGCTCTGACACTCACGCTCGGATGCTCACGCTCTGACGCTCACGCCAAGTAGTGCACAACCCATTTAAACACTGCTTCGCTGATTAGTCGCGCCCGGTCGGACACATACATATTCTAGTATACCCGATGCGTTAGAATCGGGCCACCATCTAGTATACAATAAACCATCATAGATTTTGGCATTGACCCCTTAATTACCCTAGCCTGACGCTCACGCTCGGACGCTCACGCTCTGACACTCACGCTCGGACGCGCACGCTCTGACGCTCATGCTCACGCTCTGACGCTCACGCTCACGCTCTGACGCTCACGCTCGGACGCTCACGCTCTGACGCTCACGCTCATGCTCGGACGCTCAACCTCTGACGCTCAACCTCTGATGCTCACGCTCACGCTCTGTCCCTCACGCTCGGACGCTCACGCTCGGATGCTCACGCTCTGACGCACACGCTCGGACGCTCACGCTCAGGCTCTGACGCTCACGCTCGGACGCTCACTCTCTGACGCACACGCTCGGACGCTCACGCTCAGGCTCTGACGCTCACGCTCGGACGCTCACGCTCTGACACTCACGCTCGGACGCTGACGCTCTGACGCTCATGCTCACGCTCTGACGCTCACGCTCACACTCTGACGCTCACACTCAGACGCTCACGCTCGGACGCTCACGCTCTGACACTCACGCTCACGCTCGGACGCTCACGCTCTGACGCTCACGCCCACGCTCTGACCCTCACGCTCGGACGCTCACGCTCGGACGCTCACGCTCTGACGCACACGCTCGGACGCTCACGCTCAGGCTCTGACGCTCACGCTCGGACGCTCACGCTCTGACACTCACGCTCGGACGCTGACGCTCTGACGCTCATGCTCACGCTCTGACGCTCACGCTCACACTCTGACGCTCACACTCTGACGCTCACGCTCTGACGCTCACGCTCGGACGCTCACGCTCTGACGCTCACACCAAGTAGTGCACAACCCATTTAAACACTGCTTCGCTGATTAGTCGCGCCCGGTCGGACACATACATATTCTAGTATACCCGATGCGTTAGAATCGGGCCACCATCTAGTATACAATAAACCATCATAGATTTTGGCATTGACCCCTTAATTACCCTAGCCCATTAAAGACCAAAAATTATTTTTGTGGGACTATGCTCTCAAGATCACACTCCCTTTTACCCCAGACAGTATTTGGTGGAAAAGATGGCACTACTAATCTTACCACATGTTACAGCTATAGCCTTATTTATTGATTCAGAGAAACATTTCATTTTACGCAGATAATAAACGATAATACAAGCTAATACACAAAGTACTTAAACATGCCCTAATATTGCAGCTTTTACACCCCTAATGCGCTCTTACCTGTTGGCATAAGTCTGAATATCCTGGCTAAACAATAGAACAAACTGTCCCAATTGAATTGCTTTTCTTCAAGGCTGGAATCTCACAATGACTTCTTGTGAATGAAAAGAATAACACTGTATACTTCTGACTCAATGTCTTAATCATAGTTTAGCAATGGGAATTGTTTATACAAGATTATATCTCCAGGGTCTCTGTCTTTTATATGAATTAATTTGATGTGGGACTGACTCAAATTATAAGAACAAGAATTTCCTGAAAGCGAATCTTTACCAACACTGCTTAGGGAAATAGTTTCAAAGTCTAAAGCTTTTATTAGATCCAGCCGTCAAGTTGTTTTCAAATACTTTAATTAGACGTTATAGTTCTTTACTTTTCGTTACAAAGTCAACTTTATTATATTGTATATTTTATCACTGGTGTAGATGAAATAAAAAAGGAGGTCAGCCTGTTTTATGTTAGTGCCCCTGGTTTTACAGTATTCTTCAGCATGTTTATATTGGAACCAGGCAATGGACCATTGGTTGAGTATAACCCTGCAGAGCTGTTATGGTTCCAGCCCTCCTAACATCATACACTGCATCTATTGAATGACATCTGTTTTATGTGCGGTGGAATATGATCCTTTAACTCGGAGTTTACTGTATCACTAACGTGGTCCATGAAGCAAATGGACATCACTATTCTAAATAACATAATAAGGTACGTAAAATATATGTGCAACAGGAATTTCATATCTTTAATTTGTGTTATGGTGAAATATTTCTCATTGTAAAAAAATATATACAGCTATTTCCAATTACTAGTTCTGCTTTAAAATCAGGACCATGACGTTTTAGGAACAGGATGTGTGTTCTGCTTATGAGGGTTCGTTTTAAACCAAGTCTTGGTTTGCGTGAGGCTAAATTCACACTAGATTTGGGTTCAAAGTTTGGCAGGAAGATTTGAACGGTGTCGGCAAATTACAGATGTACAGTTGTGGTCATCGACATTATTGGCATTTCCGAATAAAGGTAAAACCACTTGGAAACATAAGACACAGAATGAAAACTTGGCAGAAAAAAAATTATAAAAAATTGAAAATCATGCCAGGATACAAATAATGACACCCTTTATTCAGTTTTAAACAAAAAAACACAATCAGATTAACCTGTGAATAATTAGAAATTTGTTTCACCGGTCCCCATCTTATCAGGTGACTTGAATTAACCTATGGATGGTGGCTTTGATTCTTAAAATGACAAGTTTTATTCCTTATTTCTTGTTCTCAATGGATAAAAAAACAAGAGAGCTGTCTAAGCAGACCATAAATGCTATTATCACCAAGCACAAGCAGTCTCTAAAGAGTACAACACTATCGCCAAAGGTCTTGGCATCACGACTACAACAGTTTTGAATGTTATTAAGAACTTTGCTCCTTATGGCATAGTCATGGACTTTCCAGGACATGGCGGAAAGAAGAAAATTGATGAGAGAACCCAACGAAAGTTATATATAGAAAATATGGCAGAGAAACTACATGCAACATACAAAGAACTTTAGGCTAAGAGGGAGACATATGTAGCAATCAATCTGTAGCAATCATTTCAATCCATACAATATACCGCACAATGAACAAAACAGTGCTTCATGGGCAACAGCCAAGCAAGACCCCAGTGCTAATGAAAGTGATAAAAGACTGACCAAACTCTGTCAAAAATTACATAGACAAGCCAAAATCCTTCTGAAAAAAACATTCTGTGGACAGATAGAACCAAATAATTACTGCTCTTTGGCAATACATACCAGCATTATGTTTAGACATGAGGAAATGAAGCCTATAAAGTAGTGTGCACCCTACCTACAGTGAAACATGGTGGAGGATCCATAATGTTGTGTGGCTGCTTTGCTGCCTATGAGACTGGAGGCCTTGTTCTTTTTACAGGAACAATTAAATCAGAGGATTATAAGGGCATTTCAAAGCAAAATGTATTCCATATTTTTTTTTTTTTTAAAAAGAGATTTGAATTGAACAAAATGGGTCCTACTGCAGTCTAGTGTCATACATCCAAACGGGCACAATAATGATTAAAAAGAAAAGTCAATAAGGCTTTTCCATCAGTCAAAGGAAAGGTATATCAGCATAAGTCCACTTTTGGCATATGTCTATCTCGTAGAAGTTTATGGGCATTGGTGTAAATGTATGCCTGGCTATCTTGGGCAATGCGATAGACAATTAAAGTGGCAGTGGTGTACATGTGCAGCCATCACTTCATACTAACGTTGCACTTTATATCCTCAATCTGGTGATTAGTATGGGTCCCAGAGGTCAAGCCCTCAGAGATCATCAGCTTGGATAGGTGATAACTTGCCCAATTGGAAAAACCTTGTAATCATCTCGAAATTTTAAACCAAAAAGCTAAATAATGCTCATCTATGGACATTTACATTAGAGGGGTTGTCTCTGAAAGAGAACCTCCTCTTTGAAATGTCCTATTAGGGTATTATGTACATAAGGATTAATTAGTAATTAGCTGCAGCGCTGTCGATGTGACGTCACCGCTGCAAACAATAATAGACATTGGGAGCAGCCTTTGAGACTCAGCGCTGGACTCGAGTAGCACAGTTTGTGTTCCTAAAACACACTGCGACTGGGGGAGAGAGTTTTCTGAATCCGGAAAAGCCCTTTAGTCCATGTATTACAGTCAATCATACTTTTGAAAAGCCACATTTAATGCTACATTTCACCTGCAGCAGCCGCCAAGGTCGTATAGCCAATGGCAAATTCTCTCCCTAAAATCAGCTGTTTGCATGGGGTTTGAAAAGTGGAATCCCCATCTTTGGGTTTTCTTTGTCACCCCACTTACGCTTATAATTCATCAATCATTTTCTCCAAAAAGGACATTATTAAAGTAACTATTGTACACTGCTCAAAAAAATAAAGGGAACACTCAAATAACACATCCTAGATCTAAATGAATGAAATATTTTCATTGAATACTTTGTTCTGTACAAAGTTGAATGTGCTGACAACAAAATCACACAAAAATCATCAATAGAAATCAAATTTATTAACCAATGGAGGCCTGGATTTGGAGTCACCCCCAAAATTAAAGTGGAAAAACACACTGCAGGCTGATCTAACTTTGATGTAATATCCTTAAAACAAGTCAAAATGAGGCTCAGTATTGTGTGTGGCCTCCACGTGCCTGTATGACCTCCCTACAATGCCTGGGCATGCTCCTGATGAGGTTGCGGATGGTCTCCTGTGGGATCTCCTCCCAGACCTGGACTAAAGCATCCGCCAACTCCTGGACAGTCTGTGGTGCAACGTGACGTTGGTGGATGGAGCGAGACATGATGTCCCAGATGTGCTCAATCGGATACAGGTCTGGGGAACGGGCGGACCAGTCCATAGCTTCAATGGCTTCATCTTGCAGGAACTGCTGACACACTCCAGACATGAGGTCTGGCATTGTCCTGCATTAGGAGGAACCCAGGGCCAACCGCACCAGCATATGGTCTGACAAGGGGTCTGAGGATCTCATCTCGGTACCTAATGGCAGTCAGGCTACCTCTGGCGAGCACATCACAGCCCTCCAAAGAAATGCCACCCCACACCATTACTGACCCACTGCCAATCCGGTCATGCTGAAGGATGTTGCAGGCAGCAGATCGCTCTCCACGGCGTCTCCAGACTCTGTCACGTCTGTCACATGTGCTCAGTGTGAACCTGCTTTCATCTGTGAAGAGCACAGGGTGCCAGTGGCGACTTTGCCAATCCTGGTGTTCTGTGGCAAATGCAAAGCGTCCTGCACGGTGTTGGGCTGTGAGCACAACCCCCATCTGTGGACGTCGGGCCCTCATACCACCCTCATGGAGTTGGTTTCTAACCATTTGTGCAGACACATGCACATTTGTGGCCTGCTGGAGGTCATTTTGCAGGGCTCTGGCAGTGCTCCTCCTGTTCCTCTTTACACAAAGGCGGAGGTAGCAGTCCTGCTGCTGGGTTGTTGCCCTCCTACGGCCCCCTCCATGTCTCCTGGTGTACTGGCCTGTCTCCTGATAGCGCCTCCAGCCTCTGGACACAATGCTGACAGACACAGCAAACCTTCTTGCCACAGCTCGCATTGATGTGCCATCCTGGATGAGCTGCACTACCTGAGCAACTTCTGTGGGTTGTAGAGTCCGTCTCATGCTACCACGAGTGTGAAAGCACAACCAACATTCAAAAGTCAACAAAACATCAGCCAGAAAGCATTGGTACTGAGATGTGGTCTGTGGTCCCCACCTGCAGAACCACTCCTTTATTGAGGGTGTCTTGATAATTGACAATAATTTCCATCTATTGTCTATTCTATTTGCACAACAGCATGTGAAATTGATTGTCAATCAGTGTTGCTTCCTAAGTGGACAATTTGATTTCACAAAAGTTTGATCTCCTTGGAGTTATATTCTGTTGTTTAAGTGTTCCCTTTATTTTTTTGAGCAGTGTATAAACATGCGCAGTGATCTAGAGAGTACGAGCTGTAGTAATAGGCGCATGTGCTGCTCCTTGAGTAGACGAAGTGTAACTATCTATGATCTGATTCGGAGTGATCATCTTTAACCGATTGAGGAACATTTACATCCTGACAGGAACTGAATGCTCCGGAACAGCAGTAATATCTTATTTTTTACATTTCCCAGCACATCCACTATCTATGATCCTCAGCAAAATACATCCGATCTATATCTTCTATAAACGCAATGTCAGAATTGACGGGTGGTCTCCATTATGTTGCAGTAGATAATACTATTTATATCTGGCTCGGTTTAAGAGCAGTTTCCTTGTCTTATCAGCCTATCTATGAATGTGGTTGTTGGACGGCTCTTCTGAGTATTCTTAATAGAATCTTAATCTTTTTCATTTGGCCAAAAAAAAGATAAATGCGTTTTTGGCTGATGGCTGTTCCTGAAATGTTAAAAATCGTCAGTGAATAATTCTCTTTACAATATGTCCTTAGTTTATCTGATCTGGAATCACTTGCTCTGGTAAGAGAGCGCAGAGAAGGCTGACTAAGCAGTGTAACAGCTTGTTCCAAGGCTGTTTATGATATTAATAATGCCGAATTCACACTTCATTTATTTTTCTCATATGCAAAAAATGGGGCAATTGGAGGGTTGGATTTGTTTTTGAACCTTGTGTCTATTTTTACTAGTGTGTTCTTGTATGCCTAAAAAACTGCTGGAGGATTCCCATGATTCTACTAGCAACCAGTCAGATGGCATAGCGGCTCGGAGGTCATCCATATGCTGCCCATTTTTGTTCAAACCCTTTAAGGCTATGTGCCCACGATGCAGAAATGAAGCAGAAAATTTCTGCAGCATTTCTGCATCTCCCTGGCAGAAAAAACGCATGCAGATTGTGCATGTGTTTTTCCTGCAGAATACATGCGGATTCACATGCGTTTCCGCATGCAGATTGACAAGCGCTTTCCAGGCGATAGCATCACTTGGAAAGTGCTTGACAACTAGGTCACACTATATAAATCCATGCAAACAGCATGGATTTATACAGTGTGAACCGTAAAAATTAAAACAAATAAAGCTATACTCACCCCCGAGGCCCCGGCGTGGCTGCAGCGCTGCTTCCTGGCTGGTTCCCGGCTGACGGCATATCGCGAGACAGAGCGGTGAAGGGCCTGCGATCACATGACTGTGACGTCACCGCAGGTCCTCAAGCGATGCCGGCATTCAGAGACAAGCCGCCGGACAGGTGAATATAACTTTATTTGTTATTTTATTCTTTTTTTACAGGTACAATGGTACCCAGGTCTGGATGAGAGTCTCCTCTCCTCCAGAACTGGGTACCATCCGCACATAGAAACGCATAGAAGCCGCTTGTAGAAATGTACAGTCGCGGTTTCTATGCGTTTCAATGCAAGTCAATGGCGGGAGTTCCGCTGCGCTACCGCAAAATTAAATGACATGCTGCGGATTTTTGTACGCAGCATAAACGCTGCGGAAAAATCCGCAGCATGTGCATAGAACATGCGGAATCCCCTTGGGGACCATGGGGGGCGGATTACCTAGCGTTTCACAAACGTTTACGCTGCGGAAATTCCGCAGCATAAACGCTTGAAAAACGCTACGTGGGCACTCAGCCTAACTTCAATGAGCTCATTTGCTCATCAAAAGTAGGATATCTCTGTTTATTTATGTGGACCATTGGCCAGCAAAATAAAACTTAAATGTGAAAAGGCCCCTAGAGTATAAAGTACTAGTGTGCTGTCAGTAAAAAAATGAAATGTGAGTAGCTCCATAGAATATACAGTTGAAACCAGAAGTTTCCATACACTATATAAAAGACACATATGCATGTTTTTCTCAATATCTGACATGAAATCAGAATAAACCTTTCCTGTTTCAGGTCCATTAGGATTACCATAATTTTTAATATTTGCCAAATGCCAGAATAACGAGACAGAGAGAATGTTTTAACACATTCTTAATACTTACTGCAAAGTCAAAAGTTTACATACATTTCATTAGTATTTGGTACCATTGCCCTTAAACTGAATGACTTGGGTCAAATGTTTGAGATATCCTTCCACAAGTTTCTCACAATATTTGGTCGGAATTTGGGCCCATTTCTCCTGACAAAACTGGTGTAACTGATCCAGGCTTGTAGGTCGCCTTGCTCGCACCTGCCTTTTCAGCTTTGCTCATACATTTTCAGTAGGATTGAGATCAGGGCTTTGTGATGGCCACTCCAAAACATTGACTTTGTTATCCTTAAGCCACTTTGTTACCATTTTGGCAGTATGCTTGAGGTCATTGTCTATTTGGAAGACCCATTTCAGCCCAAGCTTAATAATAATAATCTTTTTATTTATATAGCACCAACATATTCCACAGGACTTTACAATTCAGACAATTTAAAGACGTTATGGGCACTGTCCCCATTGGGGCTCACAATCTACATTCCCTATCAGTATGTCTTTGGAGTGTGGGAGGAAACTGGAGAATCCCACGCAAACATGGGGAGAAGATACAAACTTCTTGCAGATGTTGCTCTTGGTGGGATTTGAACCCAGGACCCCAGTGCTGCAAGGCTGCAGTGCTAACCACTGAGCCACCATGCTGCCTCAGCTTTAACTTCCTGGCTGATGTCTTGAGATCTTGCTTCAGTATTGCCACATAATCTTCTTTTCTCATGATGCCATCTATTTTGTGAACTGCACCAGTCCCTCCTGCAGCAAAACAACCCCACAACATGATGCTGCCACATTCACAGTTAGGATGGTGTTTTTTAGGTTTCCAAGCTTCTCCCTTTTTCCTCCAAATGTAATGATGGTCATTATGCCCAAAAAGTTCAATTTTAGTTTCATCAGACTACAGGACATGTCTCCAAAAGTTAAGGTCTTTGTTCCTGTGTGTATTTGCAAACATTAATCTGGCTTTTCTTTTGGAGTAATGGCTTCTTCCTGGTAGAGTGGCCTTTCAGCCCATGTTGATACAGTACTCATTTCATTGTAGATACTGACACAATCTTACCAGCTTTCACCATCATCTTCACAAGGTCTTTTGTCCTTGGGTTGATATGCACATATAGGACCAAAGCACGTTCATCTATCGGACACAGAACCCGTCTCCTTCCTGAGCAGTATGATGGCTGGACATTCCAATCTTGTTTGTACACATGAACCAAGCACCTTCAGGTATCTTGAAATTGTACCCAGTTATGAGCCAGATTTGTGCAAGTCCACAATTCTCTTCCTGATATCTTGGCTGATTTCTTTAGACTTTCCCATAATGCTACACAAAGAGTCAGTGTGTTTCCAGTGTGCATTAAAATACATCCACTGGTGTGTCTCTAATTAACTGAGATTTTGCCAAAGAACCTATCAGAAACTTCCAAACACATGACATCATCATATGGGCAGTCCAGAATTGTTAAAAGGTATAGTAATCTTACTGTATGTAAACTTTTGACTTTGCAGTAAGTAATAAAAATGCCTGAAAACATACTATCTCTCTCATTATTCTGCATTTGGCAAATATTAAAAATTATGGTAATCCTTATTGACCTAAAACGGAAAAGGTTTATTCTGATTTCATGTCAGATATTGAGAAAAACATGCACATGTGTCTTTTTATAAAGTGTATGTAAACTTCTGGTTTCAACTGTATATATTAATGTGCTGTCAATGAAAGGCATAACACACATGCTTTGGCTGCTATCAATTGAGTAAGTAATAGTTTTCTGATGAATGTTAGGAGTGTACTTAATTTTAATGTTGAGGTAGGCCAATGTACATAGGCAAAGGATACTAGAACCAAATACGTTGGTCCCTACAGTCTACTACCCCATGTCTCCACATTCATATCTATTTAGCATCAAGCTTATCATAATCTTGAAACTGTGTTTAGTGTGATCTAACAGAGAAATGTAAAATGTATATGTGTAACAACCAATTTAGTACTGGTGCAGGCACTTAGGTTGGGAGAAGCCCTAAATCGTATTCACAGGATATTTTAGACAAGTGGTGAAGTTAGATGAAAAGAAATGTAAAACTCCCTGAAAAAAAAGCCAGATGATGCTTGGGATAGAATGGGAACAGAAGCAGGAAACCTCTCCATGATATCTCTGGTCAGCAGCCAGCATACAGCATTCTTCTCTAACCCAGCTTTAAGGTCAATCTGTTCTATGAGCCACAGCACAAACCTGTTGTGAAGGAGTGTATGATAATACGCAGAGCAGACTATGGAATTATCTACTTTACTTTGTGTCTTTTTAGCACAGCAGACTATATATTCTATGCAGAGGACATCAGAACAGTTTGAACTTGAAGCCTCAACAGCTCGAGAACTTGAGGATCCAGCTGTGACGAACCTGTCTCAGATACTTCCTGTTTGTCTAGGAGACATACTGTACGCTCCTTCAAGACTCATTGTGTGTGACTGAGGTGACCTTATTGTGTGACTTCCGTTTTCTCACTTAATATTTTTTACATAAATTAGCCTTCTAGGTGGCAGGAGGAGGGAGTGGATTGTAATTTTGACAACTGCTTTGAGCCCTGTTAAAGGTTGTCTTTGACCAAGCTGTCTGTACACCTGTTTTGCTACATTTATAAGGCTATAATTTTGTGGGATGAGTTTTCCCATACCACACTTCAAAGCCTCTATAGTGTAAAACTTGTTCGACTTTGGTCACCTTGTAATGACCTTTGCAAATAAGCATAATCAGCAAGTCAGATGGGCAATAAAATGTCCTCATACTCCCAACACATATAAGATCAATTCTAATGTTTGGGGTCACAAAAATCACCAGTGTCAATCATCTACAGGTTAGTATAAGTATGCTTCCTCATTATGGATCGTTATGTGGAGAGTCCTTCTCGCAGGTATAAATTTGATACTGCTGCTCCCTTCGCTGACATCTGCTTCAGTCCCTCAGAAGGAATCATTACAAAAGTAGATTGGCTGTAGGTTGGTTCACACAATGTCCTACAATTACTGCATATGCTGGGAAATTCTTCCAAAAGATATATCTAATGAGATCATTGACTTTTCATCCAAACATATAAAAAGGAGTGTCCTATTGGCATATGTTTCGCCAGTATAGGTTAGCATAAAGCTGTCTCAGGTGCATTTAAACATACAGTCAAAAACGCAACTGTATAGGTATACTTTTTTATAAACAAAGGATTATTCAGCTTCATGAACGTTAAATTTACATTTACTGGTAAGTATATAAAATCATGATAACATCCATAGAAAACCTCATCAGTCCAATAGCTGACACTCACTTCTTCATAAAAAGTGCTATATTAAATCCAAATTAAAAATAGCAGCAACGTTGGACACAATGGCACAAAAAATGTTATGAAGAAGACTGGCAAAAAACACACACTGCGCTCTCAAGCGACGCGTTTCTGACCTACATGGTCCTTTGTCAAAGCCAAAAACCTCTTGTTAGTGTAAACAGGTTACTTGGATGCAACAGAGCAGACAACGAGGAGACAGTAGCAATCAACCAACACTATTTATTTGACTAACACAGAAAGAAAATCTATCAATATATTTATGTATACAAAAAAGCACGGTATTATCGTAGGTGACAGTAGCAAAATCAATACAGTATGTTATAACACTATCAGAACACAGAGGCGCCTAAATACGATATCTATGCAATGTTCTATTATATACACTGTCCTTATTATCTTGCAGTTAAACGACGGTTGATTAGTAATGCTTAGCCTTCATGTTTCAGCTTAACAAGCATCGCTATCACTACTAGGCTCGTCACCATCTTATTCTCTTTAAGCGACTCCAGTCGCTACACTGGCCCTAACGGTGGTCACTGGTATTTCCCGCTAGGCCACAAGTACTACATATGTGAGTCACAAGGTATACAGTGTGCTCGTCACACTGGCCATCTTCGTTCACAGAAGCACGGCTTCAGCCTACACCCTGTACCGTATGTCTATGCTGAAAGTAACAGCCCGATTCACTCAGAACTTCTTCTAAGCATGACAGATGTTCCTTACTATTCGAAGATCAGCGTCTGGCCTTCGGTGCTCGACCTGCGAAGTCAGGTCTTCAGTACTTGACCTGTGAAGTCGGGTCCCCTCCAGAATCAGATAACTCTCAGGTACTTCTGCTGTAGCGGTGGCCAGTAGCTCGTTCCACTGTTCATGCGTCCTCTTCCTTTCACATCTTTGCGCCAACTGAACTTCACTTCGCTGTCCTGGCCTTTTATATTAAGCAACTGTGCCACAGCTGTTACCTGACCAGGCATCCCCTTCAAATTATCGCTGCAGGGAACACACTCTGTGAACAGCCAGCTTCTTTAGCAATGACCTTTTGTGGCTTACCCTCCTTGTGGAGTGTGTCAATGACTGCCTTCTGGACATCTCTCAAGTCAGCAGACTTCCTCATGATTGTGGAGCGTACTGAACCTTTTTAAACGGTTCGGAAGCCTTTGCAGGTGTTTTTTGTTAATTATTCTAACTTACTGAGATAATGACTTTTGTGGTTTCATTGGCTGTCAGCCATAATCATCAACATTAAAAGAAAATAACACTTGGAATAGATCACTCTGTTTGTAATGACTGTATATAATATATGAGATTCACTTTTCAAATTGAAGAACTGAAATAAATTAACTTTTTGATGATATTCTAATTTTGTGAGAAGCACCTGTACATATAGTTGCTGAAGCATGCCATCATATAACATTTCAGAAAGTGCTTGACGATAGTGTGGTAACATCTGTCAGAAGATTGAATCTCAAACATTTCACAGCTGAAAAATTCTCCATGGAGGAGTGGAAAAAATGTCTCCAAGTTAATGTCATAGAGTGTTAAAAGAAATACCTTCCAGAGGCTGTTTCTGCCAAAGGGGACAATAACTGGTATTAGAGTCAAGAATGTAGCTACTTTTTCCGCTGAAGGAAATGGCACATCTGTGGGTTTTTTAATAAAACTCAATTTTTTTAATTTAATATGCCGTTACGTGATTTATATCTTTATATACCATTTGAATGACAATGCTAAACAGTAAGAAATGAGTCATCTAATCAATGATTGACCCAGAACAAAAGATCAATGAGAAGACTAGCTGATATGCAGTAGGACTATTTTGAATCAAGTGAACATATGGTAACATAGCATCATGGGGTGCGGGTACTCTTTATTCCTATGATGAACTTTAAAATGGTGAAATTATGGTGGTCCACTTTGCATCTTCATTCTTTTTAACTCCCTCTGGATCTTCATTATGTAGGTGTAAATCACATCATACTTTCTGTTGTACAGCCTGGCACAAAGTTCCCCTTGATCCAGTGCCAACCTGTACAATTAAATACAATGACTTCATTTCTTGGCAGCTTTATGGTAAATCCCTCTTTACTCCTCAATGAATGAGGTCACCCAGCAGTGAATGGAGCAGCTTTGCCCATGGTGTAGGTCAGCTTGTCTTTAGCTCAGATTGACTAAGTAAATCACAATTTGGGAAATCTGCAGGTTTCCTGTGGCAAAACAGAAGGGCCATTCCTCCCACCCAGAACTGGCACAAAGAGGCCATTTATTTGCTGTCTATTTAAAGGGATGGTAAGGGGGTACTGTGTGAAGGGACTAATAAAAGGTCAAGCGATTCTTAGGCACAGCAGACATCTGGTGCCTGTCATCTCCTACAAAAAAACAAAGACCACAAATGTGGATAAACCAGTAGGGACACCTGCCAAAGATGAGTACAACACACACATCCTGCCAAGCACACATAAAGGAGCCTCCTCTCCCTCTCATCTCCACTCTCCCTGCGATAACTAGGTCACTGTGTAAATGTACCGGGCGTTTATTGCGGTTAATGAGCCCCTTGGCAGTAAAATGCAGTTTATGTCTTTTCAAATCTGCTGAGTCTCATCCCAAAATTGTTTCCTTCTTCAATTCTAAGCAATTATATTTAGGAAATAGTCATTTACTGTAAGAGCATAATCTACATTGTGTCATTTCTATGATTTCTATTTCTCGCAAAATGCTAAAAACATGGTTTGTGTTTTTTTCAGTAGCACCTCCAAAAATATTAATTTGTGCTGACAGTTGCACCAACACGTAATAATGTAATGATGAAGGGCCAAGCTGAGAAAAAGTGGAAAAACTTGGCGTGCCCCTCACTCAATTTACTCAGGAACAGAGAGTAACAGCAAAGCCAATGAAGACCAGTTAGTGACGCGCCCCCTGGGCCTGTGCTGCTTCTGCTGCGCAGGGGGATACCCGGAGCCGGATCTGCTGGGGATAGTAGTCCTCGTGGCGGTGACCCGGTCCGTGCCCAGGGTGTCAAACTAAGCGGCGGAGTTTAGTATAAGATGTTATAGTGTTCGACTACGCCACCCGTTGAATGCGGTTATGAAACCGCCGCTGCAGGGCAGACCGCTGAGGCCGGTAGTACGGTTGTGCAGCGTGGATAGTATAACCCCCAACGGGAGGGGTATGGCCTCAGGGCAGCGGACGTGGATGATGGGGATAGTAGAATTGCTCGCAGGCACCAGGAACCACTCAGAGACGGTGCGGTGTAGTTCAGGGTCTTTACTGGTGGCAAAGGTAGACCCTTCCGGGAGTACTGGCTAGCGATCGGGGCCTGGTCAGTCCGTGAGCAGATAGGATCTCCCCTGGCCAGGCGGAGTTGTAGGCCTCCCCACTAATTGTACTCTTCCTGGCTACCTTGCTAGAAGCGGGTAAAAGTAGCCCACGTCCCTGAGTGTACCGTGTGGTGCTCACCCGTATGGCCGGTGACTCGGGGCCTTCTGGTAGCCTCCGCTCCATGACAGCGGTGCTGGTCCCTTGCGTGTGACAGTGCCTTCGGGTTTCTTGGCCAGAGGACCTGAAATCCCCTGCCGGTCGGTTTCTGCTGCTGGGTATGGCTCAGTCCCCACAGCCTCGGACTCCGTGTCCGGTGAGATCTCTTCAGTCAGGACGAGCTCTACAGCTTCCAGTCTCTGACCCCTTTTATCACTGCTCCCACAGAGCTCCTGATCTTGCTCTCCCTGTATCAGCTCCACTCCAGACCAGACTGTGTCTCTGTCTGGGACTCCTCTTCTTCTCCCTAACCCCGCCTCAGCCCCAGTTTATATAGGGGAAGTTCTTCCCCTCCCAGGACTGGGCAGGAGATGTTGCATGCTTAGGATTCCTGACCAGGAGACCTCCCACCTGCTCACAGACGTAATATTGCTATTACTGTGGTAACCAGACCCCTGGGGTTCCACATTCCCCCCTAGTAAAATATAGTACTCCGGGACTAAACATATTTTTGAAAACATAACAGGGTATAAACAGGAGCAATACAATAAGGAAAAACACATTAGGGTGGTCACGGCGTGTCCGCAACCGGGTGCAATTTTTGAAGCAAAAAGGGTGTCCATTTCACCAAAGAACAGGGAGCCGTAACCAGGTAGGGGTCTGTTCTGCCCCGAGTCTTTAACAGTCTTTAGTCCGTTCCTGGGTTACGCTCCAAACATATATACAACAGAGTTCCGGTTAATCCACAAAAGACACCTATAAAATAACTAGAAAAAACATAATTATTTACAAGCAACAGTAAACAGGTAAATACCAATAAAACAGTCTGAACACTTTAGATCCTCCAACGTACGGGCAACTGGCCTCTAGTGGCCCTAGTAGACCTACGGAGCTTACTGACCGGTCCTGAGCTACAGGGTGTAGGAGCTGTCAAAGGTAAGCTGGGCAGCTGTCTACGGACTCTTTGGCTCACTAGGGGCACCGCAGGCTCACTATAAGCAGAGGGTCGATTCTCCTGGTCTGCTTGTGTGGGGTCTTCTGCCTCCTGGACCGGCTGCTCTTCCAGCTCTACCTGTTTTTCCGTAGGCACTTGGGATGCTGGCTGGAGGAAGGTGAGGACGGGTACCACAACAGCGCCATTTACTTGTGTCCAAGACCGAGGGAAGTCTCCGAGTACAGTACTGACCATCTCTTCCCTTTCCTCTGCGGGTCGAGGGTTTTCTTGATCTTCTTCAGGGTTTCGTAGTTGCTCGGGACACTTCTTCAGGTGATCTCGGGAGACAATGGCTGTGGTTTCTCCTCCATCCTTACTGATTGTGCAGATTTTTGGGTTTTCATGGCTTGATGGCAGTACGGTGTACGGGTCCTTCTCCCACTGGTCGTCCAACTTGTGGAGCCGTCTTTTCCTCTTCAAGACCTGCTCTCCAGGTACCAGGGGAACAGCGGGAGCATGCTGGTTGTAAGTCTTCTCCTGTCTTTCTCTTGCTTGACAGAGACTTCGCTCAACGCTCTCCTGTACTTTCCGGTACTGCTGCTGCCTCTCTGTGTCCCAGTCTGCTTCTGGTGAAGTGTCCTCGGGTGTCAGGACTCCCATATCCAGATCAACAGGCAGCTTACCAGGTCTTGCTCTCATTAGGTAAGCCGGGGTACAGTTGGTAGAACCTACAGGGATGTGGTTGTATAGGTCCACCAGATCAGGCAGTTTCTCAGGCCACAGACTGCGTTCTTCCAGGGGCAATGTTTTCAGAAGGTCTATCACCACCTGGTTCATCTTCTCGCAGAGTCCATTGGTTTGCGGATGATAGGGTGTTGTTCTTATCTTCCGGCAGCCATACAGAGTGCAGAACTCCTGGAAGACTTCCGCTTCAAAGGCAGGTCCTTGGTCCGTCAGCACCTGCTCTTGGTATCCGTGTGGACGACAGAAGTGCTGCTGGAAGGCTCTAGCTGCTGTTTGAGCTGTTAAGTCCTTGACGGGGACTACAACCAAGAACCGGGAGTAGTGATCCACGATGGTTAACGCATAGACGTAGCCACTTCTGCTGGGGGTCAGTTTTACATGGTCCAAGGCTACCAGTTCCAACGGCTGCCTGGTGACGATGGACTGCAGGGGAGTCTTCTGGCTGGCACGGTCCTTCCTTCTTAGGTTGCATGGGCCACAGTCTCTGCACCACCTCTCGATGGTTCCTCTCATGCCTACCCAGTGGAACCGCCCGCGCAGCAGGAACTCCAGCTTCTTCCATCCGAAGTGCCCAGTGTCACGCTGTCTCTGTATACTGGAGGTAGGGGGCCTAAGCTGACCCTAAGCTGGGGCCCTGACTAATCCCTCAACCTGGAGGTACTGTTAAAGGTACAGAGGTCCAGGCCGCCAGCGTAACCCCTACCTCCTGAGGATCCCTGCACCTAAGTAATCTAGTCCTGAGAAGGACCCCGATCACAACAAAAGGGGACAAGTAATAATATGCCCACACACAGTACTTAGACGAACGAGACAGTACAAGGGAAAAACCAAAACCACCTTGCATACAAAAACTACACAACTACAACAGAGGGAACACCAACGGGAAAGGAGATAAATGATAAAGCGAGGAAGGGAAAAAACGCTCCAAATACACTTAGCTCTGAAACTCCAAATACCACAATCCGCTCTGTTAGTCTGCATGAAATGCTTTCACCGACACTTCCCTAACAGACCGGCAGGCATTTGAAGGAGTCTCACTACAGCAGCATTGATTGCAGCTGGGCGAGGCTGGACCTCGTCTAGCACAGAGAGAGAGAGAATTAACTCCCTCACTGCCGAAAAACACAAAGCACCAAAAAGTCAGCTGCGAGAAGTCAGGCTGTGTAATCGTGACGATCTTCGTGGCGACACACCCGTGACAGTACCCCCCCTTCTACGAGGGGCCTCCGGACCCTCAGGGCCAGGTTTATCCGGGTGAGTCGTGTGGAAGGCCCGAACTAATCGGTCTGCGTTAATATCCGACGCAGGAACCCACATCCTCTCCTCAGGACCATACCCTTTCCAATGAACCAGGTACTGAAGGGACCGGCGATTAAAGCGTGAATCGATGACCCTCGATACCTGGAATTCCAAGTTACCATTGACCACCACTAGAGGAGGAGGTAAAGGTGACGTTATCACCGGCGCCACATACCTCTTAAGCAACGATCTGTGGAACACGTTGTGAATTTTAAATGTAGGGGGGAGGTCAAGACGGAATGCCACCGGATTAATAATAGAACTGATTCTGTACGGCCCGATGAACCTGGGACTCAGTTTCCAGGAGGGAACCTTAAGTTTTATATTCCTGGTTGACAACCATACCCGATCGTTCACACTTAGGTCCGGACCAGACACTCTCCTCCTATCAGCCATACGTTTGTATCGGTTCCCCATAGTATTCAGATTCTTCAGCACCCCTCTCCATACTGAAGCGAGTGATGAGGAAAATCGTTCCTCCTCAGGAACCCCCGAAGAGCCCTCCCTACTGAAAGTACAAAACTGGGGGTGAAAACCATATGCCTCAAAAAACGGGGACTTACCAGTGGACTCGCTCCGCCTATTATTAAGAGCAAACTCTGCCAGAGGTAAGAAAGAAGCCCAGTCCTCCTGGTTCTCTGACACAAAACACCGGAGATATGTCTCCAAGCTCTGGTTCATACGTTCCGTCTGACCATTGGTCTGAGGATGAAAAGCCGATGAGAACGACAAATGCATCCCCCGCCGTGCACAAAACGCCTTCCAGAACTTGGACACAAACTGAGACCCCCGATCAGACACCACCTCGGAGGGTACCCCGTGAAGCCTCACAATCTCCCCAATGAACACCTGCGCAAGAGTTTTAGCATTAGGGAGAGCCGGAAGAGCGATAAAATGTGCCATCTTGCTGAACCTGTCCACTACAACGAGTATGACCGTTTTACCCGAAGACGGAGGGAGGTCCGTAATAAAGTCCATAGACAGATGAGTCCAAGGACGCTCCGGGATCTTCAAAGGTAAGAGGGCCCCAGACGGACGGGTATGTGAGGTCTTAGAGCGCGCACAAACCCCACAGGACGCGACAAAAGTTACCACCTCCTTATGTAAGTTAGGCCACCAAAACTGACGCGAGAGGAGATCCACAGTTGCTCTACTCCCCGGGTGTCCTGCAAAAACTGAGTTATGGTGTGCCTCGATCACCTTTTGTCGCAACTGATCTGGAACAAACAGTCTCCCCGGAGGTCCAACAGGGGCGTCCCCCTGAGCCTCCAATACCTCCTCCTCCAGCTCAGAGCATACTGCCGAAACCACCACCCCCTCCTGAAGGATAGGAATCGGGTCGTCCGTATTCCCGGCCCCAGGGAAACTACGAGATAAGGCATCCGCCTTTACATTTTTTGACCCAGGACGATATGTAACGACAAAATTAAACCTGGTAAAAAACAATGACCACCTAGCTTATCTGGGATTCAGACGTTTCGCGGACTCCAGATATAGCAGGTTCTTGTGATCGGTGATGACGGTGACCGGATGGACTGCCCCCTCCAAAAAATGGCGCCACTCCTCAAAAGCTAACTTAATGGCCAAGAGTTCCCTATTGCCGACATCGTAATTCTTCTCAGCGGACGACAATTTTTTAGAGAAAAAGGCGCACGGATGCCACTTACCAGGGGACGAACCTTGTGACAATACTGCTCCCACCCCTACCTCGGAAGCGTCTACCTCTACAATGGATGGCTGTGACGCATCAGGTTGAATGAGTATGGGTGCCGAGGCAAAACATTTTTTCAAGGAGGAGAATGCTTGACAAGCCTTGTCAGACCACCTAGAAAAATCCGTCCCCTTTTTAGTCATGTCTGTGAGAGGCTTAACCATGGACGAGAAATTACGAATGAACTTCCGGTAATAATTAGCAAACCCCAGGAAACGTTGTAGTGCCTTAAGATTCTCTGGCCGATCCCACTCAAGAACTGCCCGCACTTTCCCAGGGTCCATACGAAAACCGGACGCTGAAACCAGGAAGCCTAAAAACTGGAGTTCCTGTACGGCGAACACACACTTTTCCCATTTGGCATACAGTTTATTATCCCGCAAGATCTGTAACACCTGCCTAACGTGCTCCTGATGAGACACCAGATCCGGCGAGTAAATTAAGATATCATCCAGATATATGACAACAAACTGTCCCACCAGGCGGCGAAAAATGTCATTAACAAAGTGTTGGAACACCGCCGGGGCATTAGTCAGACCGAATGGCATGACAAGGTTCTCATAATGCCCCTCCGGAGTGTTAAACGCCGTCTTCCACTCATCCCCCTCCTTCATCCTAATCAGATTGTACGCCCCCCTGAGATCCAACTTAGAGAACCATTTGGCGCCCACGATCTGATTAAAGAGATCGGGAATAAGTGGGAGCGGATATGGATCTCGGACCGTAATCCGATTAAGTTCACGGAAATCCAGGCAAGGGCGTAGGCCTCCATCTTTCTTCTTAACAAAGAAGAACCCCGCAGCCACCGGTGAAGATGAAGGTCTAATATGCCCCTTAGCCAGACTTTCTGAAATATAATCCTTCATGGCCTGCCTCTCAGGACCAGAAAGGTTATACAACCTAGCTTTAGGTAACTTGGCCTCAGGGAGCAGTTTTACAGAACAGTCATACTCGCGATGAGGAGGTAGTTCCTGACACCCTTTCTCCGAGAATACATCCTCAAAGTCCGCCAGAAATGAAGGTAAGACCCAAGGAGTAACCGCACCGATGACCGTGTTCATGCAGTTTTTATTACAGAATTTACTCCATTGACTTATCTCTCTGGTTTGCCAATTAATAACCGGGTTATGCTTAGTTAACCAAGGAAGGCCCAACACTATAGGAGTGGGAAGACCCTCCAACACGTAGCAAGACAACAGTTCTTTATGTATCGCCCCCACTTGAAGTTTTACGTCATGCACAGCTTGCAAAAAACTTCCCTGACCGAGAGGCCTGGCATCGATCGAGAATATGGGGATAGGTTTAGCCAACTCACTCAATCGCATACCTTGAACCCGGGCAAACCGAGCATCAACCAGATTAGCCCCGGCCCCACTATCCAGAAGAACAGATATCCTCTCAGTTCTCGTACCCACCACCATCTCCGCCGGTACGAGAAACTGAGACGAACCTAGGGACGAAATACCTACTCCCAGATTGCCGTCCACCACACAACCTAGGATCAACAGTTTTCCGACGACTCTTCACTCTGTAAGGGACGGGATGGACACCCCCCAATAAAATGTCCCTTTCTCCCGCAGAAGAAACACCTTCCTGTCTTATGGCGCACCACCGGTCCCCTCCCCCGAAATGATGTCCTTCCTAATTGCATAGGCTCCTCTGGACTGACCAGGGGAACCACCATATGAGGGGACCTTGTAGGAGGTGGAGTCATCACAGGGGGTAGAGTTATCCCGCACCTCTCCCGAAGCCGTCTGTCAACGCGAATAGCAAGGGCCATAGCGGCTTCCAGTGACGCGGGAGAGTCATACTGTGCCAACACATCCTGTAATTTGTCGGATAAACCTTGACAAAACTGGCTCCTAAGAGCCGGGTCATTCCACTGGGTGTCCGTGGCCCACCTACGGAACTCCGAACAGAATTCCTCCGCCGGACGATCTCCCTGCTGGATCCTACGTAACTTAGACTCAGCAAGGGAGATCCGATCTGGGTCATCATATACAAGTCCCAGAGCAGCGAAAAACCTATCCACTGACTGGAGAGCCGGGGAGCCCGGGAGAAGAGAGAACGCCCAAGATTATGGGTACCCTTGTAGGAGCGAGATGACAATTCCCACCCTTTGTTCTTCACTCCCCGATGACCGAGGCCGCAGCCGAAAGTACAACTTGCATGCCTCCCGGAAAACAAAAAACTTGTCCCGCTCCCCAGTGAACCTGTCAGGGAGAGCTACTTTAGGTTCTGGTCCGGCTTGCTCCTGAGGATACAAAACCTTGGACCTAACGTCCGCCAGCTCCATGGACAAACTCTGCAACTGCCGAGCTAGACCGGCTACTGGATCCATGGTAGCTGGAGAAAATCTAAGTGGTCGGTGAAAATGTCACGCTGTCTCTGTATACTGGAGGTAGGGGGCCTAAGCTGACCCTAAGCTGGGGCCCTGACTAATCCCTCAACCTGGAGGTACTGTTAAAGGTACAGAGGTCCAGGCAGCCAGCGTAACCCCTACCTCCTGAGGATCCCTGCACCTAAGTAATCTAGTCCTGAGAAGGACCCCGATCACAACAAAAGGGGACAAGTAATAATATGCCCACACACAGTACTTAGACGAACGAGACAGTACAAGGGAAAAACCAAAACCACCTTGCATACAAAAACTACACAACTACAACAGAGGGAACACCAACGGGAAAGGAGATAAATGATAAAGCGAGGAAGGGAAAAAACGCTCCAAATACACTTAGCTCTGAAACTCCAAATACCACGATCCACTCTGTTAGTCTGCATGAAATGCTTTCACCGACACTTCCCTAACAGACCGGCAGGCATTTGAAGGAGTCTCACTACAGCAGCATTGATTGCAGCTGGGCGAGGCTGGACCTCGTCTAGCACAGAGAGAGAGAGAATTAACTCCCTCACTGCCGAAAAACACAAAGCACCAAAAAGTCAGCTGCGAGAAGTCAGGCTGTGTAATTGTGACGATCTTCGTGGCGACACACCCGTGACACCCAGCTCCGTCGTGGTATGCCTCCAGTACCATTGCCGCGTCTCTTCTTGGCACCACTACTTGCCAGACCAGTTCATGCGTCCGGGAGTTAACCATTCTGCGGCACAACTTCCCCTTGTAAAGGAACAGTCGACTCTTCTCAGCCCACAGTTGCTTGGTCTCCTCCGGAGCGTCTGGGTCAAGGCGGGCATCTGGCTGAGTCAGCATCTCCTTCTCCAGTCGGACGGCGAGGTCACTGTCTTGCGTTTCTGCCCAGTTGTAATGAGGTAAGGGGTTGAACGTAGCGGATTGCTTACCCCTTACACGGTGGGAATACTGGGTAGTCCCATGACGGTGAAACGCGGGGAGTTCAACTTCTTCCAGTTCCCCTGGATCTTCCCCTACGTCCGGTAGGTTTGGCATTCTGGACAAGGCATCCGCGTTGGTATTGGAGCGTCCTGCCCGGTATTTGATCGTGAACTCATAGTTGGACAGGCGGGCCATCCATCTCTGCTCCAGGGCACCGAGTCTTGCAGTGTCCAGGTGTGTCAACGGGTTGTTATCCGTGTACACGGTGAACCGGGAAGAGGCGAGGTAGTGCTTAAAGCGTTCGGTGACTGCCCACACCACTGCCAGGAACTCTAGCTTGAATGAGCTGTAATTCTCAGGGTTTCTTTCGGTGGGTCGCAGTTTTCGGCTGGCGTAAGCAATTACCGGTTCTCTCCCCTGCTGGATCTGGGACAGTACGGCTCCCAGCCCGATGTCACTTGCGTCGGTGTAGAGGATAAAGGGCTGGCTGTAATCAGGGTACGCCAGGATTTCATCCCCCGTGAGGGCCATCATCAGCTGGCGGAAGGATTCTTCTTCCAGCTTCTCCCATCTGAAGGGCGGCTTCTGGTTCTTGGCCTTCCTGGACTGGCCTATCAGGAGGTCCTGCATAGGAGCTGCCTTTTTGGTGAAACCGGGAATGAATCTTCGGTAGTAGCCTACAAACCCGAGGAACTGCCGCACTTCCTTTACGCTGGAGGGTCTTGGCCATTCCTTAATCGCGGTGATCTTATCAGGGTCGGGGGCCACTCCGTCAGCACTCACCACGTGTCCCAGGTACTGCACTTTTGGTTTTAGCAGGTGACACTTCGACGGTTTCACCTTCAGACCGTAGTTTGCCAGGGCTTCAAACACCTCCGCCAGGTGTTTCAGGTGGTCCTCTTAGGTTTTGGAATAAACTCTAACATCGTCCAGGTACAGCAGGACCGTCTCAAAGTTCCGGTGACCCAGACAGCATTCCATCAATCGTTGGAAGGTTCCTGGTGCGTTGCAGAGTCCGAACGGCATGCAGGTAAACTCGCTAAGTCCCATCGGGGTGGTGAATGCGGTCTTCTCCCGGTCCGCCTCTGCTACAGGAACCTGCCAGTACCCGCTAGTGAGATCCAAAGTGGAGAAGAAGTTAGCAGATTTTAAAGCAGCCAAAGACTCCTCTATCCTTGGTAAGGGGTACGCATCTTTGTGTGTGATACGGTTGATTTTCCGGTAATCTACACACATTCTCATAGTGTTGTCTTTCTTTTTAACCAAGACTAGTGGAGCTGCCCAGGGGCTACAGCTGTCCCTGATTACCCCAGCCTCCTTCATGTCTCTATGCATCCCCTTGGCGTGTTGGTAGTGTGCAGGGGGTACGGGTCGGTATCTCTCCTTTATGGGAGGATGGTTTCCCGTGGGGATGTGGTGTTCTACCCCCTTTACTCGCCCGAAGTCTAGCGGGTGTTTACTAAACACTCTCTCGTACTCTCGAACCACCCGATAGACTCCCTGTTTCTGGTGTGAGGGAGTGGAGTCAGTACCC
Source organism: Phyllobates terribilis (assembly GCF_046119375.1). Lineage (NCBI taxonomy): Eukaryota > Metazoa > Chordata > Amphibia > Anura > Dendrobatidae > Phyllobates > Phyllobates terribilis. The sequence continues at coordinate 293,073,287 of NW_027362767.1, forward strand.
AAATGCAGTTGCTGACACCAGTCCTCCATTTGTTGCTTAGAGCCGTTACCTTCCTCTGGATGAGATGGAGGCAAGGGTTCCACGGACTGTACAGAATTTTGGTTGATGGTATACAATTTGGCTAGCGTAGCATACCGGGGCAGGTACACTTCCCTCTTCCCGATATTTATTATGCGAACGGGCACCCTCCCATGGCGTACATCAACCACCCCCCGTGCTGTCAAAATGGTGGGCCTACTGTCTGAGTAGACGGGTTCTACCATTGCTTGGTAGTCTCTACCTCTGAGACCAATAGCTGCCCGGCACCAAATCATCATCTCACTTTTTGGGGGCATGGCAATAGGGAACGGGTCACACATTCTCACGCTACCTATCTCACCACCGGAGAGTTCCACTTGTTGCCGTCGCATCAGTGCCCGGATCTCTTTTTGGAGCACTCGCTGCTGACCGGAGCTGGCGTTCTTGGCAACCTGCTGTAAAATGAGAATCACCTCCGCAAGACAATTTTCAATCACATTAGTTCCTAGAGTTATCTTTGGGTGACTCTCGCGCTTGTCAATGTCTACAATGATCAGTCCCTGTGCTGCCAGTTCGACTTTACCGATTTTAATGGTCATCTCTTTAAATCCGATCTGTGGCACGGGCTGACCATTGCTGGCGATGATACTCAAGTCGTCGTCTGGGTAGCGGGTTATATCCGAGTCATTCCAGTACTGCTTGAAGAGCACGTACGGGATGGTGGTGACCTGTGACCCGGTGTCAAGTAGGGCACTCATAGGAATGCCATCCAGTACCACAGGCAAGACTGGACGTCCTCCCACGTATTTGTCACGCCAGTTCGATGGGCCTGGTGATCTTATTCCTAGGGGTTGGCCCTCTACCCCAGGTTGTGCCAGTTTAAAGGACAGTACCTTGCCATATGTCCGGGTTGATTGCAGCGGCGGCAGATGAGTTGTCCGTCCTCGTTGTATCGGTCGCTGGGTCTTCCTCTGACCGGTGGGGTCCTCCTTGGTCGGCGCCACGGGATATCCTCCGGTCCGGATGCCAGCTGGATCTTCCCTGGACTAGAAACCTGTAAGGACTGCACAGTTCGGGTTAGCGCGGCAACGCTTTTAGTTAGCTCTTGGACCTGATGGTGCAGGTCTGTAGCCGGGTCATTGTTTAAAGCCTGCGCATCAGCTCCCACAGGCCCTGCCGACAAGGGCGCCGTCTCCTGGTGGTAAGTGGTAGCAGGGCGTTTGTGGGTCACAGCGCCACCTGGTGCCGGTTCTCGGAGCACCCGGATGGCTCTGTCCTTGAACTGTGCAAAGTCCAGATGAGGGTCCTGTAAGGCCATGGCCCGCAACTGGGTTCGGTGGGCATTACAATGTAGACCCTCTATAAATTGTTCAGTCAACAGTTTGTCTTCGTTTCCCACGCCGTCAGGGTCGGCCTGCTTAATGGCTCTCAGGGCCTCTTGTAGGTTTAGCTCATAGTCCCTTATATTCTCATGTGCTCGCTGCTTTCACCCGTAGAATCTAAGCTTGATCTCGGCTGAGGTACGGGCATCAAAGGTGTCCTTCAGCCGGGCTAGTATCTCTGCGACAGTCCTCCTCCTCCCAAGTGGCCAGGACTTTACCTCCCTTTGGGCTGCCCCTGTTAATTGAGCCACCAGGATGCTCACTTTTTGCTCTTTTGTGAGGGGGTACACCTGGAAGAGGCTATCCAGCCTTTCTCTGAAGTCATTTAGGGTATGTGACTCCCCTGAGTACTGGGGTAGCCAGGCTGCCCCCGGGATGTAGGGCATGGTGAAAGGCATGACCGCAGCAGCGGTGGTGCTGGCGGTGGCTGTGGCAGTGAAGCTCTCCTCCGTATCCGACATCCTCCTCCCCCCTAGTGGACCGTGGCCTACCTTGCGATGATCCTCTTCCGTAGGCCGCGGCTCCACAGTGGATCGTCAGGGTTGAGGACCTTCCGTCGCGCTCCTGTGACGTCGGCGTCTGCTGGGTTCCTTCCAGGACCTTACGCAACGTCCGGACGTGAGGCGGGGCTTCAGTTCTCGCGCGCTTTCGGAGTCCACGCCCCTCTTCTTCCCGCGCGGCGTCCTCGAGATGGCATCCAACGGCGGGAAAACTCCACGGATGACGGGAAGAAGGCAAAAGATGGCGTCGGATGGCGGGAAAACTCCACGGATGGCGGGAAGAAGGCAAAAGATGGCGTCGGATGGCGGGAATCTTCACCACAGGTAAGTTTAACAGTCTTTTTCAGGCACGCAGTACCCGGTGGTTGCGGGCACGAAATCCTGCCGACTACGCCAAAGTTGACGCGCCCCCTGGGCCTGTGCTGCTTCTGCTGCGCAGGGGGATACCCGGAGCCGGATCTGCTGGGGATAGTAGTCCTCGTGGCGGTGACCCGGTCCGTGCCCAGGGTGTCAAACTAAGCGGCGGAGTTTAGTATAAGATGTTATAGTGTTCGACTACGCCACCCGTTGAATGCGGTTATGAAACCGCCGCTGCAGGGCAGACCGCTGAGGCCGGTGGTACGGTTGTGCAGCGTGGATAGTATAACCCCTAACGGGAGGGGTATGGCCTCAGGGCAGCGGACGTGGATGATGGGGATAGTAGAATTGCTCGCAGGCACCAGGAACCACTCAGAGACGGTGCGGTGTAGTTCAGGGTCTTTACTGGTGGCAAAGGTAGACCCTCCCGGGAGTACTGGCTAGCGATCGGGGCCTGGTCAGTCCGTGAGCAGATAGGATCTCCCCTGGCCAGGCGGAGTTGTAGGCCTCCCCACTAATTGTACTCTTCCTGGCTACCTTGCTAGAAGCGGGTAAAAGTAGCCCACGTCCCTGAGTGTACCGTGTGGTGCTCACCCGTATGGCCGGTGACTCGGGGCCTTCTGGTAGCCTCCGCTCCACGACAGCGGTGCTGGTCCCTTGCGTGTGACTGTGCCTTCGGGTTTCTTGGCCAGAGGACCTGAAATCCCCTGCCGGTCGGTTTCTGCTGCTGGGTATGGCACAGTCCCCACAGCCTCGGACTCCGTGTCCGGTGAGATCTCTTCAGCCAGGACGAGCTCTACAGCTTCCAGTCTCTGACCCCTTTTATCACTGCTCCCACAGAGCTCCTGATCTTGCTCTACCTGTATCAGCTCCACTCCAGACCAGACTGTGTCTCTGTCTGGGACTCCTCTTCTTCTCCCTAACCCCGCCTCAGCCCCAGTTTATATAGGGGAATTTCTTCCCCTCCCAGGACTGGGCAGGAGATGTTGCATGCTTAGGATTCCTGACCAGGAGACCTCCCACCTGCTCACAGACGTAATATTGCTATTACTGTGGTAACCAGACCCCTGGGGTTCCACATTAGCATTTTCATGTTTATGGACAATCCCATTTTGTTCAACTGGTGAAAAGCACTTACTTTCTAAAATAGCAATCCTTCAGTTTTAAGAATATTAATCCTTCAATTTTCAACCCACAAGTCATCTTTTTCATCAACTTGCATTGTGCTTTTTATTGTCTTCACTGGGAATCTACAAATCTCGTATATTAAAAAATGAATGGCTAGAGAGCCAAAGCAGTAAACAAAATAAAAATGTATAAGATCCAAATGGATCCATGTTACTGCATTAATGACTTTTTATCCGGACGGACCATCATATCTATAATACTGGGGAGTCTCTGCTTAGCAGAAAAAAAAGATGGCCACTGAGGTCCATTTGAAATTATCACAATTATATCTTTATTGAAAATACATATACCATATCAAAACAAATACATATCTATACACAAACGGTCCACATTGTGGGAACATGATACTGGGGACCAAGATTAGAATTAAAAAATTACACCGTATAAAAACATGTGACACAGCGGCTGCAAATAGCTAGCCTATTTCTCAGAGTATATATAGTTGGTAACTTAGGGGAAACTGGAAACAAAGTGTCTAATCCTCATTATGAATATAGAAAATATCATCTCGATGTAATGTCCTTCACTCTCACAAATAAATAGATCTAATCATGCCATCCAGAATGCTCATAGATCACTATTATTCAAAACATATGTCATGCATCAGATAAAATACATTTCTACATTGTTTACCTGGATAGCCACTGGCCGCTAAAGCTCTGCTGTATACGTCACCCCGACGCACGTTTCGGTTGAAACCTTTCTCAAGGGGTACTCATACACACTGACCACCCACCTTAATATACCCTGTGCCAATATCAGGACTCCACAAAGTGCATGTGTAGCACCCCGAGGGCTCGGCTGCTACAGGGGTATTGCACCTCAAACCAGAGGTGTGATATTCCACTACTGGGTAAGGATGGTGTGCGGACTAGGGCTCGTTAGGCTGCATGCACCACACACACCCCATTTCCGAGGGACAGCTCAACGGTGCTCCCACAGAAGTGCAGGCACGACAGCTTCTGTCCCTGGCTGGAGTGGGGAGGGGGAAGAAAACCCAGTGGTGTAGGAGCAAATAGGGGTGGGTCTCTGGACATAGGTAGGAGCCCATTGGTTGCTAGTCACCTGGGCTCGGGTGTTAGAAGAAGGTAAATAAGGTGGGCACCATCTTAGGACAGAGTGAGTTCAGAGAGGAGTGCAGTCCGAGGAGAAGTGACAGGGAGCAGAGCTGCTCCAGGGGCTCTGCTCCACGGGCAGGCCTTGTCAGGCGGCCGGAGCAAAAGAGAGAGAGGAGAAGGAACAGCAAAGGAAGTAAGAAAGGAAACAGGGAACTGGAACACAGAGAAAGGCCCAGAGACACGAAGGCAGAAGGAACCCCAAAGGCCCAGGAGATTGCGGGTGAAGGGTTGGCAGAGCAGGGTACCGGGACCCAAATTGGTGGAGGCAACAGATTCCTCAGCCAAAGACCGGAGGTTGTGACCACATCTTGGTGCGACCCCTCACTACATCCACCAGGAAAGCATACCACATAGGGTCAGGGAAACCGGAGATAGGTTTCGCCAAGAGAAGGCCCGAGGAAGCTGGACAAAGGTGGGTCACTGGTGAGGACGGCCAGAGAAGGGAAGAGAAGGGAGCCCTGTGCCACGCTCTGGAATTGCCTGGGAGTTGGTCGAGCCCCTTGCCTGGTGGACGCAGCACGGGTTGGGCAGTCACTCCCTGCAGAAGTGACTCGGATGACAACTGTGAGTAAAGCATTGGAAACTGCAACCACACGTCTCTGTGTTTCATCGCCGCACCAGCACCATTAGTGCTGGGACGCTCACACCATCACTCCCATCATCCACACTAGCTGCCCTGAGGCAATACTTCTCCCGTGGGGAGTTATCCCATACTTGGCTGCGCTTACAACATCAGCCTCAGCGGTCTGCAGCGCAGCGGCGGTCCCCACTGACCGCAATCCACGGGTGGCGTAGTCGGACATTTGTTATTACACTAAGACTGCCACTGGTTTGACCACCCTGAGCCACGGACCGGGTCGCCGCCACACTGAGACTACCACCCCCAGCATCCCACCAGAGGCCCGGTTCCGGGTTCCCCACGCGGCCCAGGGGGCGAGTCACACGCACACCACATCGCCGCACCGGAAGTGTCCAGTGGCGCGCTCAAACCAATCACCTGACCATTCATCCAGACGACGTGCCCATAGTTACCGTTACCTATAGATATAAAAAATGCCACAGAGGAGATATAGTATTGACCTAGACCAACCAATAAAAATTAAGAATAGAAAATCATCCCCCAATGACACAAAACCATAGCAATACATTGAATTGATAACCTGACAGTACCATATTGATACACAAATAAATTGATATTACAGAATAGAACATTTAGCTAGTATTATATATATTTTTTTGATGATGTTTACATTCCATTCTTTATTCTTTCACTCAGGTGATTCATATAGCTGCTCCACCCGTGGGACTCTGAGGTCCATATAGGTCATTTCTTGGTAGCAATTGTTGAAAAAATTCAATGTAGTGAGTCCAAATAGGTCAAGACCAAAACAGACCAAATGCTGCAAACCGATACTAGGTCAAAAGTGACAGCACCGATCTAATGAGGAGTCAATATGCATGAAGTTAGAACACAATAAATACACAAAATTAAAATTACATTAATATACTTATAATACTGGTCATGATATACCTGGGCACCACACACAGTATAGAGACTACAAAAATGGGACGAAACTAATATTCTCATTAAGCCCCTTGGGGTGCAGGGTCTTTAGCGTCCAAATCCACTTAGATTCCAGTTGGGCCAATTTCTGGGCCGGTTCAGATAGAGTGAGACAGGTTTCATGAATTCTTTGGAATCCTGGGGGAACTGTTACTCTGGGCGACCATAGGCTGCAGCTTCTCTCAGGCACACGATAGATTCAATTGCTGACCAGACACATCTGACAAGAGTCTTTTTCAACAGTTTAACAGTGGAATTTAATCTGAAGCACTGCCAGTGCAATTCAGGGATATTACGGCAACAATCTTCATTACAGTACAGTCTGAGTTTCTTGAGCAACCGGCTCCAGTAACAATACATTAGTTTCTTCACAAGGCACAGTATTACAGTCTCTTTAGTAGCATAATTCAGCATAGATTAGATCTCTTAGCAGCACACTTCTATGCATACACAACCACAGGTTTTTCCTTCACAAGGACACAATAGTACACAGCATTCTTTATCCTTGATGGAGATGGAGGGGGGGGGGGTTTGATGAGGGAGATGATCCCTGTGACACCATTTCTTCTAGTCCTTATCTTCCTGCCCAATAATACTCTGACCTGTGTTTAGTTTCTCTCCTGATCTGAATCCTGTTCAGTTGCATTCTGTCAGATCTAGATAACACACCACCTTTCTCTTCGGCTTCAGCCATACTACAATAACAAGTTCCTCACAATCCTCCTGGGGCTCTGCTAAAACACTCCCTGTCTTCTGTGACTGTGTTAACCCCTCTAGTTGCTGGATGCTTTTTAAGCAACAGCACTACTTCTGCATGTCACATAAAACTACATTTTTCTGCAGCACATGGCTTCTCCACGGTGCTGCAGACCCCTACCTCCTCGTCTTGTGTGCTTCTAACTAGCTCTATGTCTCTGAATTTATGTACAGTGTGCTGTAAGCTGACTGACTGGTGAATGGGTAAAATAGCACAGGCTTCCAACACAGCTCTGCTCAACACAGCTGAAACCACCACATATATTTGGCACATCATCACAATAAGCTATATGCTTAATTCTCCTGTGCACCATATGGTTCTGTACACAACTCGCCCTGCTTTTATCTTCTGCCATGTACATAAACTTAGCTCCCTGTCTGGTTTTACATAATTGAGCTGTTAGCTAGTTTCCAGCAGAGCTCAATTGTCCTGCACTATATTCTTCAAGCATAACAGAGCACTGAAGAGCTGGTAAAGCTAAAGCTGCGCTGTGTTAGATGCCTGCTGATGACAGATCAGTGATGTGAAATTGCAAATGCCACTCTTTTGATGCTTATGGCAGAACATAAAATCAAGCTGATAAACCACTGCACTGGACCATACAGTGCACAGAAGAATGGAGTGTATTCTAAATGTAGATTACACTCTTTGTTAGCGCTGGATGCAGAGCAGAGCTGTGCTAAATGGAAGTCAGCTGAGAGAGACTGCCCAGTGCATGCTCGGCGAGGAGCGCAAGATGGATCCAATGGCAACTTGAAGGGATAGAGGGGATTTTTGGGGAGGAATTTTTTGTGTGAATTGGGGAAGATTTCAAAATGTATTATATTGACACAAATGATTAACGATGTATGAACATTTTTATAAGACCACATTGAGATTTGGGGAATAACCCTTTAAGGAAGTCGGCTGCTGTAAGGGCAAACAGGGTAATGGGATGTATCAGAAGAGGTATAGCTGCAAAGGATGAGAACATTGTTCTTCCACTGTACAAAGCACTGGTCAGACCACACTTGGAATACTGTGCTCAGTTATGGGCCCCAATATATAGAAAGGATATAAATGAGCTTGAAAAGGTACAAAGGAGGGCAACAAAATTAATAAGGGGAATGGAGGGACTGCAATACCCAGAGAGGTTGGCAAAACTAGGACTATTCAGCCTGGAAAAGAGAAGGTTGAGGGGGGACATAATAAATGTGTACAAATATGTTAGGGGACAGTATAGAGATCTTGCCCGGGATTTGTTCAAAAGGAGGGATATTACGGTAACAAGAGGGCACTCACTAAGACTGGAAGAGAAAAGGTTTCAGCACCAGCATAGGAAGGGGTTCTTTACGGTAAGAGCAGTGAGAATATGGAATTCACTGAGTGAGGAGACGGTAATGTCGGATTCACTAAACCAGTTCAAGCGGGGACTGGATGCATTTCTAGATACCAGGCAGATTTCTGCATATACTTAAAAATAGAATAAAATAGTAGGTTGATACAAGGATTTATTCTGACTGCTGGTTTCAGAGTCGGGAGGGAATTTTTCCTCAGGTGAAGATTGGCCAAATCATTTGGGGTTTTTGCCCTCCTCTGGATCAACTTTAGCAATTACAGAACTAACAGGTCGAACTTGATGGACGCAAGTCTTTATTCGGCTTTACTTACTAACTAATTATGAAGTTGTCTAAATTAGTGCCTCTTTAATTTTAATGCATTCTGCTAAACTTTTGCATTGCTAGGGTCAGGCAAAATTAAGTACATAAAAAAAGCTGTAGTAAACTTTTGTTCTTTTACTGGAACTCATATTTATTTTAATGCATTTATTGCAGATATTTCCTTTTCTATAGCATATCCTAAATCATCATTGATCGTTTACTATTGGCCAAAGTTGCTATGATGTACAAAATACACTTCCACAAAAATGCACATCAAGGCTTTTGCATGGTGGACTACACTGCTTTCTTAGGTTTCTGTAAGATCTAACTGAGAATACTACATATAAAATATATTTTTTTCTTAATAATAGGAAAAAAAGAATCATCTGAAAATAGAACACAATGACTTTAGTTCTGTATTAATAAAGTGAATTCTATTATTCCACTTCCTTTGTGAGTAAAGATCCACCTTGCAGGCACTTTAGATATTACATTGTCTGCAACTACCTAATATAAGTATGTTACAAGAATTATGCTCTTTACAAGCAGCAGCAATTTGTTTAATAGAGCAGTCAGCCATAGGGTATCCTAATATAGGCTGTGCAATTGTGTTTCTGAATTACCAGGTCCATTATTAGCTTATATTTCCAGAATGTCATTTGTTGCTTCCCACCCATGATTTCTTGCTCAGGGCTCTTGAAATAATCCCATTTGTTACTTCACCTTTTTAGTCATGTGATTCCATTACTAATACTGAAATAATACATTACCTTATCCTGCAAATCCTGTTTATCTCCATCTATGACATACAGCGTTGGCAAGTGTATAATAATTGTATGATCCCTTAATGGTGTAAATGTCTGTAGAAAACATTTATTGCCTTGCAGGTCATGTGTAAGCATGTATCAGCCCCATTATTGTACAGAAATGGGGATTTTGTATAGAATGGATTGTCTTACGCAGAGCTATAAGACAAGACTCTCCCGATCTGTGCTAAGATAATATAAGGGAGGAACACTCCAATATGAAAATCGCTATTGTTCCTAAAGTCTCCTACAGGCCCCATTCATGTACCGGCCAGAAAACAACATTTTTTACAGGTTTAAAAATCACTAGTAAGTGACGCAAAGTTGTGTCTAAGAGGATATCAATAGATAGATGATGTCAACAAGTGGGGGCCAAAAAGTAGACTGTGATCTAGTGTTAGATCTGATAGCAAGGACCAATAGATCTTGATGTTATCCCTCCGGGAAGTTTGTCTCTTCATAGGTTTGCTCTTCAGTTTGAATTTTACCATCGTTTTGTAGTGAGAGGATCAGTTGGTTGGGTGTCACACACTCACTGACACAATATACAGACCGTTGTCTAGTGGAGAACGACTGTGGTCATATATAAAGATACAACTGCAACAAAGCCAGGTCTGTAATGGAATCACTGATCAGAAAAATGACAATTAAAAGATTTACAGAAGGAGCCTTCGCCTGACGCATCTCTGATCTTTTGATAGATGACTTAACTCAAGCCCCCATACACATTCGACTATGAACAGGTACGGCCAACATTCTAATGTGTACAGGGCCCTGAACAGATAATTGTAGGGGGAGTTAAGGATCTGGCATGTCCGATTTCGGGTGGCCAATCCTTTTTGTTCTCTTCTAAGAGAGTAGAAGAATGATCAGCACCCCTTGAAGATGTTATAATAAATGCAATGTGTAATGTTGATGTATTTCTCAGTTGCTGCATTGATTATACAGTAAGTGTACTGTGAAAATTAATACTAGGCTGTGAAGAATATTGGAGAGTTAATCCCATGTCAATCATTGTGTCCTGTTTGGCAGGGGGTTATAAAGGTCTACAGTGTACAGCTGTAACCGGACACTTCTACAGCTAAGAAGACGGGAGGGGACACAGTGACAATGAGTGACAAATATCTCAAAGCATCTCCCAGCCAAGGAGCTGCTACAGGAAGACCCCCTGAAGATCCAAGCCATGCGGCTTTCCCTTTGTGTCAGGGGCCCGGCTGGATCCGATGACACCAGAAGTGGCTCCCTAGGAGGAAGTATAACCCATTTTAGTTTTTTGTAGCTTTTAGCTGAGGGAGGCCAGGAGTGGAGATTTAGGTCCATCGAGGGGTCAGTAAGGGAAGTGACCCAGAGAGGTTAAAAGCTCCTGCAGCCCTAGCCCAGTGCTTTTTCTCTGGGGAGGTCATGACGACACACCATGTGAGGGAAGTCACAGAAAAGAGAGAGGGACCCACAAGCTGCCCATGTGGCAGCCCCTCCCCTGCAAGCCAGGCCTTCCATCTGACTGATAACTGACTCTTAATAACTGCTTATATCTTTTGTACCACTACTATTGTGTTTGCATCTCTGACCATTGTGTATGTATAATCCTTATGTCTATAGTGTATTGTCTAGTGTGCCCTTAAGGCGATTAAATATATACTTTAACCTTGGGCTGCTCTTTTATCTCGATCCACGAATCCTCACGTCTGTTGTTCGGTCCAGCAAACATGTTACCGGGGCTGGTTTCTGGCCCGATATAAGTCCGGTTATATTTAATAGAAACTGGTGGCAGCTCTACCTGGCCAACAAGGTTCTGTTTCACTGGGGTCAGTGGAAGGTGCCTTTCAGCCTGTCAGGGGTGTGAGCGAGTGTGGTGCCACATCAGTGACTGAGTGGGCCGCCTCTTCTCTCTCCCGGTGCCTTCCTGTACCCGTGCAGACAGAAGGTGTCTGTGTAGAACTGTACCAATCTGACCTTACACGTCCCCGAGGGGGTGCGGAACATCACGTTGGTGCAAATGGCAGATCCGTATCACATGTTCCGTCTGACGTAATTGTGACGTAGCGGGTAGCGAGGTGTGGATCCTTCACAAGTGGTGGGATTCTGCAGGGTCCCTCCGGTGCCATTCTTCACATGTGGTGGCAGCGGTGGGATTCTGCGGGGTCTCTCGTGTCATTCTTCACATACGCGAAGGAGTGTTGATAAGGAAAGGGTTATTAATTAGTAGGAAGCTCAGGGAGGGGCTTCAGTTATAGAAGGGGCTGTAGAGGCCTAGTACACCAGAGTGCCTGTAGTTACAGCACATTAAGCATCAACCATACAGAAAGTAAATTCTACCAGAGAAGGAATCCAGAAAGAATGGCAGAAGCATTGTCCTGGAAGTGAGAGCAGCTTAGTGGGAAGCTTGTAGAGGCCCAAACGGGAGTATAGTGGGATCAAAAGACTTAGGAGAGTTACTGGTAGTCGTGAGATATCTGTGGGCTGGGCAAGGTCACCCTGATACAGTGATGGATTGTGAGATGCCAAACTTCTCTAGAATGGCTGACCCGGACCTTCATGCGGAGAATACATGACATTACCATGCACTAGTTATTCCTCTCCTGAAGGCGTTAATTGGCAGGAAAATTAGGTTTTCTTGCCAATTGGTGTTGGCACGTAGCTAGGGAGGAAGTAGGATTGGTGGGAGCAGGAGACCTGTCAGCTGTGCGTCGCAGGGAAGATTGTGTTTTTCTCCCCAGTGATGCTCAGTGATAGGGCATTGTTAACGTAAATAGTAACAGGCAGGGGGATAAAACATGGCGGCGCCGGGGAGTTCTGTTACACAGATCGTAGCTGTCCTTCCCTTCCCTCCCCTAAGAAATAAATTGTCACAGCTTTGGGGTCAGTCGTTCAGGAAACTGAAAGGACATAAGTGTTTTTAGGGAAACGGGCCTGAGCATTGGCTAAGCAGCGTGTTGGCTGAAAAAATTTAAAGAAAGGTTATAAGAGTTTGGTGATCGTTGTATGTATAAGAAAATTTTTATTAAAGGCCATGTCCAAGTTTACCTACCAAAATCAACGTGTGCTGTGTGTTATTTTCTTAAGTTATTTAAAGTTCATTTTAAGGCTGTGTGCCCACGTAGCGTTTTTCAATCGTTTATGCTGCGGAATTTCCGCAGCATAAACGCTTGGGAAACGCTTGGTAATCCACCCCCCATGGTCCCCAATGACAAGCTGCACTTTCAATGCCCATGTTGCGGATTTTTCCGCAGCGTTTATGCTGCGCTCAAAAATCCGCAGCATGTCCATTAATTTTGCGGACACGCAGCGTAATCGCTGCCATTGACTTGCATTGGACCGCGTGACATCCGCATCACTGCATTTGCACATGCGGATATCACACGGTTCAATGTGCGGATGGTACCCAAGTCTGGAGGAGAGAAGACTCTCATCCAGACCCGGGTACCATAGAAACTGTAAAAAACAGAATTTAAAATAAAAAATAAAGTTTATACTCACCTTCCGATGTCTTCCCGGTGTTTTGTCTGCTTCGTCCGGTGTCTTGCAATGTTCGCGTTGATGGAAAGGACCTGCCATGACGTCACTGAGTCATGTGACCCATCACATGGCTCAATGACGTCACCGCAGGTCCTTCACACCCCCGCAAGCAGTGCAAGAGACTGGACGGAGCAGACAAAACACCGGGAAGACATCGGTAAGTGAGTATAAACTTTATTTTTTTTATTTTTTACCATTCTTATTCTTTTTTTTAACTAACTTGGTCACACTACTATAAATCCATGCCAGTTGCATGGATTTATATAGTGTGAACAAGTTGTCAAGCACTTTCCAAGTGATGCTAAAATCGCTTGGAAAAGCGCTTGATAACCCGCATGCAGAAATGCATGCAAAGACGCTTCACAAACGCTTCTACCTGGCAGGTAAACCGCATGTAAAATCCGCATGCGTTTTTCCTGCCAGGGAGAAGCGTAAAAAATATGCAGCATTTCTGCATCGTGGGCACTTAGCCATAATGTAAAAAAAAAATCATTTATGTGCTGTGTAATGCCATATTTTAGAGAAGGAATTCTGTGTCTTGCCTCATGGGAGCATCTGGAAAGATACTGTAGCTTATACAGTCAGAGTGTAGAAAGTAATAAAGATGGATTTGGCTAAAATGGATTTGTATGATTGTGAGATCGTAATTAAGAAGAACGCTGCTGCCATGTATAACCATCTAAATGAAAACTCTGTCAGTGTCATCTGTGAATACCATCCAGTCTGATATCAATTATTTGTTATGTTTCTCAAACGTCAAATACCTCAGTAAAATACTTTCTGTTGTTACCTATAATGGCTTCTCCTGCTTCCTTGCTCATCCCCATCACTACATCACAGGCCACGGCCACCGGCCTCCAAGGGAGCAGTTCCTATAGTATGAGGTAATGCATTGTCACCACATCACGTGTGTCACTGGTGCTTACGGTTTCCAAATGACACGTGGCCAAACAAAACCTTACACTTTCTAATATAAGCTACTGCCAGAGATATCATGCGTAGTTATCTTATAGTGGACACAGGATCGCTGTGTGAGTGCGCCTGTGTATGGGAGAGACGGCCAAGATAGCTGATGGCCAAATGATCGGTTGAAACATCTTTTGGCCAATAGCCACCTAAAGTGTGTGAAGGACTTCTGGCTCTACAGAAGGTACATCCTATACGGAGGAGTTTGCCCACTTCAGATTTAAACATTGACAAAATCTGGGCTAAACCTTGACTGACTAATGCTGCCACGTAGAATTCACCAATCAGTCTTGATAAAGGTCTAACGGCATGTCGTAATGGCTCCACATTGTGATTGCTGTTCATGTAAAATTGTCGACTAATATATGCATGACAACAGTGCAGTGTACTGTCCTCAAAGTGTCAGGACCTCTCTTTTGCTGTATTAGGTACATTAGAGCCCACCCTTTCCCTGTTAGATACAACTGTGCCCCCTTGCACCTGTAGTCACAGCAGAGGCGTAGCTAGGGTTCTGCAGAACATATAAGAGATCACAGCACAGTTATATATAGTACCTTACAGCTGACGTTTTTTCTGATTAAATTGTTCACTTTTCCTGTCTTTTCCATCTGGCCCAGACCGTCACGACAACTTCTCCAGCCAGGACTCAGTCTCAGGTCTGCAGAGATCACAACATAGACACATTTTACTCCTTACATTTCAGGCACGGTCCCCATCTATTCCCAACCTGCACAAACCCCTCATCCTGCTGATAGTCCAATACTAAGCCTCTGTTGCTGTACGTGTCCATATTACTGCACCTTCTGTGTGCTCTCTAGATGGTAAAACAAACCTCTAAAATATAGTAATGCCGTGTGTAACTGCCCTAGAAAACAGTGCCCACATTGTAACCTCTAGAAAGTAATAGTGCCCTCTGTGTGCCCCAGTGACAGTCATAATAATGTGCGTTCCCCTATAACGATAAGTGCCCACTTAAGATTTAATAATGTCCTGAGTCTCCCCCCCATGTAAGCTCCCCTATACACAGTATGATGCTCTCCTATACACAGTATAATTCCCCCTCACTGTATAGTACCCCCACACAGTATACTGACCCCTTTAGTAGCCCCCAAACTGATGGCTCCAACACTGTATGATGGCCCCTACACTGTGCAAAGACCCCACATTATCTCCCACACTGTATGATTGCCCCCACACTATACAAAAATCCTACATTATCTCTCACACAGTATGATGGCCCCCAAACAATACAAAGACCCCACATTATCTCCCACACTGTATGATGGCCCCCAAACTATACAAAGACCCCACATTATCTCCCACACTGTATGATGGCCCCCACACTGTGCAAAGACCCCACATTATCTCCCACACTGTATGATTGCCCCCACACTATACAAAGACCCTACATTATCTCCCACACGGTATGATGGCCCCCAAACTATACAAAGACCCCACATTATCTCCCACACTGTATGATGGCCCCCAAACTATACAAAGACCCCACATTATCTCCCACACTGTATGATGGCCCCCAAAATATACAAAGACCCCACATTATCTCCCACACTGTATGATGGCCCCCAAACTATACAAAGACCCCACATTATCTCCCACACTGTATGATGGCCCCCACACTGTGCAAAGACCCCACATTATCTCCCACACTGTATAAATAGCCTACATATATTATAATGCACCAGATAGTCCTCAATATAGTATAATGCACTCCCATAGTCCTTCATATAGTATAATGCACCCCCCCATAGGCAGAGTCTGTAGTAAAATTCACCCCCCATAGGCAGAGTCTGTAGTATAAGGCTCCCCCCATAGGCAGAGTCTGTAGTATAATGACCCCCCCATAGGCAGAGTCTGTAGTAAAATGCAACCCCCATAGGCAGAATCTGTAGTAAAATGCTCCCCCCATAGGCAGAGTCTGTAGTATAATGCTCCCCCTTATAGGCAGAGTCTGTAATATAATGCCCCTCCTTATAGGTAGAGTCTGTAGTATAATGCTCCCCCCTCCTCATAGGCAGAGTCTGTACTATAATGCCCCCCCCATAGGCAGAGTCTGTAGTATAATGCTCAACCCCCTCCCCATAGGCAGAGTCTGTAGTATATTGCTCCCCCCATAGGCAGAGTATGTACTGTAATGCTCCCCCCCATAGGCAGAGTCTGTAGTATAATGCTCCCCCATTGGCAGAGTCTTTAGTATAATGACCCCCCTCTCCCCATAGGCAGAGTCTGTAGTATAATGCTCCCCCAATAGGCAGAGTCTTTAGTATAATGCTCCCCCCTCCCCATAGGCAGAGTCTTTAGTATAACGCTTCCCCCCCTCCCCATAGGCAGAGTCTTTAGTATAATGTTCCCTCCCTCCCCATAGGCAGAGTCTGTAATATAATGCCGCCCGTCTCATCCCCGGCAAAAAATAAATAAACAGTACTCACCTCTCCTCCTGGTTCCCTCACTGCTCAGAGCGTCCGGCCTGCACACATCTTCAGCCCAGCGGACTGGGCGCCAAGTGATAACATCAGAGACGTCAATCACAGAAAGGGGACTGATGGGAGAGGGTGCCGCGCTCCCTCTCTCATCAGTAAACTTGCGACGGTGATGGGCGGAGGGAGCCTGATGCTGGTACCAGGGCCCCCCCTTCTGCTCAAGGGCCCCATAGTGGCTGCCAGGCAGTGCAGGGACATAGTCTCCCTGCTCTGCCTGGAGTGTATCTGTATCCGTCGTGCTGCACACGCCGGATACAGTTACACCAGCGTAGCTCCGGGTGGGCCCCCTCAGAGCGCGGGGCCCGGGGCCACCGCCCCCTTTGCCCCCCCCGGTAGCTATGTTACTGCTCCTTCCATTAGTACCCACCAGCCAGGGGCATTAAAAGAAATCATGAGACCCTATCGCAAAAGTATTCCTTGGGTTCCCCTTCTCCTCCTCCCCCTAAAAAATATTTTGTGGACTAAATGGGGTCACAGAACGTAGGTGCAGTCACAGTCAACTTTTAAAGACAGGGAGAGGGACATAAATTGCAGAACAATCAAACAGTAATATTATACAAGTAGAATAAGTAGAATAAACTTCGGCACTCAAACAGTTGCAAGTGAAGAAAGTCGCTTTATTCAACTGAAACGACCCATGTACAAACAAATTAAGCTAACGTTTTGACCCAATCAGGCCTTTCTCAAGGTATATCTGTGTAGGAAAGGGTACTACACAGACATACAGTACCTTGAGAAAGGTCTGATTTGATTACCTCTGCCAGTGCCCATAGACACTTTTTTAAAATGTCTATTGTGAACTCAGAGGTGAGGGATAGTTAAAGGGTTACTTTCACAGAGGCACTCAGGACAGACACATTCATTCGAAATTTGTTAAAGGGGTCCTCCAGGCATATAATACTTGTGATGTATCTTTATCATAGGCCCTTAATATCAGACTAGTGGGAGTCCACCCCTCAGCTTGCCAGCACACCCACCGATTAGCAGATATTAGGTCCGTTGTCGGCCAGATGTAAACATGGAATGGAGCTGCACTTTACAGCTTTGTTCAATGTATAGCAGCCACTGATTGAAATTGATGGGTGTATTGGGCGTTGGACTCCCATCAATTCTGCTATTAATGACCTATCCCAATTATAGGTATCACTAACACATGCGTGGACAAACACTTTAAAATCAAAACCTTTTTTTACTTTCTATCTATGGTGGTAACGGCAGAGTAAGTTCCCTTACAAGTTTTGTCTCAAGGTTCCATTATTCTTTCTTCTTGGTTATCTGAATCTAGAATTCTGCTGCCGACCACCATCATCTTCACTATACCATTGGGGTCTGAGCAGTGGCGTAACTAGAGTCCGATGTGCCCAGGTGCAAAATTTGGACCTCAACCCCCACCCCTGCATGTTGGTCAGATGTATTATTATTATTATTATTATTATTATTATTATAATTATTATTATTATAGCACCATTTATTCTATGGCACTTTACATGTGAAAAGGGGTATACATAATAAAAACAAGTACAATAATCTTAGACAATAGAAGTCGCTGACTAGTACAGGAGGAGCGAGGACCCTGCCCACGAGGGCTCACAATCTACAAGGGATGGGTGAGGATACAGTAGGTGGCGGCAGATGAATGGGCCCTTGTAGCATTCTAAATCCTATAAAGACATATGTGTTCACCCCGCTCCTTTCATTACTTACATAATGTCCCCCAAACTGGGCCCCTTCCAGGTATATACAGTGGGTGAAATAAGTATTGAACATGTCACTGTTTTTCTAAGTAAATATATTTCTAAAGGTACGATTGACATGAAATTCTCACCAGATGTCGGTATTCAATCCAGACAGGCAAAGAAATCAAACCATAGATATCCATAAATTAAGTTAAGTTATGTGTAATAATGAGAAAGGACACATGAAGCAAGAGATGCAAAAAGCCATGGAAAGTCATGAAACCAGCTAAAATCTATCAGTAAATAGAAAGCAATCTTGCCACTTAGTGAAAAATAATATCAGCTGATTCAACTGAGGGCCTATAAAAGGGCGGCATGGTGGCGCAGTGGTTAGCACTGCAGCCTTGCAGCGCTGGGGAGTTTGTATGTTCTCCCTGTGTTTGTGTGGGTTTCCTCCGGGTTCTCCGGTTTCCTCCCACGCTCCAAAGACATACTGATAGGGAATCTAGATTGTGAGTCCTGATGGGGACAGCGACGATAATGTATGTAAAGCGCTGCGGAATATGTTACATGATGGGTAAAACCAGTAAGCTGTTTCAAGACCTTCGCAACCTTATTGTTACAAAACATACAGATGACATTGGTTACAGAAGAATTTCTAAACTGCTGAAGGCTCCAGTGAGTAATGTTGGGTCCATAATCGGGAAGTGGAAAAAAGATGATTTCACCATAAACCAGCCATGACCAGGTACTACCCACAAGATTTCAGACAGAGGAGTGAAAAGAATTATCAGAACAGTTGTCCAAGAGCCAAGGACCACCTGTGGAGAGCTACAGAAAGGCTGTGTGCCCACGTAGCAGATTTGATGCAGAGCGTTTTTGCCTCTCTCTGGCAGAAAAAACGCATGCATATTTACATGCGTTTTTTCAGCCAGAGAGAAGAGTTTTTTCAGCGTTTTTACATGCGTTTTCACATGCGTTTTTTCAAGCAGTTTTCCAAGCGATTTTGAGCATCACTTGGAAAGTGCTTGACAAGTTGGTCACACTATATAAATCCATGCAACCGGCATGGATTTATATAGTGTGACCAAGTAATAGTTAAAAAAAAGAATAAGAATGGTAAAAAATAAAAAAAAAAGATTATACTCACCTTCCGGTGTCTTCCCGGTGTCATCTCTGCTGCGTCCGGTCTCTTGCAATGCTCGCGGTGGTGTGAAGGACCTGCGGTGACGTCATTGAGTCATTTGATGCGTCACATGACTCAATGTCGTCATGGCAGGTCCTTCACAACAGCGCGAGCATTGCAAGAGACCAGACGGCGTGGACAAAACATCGGGAGGACATCGGAAGGTAAGTATAAACTTTATTTTTTATTTTAAATTCATTTTTTTTACAGATTCTATGGTACCCAGGTCTGGAGGAGAGTCTCCTGTCCTCCAGACTTGGGTACCATCCGCACATTAGAACGCGCCAATTACGCAAGTACAGATGCAGTCTTGAGGAATTGGCGCGTTCTAATGCAAGTCAATGGCGGCGATTACGCTGTGTGTCCGCAAAATTAATGGACATGCTGCTTATTTTTGAGCGCAGCATAAACGCTGCGGAAAAATAAGCAGCATGGGCATTGCAAGTGCGTAATTGCATTGGAGACTATGGGGGAAGGTTTACCAAGCGTTTCCCAAGCGTTTACGATGCAGAAATTCCGCAGCGTAAACGCTTGATAAACGCATCGTGGGCACACAGCCAAAGACCTGGAATCAGCAGGTACAATATTTCAAAGAAAACTATAAGTAATGTACTCAACCTCCATGACCTGTATGCACTATTACCACGCAAGATCCCACTGATGCACATAAAGCATGTTCAAGCGCGTTTAAAGTTTGCTCACAACATTTAGACAAGCCTGTGAAATACTGGGAGAATATAGTCTGGTCAGATGAGACCAAAATTGAACTCTTTGGCTGCCATAATACACACCATGTTTGGAGGCCAAAATACACTGCATATCACCCCCAAAACATGATACCTACAGTGAAGTTTGGAAGTGGGAACATCATGGTGTAGGGCTGTTTTTCAGCATACGGCACTGGCAAACTTCATAATGAAGGAAGAATGAATGGACAAATGTACCGAGACATTCTTGAAAAAAATATACCCCATCCTGGTATATAAGTCCTCCATTCTAGGCCCCTTCCTGGTATATATGTCCACCATCCTGTGTCAGTTTCTGGTATCTATGTCCCCCATACAGGTATACATGCCCCCCATCCTAGACCCCTTCCTTGTTTATATGTCCCCCTTCGAGGTTTATCTGTCCCAGTCCTGGGCCCCTTTCTGGTATATATGTTCCTGTTCTGCCTTTGCATAAAAAGAAAAAAAAAATCCCGGGCTTGGTTGCAGTCACACACTCTGCGACCGAGATCGTTACACCCCTGGGTCTCAGTGTACAGTATATCACAAAAGTGAGTACACTCCTCACATTTTGGTAAATATTTTATTATATATTTTCTTGGGACAACATTGAATGTGCCCAATTAGCCATTTTCTCTCCCTATTGTCATGTGACTCATTAGTGTTACAAGGTCTTAGGTGTGAATAGGGAGCAGGTGTGTAAAATCTGGTGTAATCGCTCCCACACTCTCTCATACTGGACACTGGAAGTTTAACATGGCACCCCATGGCAAAGAACTCTCTGAGGATCTGAAATAAAAGAATTGTTGCTCTACATAAAGATGGCCTAGGCTATAAGAAGATTGCCAACATCCTGAAACTGAGCTGCAGCACGGTTGTTAAGACCATACAGCGGTTTGACAAGACAGGTTCCTCTCAGAACTGGCCTTGCCATGGTCGACCAAAGAAGTTGAGTACATGTGCTCAGCGTCATATCAATAGGTTGTCTTTTCAAAATAGACGTACAAGTGCTGCCAGCATTGCTGCAGAGGTTAAAAGGGGTGGGGGGGGGGCAGCCTGTCAGGGCTCAGACCATTCGCTGCACACTGCATCAAATTAGTCTGCATGGCTGTCATCTCAGAAGGAAGCGTCTTCTAAAGATGATGCACAAGAAAGCCTGCAAACAGTTTGCTGAAGACAAGCAGACTAAGGACAAGAATTACTGGAACCATGTCCTGTGGTCTGAGGAGATCAAGATAAACTTATTTGGTTCAGTCAAACTTATTTGGTTCAGACTGCCTACAGTCAAGCATGGTGGTGGAAGTGTCATGGTTTGGAGCTGCACGAGTGCTGCCGGCTGTGGGAGCTACAATTTAATGAGGAAACCGTGAATGTCAACATTTACTGTGACATACTGAAGCAGAGCATGATCCCCTCTTTTCGGAAACTGGGCCGCAAGGCAGTATTCCAACATGATAACGACCCGAAACACACCTTCAAGTCGACCACTGCCTTGTTAAAGAAACTGAGGGTAAAGGAGCGGGACTGGCTGACCATGTCTCCAGACCTAAACCATACTGAGAATCTGTGGGGCATCCTCAACTGGAAGGTGGAGGAGCACAAGGTCTCTAACATCCACCAACTCCATGATGTTGTCATGGAGAAGTGGAAGAGGATTCCAGTGGCAACCCGTGAAGCTCTAGTAAACTCCATGTCCAGGATAGTTAAGGCAGTGCTTGAAAATAATGGTGGCCACACGTTTAGGCATTAATGGCTGCGTGTTGAGTTATTTAGAGGGCACACCAAATTTACACTGTTATACAAGCTGTACACTGACTACTTTACATTGTATCAAAGTGTCATATCTTCAATTAAAAGATATAATAAAATATTTACAAAAATGTGAGGGGTGTACTCACTTTAGTGATATACTGTACACTCAGACCCAGGGGTGTAGCGATCGCATCCTACAGAATGGTTATATTTCTGTAGACATGTCTTGATGGGACAGCTGTTTATAGATAAATGTATGATTCTAGCAATGAAATACTTCAGCAGAGTTATGGACTGTTGGAATACACAGTCGTGCTCTATGTCAAAGGTAACAGTACTGCATTCCTTGGTTAACCTACGCAAATAAAGACATGAAACGAGCAGATCTACTATGGTTTTTACTGTCAAGTGTTGCATTCTCAAGAATCAGAGGAGCCATGAAGAGCGATGTGAAAAGAAAACTAGAACATGTACAGTGCATGCAGCAGCACATTGATCATGGCTGGTACTGTATGGTGGGTCTTCAGTATGTGACCCCTTATCATCAGATACCTCATATTTTACCACTCAGAGAACACTTGCTGGAATTTGTAAAGCTGTAGTTATTACCTGACATGAAACATTTTATCTTTTACAATAATGGCCCCGATTCATCATTTACGGATTTTTTTGTGTCTTTTAGTTTTTGGTGCAAAATGAAAATGATCTTTTTTTTCTGTCTTTGACATGTTTTGCGTCACATATTTCTCAAAATGCGCAAAAATTGCATTAAACACGTAAACATAAAATCACTCCAGAGGAGGGACTGGAGTACTTTTGTACCAAATTTTATGACTTATTAAACATCTGGAAAAGTCACAACTCATTTGATGAATTTGTCACACATCAAAGTCCCTAATTGAGTGGTATTAATGCCAAAAATGGCAAAAATATCATGAACCATATCCTATGTTTTTCATTTTCTCAGTTTCTAAACCACTCCATCCTCTGAAATGCAGGCAAGTATAAGACAGGGGGCAGAGGACTTAGATTTAAAGCAAAACTCCAGCACTGAAAAAGATACAAAAAAACCCCACTGGAGTGGTGCTTTAGCTCATTGAAATTTCTGCACAGTCCTCTGAAGATCACAGCATTTCAGTTGGGTTAAGGTTTGGACTGTGAAAGGGTCTATTGTAACACCTGGTTTCTTTTCTGTTTTTAGCCATTCTGATTTAGATTTGCTGGTGTGATTGGGATAATTGTCCTATTGCATGACCCAGTTTTGGACAAGCTTTAGCCTTTGGATAGATGATCTCACAGTTGTCTCTAGAATAATTAGTTCAAATGCAATATTTAAAACATTAGCCGTGCTGCCATGTTCTTTTCAGAAAGAAGAGGTATTCTCCTGGCAACCCTCCCAAATAATCCATTCTTGTTCTTTCTTTTTCTTATTGTTCTATGATGATCGTGAACATTTCACATGGTAAATG
The DNA here is from genome assembly GCF_046119375.1 of Phyllobates terribilis. Taxonomy (NCBI): domain Eukaryota; kingdom Metazoa; phylum Chordata; class Amphibia; order Anura; family Dendrobatidae; genus Phyllobates; species Phyllobates terribilis. The sequence continues at coordinate 293,096,405 of NW_027362767.1, forward strand.
GGCAACATTGCGGCTCAGTGGTTAACAATGTGGCCTTGCAGTAGCGGTGTCCTGGGTTCAAACATCTACAAGGACTATGCATGTTCTCCATGTGTTTGCATGGGTTTCTTCTGGGTACTCTAGTTTCCTCCCAGACTCCAAAGACATACTGATAAATAATTTGAATTGTGAACCCTAATGAGGACAGTGATGCTGATATCTGTAAAGTGCTGTGTAATTAATGGCACTAAATAAGTAAAATAAATAAAATAACTGAGGCCTTTAGAGTCTGAGCTGTAGCTGAGGACAATGATCATAAAGTCTGTAAAGCGCTGATGAATTAATGGCAATATATAAATTTGTAATATAAATAAAATAACCGAGGCCTTTAGAGTCTGAGCTCTAGCTCTTGTTTTCTTTATTGCAATTACTGAGAGGATTGTATGATCTGACTTGGAGTGAATTTGCTGGGACATCCAATCCAGGAAAGATTTTAATCTGTCTTGAATGTTTACCCACTTATGAATAATCTTTCTTGCTGTAGAAGGATGCACTTCAAATTGGTTGGAAATGGCCTAATAACCCTTCCCAGGTTGATGGGCAGCATCATCTGCTTCTCTAAGACCATTGCTGATGTCTTTCCGCCTTGACACATGTTAACAGACACCTGAATGCTCCAGACCAGTGTTCCCCAAATTCGGCCCTCAAGAGCCACCAACAGGTCATGTTTTCAGGATTTCCTCAGTATGGATATGACTCGCACCCTGGGCCGTGGGGCACTCGGAGCCGGGCAACAGGGCAATAATGGGGGTAGTAGTGGCAACCCGGTCCGTGGCTCAGGGTGGACAGACCAAATGTTGTGGCAGTCTATTTGTAGGGTTTTAGATGTCCGACTACGCCACCCGTGGATTGCGGTCAGGGTTAACCGCCGCTGCAGTGCAGACCGCTGGGGCAGATGTAAATGTGCAGCACTGAATAGTACAACTCCCCACGGGGCAGTATATAGATGGATGATGGAGGGGATGATTCCGACCGCAATAGCCAGGAAACAGAGGCCTCTTAAACAGTTCAGGGTCTTTATTAGAACAGGTGAGACGACCCAAAAACAGTCCTGGCTAGGAGGGGGCTTGGATGTCTGAGAACAAGTGGAAAGCTGGCCCTGGTCAGGGTGAGGGTGAAGGCCTACCGTACTCTCTGCGCTCTTTCTGGCTATTTCCCTCCTTGTGGTGTAACAGCCCACGTTCCTGAGCTCACCGTGTCTTCTCGCCCGTATGGCTTGCAACTTGGGTCCCTTTCTACTCTTGGCTTGGTGCAGCTCTGCTGGTCTCTTCTGCTGTGGCGGAACCTCCGGGCTTCTTAGGCCAAGAAACATACAATCCCCTGCAGACTGGTTATTTGCTGTAGGACTTGGAATCCTAACAGCCTCGGACACCAAAGTCCGGTAGTTCAGTTTCTCTTTCAGCCAGGACGGGCTTCCCTCGCCTTCCGTCCCTGGCTCGTGGCTACTCTGCTGCCACTCGTCCTCCTCAGCCTCAGCTGAACTGGCTCTCCCTTCTCTGGGACACCTCTCAATCCAGAAACAGGTCGTCCAGAACTCTCTAACCCTGCCCCCAATTCCAGCTTTTATAGGGGCAGCCTGCTCCCCCTACTGGCCTGGGACAGGAGGTGCTGCATGCTAATGGTCCCTGACCAGAGAACCTCCCCCTTGCTCTCAGACACAGCTTTATTATACATTTGTGGCATCCAGGCCAGGGTGACACAGATAGGTGATGCAATTATCATCTGGGCGATACTAAGGAAATCCTGAAAACATGACTTGTTGGTGGCTCTTGAGGACCGGAGTTGGGGAACACTACTCCAGACCAACAAACTGCCAAAATTTCAGCTTTCAAAGAAGTGGTCACAATTGCTGATGAATAATTCATCAAAGTCATTTGAGTGGCAGCACCTGACTGCAACTTACCCACTTAATTCCTATGAAATCAGTAAGGGTGTATTTAAGTTTTCACACACTACTTCTGCATTTGGCTTAGTTAAATAAATAATAATGAGGTGTAATTTATCATATATCGTTGTACAGTTCAGGTTTTATCTTGTGCATAAAAGATTGTTGACTGACTGTTTTTTTTTTTTTTCAAAACTGTCCGTGGAAAAAGCCCTAATACACCTTTCCTTTTTTTCACAGGAGAATGCAAGGATTTGGTTAACTCTTGTTATAAAAAAAGCAATTTAAAAGAACAGTTCTTCCACCACAGAGTTGCTGGTGTAACTGGGACCAGTGTAATTTCCTCTAGATGAGACTGCAAGGTCCCATCTACTACAGTAAATCATTCCTTTTCGTTCCCAGGTTGGATGTTCTTCAGCTCCTGGCACTGCTAAATACTGTACAGTCTATGGACCAAGTAAGGTGTATTCAGAGCCACAATACAAAGGTATGCCTACAACACACACAACGCATGGTCTTCTTTAAAAAAAAAAAAGTGGGCTTTAGGACCCTGTATATCATTTTAGTGATTGCCACGTCGATGGATATGTAGAACGATAAACTGCAATTATGGGAGACCGGGGAGCTTGTTGTGTATGAATAAGCGATGTTGTCACCAGTAAACAATAATTTTTATTGCTCATCATTACAACCTCTTGTAATAGGATCTTAGCAAATATTGCAGCTGTAAATGTCCTTTTCTTATTAATTATAATCACTTTTTTATGGTGCAGTTGAACATGTTTTAACTACTTCTGTCACTTGTACCTATTATTTGCATACGTCCGGAAAGGGAGAAACCAATCTACTATACATTGGAAACTTATTCCTACATCAAAGAGATGTCACACTTGTTTCCGGTTTTTTTTTTTTTAAGAACTGCAAAAAAATCTTTACCCATGCCTCCCAATTTTACAGAATAGAAAGAGGGACAAACTATGTAGTAGGCATAGCGTGACAAATTTTTACCACACCCCTAGCGTTATTGTGCAGATTTGAAGCCACATTTTTAACGCTTTAATACCACAGAAAGGCTTTGATTCTGCACTTAAAAATACAACAGTTTTTTTCACATGCCTTTTTTCAGGCTCCACACAGAAGTGTATGGAGAAAAAAATGCAAACGCAATAATCAGAGAAGATTGTTATTGCATCATGTGGTGTGGACACCGTCAGAAAAAAAAGCGGTCATAAAACACAGCATGTACTCTGTGTGTGAATACAGCCTCAGCGTTACATTTTTATTACATTTTTTATGGGTTTCATAGAAAAAAAAAAATCAAATCACACCATTTTTTTTATTATTTTTTTTTTTTTACACAAGTTACTGATCACCGTAAATAATCATTTTTATGCAGATTTTCCATCTCGTAGCTGTATAAGCGTGAATGCTTATTGGATGAATGTATTTGTGTAATGACTAGAGATGAGCGTTGTTCGACTCGAACTGTTCGCCAATCTCAAATTCGAGCTGTTTTGGGCGGTGTTCGAGCCGTTCGGCGAACACGAACGATTTGAGAAAAATTCGGCTGTTCGAGGTTATGTTCGATAACTGTTCGTGCACCAAAATCATAACTGGATTTTTTCTCAGTAATGATGAAAATTAATGTTAATACGCAGTTTGAGTGTACAGCGGGGTGGGGGGAGGGGCAGGGGATGGATCTCTGCAGGAACAATGAAGATCTCCATTTTTTTTTCTCTTTCCCGCATTTGCAGTGGGGAGGTGCAATCTGTCAGCCTATCAGCAGCGCACGCACGCAGCGAAGTGCTTTTTTTCACACAAGCAAGGGCATGTGTCATTGGCAGTATATGTCACATGTCCTTGCCCTATAAGACCAAGCCATTTTCCCCGTCGCCACCATTTTCTCACTGCTGCAGCTGCGTGTTAGACGGCACCGCTGTTGCTGTGTGCGCTATGCCTTGTTAATTTCAAGCCAATTTTCGCACAAATCTACAGATAGCTTGGGAGTAGGGAATAGTTGTGATTGCAGTCCTTTTAAGGACTAGGTTACATCATTTCCTACGACTTTTATCAGGCAGGTCTGTGCTCTTAAATAGATAGGTTGGGAGTAAAGACTAATTGTAATTGGAGTCCTTTTCAGGACTAGGTTACATCAGTTCCTATCACTTTTTGCCAGCCAGGTCTGAGCCAGTGCTGTGCAAGTTTTTTTCACAGCATTTGGCTGAATCTAGCAAAGCTAATCCTTTTTGGCCTATTGCAGAGTGTGTTAGTCAGTGGAGTAGCCTATCTGTGTTGCAAGATATACCAGCTGTGTATAGAATACCAATTTTTTTACTGCACCTAGTGAAGTAAAACCTTTTGGGCATAGCATCATTCTATTAGTCCATCTATACTGACCTCCATCAGGTTGCAAATTGAATATAATTTTTTTCTGCATCTAGCTCTGAAAAAATATTTAGGCTTCTAGCAGTGTGTGGGGCTTGTTCAATTAGTCCATCTATACTAACCTCCACCAGGTTGCAAATTCAAAATAATTTTTTGTCTGCATCTAGCTCTGAAAAAATATTTGGCCTTCTAGCAGTGTGTGGGACTTGTTCTATTAGTCCATCTATACTGACCTCCATCAGGTTGCAAATTAAAAATATTTTTTTTCTGCATCTAGCTCTGAAAAAATATTTGGCCTTCTAGCTGTGTGTGGGACTTGTTCTATTAGTCCATCTATACTGACCTCCATCAGGTTGCAAACTGAATATAATTTTTTTCTGCATCTACCTCTGAAAAAATATTTGGGCTTCTAGCTGTGTGTGGGACTTGTTCTATTAGTCCATCTATACTGACCTCCATCACGTTGCAAATTGAATATAATTTTTTTCTGCATCTAGTTCTGAAAAAATATTTGGCCTTCTAGCTGTGTGTGGGACTTGTTCTATTAGTCCATCTATACTGACCTCCATCAGGTTGCAAACTGAATATAATTTTTTTCTGCATCTACCTCTGAAAAAATATTTGGCCTTCTAGCAGTGTGTGGGACTTTCTCTGTTAGTCCATCTATACTGACCTCCATCAGGTTGCAAATTAAAAATCATTTTTATCTGCATCTAGCTCTGAAAAAATATTTGGCCTTCTAGCAGTGTGTGCGACTTGTTCTATTAGTCCATCTATACTGACCTCCATCAGGTTGCAAACTGAATATAATTTTTTTCTGCATCTACCTCTGAAAAAATATTTGGGCTTCTAGCTGTGTGTGGGACTTGTGCTATTAGTCCATCTATACTGACCTCCATCAGGTTGCAAACTGAATATAATTTTTTTCTGCATCTACCTCTGAAAAAATATTTGGGCTTCTAGCAGTGTGTGGGACTTGTTCTATTAGTCCATCTATACTGACCTCCATCAGGTTGCAAATTAAAAATAATTTTTATCTGCATCTAGCTCTGAAAAAATATTTGGCCTTCTAGCAGTGTGTGGGACTCATTGTATTAGGCCATCTATACCAAGCTCCACCAGCTTTTAAATTAATAATAATTTTTAGCTGCATCTTGCCCTGAAAATAATTTTTCTTCCCAATAGTGGTAGCAATAGAAATATGGGGCGCGCGCCTGGCTTACAAAAATATACGCTTCATAACAAAAAACAGCAGCCTAGCGCACTGCATTAATAAGATGGCATTATCGTCTCTCCCAGTGCTAGGCCTACTACCCAGGCTAGCATTCCTGTGCCTAAAACACAATGTATGGGTCCGCGCTAGCCACTATGCTGAGGGGTCTAAAGCTGCTGCTAACGCTTTATAACAATTCAATTGGCAGATTTTCACAGAGCTCTTCCACAACGCCGACCCATCGGGCAACAGTTGCCCACCTTCCCTATGAGATCTAGTGGCGAATAGTTGATGCCATTAATCAGAGCGTCAGTTGCCCCGTCGACGTGGCAAGCATATGGTAAGGCATGGGAAGAGTGGACACGACTAGTAGCAGGCAGACGGGTTGACCAATGTGAACAAGCCAGATCACAAGTCACCATAGAATTTCTCCACCAGCTAATTATGAGGGGCATATCAGGGGCGTCAGCGCAGCGGTGTCTGACCGGAGTAGCATTTCACTTCCAACTACTGAATTGGGGAGATGTGACAAAGGTTCATCATCAGACAATCCATAAAAGGGTGGAAAAGGGGTCAGCCAAGTCAGGAGTGTAGACGTCCCGTCCCATGTCACTAAAACTGATTTCTCACATCATATCCCTAACACCATTAACATGACACTCACAATTTGAAGCAACACTACTGTCTACTGCATTTGTGATCGCCTTCTTCGGGGCGCTATGCATAAGCGAATTAGTCCCTCAATCCAAAATTACCACCAGTGGAGGCTTATTACACCAGGACGTAGTCATAGCCAATAATGCAATACGTCTACGCATACACAAATCGAAAACGGTTCCAGCGGGCAGGGGCACTTGGGTACTTCTACAACCCACAAACGGTACACTGAGTCGGGTAACAATAGTAAAAACATATCTAACCATCAGATCACAAAGTAATTTCTTCCTATCACACATTGATGGAATGCCATTATCAAGATACCAGTTCCAAGCTATATTTAATAAATGCATAACATCGGCAGGGAACCACCCCAAAGATTACGGGACACACTCATTCCGCATAGGCGCGGCCATGGAAGCAGCAAGAGCAGGACTGTCAGAAAAAGAAGTTCAGAGGATAGGGAGATGGCGATCCACGTGTTTGGCAAGATACATAAGACCGGACTTGTTATCCTAACGTGGTTTGTTTCTTTTACAGGTGACGCTAAGCCAACAGTGTGGGTGATAGGCCACTCCTATATGTATTGGGCAGAAAAAAGGGCGAAAGTCCGCCCAGGCGGGAGGAAATTAGAGTTTCATAACACATATTTCAACTAGAGAGGTATTAGAGGCCTGCTATGGCCACAGGTACTAATGGAGGTAATCAAGGTAGGGAGAGAGGCAAGATGTCCGGTCATCTTAGTTATACAGGCCGGGGGAAACAACCTAGGTCATCACAACAGCGCATAACTAAAGGCAATAATAAAACTAGACACTGAGCGCTTCAGAGAATTTTTCACAAAACTAGCTATAGTATGGTCAGAGATTGTGCCGATAGCGGTATGGCAAGGTGCGCGAGACATCACGGCCATCGAACGGACAAGGCGGGTAATAAATATTCGGATGGCAAAATTTAGAAGAGACAGAGGCGGTGTAGTGGTACGACACCGACAACTGGAAGGAGATAAAGCAGGCCTCATACGGCCCGACGTTGTTCACTTAATGGATATTGTACTGGACATATTCCTGTCAGGACTCCAGGACAGAGTGGAACAAGCGTTAAGAGTGATGGGTGGGGGTCAGAGTCCTGCATACGAGTACGCAGGATCCTCCGTGGCCTGGAAATAGAAAGGACATGTTGGAGAGTTACACTTGTTGGCCAACTTGCCGGAGTGGAGACCCAGGGCATGCTGCAACAAGCTAAATTATTTTAGAAATAAAATGCCTTTCTAATGGAATGAGTATAAAGAGTTAATAAAGCTGTGACCGATCCTCATCCATCCAGTTGTAAGAGTTACATTATTGTATTGTCAAGGAAAGGGGGGCGGTAGGGGGGCTGAGCGTCTGGGTTTGGTTGGGGGTCCCCACAGTCTGCCTAGGCTAGATGCATTTAAAAATTCTTATTAGATACAAAGGCGGTGCAGCTTGCTTCGCAGCTGGGCTACTACGCCCAAAGTATTGCCTAGGCTAGATGCAGTTAAAAATTCTACGCTGACTAGCAGACACTGAAGATTTGGAGCAGACCTCTGAGTAAACAGCTCTTCAGACTCAACCATCTGTGTTACCCCAAGCCATAGTGTATGTAGTTTCTTACAGTTAAAAGGGGGGGGGGGGCGACCCAACCCACCTGGAATTGACGATGCCAATGTCACGTAAGACACAGCAAGGGGACTCCAAAAAGAGTCTCCATTTTTTCCCAAAATTGTGGCACAGACACCACTTAACCCTAGAACGCATACCTGGGGCCTCGCAGGCCCGCCCTGTTAATCGTTTTCTATTTTCTGCAAGATTACTTTAGTTAGAATTTTGAAACTCTAGGTATTCTTCATGTATATAGTTGTTTGTCATTTGAGTTTGAGTTATTCCATGTTATTTGCACACGGGCCTAAAAGGCCCCAGGTATATGAAAGTGTAGATTTTTATGGTCATGCGTTCTAGGGTTAAGTGGCATCAATTGCCCCACAGTTGCTTAAAACGGTTGGTGAGGTGATTTTACCAAATCCTCAAGGTTTTAGTCTCCCAAGGATAACACAGGGGTAGAAAAGTCCTTGCGAATCCATGATTTGTTCATCTTTATGAACGTGAGTCTGTCTACATTCTCAGTGGACAGACGCGTGCGCTTATCTGTCAGCACACCACCAGCAGCGCTGAACACACGTTCAGAGAAAACACTGGCTGCAGGGCATGACAAGATCTCCAAGGCGTGAGTGGCGAGCTCCGGCCATTTTTCCAGATTGGAATACCAAAATGAGCAAGGGTCCAGTGACACAGTCATGGCTTCGATGTTCACTTGGAGATACTCCTGCACCATCCTCTCTAGGCATTGACTATGTGTCAGACTTCTTGTCTCCTGTGGCCTTGCAAAGGATGGTCTAAAAAAGTGGTGAAACGATTCCACAAAATTGCTGTTAACAGCAGATACTGTGTTACTGTTACGGTTTGAGTGATGAAGACTCGACAGTCCCACGGTTGGCAAGTTAGAACTGTGAGATTCACTACGTGCACCACTGGTGTTTTGTGGAAAAGCACATGTAAGATTCTGCAACAGCGTCTGCAGATACTCCTGCATGCGTCAATCCCTTTTTATGGCAGGAATTATTTCGGCAAATTTACTTTTGTACCGGGGATCTAAGAGTGTGGCAACCCAGTAGTCGGGATTACTTCGAATTCTGACAATCTGAGGGTCATGTTGCAGGTAGTGCAGCAAGAAGGCACTCATGTGTCTTGCGCATCCAGGAGGACCAAGTCCTTGTTGTGTTGGTAGCGAGGTAAGAATCATGCTTCCTTCCTCTGCCCTCTCCCCCTAACCTCGCACAACAGAAATGTGATCAAGGTCTCCCTCATGTGATGAGTCTTCCATGCCCATCGCCAGTTCGTCCTCCATTTCTTCCTCGGCTCCTGCACCTTCCTCAACAGTTTGGCTGCTACCATGCGCCCTGGTTAATCCCTCTCCCCCACCCTCCCATGCCTGCCGCCTTGGTGCTGCCAACCGTCTGGACCTTGGAGATGTTATCCCTTCCGCATACGACTCCTCCTCTACTTCCTCCACCTCCTCTTGTCCCACCACCTGACTCTGAATTCTGTTTAATGTGTGCTCCAGCATGTAAATCACCGGAATAGTCATGCTGATAATGGCATCGTCGTCAGCACTAAACATCTTCGTCGCCATTTCAAAACTGTGCAGAAGGGTGTGTGGCGCCCCTGAGGGTTCAGTCGCCACAGAGTTACTGCATCTCACCCAGAGGTGTGGTATCTCACCCTCAGGTAAGGAAGGCATATGGCTCGGGACCCTAACACCTGCATCCAACACATACCCGCAGTGGGGGTAGGGCGAGATTGCTCCTAAGGGAGAGCACAGTCCCAGGTCCCTAGCTGGTGGGAGGGTCCTATGTAGTGGGTGCTTAGGGGAGCAGCTTAGCGGAGCACATGACAGGGAGAGTATAAATAGGAAGCCATCTTAGAAAGAGCAAGCCAGTCAGAGGAGGAAAAGTGACAGGAGCAGAGGCTCAGCATGAGCTCTGCTCCAGAGGCGGGCCTAGCCTGGGAGGCCCAGGACTGAAGGAGAGAAGAGAGGAGTGGGAGCAGGAAGGCTCCAGGAACCGAAGGGACCCTAGGGCTACGGGCCGTGCAGAAGGCCACCCGTACTCCTGCTGCTACCAGGAGGTAGAGGGGTCAGGCTAGATAAGGGGAACCGGTCCCTCAACTAGCAGAGAAACAGCAAGGCTCAACTAGAAACCGGAGGCTGCAGCATTTCATGTACTGCAGGTAAAAGTCCACACCAGTCTCACTAAGAAGGTAGCCACATAGGACCCAGGGGACGGAACATAAGTCGCCCGCCAAGGCCCGAGGATACCGGATAGAAGTGTCACTGGGTGTGAGGTGCAGGGAGAAGGCCAGAGAAAGGACACACAGAAGGGGGTCCTGCTAAGTACTCCGGAGCTATCTGGGGGTGGACTGAGCCCCTCACTGAGTACGCACAGCACGACGGGTGAGATTGCTCTGGTACCTGTAATCTGGACTGCAACAACTGTGAGTAATGATCTTGGGACTGCATCACACGGACTCTGTGTTCATTACTGACTCCCTGCACTACAACCACCATCATCCACCCACACTGCCCTGAAGCTACACTCTTCCTGTGGTGAGTAATAATACCATTGCTGCAAAACCACCAGCTTCAGAGGACTGTTCCGCAGCGGCGGCCCCTTTTGCCCCACTCCAGAGGTGGCTTAGTCGGACATTATAAAACCCATATATACAAATTACCCTTGGATTGACCGCCCTGGATCACGGACCGGGTCACCGCCACAGTGACTACAACCCCCAGCGTCTACCGGCCCGGCTCAGGGTACCCCACGGCCCAGTGGGCGCGTCAACTTCATAGGTCCCTGATCTGAGACCACTCCTGCAGCGTGATTTGCCCCACCTCTGGATCTCGTTGGCCCGGGCTATACGTCAGAACGTATTGCACCAGGGCTTGTCGGTGCTGCCACAGTTGCTGCAACATGGTCAGAGTTGAATTCCACCATGTCGGCACATCGCATTTCAGCCGGTGAACTGGCAGGCCCAACGACTTCTGTAGAGATGTAAGTCGTTGAGCTGCGGGATGCGAACGGCGGAAGTGAGCACACAGCGACCGTGCCCTCTGCAGAAGGCCATCTAGTCCGGGATAGTGGGCTAACAATTTATGGACAACCAGGTTCAACACGTGAGCCATACAAGGCACGTGTGTGACATTGCCCCGGCGAAGGGCCGCACCCAGGTTTGCAGCATTGTCGCACACGGCCTTCCCTGGTTGCAGGTCCATTGGAGACAACCATTCATGAAACTGGGTCTCCAGAGCTGACCACAACTCCTCAGCTGTGTGACTCACATTTCCCAGACATTTCAAAGTAAACACTGATGCCTTGAGCCCTGCTGCCAGCATAGTAAGGAGGTGTGCAGGATTCCTTCTGCGCAGTTAGAAAGCAGGTGGCATTACCAGACAGGCTTTGGGAGCAGGTGGAGGACCGAGAGGAGGTTGAGGAGGCAGAAGCAGTGGAGGAACTTCGAGATAAAAGGATTGACGCACAACTCGTGGGGACGGTAAGACTTGGACAGCAGCCCCTTGTCCTGCTGTCACCATAGTTACCCAGTGCCCAGTCAGCGACATGTAACGCCCCTGTCCATGCCTACTCGTCCAAGTGTCTGTGGTGAAATGCACCCTGTCACACACAGAGTTTCTCAAAGAAGCGGTGATGTTGTGTGCGACATGCTGGTGGAGCGCAGGCTCACCTTTCTTTGAGAAGTAGTGCCGACTGGGCATCTAGTACTGGGGCACTGCGACGGACATAAGGTCTCGAAAATCCACTGTGTCTTCCAGGCGGAAAGGCAGCATTTCTGTAGCCAAGAGCTTGCAGATGGTGAAATTCAACCTCTTAGCTTTCTCATGGCTAGGAGGAAATGGTCTTTTACTTTTCCACATCTGAGGGACCGAGGGCTGGCGGTTGTGCTTAGACGGGGTTGAGTAGGGTGTCCCCGGCAAACTGCCGGTCTGTGAGGAAGATGCAGGCGGACATGTTAGGTTGCCTTGATCCAAAGGTGGTGCTCTCGATGTCAGAGAGCGCTCAACACCAGCAGGTGTTTCCACTTCTCAATGAACTGACGACCTGCCAATCACACTGGCTGTTGCAGGTAAAGAGGTGGCAGGTCTGCGTCCAAAAACATGTGTGACTGCTGTCCCCCCAGTCACAGAGGATGAAGAGGCCGCGGATGCACAAGATGGGGCAGAAGGTGGTTGGCCCAGCCTGCTAGGCCGCATTGTAGCACAGTGAGCTTCCCACTGCAACTTATGCTTCATATCCATGTGACGGTACATTCATGAAGTACTCAAACTATGGATTTTTTGGCCTCTACTTAGCTTTTGGTGACAAATATTACAGATAACACGAGTTGGGTCATCCTTATCATTCTGAATAAATGCCCAGGCTATGCAAAGCTTAGAGCCCATGCGACCTGAAGAGCCACTACGACTTGTGGTCAGAGGCAGAGTTGTGGTTGAGGATGCAGTTGTTGACGTGCTTCCAGTACTCCGTCTCTGTCCAGGAAGGCGCAACCTAACCTCGTCGTCAATAGCATCTGTGATGCCCCGCTGTGCTTGGTATCACAGATCTTAGAAGAGTGTATTGATGGAATCCTCCACAAGAGGCCCCCATAAACATTCACACATCTCCACCTTCCACCTCAGACCAGCAGAGGGAGCCCGTTAGGGATATAAATAGGGAAGGTGGAGCTAGGCAGTTCAGTTCCTCTGAAGAGTTCCTGCAGTAGAGAAGCCTAAGAGAGGTCAGTCTGCAGTGGAGCTCAGTCTAGTCTAGAGAACTCAGTTAATAGTTCAGCAGTGGAGCACGAGGCTCCTGCTAGCTAGATTCAGTAAGGCATAACCGGAATCCCTGGAGAACTACAAGTCCCAGGATCGCTAAGGTGCTGATACGTAACAGAGCCAGGAGACGCTTAGGCCCCGAATAGTGGGAGCGTGAACTCCAAGAGAAGGCCCTACCACAAGGTCAGCCAGCGCAGGACAGAGACAAAGTTAGGCCTAGCTCCAGGCAGGTCAGAAACTTACTACGCAGAGGCAAGAAACAGGAGGCCCTACACCCGCTCATTGGGGAGGATCCTGATATTCACCCTTCACCCTACAGTGCTCCGGGATGTGTCTGAATTTCCTCCAGTAAAAGGTACTGAAGTGACTACCGTGTCCGTTCCCGTTCTTGCTCTGACCCAGCTGGGTCTCACCTGTCCTGCATTCCCCCTGCATACGCTGCCCTGAGACCTAGCTCCACCTGTGGGGAGCTATACCATCGAGCTGCCTTATCACGGGTCTCAGTGGACTGCTGCAGCGCTGGTGCTTCTCACCAGATACCACAGGTGGCGTCACGAACTCTTATAAAATTAACAATTATCCACTCTTTCAAAGAGTGACCCCAGGGTACGGGCCAGGGAGCCGACCACCGCGACATCCCCAAGGCCAGGCAAAGGCCCGGGTACCGAGTCATCCCCATCCCCTGGGCTAGTCACATCCTCCTCCACCTCCTCCGTTGACCTCATCGACTGGCTGACTGTGGGTTGACAGTAAGTGGGATCTCCAACCTCGTCATCATCACCCTGTGTGTTATCACACCCATCGTCCTCAAAGCCAACCTCTTCCTGCCCTGACCGAAAAGTCAAGTTGTCGCTCCAATCAGGTATTTGAGTCTCATCATCGTCTTCATCATTGTCTCCACCAACAGGAGTGACAGTTTGGGAACGAGGGTCTACATTATGCTCAGAACCTTCTTCATCTGGTCCTGGATCCGACTTATAAAGATTCTGGGCATCAGTGCAGATCATTTCCTCGTCTGGATTAACAGAAGCTCTGGAGCAGACCTCCATTTCCCAGGCTATAGTATGAGTAAACAGCTCTGCAGACTCAACCATCTGTGTTACCCCATACTCAGACGGGCAGCTGGAGACTTGGGAGCTGTGAGGAAGCAAGTGCGATTGGGGTGACACCTCTGAGGACTGGAGTATTTGTGATGTTGAAATTGAGGTGGAGGAGAGCCCACTTGAAGGAGCACTTGATATCCGCTGAAGCACCTGCTGTTTTTGAGCCTCATCTGGAATTTGTAGCGATGGGCGTGTCCGTAAGAAAGGGATCGTATCACATTGTCCACGAAAAGAAGTCGACATCTTAGTTTGGCTGGAAGATGGTCTTTCTTCTGCAGATGTTACCCCCCCCCCACCGCGGGGGGCTCGACCCACCAGCGGACAGGCACCAGTATTGGGAGAGGGGGGCTGGCCGTCAGGGTCCACCGCGGCTCTGGCACAAACCCGGCGACACGGAGGTGGCACGGGCAGGAACGAACTGGCCGTGTCGGCTTCTCACTTTTTGGATTTTAGAAGGACATGACATGCCTATATCTGTGTCTCCCCCTCCTTTTACTCCTCCACCTCTTTTCTTTTCGCATGACTATATGTACTTGTCACTTTTCCATGTGTTAGTTATGTCTTCTGAGCAGTTTGTCAGCTTTTGGACACCTTTGATGGTGTTTTCTATGTGTTTCTATGTGTTTTTGTTTGCCTGCCATTGGTTTTAACGGTGTTCGAAGGTGTTCGATGAACAGTTCGACGAACAGTTCGGCGAACACACGGGTGTTCGACGAACCGAACCGAACTCGAACACTACGGGGGTGGCTCAACACTAGTAATGAGGGGGGTGAGGCCAGGGCCAGCTCCAGTTTTTTGTGGGCCCTGGGCGAAAGAGTCTCAGTGGGCCCCTTTAACACATACCATGATTCATGATGCACAGATACTGCAGAGAAAGATATATATATATATATATATATATATATATATATATATATATAGAGAGAGAGAGAGAGAGAGAGAGAGTACAGACCAAAAGTTTGGACACACCTTCTCATTTTAAAGATTTTTCTGTATTTTCATGACTATGAAAATTGTACATTCACACTGAAGGCATCAAAACTTTGAATTAACACATGTGGAATTACATACTTAACAACAAAGTTTGAAACAACTGAAAATATGTCTTCTATTCTAGGTTCTTCAAAGTAGCCACGTTTTGCTTTGATGACTGCTTTGCACACTCTTGGCATTCTCTTGATGAACTTCAAGAGGTAGTCACCGGAAATGGTTTTCACTTCACAGGTGTGCCCTGTCAGGTTTAATAAGTGGGATTTCTTGCCTTATAAATGGGGTTGGGACCATCAGTTGTGTTGAGCAGAAGTCTGATGGATACACACCTGATAGTCCCACTGAATAGACTGTTAGAATTTGTATTATGGCAAGAAAAAAGCAGCTAAGTAAAGAAAAACGAGTGGCCATCATTACTTTAAGAGATGAAGGTCAGTCAGTCCGAAAAATTGGGAAAACTGAAAGTGTCCCCAAGTGCAGTTGCAAAAACCATCATGCATCCACAAAGAAACTGTCTCACATGAGGACCGCCCCAGGAAAGGAAGACCAAGAGTCACCTCTGCTTCTGAGGATAAGGTTATCCGAGTCACCAGCCTCAGAAATCGCAGGTTAACAGCAGCTCAGATTAGAGACCAGGTCAATGCCACACAGAGTTCTAGCAGCAGACACATCTCTACAACAACTGTTAAGAGGAGACTTTGTGCAGCAGGCCTTCATGGTAAAATAGCTGCTAGGAAACCACTGCTAAGGACAGGTAACAAGCAGAAGAGACTTGTTTGGGCTAAAGAACACAAGGAATGGACATTAGACCAGTGGAAATCTGTGCTTTGGTCTGATGAGTCCAAATTTGAGATCTTTGGTTCCAACGACCGTGTCTTTGTGAGACGCAGAAAAGGTGAACGGATGGACTCTACATTCCTGGTTCCCACCGTGGAGCATGGAGGAGGAGGAGGTGTGATGGTGTGGGGGTGCTTTGCTGGTGACACTGTTGGGGATTTATTCAAAATTGAAGGCATACTGAACCAGCATGGCTACCACAGCATCTTGCAGCGGCATGCTATTCCATCTGATTTGCGTTTAGTTGGACCATCATTTATTTTTCAACAGGACAATGACCCCAAACACACCTCCAGGCTGTGTAAGGGCTATTTGACCAAGGAGGAGAGTGATGGGGTGCTACGCCAGATGACCTGGCATCCACAGTCACCAGACCTGGACCCAATCGAGATGGTTTGGGGTGAGCTGGACCGCAGAGTGAAGGCAAAAGGGCCAACAAGTGCTAAGCATCTCTGGGAACTCCTTCAAGATTGTTGGAAGACCATTTCCGGTGACTACCTCTTGAAGCTCATCAAGAGAATGCCAAGAGTGTGCAAAGCAGTCATCAAAGCAAAAGGTGGCTACTTTGAAGAACCTAGAATATAAGACATATTTTTAGTTGTTTCACACGTTTTTGTTAAGTATATAATTCCACATGTGTTAATTCATAGTTTTGATGCCTTCAGTGTGAATGTACAATTTTCATAGTCATGAAAATATAGAAAAATCTTTAAATGAGGTGTGTCCAAACTTTTGGTCTGCACTGTATATATATAGTATAATGCCACAGATTTCACTTCTTACTTTACATGAGCGATATTTATAGTAAATTCTACAAAAGCTCAGAAACCAGTTAATCCTTGCAGCGCACAGTGCAGATCGGACAGTATAGTCCTCCATACAGTATTATGGGCCCCATATAACGCTCCATGCAGAATACTGGCCCTCATATAACGCTCCATACAGGATACTGGCCGCCATATAGCGCTCCATGCAGGCTGTGCCCCCTTTCACCTAATGCCCCATGGAGGCTGTCCCCCCGACACACACAATGCCCCATGCAGGATGTCACTTCCCTCCCCCACATAATGCCCCATGCAGGATGTCACCCCCCCATATAATGCCCCATGCAGGCTGTCCCCCCCCACACACATAATGCCCCATGCAGGATGTCACCCCCCATATAATGCCCCATGCAGGCTCTCCCCCCCCCACACACACATAATGCCCCATGAAGGCTGTCCCCCCCCACATAATGCCCCATGCAGCAGCCACACATAGATACGCACACGGCACACCATTAAGTATAGCCCTCCAGTCCCCTCCTATAGCAGCTGCAGAGCAGACAGACTAGGCATGCCTAGGAGGGGACTGGAGGGCTATAGTTAATGGTGTGCCGTGTGCGTATCTATGTGTGGCTGCACTGGCCGGTCCCTTCTTTCTCGGGCACGGTCTGACCATGACCCACTGGGGCCATTCCATTTCCACTATGTAGAGACTGTCACTGGGTGAATTACTGCCATTGCTCCTCCTGTCAGCACACTGCAGTATAAACAGGAAGCCCTGTCTGTGAGAAATGGCAGAGAAGGAATGGAACGGGTAGGGATGTTGGTGATGGTGGGTCAGAGTCAGACCATTAAGTATAGCCCTCCAGTCCCCTCCTATAGCAGCTGCAGAGCAGCCAGGCACCATCATGTGGTATGCCTACCTCTGCCCTGCCTGCTGCCCCTTCCCTCTCTGCTATTCCACACAGTCAGACAGGATTTCCTAAGATACTGCAGACAGTGCTGTGCTTAGTAGTATTGTGTGTGCTGCTGTGCTTAGTAGTATTGTGTGTGCTGCTGTGCTTAGTAGTATTGTGTGTGCTGCTGTGCTTAGTAGCAGTGTGTGTGCTGCTGTGCTGAGGTGACTTAGATAGATATATAGCATAGTCAAGTTATGTCTTTCTGTTATGTTCTGCTACCAAAGCTAAGGAAAGAGAGGAGATCTGTCCCTACTATAAGACTCAGCTGAATCCCTACGATGTAACAGGGAACCTGATCCTGCGATCAGACCTGCTAAAGTCCTAATCTAGTCTGTACGGAGACCTATAGATGTGAGGAGGGAATCCCTACAAGTACTAAGGACTGGGAGGAATATGGGACACCTCCTAACAGAAATAGTAGCAGACAGACGAACAAACAAAATAGATAGAACCTAGAGGTCCGTAGACCAAGCAAACTAACAGAGTTAGATACAGAGCACAGGCTAGCTAGAAAGTAGATATACAATGAAGTCCAGCAAAGCCAGAAGGGCGGAGCAGGATTAAATAGGCCAACAAGGTCATGTGACCAGCAAAGGAAAAAAAACCTAACAGCAAGGTTCTAACACTTTCTATTTATAGATTATAGATACATGATGATGCGTGTGACTATCACTATGACATCATGTATCTATAGATAGAAAGACATTGATAAGAGTAAGACGTGCACAGAAAAAGTTACCTGCGGTCGGTGGCAGTGTGTGCTGGCTGTGGCTGGCTCTTGGTTTCCGAGGAGCACGAGCTCGGAGGAGGGACCCAGTCAGAAGGCAGTGCAGTTGCGATAAGAATAGATGGTGCACAGCACTGCCACCATCTGGCTGGATGTCTGCAGCGCTGAGCACTCAATAGCCGGAGGAGAGAGGAAGCTAAGGATGCATCTGCCTGCCGGCGGTAACCCAGGACGCGGCGGGCAGCGCTCACATAGCAACAGAGGTGAGTGCGGGCCCCCCGCTGTCCAGAAGAGGATCTGCCAGCCGGCAGTAACCAAGGACGCTGCGGGCAGTACCGCAGCGCCGCTCACACACATGACACATAGCGATAGATTAGCAAGCAACCCAGATGAGTGGGCCACCCTTTCTGTCCAGGGCCCCGGCACTTGCCCGGGTGCGCCGGGTGGTGACGCCAGCCCTGGGTGAGGCCTAAGAATACAACACACTTTATCAAGGTGTGCAGAATTATTAGACAGCTTGTTTTCCTCACGCAAAATGGGCCAAAAAAGAGATTTAACTCTGAACAGTCAAAAATTGTTACAAGTCTTGCAGACGGATGAAGCACTCTGAAATTGCTAAGATGTTGTGGCTTGATCACAGAACTATCAAAAGATTTGTTGCAAATTGTCAACAGTGTCGCAAAAAATGTGTGGAGAAAAAGACGCACAATCACTGCCAAAGATTTGCAGTGTGCATAATTCTGCACACAGATATTCTCCCAAGAAAGACAAAACGTCACTTTTACTTTCCTATATATTCAGGTTTATTCACCTTTTGGATTGACCGACATCACTGTAGTTGTTCAATAATAAAATTAATCATCAAAAATACAAATTGTCTAATAATTCTGCACCCCATGAAGAGGATCTTTAATGCTTCTATCTTTAATAGAACTTGGTATATGTTTTGCGTAGCATTTAGCTACACTTCCTTGTGAGTATTGATGAAGGATAAATATAATGGACATCATCAGATGTTAAAATCCGGATTTCATGAATGTAAATGCTTTTTGCAGTGCATTAACTTCGTGTGGGGGCTATGTATGATATGTGGTTTGGCAATATGAGGCTACGTTCACATGTAAAATACTGGAGCATGTGAACATCAGTATTTGTAGCCAAAACCAGAAGTGGAACAATCAGAGAAAAAGTATAACAGAAACACGTCACCACTTGAGCGAGCACTAAAATGCTCGGGTGCTCGAAGCTCGGGCCGAGCTCGCCGTGATACTCGGGTGCTCGACCCGAGCAACGAGCCCAATGTTAGTCTATGGGAGACTCGAGCATTTTTGCGGTGGCACCCCCGGCAGACTTTTAAAAGCCTAACAAGTGCCCAAAACGATAGTGACAGTGCTCAAATGACATGGGGACAGCATGGGGATCGCCCCAGGAAGCATTTCTGACCCCCAGGTCACTGCTGTCAACAACGTTGTCAGAGGTATTAAGCCACTTTTACAGGCTCACAATAAAACGTTCAAAAACGAAAGTGAAACTTTTTTCCTGTGAAATATGTTAAGGAACATCCTTTCCAGGGTAAAGACTTGTGTATAAGTTAAAATAAATGACCAAAAACAAAAATACTCCTCCACACCTTCGGCTATGTTCACAAGTAGCATTTTTTATGCGTTTTTGCACTTTTGTATTGCTTTCAACTATGACAAATGCATTCACCGTGAAATGTCATTTTAACATTTTACAACCTTATCTGGCCATGTGCTGTGTGACACATGCATAAAGTGCTGAAAAGACAAGGGAACAGCATGGGGAAGACCCCTGGAAGCATCTCTGACTCCCAAGTCACTGTCTAAAAGTGTGCCCATCATAAGTGATCCTTACCGCATCAGAAGATGCAGACTTGCAACTATCCCCATGCAAGTTCTAGTCCCAGGGCAGTGTTCAATTGTACCTCCCCCATTCCTTGCAATACAAGCTCAAGTATGCAGCCTGCCACCCACCCACCCCCAGGCTGCAATACCATACTGCTTGCTTGCTTGAACTTGAAATTGGGCCTTTTAGGCATGTGGAGGCGGAATCTGGCCACCACGTCATGGCTGTGTTGGCGGCCTGGAATCCATACTCAGTCCCCAGCCGCCCGGCGGCCGGGTGTCCATACTCGGTCCCCAGCCGCCCCGTGGCCGGGTGTCCACACACGGTCCCCAGCCGCCTGGGGGCCGCCGGGTGTCCATAAACGGTCCCCAGCCGCCCCTATTTCTCCTTGGAACATCCCCTCACACACTTTTCTTAGCCCGGCCTGCTTTAGGCAGCATTGGACGAGCCCACCAGAGAACCAGACTCCTCCGGTGGGCCCTGACTTCTCCATCGGTGGAGTTGAGAGTGCCAAGGTGAGGAGCATTATGATGATGACAGAAGTTAGCATCTGCTATGTTTTCTTTTAATGCAAGTGTAAGTGTGCAGCCTGCCACCCACCCACCCCCAGACTGCAATTCCATACTGCTAGCTTGCACTTGAAATGGGGCCTTTTAGTTTGGAGGAGGCCGAAGCTGGCCACTACCTCATGGCTGCTTCGGCAGCGAGGTATCCATACTCAGTCCCCAGCCGCCCATATTTGTCCTGGTGTGCCTTATACATAAGATTAAGCGCGTATACCAAAACATTACCTGTGCCCTCCCCAGTGCATTTAGTGGGAAGGAGAGTCTATTCCGCTGTAGTGTGTGCATGCCAAACCCCTGTTCATGGTACATGCGAAGATGCCTCCCACCTTGCACCTGTCGTTGTAGACTTGCAACTATCCCCATTCAAGTCCTTGTCCCAGGGCAGTGTTCAATTGTACCTCTCCCATTCCTTGCAATGCAAGCGCAAGTATGCAGCCTGCCACCCACCCACCCCCAGGCTGCAATACCATACTGCTTGCTTGCACTTTAAATTGGGCCTTTTAGGCATGTGGAGGCGGAATCTGGCCACCACGCCATGGCTGTGTCGGCGGCCTGGTATCCATACTCAGTCCCCAGCCGCCTGGTGGCCGGGTGTCCCCGCTTGCTCCCCAGCCTCCAGGGGGTGGCCGGGTGTCCATACTCGGTCCCCAGCCACCCCTATTTGTCCCGGTAACCTTTCCCACACTTTTCTTAGCCTGGCCTGCTTTAGGGCAGCATTGGCCGAGCCCACCGGACTATCAGACTCCTCCGGTGGGCCCTGGCTTCTCCATCAGGGGAGTTGAGAGTGCCAATTTGAGGAGCATGATGAGGATGATAGAAGTTAGCATCTGCTTTGTTTTGTTGTAATGCAAGCGCATGTATGTAGCAGCGGCTAGGCCTGAGGTGGTCAGCGTTTTGGCGCATATCCTACCTCCTCCGAGGATTGCTGGATGTTTTCCTGCTACTATCCAAGTTCTATGACTCCCGTTAAAACAAAGCTTCAGGTGATAAATGATGGATGAGGTAGTGGCAAAGGAGAAAGAGCAGGAGGAACAGGGACCATTCACATCAATATCAGGCCAGTCAACCAGATATGTCTTGTAGGATATGTTTCTGTAACAAAAGGAGCAGTTCGGCTACACAGTTATAGGGCATACAGTGAGTGCAATGCCTACCAAAAATTTCGAGCCACTCCAATGCCCCTTGGAAATGACATGGAGGTCAGAGGGCGTTAACTAAACCTTTTTTTCCATTTATAGCAACTGGGTCTCCCGTGCACTGTTGGCCTAAGCAGTGAATGAAAGGCTTTCCAAAAATTATGAGGAACTGCAATGCCCCTTACTAGAGCCATGTGTGGCACCCCAGGGGTCTGGTCACCACAGTAATAGAGATATTACGTCGGAGAGCAAGTGGGAGGTTTCCTGGTCAGGATCCCTTAAACATGCAACATCCTCCTGCCCCAATCCTGGGAGGGGAGAATTCTGCCCTTATAAACTGGATCTGGGGCGGGGTTGAGTGAGTCAGAGAACAGAGAACAGTCAGAGTCAGAGTGAGAGCAAGGGAAAGTAACAGCAAGGAGCTCTGTAGGAGCTAGGAGCTAAAGACCAGGGGCTGGAAGCTGAGCAGAGCTCGCCTTGGCAGAAGACAATAGGAACCGGACACAGGAGTCCGAAGCTGTGAGGACTTATATATCCAGCAGCAGAAACCAGCCGACAGGGGATTTCAGGTCCTCTGGCCATAGAAGCCCGGAGGCTCAGTCACAAGCAAGGGACCAGCACCGCCGTCGTGGAGCGGAGGCTAACAGAAGGCCCCAAGTCACCAGCCATACGGGTGAGCACTACACGGTACACTCAGGGACGTGGGCTACTTCTACCCGCTTACAGCAAGGTAGCCAGGAAGAGTGCAGACAGACGGGGAGGCCTACAACTCCACCTGGCCAGGGGAACTCCTGCTTGCTCACAGACTGACCAGGCCTCTTATGCTAGCCAGTACTCCCGGGAGGGTCTACCTTATAATCATCAGTAAAGACCCTGAACTGCACTGCAAAGACTCTGAGTCATTCCTGCTGCGCTCGTGCACCATCACCCCCATCATCCACACTCACTGCCCTGAGGCTATACTCCTCCCGAGGGGAGTTATCCCATTCTATGCTGCGCATACAACACCAGCCTCAGCGGTCTGCCTCGCAGCGGTGGTACTCCCTGACCGCAATCCACGGGTGGCGTAGTCGGACAATTAACCTCAAAACCTAAGAAAGACTGCCACTGGTTTGACCAGCCTGAGCCACGGGACCGGGTCACCGCCACGGAGACTACAGACGCCAGACACCGGGTATCCCATACACGTGTACACACAGCCCAGGGGGCGCGTCCCATTATTGGGGAGTGGATGTCCCATAGTATTTGCTTATGCTTTCCCAGCAAAAGCTGCCAAAAATTAGGACGGAGCAACTTGCAATGCCCCTTACAAGAGCCATGCAGTACAGCATATTACAAACATAAGTCCCATTATTGGGGAGTGGGTCTCCCATAGTATTTGCTTATGCTTTCCCAGCAAAAGCTGCCAAAAATTAGGACGGAGCAACTTGCAATGCCCCTTACAAGAGCCATGCAGTACAGCATATTACAAACATAAGTCCCATTATTGGGGAGTGGGTGTCCCATAGTATTTGCTTATGCTTTCCCAGCAAAAGCTGCCAAAAATTAGGACGGAGCAACTTGCAATGCCCCTTACAAGAGCCATGCAGTACAGCATATTACAAACATAAGTCCCATTATTGGGGAGTGGGTGTCCCATAGTATTTGCTTATGCTTTCCCAGCAAAGGCTGCCAAAAATTAGGACGGAGCAACTTGCAATGCCCCTTACAAGAGCCATGCAGTACAGCATATTACAAACATAAGTCCCATTATTGGGGAGTGGGTGTCCCATAGTATTTGCTTATGCTTTCCCAGCAAAAGCTGCCAAAAATTAGGACGGAGCAACTTGCAATGCCCCTTACAAGAGCCATGCAGTACAGCATATTACAAACATAAGTCCCATTATTGGGGAGTGGGTGTCCCATAGTATTTGCTTATGCTTTCCCAGCAAAAGCTGCCAAAAATTAGGACGGAGCAACTTGCAATGCCCCTTACAAGAGCCATGCAGTACAGCATATTACAAACATAAGTCCCATTATTGGGGAGTGGGTGTCCCATAGTATTTGCTTATGCTTTCCCAGCAAAAGCTGCCAAAAATTAGGACGGAGAAACTTGCAATGCCCCTTACAAGAGCCATGCAGTACAGCATATTACAAACATAAGTCCCATTATTGGGGAGTGGGTGTCCCATAGTATTTGCTTATGCTTTCCCAGCAAAAGCTGCCAAAAATTAGGACGGAGCAACTTGCAATGCCCCTTACAAGAGTCATGCAGTACAGCATATTACAAACATAAGTCCCATTATTGGGGAGTGGATGTCCCATAGTATTTGCTTATGCTTTCCCAGCAAAAGCTGCCAAAAATTAGGACGGAGCAACTTGCAATGCCCCTTACAAGAGCCATGCAGTACAGCATATTATAAACATAAGTCCCACTATTGGGGAGTGGGTGTCCCATAGTATTTGCTTATACTTTCCCAGCAAAAGCTGCCAAAAATTAGGACGGAGAAACTTGCAATGCCCCTTACAAGAGCCATGCAGTACAGCATATTACAAACATAAGTCCCATTATTGGGGAGTGGGTGTCCCATAGTATTTGCTTATGCTTTCCCAGCAAAAGCTGCCAAAAATTAGGATGGAGCAACTTGCAATGCCCCTTACAAGAGCCATGCAGTACAGCATATTACAAACATAAGTCCCATTATTGGGGAGTGGGTGTCCCATAGTATTTGCTTATGCTTTCCCAGCAAAAGCTGCCAAAAATTAGGACGGAGCAACTTGCAATGCCCCTTACAAGAGCCATGCAGTACAGCATATTACAAACATAAGTCCCACTATTGGGGAGTGGGTGTCCCATAGTATTTGCTTATGCTTTCCCAGCAAAAGCTGCCAAAAATTAGGACGGAGAAACTTGCAATGCCCCTTACAAGAGCCATGCAGTACAGCATATTACAAACATAAGTCCCATTATTGGGGAGTGGGTGTCCCATAGTATTTGCTTATGCCTTGCAAGCAAAAGCTGCCAAAAATAAGGACGGAGGAACTTGCAATGCTGGCACCCTGGTGGTATAGTGGTGGTGGAGGCTGAGGATAAGGAGAAGAAGATTAAACAGCCGAAACGAGGAAGCGTATACCCATGTGTGGGTGTGAAGCGGTGCATGTGAATACACCTCCCGAAATAACACAGTGGATTTGACTTTATGTTACTCTGCTGTCATTTGGTGGTGATGAGAAGTCTGGCCCAATCCAGCCCTTGTTCATTTTGATAAGGGTCAGCTTGTCAGCATTGTCAGTTGACAGGCGAGTGCGCTTATCAGTTATAATTCCCCCAGCGGCACTAAAAACACGCTCCGATAACACACTAGCGGCAGGGCAGGCCAGGACCACCAAGGCGTACAGAGCGAGTTCATTCCAAGTGTCCAGCTTGGATACCCAATAATTAAAAGGCAGAGAGGAATCACGGAGGATGCTGGTACGATCGGCAAGGTACTCCCTCACCATCTTTTGAAACTTTCCACTCCTTGTGAGAGTACCCCGCGCCTCAGGGCCTGTAAGCTGGGCGGGTGTCAGAAAACTGTCCCAGAACATTGACAGTGTTCCCCTGCCTCTGCTGGATTGGAGTTGCATCTCTCTCGCCTGTACGCCTTGGTTGGGCAACGAACTGTGACCTCTGCCGCTAGCGTGTTCAGATGGGAATTTTTTTAAGAGTTCTGCAGCTAGGGCCTTCTGGTATTGCCCCATTTTTGTAGACCTCTCCACCTCAGGAATAAGAGAGTGAAAGTTCTCCTTGTAGCGGGGGGCTACAAGTGTCACCAACCAGTAATGACTGTCACCCAACATTTTGACAACGCGAGGGTCACGGTTAAGGCAGCGTAACATAAAGTCAGCCATGCGTGTCAGACTGGTAACGGGCAAGATTTCCGTGTCCTCACCAAGATGACGACTGACCATGCTCTCCTCCTCCTCCTCTTCCTCCTCCCCCCTGTCCTCAGGCCACCCACGCTGAACCGACGGTATGACACTTGTACGGGTACTACCGTCTACAACGCATGATAGCAGCTCCTGTTCTTCCTCATCCTCCTCCTCCTCTCCCTCATTGTCCCCCAATGCACGTTGGGATGAGATGAGGCCGGGCTGTGTGTAATCGCCCGCTACGGCTTCTTGATCCATCTCATCATACTCTGGCTGCAATGCCTCCTCTTTAATTCTCTGCAGAGAGCGTTGCAAAAGACAGACAAGTGGGATGCTGACACTAATGATGGCGTCATCGCCACTCACCATCTTGGTGGCCTCCTGAAAGTTTGTCAGGATGGTACATATGTCAGACATCCAGGTCCACTCCTGAGGTCTTATGTGTGGAGTCTGACCTGAATATCGACGGCCTTGTTGCAGCTGGTTCTCCACAACTGCTCTCTTCTGCTCACAAATCCTTTGCAACATGTGGAGGGTAGAGTTCCAATGTGTGGGGACATCACACACCAGTCGGTGTGCCGGAAGCTGCAAACGCTGCTGCAACACAGCAAGGGCGGCGGAAGCTGTAGCCGACTTGCGAAAATGAGCTGACAGGCGGCGTACTTTCACGAGCAGATCTGGCAACTCGGGGTACGATTTAAGAAACCGCTGAACCACGAGGTTAAGCACATGAGCCAGGCATGGTACGTGTGTGATCTCACCTCGCCTCAGAGCCGCCACCAGGTTACGGCCATTGTCACACACGACCATGCCGCGATGTAGGTTCAGCGGTCTCAGCCACAGATCTGCCTGCTCTTTCACAGCTGTCCACAACTCACAAGCAGTGTGAGGTTTATCACCTAAGCTTATGAGTTTCAGCACAGCCTGTTGCCGCTTGGCGGAGGTGTAGCACCCTGAGGACTCGGCTGCTACAGGGGTATTGCACCTCAAACCAGAGGTGTGGTATTCCACTCCCGGGTAAGGATGGAGTGTGGGACTGAGCTTAGTAGGCTGCATGCACTACATACATCCCATTTCCGGGGGACAGAACTACGGTACTCCCACCAAGTAGATGTGCAGGTACGACAGCGTCTGTCCCTGGCTGGAGTGGGAAGGGGGGTGGAACATCCCAGTAGTGTAGGGGCAGATAGGGGGAGTACTCTGGGTAAAGCTAGGAGCCCATTGGGTGCTGGTCACCTGGGCTCACACATAGAGGGAGTATATATGGTGGGCACCATCTTAGGACAGGGTCAGTCAGTCAGTCGAGTTCAGCCTGAGGAGGAGCTGAAGGAGAGTTCAGCCAGGAGGGCTGACAGGGAGCTGTGGCTCCGGCTGGGCCCAGCTCCAGGGCCAGGCCTGAAGCAGAGAGGAAGAAGAAAGGCCCAGAGACGCAGGAAAGAGGGAACCCTGAGATCCCACGAGTGAGCTAAAAAGGGTGAAGGGTTGGCAGAAGAGGGCACCGGATCCCAAGCTGGCGGAGGCAAAAGTAACCCTTAACCAGGAACCGGAGGTCGTGGTCAAGTTTTGCCACGACCCTCACCACATCCACCAGGAAGGTACACCAAGAGTAGGGTCAGGAAAGCCAGAGAAGGTTTTACCATAGAAGGCCCAAGGGAACCGGACAAAGGTGGATCCCTGGTGGGGACGGCCAGGAGAAAGAGAGAGAGAGGGAAGCTCAGGACCACGCTCCGGAACTACCTGGGGGTTGGCCGAGTCCAGCACCTGGTGGATGCAGCACGGCTCGGGTGGTCACTCAAGGCCAGAGTGACTGAAGGAACACCTGTGAGTAAAAACCCTGAAACTACATCTCACGTCTCTGACTCTCCTTTCTGCACTATAACTACCCCCATCATCCGCACCAGCTGCCCTGAAGCCATACCCCTCCCGTTGGGGGTTATACCACCATCGCTGCACCCATACTACCGGCCTCAGCGGACTGTTCTGCAGCGGCGGCCTTGTGACCGCAAATCAACGGGTGGCGTAGTCGACACAGAAACAACATCTACCAAGACTGCCACACACTTAGTTTGACACCCTGGGCACGGACCGGGTCACCGCCACAAGGACTACTACCCCTATCTAGATCCGACTCCTGGTATCCCTTGAACATGGCCCAGGGGGCGCGTCAACTTTGGCGTAGTCGGCAGGATCACGTGCCCGCAACTACCGGGTACTGCGTGCCTGAAGAAAAATTTATCTGTACCGTAAGAAGAAGTCTCCCGCCGGTTCCGGAGGGTCCCCGCCATCGGACGCCATCTCGGATCGTTTCCCGCCGTTTGCCCGCCATCTGCAGTCTTTTCCCGCCATCCACAGAGTTTCCCGCCATTGGGAGACGGTTCCCGCCATCTGAGAAGATTTCCCGCCCTGGCAGAGCGGACGCCATTATGGGCGTGCCAGAGGGTGGTAAGAGACGACCTCCCATCGTGGGCCTGGTCCCAGAAGTGCGCCAAAAGCGGAAACCGCCCCCACCAGCAGAGACTGCAATGGTAGAAATGTCCATCAGCGTGGGGGGACTGCCCCTGGGACGGACAATCACGAAGTTGCCCCAGGACCGCCCTCAGTGTGGGCGGATGAAGAACAAAAGAGAGAGGATGGGTGCAGCCTGGAAGAGTCTGGAGAGGTCGCACCCGGAGATGGAGGGAGAGTCAGGCAGCACCGACCCTGTGGTCAGGAGCCTGTTGCAAGCCACCACCCCACAAGACCTGGTGGAGATCTTGGCACAGCTCCCCCGAGACCGGGAGCGTGCACAGACCGCGCTGGAGGGCCTCGCACGGAGGATGGCCCAGGTGCAGCGAGAAACGCTGACTGAGTGGAGTAGGGAGATGGCCCAGCAGGCTGAAACCCGCCAGCGGAGCACGCCACCCGAGACGAGGAATCTGACCGCCTCTGAGGATGGTGCAGGAGGAATGAAGGCCGGAGACGACGCAGTGGAAGGAGCTGAAGAGACGGAGGCAGGTAAAGGGGACGTCACTACCCCAAGCCTAGAAACCGTGAGCCTGCCCCAGCTCCCCGTCGCAGAGCCCGAAATTCCCCCTACCGTGCCCGTCGCTGCACCGCCACCGCTCCAGACTAGGCCTCAAGCAGGAGCCGCGGCCACGCCCCCTGTGACGTCACGCGCCTCAACCCCGAGCGCGGCCAAGCAGGAGACGCCTCCGGCCTGGTCGCAGGGCCGAGTACCCCCGGGCGCCGCCGTCTCCACAGTGCCCTTTACCTTTAGAGCGCCACCGGCCTGGTCGCAAGGCCTGGTGAATCCGGGCGCCGCTACTACCATCGCGCCCTCAACCTCCACCGTGCTACCCTTGGGTGAAGACCTGTTCGCCCAGCACACTTGCCCGGATGGGCAGCCCTTTGAGTGGCCACCGGAGTACCTCCATCCCCGACTCCGGAAGGAAAGGCCTCTGTGTGAGCCCCTGATTCCGGCTCCGGCGCCCGCCAAGATCACCCCGCTCCCGTTGGAGGAGGCCCAATTCGAATGGGACCCCACCGGAGAAAACCTCATTGGGTTCACCCACGAGACCCGGGCGGCCGCAGCCCAGCGAGCAGAGTGCTGCCGGCAACAGCTGGAGGTCTTCGACCGGGAACGGCGAGAAAGGCGGGTCCGCGAGGAGTGGCTGCAAGTACAGAGTGCGGAACAGAAAAGCCGGACCAGACGAAACCCCCGTGCCGCCCACGGTTCCCGCGCCACCGGGACCGTAATCAAGTTTCAACTGCAGCACGGTTGGGGTTTTATCCGGGACCACAGAACCCCCGGCGACGTCTTTGTCACCCGCAGGGACGTCGAGAGCCATCTGCCGGAGGGACACAGAGGTCGTGACCTTTACCTGGGTGACGAGGTCACCTTCACCCGGCATCAGTGTGCTAAGGGACCATATGCTCTTCATGTACACCGACTGACCGAGGAAGAGCTGCGGTTTGAGGAAGGACAAGAGGACCCGGACGGGTTTGAAGACTACCCGCGGGAAGGAACAGGAGGATGCCGTTACTAAAGTACGGTACAGTGAAACTGTAAATAGTTACCCGTAAGGGTACAAGAACTGTTACCTGTAAAGTATAGTCCCCGTTGGGACCAGCAAACTGTTACCCGTGTGTCCCTATCCCTAACCAGGCTGAGGACTGTGAGCAGCCATCCCTTATTCCCACTACCGAGGACTGAGAGCGGTCGTTCTTTCCCTCTACCTGGCCGAGGACTGAGAGCGGCCATACCCTTGTAAATAGTTGCGCTTCCTAAGGCGCCCCCTACCGGTTTTATAGGAGGATTACTGTTTTCCTCCCAGTGACTGTGGCACTTTACCTGGTCACAAGTGCACAGTGGCCAGAAGCTCAAGAACATTTTATATAAAAGAGTTTTATATGAAAAAGTTTATATTGCTAGAATCTGATAATGTTTATAATGTTTTATATGTTGGTGTATGTTTAAAAAAATAAATAAATAAATTTTGTATGTTTTATATTGTTTTGCTCTTTTACAGCCCGAGGACGTGCTGTGGTTTACCAGGGGGGAATGTAGCACCCTGAGGACTCGGCTGCTACAGGGGTATTGCACCTCAAACCAGAGGTGTGGTATTCCACTCCCGGGTAAGGATGGAGTGTGGGACTGAGCTTAGTAGGCTGCATGCACTACATACATCCCATTTCCGGGGGACAGAACTACGGTACTCCCACCAAGTAGATGTGCAGGTACGACAGCGTCTGTCCCTGGCTGGAGTGGGAAGGGGGGTGGAACATCCCAGTAGTGTAGGGGCAGATAGGGGGAGTACTCTGGGTAAAGCTAGGAGCCCATTGGGTGCTGGTCACCTGGGCTCACACATAGAGGGAGTATATATGGTGGGCACCATCTTAGGACAGGGTCAGTCAGTCAGTCGAGTTCAGCCTGAGGAGGAGCTGAAGGAGAGTTCAGCCAGGAGGGCTGACAGGGAGCTGTGGCTCCGGCTGGGCCCAGCTCCAGGGCCAGGCCTGAAGCAGAGAGGAAGAAGAAAGGCCCAGAGACGCAGGAAAGAGGGAACCCTGAGATCCCACGAGTGAGCTAAAAAGGGTGAAGGGTTGGCAGAAGAGGGCACCGGATCCCAAGCTGGCGGAGGCAAAAGTAACCCTTAACCAGGAACCGGAGGTCGTGGTCAAGTTTTGCCACGACCCTCACCACATCCACCAGGAAGGTACACCAAGAGTAGGGTCAGGAAAGCCAGAGAAGGTTTTACCATAGAAGGCCCAAGGGAACCGGACAAAGGTGGATCCCTGGTGGGGACGGCCAGGAGAAAGAGAGAGAGAGGGAAGCTCAGGACCACGCTCCGGAACTACCTGGGGGTTGGCCGAGTCCAGCACCTGGTGGATGCAGCACGGCTCGGGTGGTCACTCAAGGCCAGAGTGACTGAAGGAACACCTGTGAGTAAAAACCCTGAAACTGCATCTCACGTCTCTGACTCTCCTTTCTGCACTATAACTACCCCCATCATCCGCACCAGCTGCCCTGAGGCCATACCCCTCCCGTTGGGGGTTATACCACCATCGCTGCACCCATACTACCGGCCTCAGCGGACTGTTCTGCAGCGGCGGCCTTGTGACCGCAAATCAACGGGTGGCGTAGTCGACACAGAAACAACATCTACCAAGACTGCCACACACTTAGTTTGACACCCTGGGCACGGACCGGGTCACCGCCACAAGGACTACTACCCCTATCTAGATCCGGCTCCGGGTATCCCTTGAACATGGCCCAGGGGGCGCGTCAGAGGCAGTACTGCAATGCTTCCAGCTTGTAACTGATGTGGTGATATCTGAGATGGAGGCTGAACATGAGGAGGAGGAGGAGGAGGAGGATGCGCAGGAGCTGTACACTGTGGGGGCAACTCTGACTGACATAGGGCCCGCAATCCTCGGTGTGGGGAGGATGTGTTCCGTCCCAAGGTCCGACTGGGTCCCGGCTTCCACTATGTTTACCCAGTGTGCCGTCAGAGAGATGTACCGTCCCTGGCCACAAGCACTTGTCCACGTGTCCGTTGTCAGGTGGACTCTCCCAGTAACTGCGTTGTTGAGGGCACGGCAGATGCTTTGGGACACGTGCTTGTGTAGTGCGGGGATGGCACACCGGGCAAAATAGTGTCGGCTGGGGACCGAGTACCGAGGGACGGCCACCGTCATAAGATTGCGGAAGGATTCCGTCTCCACCAGCCTAAAAGGCAGCATTTCCAATGCAAGCAGTCGTGAAATGTGCGAATTTAGGACTGTGGCCTGTGGGGCGTTAGCTGCGAATTTCCGCTTTCGTTCAAAGGTCTGGGATATGGACAATTGAACGCTGCGGTGGGACGTGGACGTTGATGCTGTTTCTTGAGAAACTGCCATAACAAGTGAAGACTGAGAGGAGGGGGCATCTTTACATGCAGTATGGACAGGGGATTGCCTTGCACACACAACAGGGGGTTCTATTGCACGCACAACAGTGGAAGAAGCAGTGGTGACACCCGCTGACACTGGTCGTGGACCCTGGGTTTCGCCCCACAAAGTCGGGTGCTTTGCTGCCATGTGCCTGATCATGCTGGTGGTGGTCAGGCTGGTAGTTTTGTCACCCCTGCTGATGCTGGCATGGCAGGTGGAACATATGGCCTTTTTGGGGTTATCAGCAGAGTCTTTAAAAAAATTCCAGACTCTGGAAGACCTACCGCTTGCACTGGCAACGTCCCTCGTGTTTGTGTTACGGGGAACGGTTGCCTGCCTTCTGTCTGCGGCCACCACACTGCTTCTTCCTGCCTGTTGGGGTACTCTGCCTCCCTCCCCCTGTGTGCTGCTGGCCTCACTCTGCATGTCCTCCTTCCACGTTGGGTCAGTTACTAGATCATCCACCACCTCCTCCTCTTCCACTTGCGCACCACGATCCTCCTCCTCACTTCCTGGCAATTGTGTCTCGTCATCGTCCACCTCTTGTGACAGATTGCCAACGTCGACTTCCTGTGGCCGTGGCTGTTCAAATATTTGGGCATCGCAACATGGGATCTCCTCTTCCACCACTTCAAGCGTATCAGGCGAGGGGCCCAAATATGGAAATGGACCAGTGAACAGCTCTTCAGAGTGTCCAAGTGTGGGATCACTTGCTGTCTGACGACACTCGGCATGGTGGGAGGAAGGAGCATCAGGGTGAGGAGGAGTATGCGGTCGAGACTCACGGCTACTAAGAGTTGACCGTGTGGAAGACAGATCGGAGGTGGTGGTGCCCAGGTAACTGGAAGTATTATCTGCTATCCAATTAATAACCTGTTCACACTTATCAGTTCTCAATACTGGTGTTGTTCTGTGCTTCCCTAGTAATTCGGTCAAGAAGTGGGAGCGAGAAGATGTGGCTGTTGGTTGTAGCACATTTTCACCTTGGCCACGGCCCCGTCCTCTGCACGAACCATCACCAGAACGTCCACTTCCACGTCCCTTGCCACACGCCTTGCCCATTGTAAATGAAGTAAAATAGCTTACACTTGCACTATCAATGGAAAAAGGGTAACAAAGAGTAGATTAGAACCGTGGAAGAGGAAAACCACAGTAATTGTTTACTGGGGTATACCACACTTTTTTAAATAGAGATATTTGCGGCTGAACAGTGAGCGACACACTCAAACTGCTTTTTTTTTAGATACCAAAGGCCCAAAACTGGATAGTACAGCGATTTGACCCGTGGAACTGCGAAACCACACTGGGATGTCGGGCCTACACAAGACTATTTTCAACAGATATATTTTTGTGTAACAACAGTCAGGAGACACTACTATTTTTCTTTACGGAAAAAACTACCAAAAGCTGAATAATAGAGATTTTTTACCGTGGGATGGCAAAACCACAGTTATTGTTTACTGGGGTATACCACACTTTTTTAAATAGAGATATTTGCGGCTGAACAGTGAGCGACACACTTAAACTGCTTTTTTTTTAGATACCAAAGGCCCAAAACTGGATAGTACAGCGATTTGACCCGTGGAACTGCGAAACCACACTGGGATGTCGGGCCTACACAAGACTATTTTCAACAGATATATTTTTGTGTCGCAACATTCAGGAGACACTACTGTTTTTCTTTACGGAAAAAAACTATCAAAAGCTGAATAATAGAGATTTTTTACCGTGGGATGGCAAAACCACAGTTATTGTTTACTGGGGTATACCACACTTTTTTAAATAGAGATATTTGCGGCTGAACAGTGAGCGACACACTCAAACTGCTTTTTTTTAGATACCAAAGGCCCAAAACTGGATAGTACAGTGATTTGACCCGTGGAACTGCGAAACCACACTGGGATGTCGGGCCCACACAAGACTATTTTCAACAGATATATTTTTGTGTCACAACAGTCAGGAGACACTACTGTTTTTCTTTATGGAAAAAACTACCAAAACCTGAATAATAGAGATTTTTTACCGTGGGATGGCAAAACCACAGTTATTGTTTACTGGGGTATACCACACTTTTTTAAATAGAGATATTTGCGGCTGAACAGTGAGCGACACACTCAAACTGCTTTTTTTTTTAGATACCAAAGGCCCAAAACTGGATAGTACAGCGATTTGACCCGTGGAACTGCGAAACCACACTGGGATGTCGGGCCTACACAAGACTATTTTCAACAGATATATTTTTGTGTCACAACAGTCAGGAGACACTACTGTTTTTCTTTACGGAAAAAACTACCAAAACCTGAATAATAGAGATTTTTTACCGTGGGATGGCAAAACCACAGTTATTGTTTACTGTGGTATACCACACTTTTTTAAATAGAGATATTTGCAGCTGAACAGTGAGCGACACACTCAAACTGTTTTTTTTTTTTAGATACAAATGGCCCAAAATGGATAATACAGAGGTTTGAACTGTGGAAGTGCAAAACAACACTTCTGTTTCTCTAGCCTACACCAGACTATTTTCAACAGTTATATTTGTGTCTGAAAAATCAGAGACACGCTTTTTTTTGGGGGAGGGGGGGACACACCAAAAGGGTAATAAGACGGGTATTTGTACAGTGTGAAGGAGGAAAAAAAAAGGAGGATTTAGATGAAAAAAAAAGGATTTTTCCTGGCCCCCGACACCTGGTGCTAAGTCTAGCAATTTCAGCAACAGGAGCACACAGGACTGTAATGCAGCGTTTGCTGGTATAACCACTGTGTCTCCTATACAGCCTGCCTGCCTGGTATCTGGGATGGATATTAGTCCTGAAAAGGACTGTTTGTTTGTTCTGGCAGCCTTTACAGACCCTACACTAACTATTTCGCAGTTTATATCTCTCCCTAAATCAGCAGCGCTGTCCCTACACTGTCTAATCCGGAGCGACTGTGTCCAAGATGGCGGCGCCCCGTTTTAAATACTCGAGGTGACGCTGTGCGGCCAGCCAATCACTGTAATGCCCACAACCAACATGGCTGCAGCATTACAGTGACTGGCTGGCAATCCCTGCATGTTCATTGGCTCTGTAAAGAGCGCCAAACATGCAGGGTGGAGACCCGAGCTCCCGCCCAAGTAACCCGGAAATGCTCGGTGCTCGCCGAACATCCCGAGTAGCGTGATGCTCGGGCGAGTACCGAGCAGTGTCGAGCATGTTCGCTCAACACTAGTCACCACTTCGGTATTTATCACCCACTCCTGGTTTTGGCTTATAAATACTGATGTAAAATACTGACCAAATACTCAACAAGTGAATGTGGCTTAATATTCACCTGTCCCTTGGTGCAGCTTCTCTGTGTCATCGTAATGTAGTGAGGCCTAGTCAGCACTTCAGCCGCCAAAGTCCACTGTGATGATGGAAAAGGACTGGGTGGTGAACTAGGACAGGACTGGAGGACTGGGTGGTGAACTAGGACAGGACTGGAAGACTGGGTGGTGAGCTAGGACAGGACTGGAAGACTGGGTGGTGAGCTAGGACAAGACTGGAAAACTGGGTGGTGAGCTAGGACAGGACTGGAGGACTGGGTGGTGAGCTAGGACAGGACTGGAGGACTGGGTGGTGAGCTAGGACAGGACTGGAGGACTGGGTGGTGAGCTAGGACAGGACTGGAAGACTGGGTGGTGAGCTAGGACAAGACTGGAAAACTGGGTGGTGAGCTAGGACAGGACTGGAGGACTGGGTGGTGAGCTAGAACAGGACTGGAGGACTGGGTGGTGAGCTAGGACAGGACTGGAGGACTGGGTGGTGAGCTAGGACAGGACTGGAAGACTGGGTGGTGAGCTAGGACAAGACTGGAAAACTGGGTGGTGAGCTAGGACAGGACTGGAGGACTGGGTGGTTAGCTAGGACAGGACTGGAGGACTGGGTGGTGAGCTAGGACAGGACTGGAGGACTGGGTGGTGAGCTAGGACAGGACTGGAAGACTGGGTGGTGAGCTAGGACAAGACTGGAAAACTGGGTGGTGAGCTAGGACAGGACTGGAGGACTGGGTGGTGAGCTAGAACAGGACTGGAGGACTGGGTGGTGAGCTAGGACAGGACTGGAGGACTGGGTGGTGAGCTAGGACAGGACTGGAAGACTGGGTGGTGAGCTAGGACAGGACTGGAGGACTGGGTGGTGAGCTAGAACAGGACTGGAGGACTGGGTGGTGAGCTAGGACAGGACTGGAGGACTGGGTGGTGAGCTAGGACAGGACTGGAAGACTGCGTGGTGAGCTAGGACAGGACTGGAGGACTGGCTGGTGAGCTAGGACAGGACTGGAGGACTGGATGGTGAGCTAGGCCAGGACTGGAGGACTGGGTGGTGAGCTAGGACAGGACTGAAGGACTGGGTGGTGAGCTAGGACAGGACTGGAGGACTGGGTGGTGAGCTAGGACAGGACTGGAGGACTGGGTGGTGAGCTAGGACAGGACTGGAAGACTGGGTGTTGAGCTAGGACAGGACTGGAAGACTGGGTGGTGAGCTAGGACAGGACGGTGAGCTAGGACAGGACTGGAGGACTGGGAGCTAGGACAGGACTGGGAGGAATAGGTGGGCAGCTGCATTCAGGGACAGGGGAGTGCTGGGGAGAGGTGAATATAATTTTTTTTAAACTATGCTCATTATGCTTTGGGGTCTGGAAGACCTCAGAGCATAGCAAGGCACATTTGATTCACATCAAATAAATTCAGTGTGAATCTATGGCTGAAATCAAGTGAATCTGCCAAATTTGAATTTTGACAGGTTCATACATGTCTAACAATGACATCAGACATATGACAGTTTAAGTCAGTCCATGTTTGTAATCAGTTGTTGTCCCTGCAGCAGGAAGAAGAGACTGGCGGGGGACAGAACAGTGTCAGAACAAGAAGGGGATTGTGGATTGGTGGAGTGAATATGGTTATATATTTTTTTAAAGCAATCTAGTCAGTCATTTAGTAAAACTTTTTGCTTTCCAGTCAACTCCTTTAGGATGAAACAATTTTTTAAAAATAACCAAAAATCTGAAAAAAAAAAAGAGAACGAAAAAATGTCAGCGCTGGCTTAGGCGCTCACTTCAATAAATTGTTTGCTTCCCTACAAGTCACTCTGGAATGCACACACATCGATCGCTCTGATCTCCGGCAGAACTAATCCATCACCGATAACTGCTAGAAGGTTTGTGGTTTGTGGACATTAAGGTAAATCATTCCTTTCACTTTTTCTTCAGGGATGTGTTTGAGTAGTGATAAGTGGCCACTTCTCAGAATGAGGGAATTGATAACAAGATACGGAACGTTTTTTCATCTCTAGAGAATCTAGAATATTTCCCTTTTGCAAATTTCACTGCCATTTTAAAGAAGACCTCCCATAGTTGTTTTTTTTTAACTGAATGTGTTAATTTGTGCATGTAGTGTAGTGGGAGTGTAATAATATACTCATGCAGCATTTTTCCTGCCAACACATCAGTATTTGTAGCAGATTGTTTTTATATGTATATGCAGTATGTGTAAAACATTTGAAATCTTTCAGTTACGTTTTGTATCGAAGCATCTAATGAGGGTGTGAAAAGGTTATTGTGAAAAAGGGGGGCAGGGGATACTGTGACCATTATCTATTTTAAATTATGGATACTGTTAGCAGCTGTGTACAATAGTGCCTGAAAGATTGGGAATTTCAGAATTTAATATTTCTGCATAAATCTTAAAGTCCTAAAGACAGAGAAAGAGAGCCAAATCAATGAAAGGAGTCAAAAATATTAGACTGTCACTGTTTAAAAGGAAAATAATCCAATATCATAAGTCTGTGCGAGTCAAAAGTATGTGAACCTTTAGGATTAGCAGATAATTTGAAGGTGAAATTAAAGTTTGGCATCAATTAATGCGATGCCAATCAGGTGTGAATGGACAACTTATTTTATTTAAAGAACAAGAATCTATCAAGGTCTGATCTCCGTAACATGTTTGTGGCATGAACAAAGGAGATTTCTAAGGACCTCTGAAGAAGAATTGTTGATGCTCATCAGGCACTAAAAGGTTACAAAACTATCTGTAAATATGTTTGGACTCCAACTATCAGCAGCCTGTGTAGCGTCGGCGTCCCTGCCTCCTGCTAGGCAGGGACGCTGTTCCCCTCACCTCTCCGCTCTGTGCCCGGCGTCTTCCTCCCGCTCTGCTGGCAGCGCGCTGCTTCCCGGCCACTGTGCTTAGGGCGCGCGCGACCGCTCCCCCTCTCTTAAAGGGGCCGCGCGCGCCGTCCTAAGGAGTCCCCCGCCAATGGCCGGAGGACCTCACCATATATAAGGCACCTCCTCCAAAATGGAGGTGCCCGAGCAATGTTGTTGCATAGCCTATCACTCTGCTTCAGCCCTCAGGTCCTGTTACCAGATACCTGCCAGTTACCTGCCAGTTACCTGCCAGATTCCTGCTTGATACCTGCCTGATACTTGTCTATCTGCTTACATTTCTGCGGTCCGACAGTCTGCCTACCAGCCCTGCCAGTCTGTCTATGGATCTGTTTGCCCGCTCACCTGGGAGCGTCCGCCTGCTACCTGCCTGCTAGCCTACCTGGAGGCTCTGCCGTCACCTGCTGTGACCACCTGCCTGTCCAGAGACTCTTACCCGCTCACCTGGGAGCGTCCGCCTGCTACCTGCCTGCTAGCCTACCTGGAGGCTCTGCCGTCACGTGCTGTGACCACCTGCCTGTCCAGAGACTCTTGCCCGCTCACCTGGGAGCGTCCACCTGCTACCTGCCCGCTAGCCTATCTGGAGGCTTAGCCGTCACTTGCTGTGATCACCTGCCTGTCCAGAGACTCTTGCCCGCTCACCTGGGAGCGTCCACCTGTTACCCGCCTGCTAGCCTATCTGGAGGCTTAGCCGTCACTTGCCGTGACCACCCTCCTGTCAAGAGACTGTCCCCGTCACTTGCCGTGACCTCCTGCCCTTCTACCCAGAGACTGTCCCCGTCACTTGCCGTGACTACCTGCCCGCCTACCCTGGGAGCCACCCGCTTCCTTACAAGGACTGCCCCTTTGTATCGTTGCTCAGAGGTTCCACCTCCCAGACCCGTTACAGTTTGCTCGGGCCATGGAATCCGGTGGCACCCAATCTCCCTCACTCTCGGACTTATGTCATGAACTTTCCCGTCAGAGGTCCCAACAGGAGTCCATCCTGAGTCACCTGCGTAGTGTTAACTCCCGCCTGGACACATTGTCTACCTCTTCGGGAGCTGCCTCCACACGCACACTTACTACCCCGGCACCGCTGCAGCCCATCAACACCATGGCATCTCTTCCCGGTCCCCGCCTCTCCGCTCCTTCTCGTTTTGGCAGAGATCCCAGCCAGGCACGGGGCTTCATTAACCTGTGCACTCTGCAATTCGAACTGTTGGCACACCAGTTTTCCACCGACCGAGCCAAAATAGCCTTCATCATGTCCCATCTCACGGAAGAGGCACTGGCTTGGCTAAATCCTCTATGGGAGAGAGGAGACCCCTGGTGTCCAACCTGCCAGCCTTTCTCTCGGCTTTCCGGAAAGTCTTCGACGAACCAGGACGGAAGACCTCATCCGCATCATCTCTGCTACGCCTTCGTCAAGGAAATCTCACCGTGGGCCAAAATGCCATACGGTTCCGTACCCTTGCTCCGGAGCTGGCCTGGGATAACGACGCCCTGGTGTCTGTCTTTTGGGAGGGTCTGTCCGGCCGTATTAAAGATGAACTTGCCGGTTGGGACATTCCTACCACTCTCGACGACTTAATAACTCTTGCCACCCGGATTGACATCCGGTTCCAGGAGCGCGCCAAAGAGGTCACCCGTGAGAGGAGGTTTCCACGTCTAGCCCCTACCTTCCAGAAACCCGTCACTTCTCCCGTTACTCCCCAGGCGCACTCACCCGAGCCTATGCAGGTCGACCAGACCAAGATGGTCAAGACCCGTCAAGAGTTACGCCGAGCCGAGGGGAGCTGCTTCTACTGTGGCAGTAAGGAGCACCGGATCCGTTCTTGCCTCGAGAGGTCGGGAAACGCCTGTGTCTAGGATCGCTCAGAGAGGTCGTCCTAGATAAGAGTAAACCCTCTCCATCTCTGTTGCTGTCGGTCTCTATCATCTGCGGGGAGAACCGTTATTTTGAACTAGCCCAACTTGACTCTGGAGCTGCCGGAAATCTCATTTCTCAGTCCCTGGTAGAGAAATACCGCATTCCCACCAAACCTCAAGCTGTACCCTTATCTGTCGCTGCCGTAGATGGGGGCCTCTTACCACATCCCATCCAACTCATCACTGAATCCATAACCCTGCAGGTGGGAATGCTGCACTCAGAGAGCATCTTCTTTCATGTTCTGCCTGGACTTTCTCACGCCCTCTTGCTAGGCCTACCTTGGCTTCAGAAACATGCACCCGTGCTTGATTGGCAGACCGGAGAAGTCC
Organism: Phyllobates terribilis; assembly: GCF_046119375.1. Lineage (NCBI taxonomy): Eukaryota > Metazoa > Chordata > Amphibia > Anura > Dendrobatidae > Phyllobates > Phyllobates terribilis. The sequence continues at coordinate 293,136,657 of NW_027362767.1, forward strand.
TTCGCTGGGGACAGGACTGCCATAAGACTTGTTTAGTTCCCGTCCATCCTGCTCGTCCTTCTCCTACCCCAGCCAATCTACCTGGTCTTCCAGTTCCCTATTGGTCTTATGCGGATGTCTTTAATAAAAAGGAGGCAGAGACATTACCCCCTCATAGACCATACGACTGCCCAATCGACCTGATGCCCGGCGCTACTCCTCCCCGTGGGCGTATTTACCCTTTGTCCGCTGCTGAGACCCGGTCCATGTCTGAATATATTGAGGAGAATCTGGCCCGGGGATTTATCCGGAAATCGACTACCCCGGCGGGAGCAGGCTTCTTCTTCATCAAAAAGAAGGACGGCTCACTCCGTCCCTGTATAGACTATAGAGGCCTTAACCAAATCACGGTGAAGAATAAATACCCCCTTCCGCTCATTCCGGAATTATTTGACCGTCTGAGGGGGGCTAGAATCTTCACCAAGCTGGACCTTCGTGGGGCGTATAACCTGGTCCGTATCCGTCAGGGGGATGAATGGAAGACGGCATTCAACACCCGGGACGGCCACTATGAATACCTGGTAATGCACTTCGGTCTCTGTAACGCTCCCGCCGTCTTTCAAGAGTTGGTCAATGATATCTTCCGGGACCTTCTCTACTCCTGCGTAGTGGTGTACCTGGACGACATCTTGGTCTTCTCTCCGGATCTTCTCACTCACCGGAGGGATGTTCGTCAGGTCCTGCTCAGGCTCAGGCAGAACCACCTCTACGCTAAATATGAGAAGTGCCTCTTTAAGCAGACCTCGCTTCCGTTTTTGGGCTACATAATCTCTCAGACCGGCCTACGAATGGATCCTGAGCAACTGTCTGCCATCCAGAAGTGGCCCCGACCAGAGGGGTTGAAGGCTATTCAGCAGTTCCTGGGCTTCGCCAACTACTACCGCCTCTTTATACCGCACTTCTCTTCCCGGACTGCCCCAATCTCTGCGCTCACCCGTAAGGGCACTAATCCCAGAGAATGGCCGCCCGAAGCAAAGGAAGCCTTTCTTTCCTTAAAACAGGCTTTCTCTTCCGCCCCGGTGCTGCATCGTCCGGACGGCAACAAACAATTCTTCCTGGAAGTGGACGCCTCCTCCTCTGGAGCCGGAGCGGTACTTACCCAAAAGTCGTCTTCCGGAAGAATGGTAACTTGCGGCTTCTTCTCCAAACTCTTCTCCCCTTCTGAGCGCAATTATTCTATAGGAGACCGAGAGTTATTGGCCATTAAGCTGGCACTGGAGGAGTGGCGTTACCTGCTCGAGGGGGCTCTTCACCCGGTAATTATTTACACGGACCACAAGAACTTGGCTTACCTCCAGAGCGCCCAGAGACTTAACCCGCGCCAAGCCCGGTGGTCCTTGTTTTTTGCCCGTTTTGATTTCGTTCTTCATTTTCGCCCGGCAGACAAAAACATCAAAGCTGACGCCTTGTCCCGATCCTTCCTGGTGTCTGATCTAGAGGAGGAGCCTAAGCACATCATTGATCCCGCCAGAGTAATGCAGGTGGCCCCCGTGAATCTAAATCGTCTCCCTCCCGGTAAGACGTTCGTAACAGTACCTGATCGGAAGAAGGTCCTACACTGGGGTCACTCGTCTAAGCTAGCTGGCCACGCCGGTCAGAAAAAGACCCTCCAGCTTATTACCCGGCATTACTGGTGGCCTACCCTGCACAAGGACGTAATAGACTTTGTTTCAGCCTGTGTGTCCTGCGCCCGCAACAAGGTTCCGAGACACCTGCCAGCCGGTCGCCTCCTTCCTCTTCCAGTACCTGCTGCCCCGTGGCAGCATATAGCTATGGACTTTATAACGGATCTCCCTGTCTCTGCCGGTTGTACGGTCATTTGGGTGGTCGCTGACCGCTTTTCCAAGATGGCTCACTTCATTCCCCTGCCGGGCCTCCCGTCTGCACCCGAGCTGGCTAAAGACTTTATCCGCCACATCTTCCGTCTCCATGGCCTGCCCCTCCACATCGTGTCGGATCGTTGGGTTCAGTTCACCTCACGCTTCTGGAGAGCCACATGTAAGCTGCTTAACGTCACCCTGGACTTCTCCTCCGCTTACCACCCACAGTCCAATGGTCAAGTAGAGCGGATCAATCAAATCCTGACCAGTTACCTCCGGCACTTCGTTAATGCCCACCATTCGGACTGGGTGGATCTCCTACCATGGGCAGAGTTCTCTTACAATAATCACGAGAGCGAATCTTCCTCCAAATCCAATTTTTGTAGTCTTCGGTCAGCATCCTCGGATCCCATTTTCCGTCTCCACCTCAGTGGACAATCCGGCTGCGGAATCTCTCGTTAGCGAATTCTCCTCCATTTGGGAGAGTACCCGATCCGCACTCATTCAGTCGTCCGAGCGGATGAAAAAGCACGCTGACAAAAAACGCCTGGATAATCCACAATTCCGTCCTGGAGATAAAGTCTGGCTCTCGTCCAAGTATGTCCGGCTCAAGATTCCTTCCTACAAGTTAGGGCCTCGCTTCATCGGCCCACTGGAAGTCATCAAACAAATCAATCCGGTGGCCTATAAATTGAAACTCCCGGCCAACTTGCGGATCCCTAACTCCTTCCATGTATCTCTCCTCAAACCCGTGGTACTTAACTCTTTCTCCAAGTCTACAGGTACGCCTCCTGCTCCGGTTTCCGCTGAAAACGAGTTTGAGGTAGAGAACATTCTGGCCACCAAAAGGGTAAGAGGAAAAACCTTTTTTCTAGTAGATTGGAAGGGGTTTGGTCCTGAGGAGAGAACGTGGGAGCCCCGGGAGAACATCCTTGCCCCTCTCATCCTTGATAAATTTCTGTCTGGCCTAAAAAAGGGGGGGCCTAAAGGGGGGAGTACTGTAGCGTCGGCGTCCCTGCCTCCTGCTAGGCAGGGACGCTGTTCCCCTCACCTCTCCGCTCCGTGCCCGGCGTCTTCCTCCCGCCCTGCTGGCAGCGCGCGCTGCTTCCCGGCCACTGTGCTTAGGGCGCGCGCGCGCTCCCCCTCTCTTAAAGGGGCCACGCGCGCCGTCCTAAGGAGTCCCCGGCCAATGGCCGGAGGACCTCACCATATATAAGGCACCTCCTCCAAAATGGAGGTGCCCGAGCAATGTTGTTGCATAGCCTATCACTCTGCTTCAGCCCTCAGGTCCTGTTACCAGATACCTGCCAGTTACCTGCCAGTTACCTGCCAGATTCCTGCTTGATACCTGCCTGATACTTGTCTATCTGCTTACATTCCTGCGGTCCGACAGTCTGCCTACCAGCCCTGCCAGTCTGTCTATGGATCTGTTTGCCCGCTCACCTGGGAGCGTCCGCCTGCTACCTGCCTGCTAGCCTACCTGGAGGCTCTGCCGTCACCTGCTGTGACCACCTGCCTGTCCAGAGACTCTTACCCGCTCACCTGGGAGCGTTCGCCTGCTACCTGCCTGCTAGCCTATCTGGAGGCTCTGCCGTCACGTGCTGTGACCACCTGCCTGTCCAGAGACTCTTGCCCGCTCACCTGGGAGCGTCCACCTGTTACCCGCCTGCTAGCCTATCTGGAGGCTTAGCCGTCACTTGCCGTGACCACCCGCCTGTCAAGAGCTGTCCCCGTCACTTGCCGTGACCTCCTGCCCTTCTACCCAGAGACTGTCCCCGTCACTTGCCGTGACCTCCTGCCCTTCTACCCAGAGACTGTCCCCGTCACTTGCCGTGACTACCTGCCCGCCTACCCTGGGAGCCACCCGCTTCCTTACAAGGACTGCCCCTTTTTATCGTTGCTCAGAGGTTCCACCTCCCAGACCCGTTACAGCCTGTAAGATTGAATACAAATAGAGGAAATTCTAGACAATTATTACCCTCCCCAGGAATAGTCAATCAACAAAGATTACTCCAAAAGCAAGGCGTATAGTAGTCTGCAAGGTCACAAAGGAACCAAAGGTAACCTCTAAGTAACTAAAGGCCTCTCACATTAACTAATGTTTATTCATGAGCCCACCATCAGTAGGACCCTGAAGAACAATACTTTGCATGGTAGGATTTCAAGGAAAAAGCCACTGCACTCCAAAAAGAACCTTGCTGTCCATCTCAAGTTTGTTGAAGCTATTGGAGAGGCAGTGGCTTGTTGCTTGAGATCCTGCGTACACACCATTATTGTTGGACAAACCAGAAGGATATTGGAACAATGTTTTGTGGATGGATCAAAATAGAGCTTTTTGTTTTAAATGAAGAGTTATATTTGGAGAAAGAAAAACACTGCATTACAGCATAAAAACTTCATAACATCTGTGAAACACAGTGATAGTAGGTGGTATCATAGTTTGAGCCTGTTTTCACCTGGGCCAGGACGGCTTGCCATTATTGATAGAAAAATTAATTCTGATTTATACCAGAAAATTCTAAAAGAAAATGTTAGGACATCTGTCCCTGAGCTGAATCTCAAGAGAATATGGGTTATGCTGCAAGTCACGACCCAAAACACATAAGTCGTTCTATAAAAGAATGGTTAAAAAAGAAGAATTTTAAAGTTTTGAAATGGCTAAGTCAAAGTCCTGACCTTAATCCTGTAGAAATGTTGTAATAATAATAATAATCTTTATTTTTATAAAATAGGACCTGAAGTGAACAGCTAGAAGGAGAAAACCCACCAATATAACAAAGATGAACCTGATTTGTAGGGAGGAATGGGCTAAAATTCCTCCAAGCCAATATGCAGGACTAATCAATAATTACCGGAAACTTTTGGATACTTTTGCCACTCATACATGCAATATTGAATCATTTTTTTGTAATAAAAAAAATACTATGTCTATTATTTGTGACTGAATTGCTTAATTTGGTTCTCTTTACCTTTTATAACATGTGAAAAATCTGATATTGTTCTAGGTCAAATTTCCATTTGCAGAAATATGGAAAATTCTGAATTGTTCACCAAGAAGGATTTTACCAGCCAATGTAATCCTGTGATAGAAATGAGACTTCAGAAAAGTCTTCTGTAAACAGGAAGTATGAGCCTAAAATTGTCCTACTGTCCAGTATGTAAATTGGAACATTAATCCATATATATTTTTTAATACAAATTGTAATATAAAAAAAAATTGCCAAAATTGTATTAAAAATACATTTTACGCAAAAACTTGATTTAATCATTAGGTCATTTTCAGATGATACATTCTCTTTATGTGTAGCTGATCTCAGAAAAAATTTACCCATGATCTTAAGAGTCAGTAAAAGCCATCAGTAGGTGGATAATTTCAGTATTATCTAGTTTCAGTGTCTGATAAGATATTTTGAGAGGGTTTTTTCTAGCTTTTAGGAATACTTGTATTACAATAGGTTAATAGCATTTGACCTTTGTTCAATCTTGTTTATAAAGAAGTCTCTATACTGACGACCGCTATCATTTCAGGTGACCTTTCACTATGAAACCTGGTAAAGGCACAGTTTTGTGTTAGACTTCTTGAATTCCCTTTGCAGGTTCTAGATTTCTTCTTTTTGCTATCATTGTCTTGTTTTCAAAGTGAATCTTGGCTCTGTGCTCAAAGAATTGAATGGCCTAAGAGATTGCTAGAATTATTTGACCAAAATAAAATTAATTAAATTCACCGCTATCTAAATTGTTTGCATATGAAGAGTTTATCACGGAGAACATTTATAAAACAATTTTTATGTGTTATATTGAAATAGATTTCAGTTCCTTGGCCTGCATGGCAAACTGCTCTTACATTATGTGTAAAATGCATTACCTGGAATATTCATATTCTGGAGTCCATAGGCAGCGCATACACACGGGGTTAATGTCCATTAACGACCGGATAGAAGAGACACAAAAATTAGCAATGCACAGATTAAAGGGGTTGTCTTGTCTAAGAAGAAAAGTCTGCAGTCACTCTAAGTGACTGTAGACTTTTGAATCATGACAGTATGTAATGTGCACATTGTCACAATGTTACGTAGGTGATACTGCGATTCTACACAGCACTCACAGTATTATCTATATAATGTATATACAGCAGTCACAGTATCACCTATATAATGTATATAGACTGCTGTATATACATTATATAAGAAATACTGTGACTGCTGTGTATAGTCGCAGTATCACCTACATAACATAATTTCACACAAAACCCCAAAAATGGCCTGCTGACTGCGGAATATATATCATAATATGACTGTTGTATATACATTATATAGATATACTGTGACTGCTGTATATATGTTACATAGGTGATACTGCGACTATACACAGCTATGACCTTGGACAAGAACTTCTCAGGAGGAAAATCACCATGGTGGGCACAGTGAAAAAAAACAAACCTGAGCTGCCCGCTGAATTGTTGCAGATGAAGGACAGGGCTCCACTTTCCTCAAAGTTTGTTTTTACAGACACCACCACTGCTGTTTCATACTGCCCCAAAAAACGACGGAATGTGGTACTGATGTCCACACTTCACAAAGATGCAGCTGTGTCATCAGGAAGTGACAAAAAGCCCAGAATCATCCTGGACTATAACAAAAACAAAGGAGGAGTGGACAACCTGGACAAGCTAACTGCCACCTACACTTGCCAGCGAATGACTAGGAGATGGCCAATGGTTGTATTTTACAACATCCTTGATGTGTCAGCATGCAATTCATTTGTGTTGTGGACCCACATTCACCAAGGATGGAATTCAAAGAAAAAACACAAGCGGAGGATGTTTCTTGAGGAACTAGGAAGATCCCTTGTCAAGGCGCACATTGACCAAAGGGAACGAGTGCCCCGAGACCCAGCCGCTGCAGCCTTGGTCCGACAACTCCAGAGCTCAACAAGTGCTTCGTCCACACCCACAGCAACACAAAGAGCATCATCACCAGCATCCTCCTCAACCAGGCCTGCCTCAACATCAACCACAACAGCCACAACCCCAGTGAGACCACCTGATTCTAAAAGAAAGAGGTGTCAGGTCTGCCCTAGCAATAAGGACAGAAAGACAAACACATCGTGCTTCGGCTGCAAAAAATACCTCTGCAAAGAACGCACAAAAAGTGTCACTTTTTGCCACACATGCATCTAAATACTAATGCATCTAAAAACTAGTACTTGATTTCTGTTGATTTGCTTGATTGATTGTTGTTTGTTTGTTTGACCTAGAAAAGCTACTTTTTATTATTATTGCTATTAATGTTAATATAATTTTCATCTTTTATTTGCATTAAAGTTCTATAAAAAAAAAATCTGTTTTTGCCTTTTTCATAAAGTAGTTAGATATGGGTCAAAATTGATCCGTAACACCATAGATGTTACTAGAGTTAATAATATAAAATATATATATGTATACTTTTTTTACATTTAAGAAATGTGTTCTAAAACCCTTCAGTAATAGTCAGGTAATATAACAAACTTTTTTAAGTTTATATTATTCTCTTGAGGTTCATTTGACAATATTTTTATATTGAAAATGAAGGGTATGCTCTCAAATGAAAGGCCCAGGGGGCCACAGCAAAAATATTAAAATCAATCCTTCCATGGATGAGAAACCCTAACAAGGTAACTAAGAGGTAAGAAACAAATTGGATCATAAATAACTGTCTTTAGGGTATCCTAGGGGTGATTTAAGACACGGGTTAAAACCGACCTATTAACATAAGAAAGAGTAACAGAAAGCTAACACAAGAGGAAGGATATACAGTGTGGCTCACCATTACTGACACCCCTTCATTTTTTCCATAGACTATACAATATCTTCAGAAAGAAATGGAAATGTACCAAAGTTATATCCTCAAGATTTTTTAATTAGTGATCCAAAGTAATACAACAATAAAACATTGAAATTGCAACATGGAAGTTGAAAAACAAAGAAAAAAAAACAGAATAAACAGCATGTGCAGCAATAAAGGCACCCCTAATTAACACTTGGTTGCACACCCTTTGGTATTGCTGACAGCGTCCAAACGTTTCTTGTAGTCATCTATAAGCTTCTTGCACTTCTCAGCTGGAATTTTCTCCCAATCTTCCTTTGCAGTTTGTTCAAGCTCTTGAATGTTTGCAGGGTTTATTCCCAATGTCAGATCTCATCTCATCCCAAAGATTTTCAATGGGATTGAGGTCAGGAGCACTCATTGCTGGCCATTTTAAGACAGTCCATTTTTTCTTTTTTCGACCATTTCTGTGTACTTTTGGATGTGTGCTTTGGGTCATTGTCTTGCTGAAGGACCCATGATCTTCTACTCAAACCAAGTTTTCTTACACTGGGTAGGACATTTTGCTCTAAAATCTCTTGATAATTCTCTCATTTCGTGATTTCTGTGATACGGTTAAGCCCTCCAGTACCAGACACAGAAAAGGTGTTCTTTTACTTATAAGCTTCATTGCGGCATCTGTAAACAAACTGTTGCTTTGCATTGCCAGAAAGCTCTATTTTTGTTTCATTTGTCCACAGTATATTTTCTCAGAAGGATTGTAGTTGTCAAGGTACTCTTTGGCAAAGATCAGTCATTCCTTTTTATGTCTTTTCTTCAGCAATTGTTTCTTCCTTGGCCTTCGCCCATAAAGCTCTGCTTGGTTTAGTGTGCGGCGTATGGTACTTGTTGAAAGACGGGGGTACTCGGAGCCGGGTCAGATGTTTGGGGGGGTTGCAGCCGTGGCCTGGACCCGTTCCGTGCCCAGGGCTGTCACATAAAAGATTTAATGGGCTTTCAGGGTTTGGTGTTAATCGAGTGGATGTAATGACTACGCCACCTGTGGTGCCTGGTGATCCTCCACCAGCGCTGCGTTCAGTCCTCTGAGGCGGGATGTCGTGGCAGCAGCAGATGGTACTACTCCCCACAGGCGGAGCAGGGCCTCAGGGCAGAGAAGACGGATCAGGGGAGTAGTAGTAGGAGATGTGGTGCGGTGTAGTGCGGTACCGCGTTGCAATAAGGAACCGGAGGCAATAGACGCAGTCTTCCAAGCTTTACTCATGATGTTAGGTGTCAGCTGCAAGGCTTCTCCTTGCTCCTCACGGCGCGCTGCGGCCACCAAGAAGGGGTTCAGAACACTCCGGGTAGTTTGGGTGCATGAATCAGGACCCCCACACCAGTGTGTTCCTAGACTTTCCCACTAGGTCCTCTCCTGTCCGTGTGTAGTACATGTACTAAGCCCTGGTCTCCCTCTGGACTATGCACAGAACAAGGGTACGGGTGGCGACTCCGCTCCGTCCATTACCCGGTGGGATCCACTGAGCCTCCGGGCTTCTCCGACTAAGACTTGAAGTGACAGAGTCAGATATCAGGGGCCGGTACCCCTTTTGCAGCAGGAATCCCTCTGACTAGGCCAGAATAGTGAGGACAGGTGGCGTATGCCGCTCCGTCTGCATCCCCCTGGGATCCTTTTGCCTGTGGAGCTGGTCTCCTCTGATCCCCTCCAGGCCTTCTTGGGTAGGGACCTTGACCGGGTAGAGACAACCGTTAACTCTAGCCCGCTCCTCGCCTCAAGGCCAGAGCACGAGGACCGTGTATCTTCAATCAGCTGCAGGTTCACACAGAAAGCTACGTTCAGTGATGAAGATCACAATCAAAAGACCATAAGCCCAAGATGGCCGTTTATTAAATATGAATTTTGTGGTGTAACCTAAAGTGCGTCCTCCACCCTCACCCACTACATGGTTCCCCCTTACTTTGGTTCCCCCCATCTCCTCTATCCTGGCTGGGGCAGCACTATGGTGCCTTAAAGCCCCCCTCAGGACAGGAGTGGTGTAGTGTTGAATGGATGGCTGAGTCCTGAGAGGTGCTCCTTCCTTACCTCGTAGAGGAGATACCACACCTCAATCTGAGGTGCAGTACCCCTGTGGCAACTGAACCCTCAGGGGCGCCACAAGACTGTTACAAGTCAGCCTTCAGGTCTTTGGATGTTTGACCTGGAGTTTTTTCCACCATTTGCACCAATCTTCAAAGACATCTCTTGTCCATTTTCCTCTTTTCCCCATGTCCAGGGAGGTTCTTGACGGTTCCATGCTTGGCAAACTGTTTAACGACATTGCACACTGTTGAAACTGGGATACCAAGGTCTTTGGAGATGGCCTTATTCCCTTTGAGAGTCTTCTGTTTGCTAATAATAGCACTTCTGATGTCCTCAGACAGCTCCTTTGCCTTCACTATTGTGACAAAGGAACAGGGCCTACCATGTGGCTTTTTAAAACACTGAAGTTATCATTCATTGACTAATTCATGTCGCATGGGCACCGACAATTAATCACAGGGAATCTCTTGTGATTTACCACAGGCGAGTCAAAATGCGTTTTCATACTAAATTAATGTAAAGTGTGCCAATACCAGTGTCACAGCAAGCTTTAAGTTTTTCTATTTTTCCCTCCTATTGTTTTTGGTTTGAAATGGTTTATCATTTTCTCTTATTTAACACGAGTGCCCTATACAAAAAATTTGTTTTACTTGATTCGTTTTTTTTTCAGGAGATATTCCACATTATGTACTTAAATTTCATGGGCAGCAATAACGATGAGCAGGACTGTATGTACTGCACCGTACCACTTCTCCTGTCCTGTATATATACACTGTAGAGTATCACTTCTCCTGTCCTGTATATACAGTGGGTACGGAAAGTATTCAGACCCCTTTACATTTTTCACTGTTTCATTGCAGCCATTTGGTAAATTCTAAAAAGTAAATTTTTTTCCTCATTAAAGTACACTCTGCACTAGTGCTGAGCCACCCCCGTAGTGTTCGAGTTCGGTTCGGTTCGTCGAACACCCGTATGTTCGCCGAACTGTTCGTCGAGCTGTTCGTCGAACACCTTCGAACACCGTTAAAACCAATGGCAGGCAAACAAAAACACATAGAAACACATAGAAAACACCGTCAAAAGGTGTCCAAAAGCTGACAAACTGCTCAGAAGACACAACTAACACATGGAAAAGTGACAAGTACATATAGTCATGCAAAAAGAAAAGAGGTGGAGGAGTAAAAGGAGGGGGAGACACAGATACAGGCATGTCATGCCCTTCTAAAATCCAAAAAGTGAGAAGCCGACACAGCCAGTCCGCTCCTGCCCGTGCCACCTCCGTGTCGCCGGGTTTGTGCCAGAGCCGCGGTGAACCCTGACGGCCAGCCCCCCTCTCCCAATACTGGTGCCTGTCCACTGGTGGGTTGAGCGAGCCCCCCTATTGTCTCTCTAATTTGAATGAATACACTTTAAATCCATTTACAAGGATCTATTGGAGGGCAAGTCTCATGCCAGCAGCCGCGTAATTCCAGCTCCAGTAGCGTTCACTAAAGCTGCTGCAGTTAAAAAGCTTTTATAAGGATCGAGCTCGGCTGTCCACCGCAAGGCATCCTACTGCCAGTCCCAGCCCCTATGCCTTGGGGTGCCTCCTGATGCTCTTCACTGAGTATCCCGTGGTCCCGAAGCATTTCCTTTGAAAAAATTAAGTGTCCAAACTACAGGTGGTGTAGCTTGCTTAACAGCCGGGATAATCCGCTGACTAGCAGACACTGCTACTAGGCACAAAGTATTTCCTGGGCTAGATGCAGTTAAAAAATTGTAATTAGATACTCTCGTTGGATGCTGAGAAAGCATTCCATAGAGTCTCCTGGCACGCCATATATTATTCTCTTAAAAAACTTGGGGTAGGGGTCTAGGGGACCCTTTTATAGCCAAAATCACGGCCATGAATCGCAATACGTCACCTAGGCTGAAGATAAATGGAACTGTAGCACCCTGAGGGCTCGGTTGCTACAGAGGTATTGCACCTCACCCAGAGGTGTGATATCTCACTCTCAGGTAAGGATGGAGTGTGGATCAGGACCCGACACCTGCATGCATTACACCACATTGCCGTGGGGCAGGGCGACCAATATGCCCCTGAGATGGGCACGACAGTCCCTGTCCCTGGCTGGAGTGGGGGGAGGGAACACTGAGGAAGGGGAACCCTGTAGTGCAGGAGCAGGGAGGAAGCAGTTCCTGGGTGCATTGAGAAGGGAGTATAAAAGGTGGGCATCATCTTAGTTCAGTGCAGAGAAGTCTGAGCAGAAGTGACAGGGAGCAGGGGCTCTGCATGAGCTCTGCTCCGGAGGAGGGCCTAGTAACAGAGGCCCAGGCCTGGAAGAGGGAGAAGGAAGGAAGAGGAGCGGAGAAGGCTCCAGGAACGAGGAACGAAGGGATCCCAGGGGTGCGGACGGGCGAGTCGCCACCGCACGCCCGAATCCACCTGCGTGGAGGGGTCAGGCCAAAGGGGGAGACCGGTCCCCGAAACTAGTGGAGGCAGGAAACGACCCTCGGCTAGAAACCGGAGGCTGTGACATTTCATGTGGCGCAGCCCCTCGCTACACCCGCTAGGAAGGCACCACATAGGGTCAGGGAAACTGGCGCCAAGTTTACCAAGAGGAGGCCCGAGGCAGCCGGACAGAAGGGTTGGTAAGAAAGGCCAGACAAAGGACACACAAAGGGGGTCCTGTGAAGCGCTCCAAAGTTATCTGGGAGTTGTCTGAGCCCCTCACCTGGTGAGCACAGTACGACGTGGGCAGCCGTTACCTGCAAACGTGGTCTGGATAATAAGAACTGTGAGTAAAGGCCCTGGACTGCATCATTGACTCCGTGTCGTTACTGCTGCTGCCCTGCACCATCACCCCCATCCTCCGCATACACTGCCCTGAGGCTATACTCCTCCCGTGGGGAGTTATGCTACGCTCTGCTGCACCCACAACACCAGCCTCAGCGGTCTGCCCTGCAGCGGCGGTTCACTCTGACCGCAATCCACGGGTGGCGTAGTCGGACATTTAAACATCAAAACCACATAAATAGTTTCGCCACTGGTTTGACCGCCCTGAGCCACGGAACTTGGTCGCCGCCACAGAGACTACAACCACCAGCATCCACCAAAAAGGGTCCGGCTTCGGGTGTCCCAAGGCCCAGGGGGTGCATCAGAACATTTTCATCACCTTTCACAATCACCAATGGGACAAGGCAGGGATGTCCTCTGTCCCCTCTCTTATACATCCTAGTGACGGAGCACCTGCTCTCATCAATTCGCCATAACCCCAATATTAGGTGGATTGAGGTGGGAGGCATCGAGTACAAGTGCTCTCTATTTGCTGATGATGTCCTAGTATATATCACTCAATCACATATATCCATCCATGCTGTTATGGCTGAAATAGATCACTTTGTTACATGGTCAAATTTTAAAATCAATGCAGCGAAGTCTGAGGCCCTCGATGTCTCCCTCCCCAAATCCATACAGGATTCCATCCAGTCCAACTTTCCCTTTGCCTGGCCCTCACAGGGTATCAAATATTTAGGAATTCCTATTCATAGAGACCTCTCCCATCTATGTTATCTTAATTTTGGGCCCTTTATTGAACAACTCCATACAGACCACGGTTGGCAAGTTAGAACTGTAAGATTCACTACGTGAACCACTGGTGTTTTGTGGAAAAGCACATGTACACTGTGTTCCAAATTATTATGCAAAAAGTGTTTAGGAGTGATAAGGGAAGAATTTTTTGTTTGTCAGTTAAACTCATTGATGGTGATGTGTGTCAGGGCTCTTTATATCACTGTAAGCAATTGCAGACACCTGTGCTAATTAGTTTGGCAGGTGTGTCCAATGAAAGGCAAAACTACTTAAGAAGGCTGTCCCACATTATTAAGCAGCCTACATTTTCTGCCAAAATGGGAAAGAAAAAGGATGTGTCGGCTGCTGAGAAGCAACATATTGTGGAGTGTTTAGGTCAAGGCATGACTACAATCAACATTGTGTGATGATCAGGATGAAGTGTCTTGGCAATCAAGAAGTATGTAGCTGATTCACAGTACACACGTGTGCGTGCTGATAAGGGCAAATTGAGGACTCTTTCCTACAGGCAATTACGTCAGGTTAAAAGAGCAGCGGCAAAAAAGACTTGTCATAGCAGCAGACAAGTTTTTGAAGCTGCTGGTGCCTCCAACGTCCCCCGAACAACAAGATGCAGGGTCCTTCAGAGGTTTGCAGCTGTGCATATGCCATCCTGTCGACCTCCTCTATCCACTTCACACAAGCAGAAACGGCTCCAGTGGGCCAAACATTACATGAAGACTGATTTCCAAACTGTTTTGTTCACGGATGAGTGCCGTGCAACGCTCAATGGTCCAGATGGATGGAGTGGAGGATGGCTGGTTGATGGACACCCCACGCAAACACGGCTACAGCGCCAACAAGGAGGAGGTGGAGTAATGTTTTGGGCTGGAATCATGGGGAGAGAGATTTTCGGCCCCTTTAGGATCCCTGAAGGGGTAAAGATGAACTCCATAATGTATGTGGAGTTTCTCAAACAGCACTTCCTGCCATGGTTCAAGAAGAAGAACCGTGTATTCCACAGCAAGATCATTTTTATGCATGATAATGCACCATCTCATGCTGCACATAAAACATCTGCATCTCTGGCTGATATGGGCATAAAAGGGGACAAACTTATGGTGTGACCCCCATGCTCCCCTGACCTCTACCCCATTCAGAACCTCTGGAGCATCATCAAAAGGAGTGTCTATGATGGCGGGAGGCAGTTCACATCTAAGCAACAGCTCTGGGAGGGTATTCTGTCCTCATGCAAAACAATTGAAGCAGAAACCATCCAAAACCTGACAAATTCAATGGACGAGAGAGTTCAGAAGCTCCTTTCGAACAAGGGGTCCTATGTGAAAATGTAACATCACCTAGAATAAAGTTTTGAGTTGAAAACTGTTTGATTTCAGTTTCTAATAACCTGCTAATGCTTATAATTTCAAAAATGACCATTTTTTTGGTCTTTATTAAAATGAAAAGGTTGATCGAAAAGTTTGGGGGATCTAAGAGTGTGGCAACCCAGTAGTGAGGATTACTTCGAATTCTGACAATATGAGGGTCATGTTGCAGGTAGTGCAGCAAGAAGGCACTTATGTGTCTTGCGCATCTCGGAGCCCCAAAATTATTTTCCGGGCTAGATGCAGCTAAAAATTATTATTAATTTTAAATCTGGTGGAGCTTAGTATAGATGGCCTAATAGAATCAGTGCTGCACACTGCTACAAAGCCCAAATTATTTTCCAGCCAAGGTACAGATAAACATGATTAGTAATTTTAAATCTGGTGGAGCTTAGTATAGATGGCCTAATAGAATCAGTACTGCACACTGCTACAAAGCCCAAATTATTTTCCAGCCAAGATACAGATAAACATGATTAGTAATTTTAAATCTGGTGGAGCTTATTATAGATGGCCTAATAGAATCAGTGCTGCACACTGCTACAAAGCCCAAATTATTTTCCAGCCAAGATACAGATAAACATGATTAGTAATTTGAAAGCTTAAAACAGTTGGTGAGGTGATTTTAACCAATCATCAAGCTTTTACTCTCCCCAGGATGACACAGGGGTAGAAAAGTCATTTCGGATCCATGATTTGTTCATCTTTATGAACGTGAGTCTGTCTACATTATCAGTGGAGAGCCGCGTGCGCTTATCTGTCAGCACACCACCAGCAGCGCTGAACACACGTTCAGACAGAACGCTGGCTGCGGGGCATGACAAGATCTCCAAGGCGTAAGTGGCTAGCTCCGGCCATTTATCCAGATTGGAAGCCCAAAAAGAGCAAGGGTCCAGTGACACAGTCATGGCTTCAATGTTTACTTGGAGATACTCCTGTACCATCGTCTCTAGGCGCTGACTATGTGTCAGACTTCTTGTCTCCGGTGGCCTTGCAAAGGATGGGCTAAAAAAGTGGTGAAATGATTCCGCAAAATTGATGTTACCAGCAGATACTGCGGTTCTGTTACGGTTTGAGTGCTGAACACTCGACGGTCCCACGGTTGGCAAGTTGGAACTGTGAGATTCACTACGTGCACCACTGGTGTTTTGTGGAAAAGCACATGTAAGATTCTGCAACAGTCTCTGCTGATACTCCTGCATGCGTGCATCCCTTTCTATGGCAGGAATAATTTCTGCAAATTTACTTTTGTACCGGGGATCTAACAGTGTGGCAACCCAGTAGTCAGGATTATTTCTAATTCTCACAATTCGAGGGTCATGTTGCAGGTAGTGCAGCAAGAAGGCACTCATGTGTGTTGCGCATCCAGGAGCACCAAGTCCTTGTTGTGTTGGTGGCGAGGTAACAATCATGCTTCCTTCCTCTGTCCTCTCCCCCCAACCTCGCACAACAGAAATGTGATCAAGGTCTCCCTCATCTGATGAGTCTTCCATCAGTTCGTCCTCCACTTCTTCCTGGGCTCCTGCACCTTCCTCACTAGTTTGGCTGCTACCATGCGCCCTGGTAAAACCATCTCCCCCACCCTCACATGCCTGCCGCCTTGGTGCTGCCGACCTTCTGGACCTTGCAGATGTTAGCCCTTCCGCATACAACTCCTCCTCCTCTACTTCCTCCACCTCCTCTTGTGCCACCACCTGACTCCGAATTCTGTTTAACATGTGCTCCAGCATGTAAATCACCGGAATAGTCATGCTGATAATGGCATCGTCAGCACTAAACATCTTCGTCGCCATTTCAAAACTGTGCAGAAGGGTGCATAGGTCCCTGATCTGAGACCACTCCTCCAGCGTGATTTGCCCCACCTCTGGATCTCGTTGGCCCAGGCTATACGTCAGAACGTATTGCACCAGGGCTTGTCGGTGCTGCCACAGTCGCTGCAACATGTGCAGAGTTGAATTCCACCGGGTAGGCACATCGCATTTTAGCCGGTGAAGTGGCAGGCCCAACGACTTCTGTAGAGATGTAAGTCGCTGAGCTGCGGGATGCGAACGGCGGAAGTGAGCACACAGCGACCGTGCCCTCTGCAGAAGGCCATCTAGTCCGGGATAGTGGGCTAAAAATGCTGGACAACCAGGTTCAACACGTGAGCCATACAAGGCACGTGTGTGACATTGCCCCGGCGAAGGGCCGCACCCAGGTTTGCAGCATTTTCGCACACGGCCTTCCCTGGTTTCAGGTCCAGTGGAGACAACCATTCATGAAATTGGTTCTCCAGAGCTGACCACAACTCCTCAGCTGTGTGACTCACATTTCCCAGACATTTCAAAGTAAAAACCGCCTGATGACGTTGAGCCCTACTGCCAGCATAGTAAGGAGGTGTGCAGGATCCTTTCTGCGCAGTTAGAAAGCTTGTGGCATGACCAGACAGGCTTTTGGTGCAGGTGGAGGACCGAGAGGAGGTTGAGGAGGCAGAAGCAGTGGAGGAACTTTGAGATAAAGAGGATTGACGCACAACTCGTGAGGACGGCAAGACTTGGACAGCAGCCCCTTGTCCTGCTGTCACCATAGTTACCCAGTGCCCAGTCAGCGACATGTAACGCCCCTGTCCATGCCTACTCATCCAAGTGTCTGTGGTGAAATGCACCCTGTCACACACAGAGTTTCTCAAAGAAGCGGTGATGTGTGCGACATGCTGGTGGAGCGCAGGCACACCTTTCTTTGAGAAGTAGTGCCGACTGGGCATCTGGTACTGGGGCACTGCGACGGACATAAGGTCTTGAAAATCCTCTGTGTCCACCAGGCGGAAAGGCAGCATTTCTGTAGCCAAGAGCTTGCAGATGGTGAAATTCAACCTCTTAGCTTTCTCATGGCTAGGAGGAAATGGTCTTTTACTTGTCCACATCTGAGGGACCGAGGGCTGGCTATTGTGCTTAGACGGGGTTGATAAGGGTGTCCCCGGCAAACTGCCGGTCTGTGAGGAAGATGCAGGCGGACTTGTTAGGTTGCCTTGATCCAAAGGTGGTGCTATCGATGTCGGATAGTGCTCAACACCAGCTGGTGTTACCACCTCCAAAGAAAATGATGACCTGCCAATCACGCTGGCTGTTGCGAGTAAAGAGGTGGCAGGTCTGCGCCCCAAAACAGGTGTGACTGCTGTCCCCCCAGTCACAGAGGATGAAGAGGCTGCGGATGCACAAGATATGGCAGACGGTGGTTGGCCCAGCCGGCTAGGCAGCATTGTAGCACAGTGAGCTTCCCACTGCAACTTATGCTTCATGTACATGTGCCGGTTCATGCATGAAGTTCTCAAACTATGTATTTTTTGGCCTCTACTTAGCTTTTGCTGACAAATGTTACAGATAACACGAGTTGGGTCATCTTTATCGATCTGAAAAAATGCCCAGGCTATGCAAGGCTTAGCACCCATGCGACCTGAAGAGCCACCACGACTTGTGGTGAGAGGCAGAGTTGTGTTTGAGGATGCAGTTGTTGATGTGCTTCCAGTACTACGTCTCTGTCCAGGAAGGCGCAACCTGACCTCGTCGTCACTAGCATCCTCCTCCACCTCCTCTGCTGACCTCATCTCTTGGCTGACTGTGGGTTGACAGTAAGTGGGATCTCCAACCTCATCATCATCACCCTGTACGTTATCACACCCGTCGTCCTCAGAGCCAACCTGTTCCTGCCCTGACAAAAAACTAAAGTTGTCGCTCCAATCAGGTATTTGAGTCTCATCATCGTCTTCCTCATTGTCTCCACCAACAGGAGTTACAGTTTGGGAATGAGGGTCTACATTATGGTCAGAACCTTCTGCGTCTGGTCCTGGATCCGACTCATAAAGATTCTGGGCATCAGTGCAGATCATTTCCTCGTCTGGATTCACAGAAGCGCTGGAGTCGACCTCTGATTCCCAGGCTATAGTATGAGTAAACAGCTCTGCAGACTCAACCATCTGTTCTACCTCATACTCAGACGGGCAGCTGGAGATTTGGGAGCTGTGAGGAAGCAAGTGCGATTGGGGTGACAGCTTTGAGGACTGGAGTATTTGTGATGTTGAAGTTGATGTGGAGGAGAGCCCACTTAAAGAAACACTTGATATCCGTTGAAGCACCTGCTGTTTTTGTGCCTCATCTGGAATTTGTAGCGATTGGCGTGGCCGTAAGAAAGGGATCTTATCACATTGTCCGCTAAAAGAAGTAGACATTTTAGTTTGGCTGGAAGATGGTCTTTCTTCTGCAGATGTTACTGTTGCTTTAACACCTACCCCACAGACACAACCTTTTTTCCCCTTCCCAACACGCCTATTCCCCTTTCCACCAGCAGCAGGTCTTTTTCCACTCATTTTGGTTGTTAACTAATTCACAACTCTGGAGTTGTTTGCACACAAAAACAATGGATGGGAACCGAGCAGAGCTGAGTGGCCAAACTGTGGTATTAGGCCAAACCTATTGGCTGGGTTAGATGCAGAAAAAAATTATATTCAATTTGCAACCTGATGGAGGTCAGTATAGATGGACTAATAGAACAAGTCCCACACACAGCTAGAAGCCCAAATATTTTTTCAGAGGTAGATGCAGAAAAAAATTGTATTCAGTTTGCAACCTGATGGAGGTCAGTATAGATGGACTAATAGAGAAAGTCCCACACACTGCTAGAAGGCCAAATATTTTTTCAGAGCTAGATGCAGAAAAAAATTGTATTCAGTTTGCAACCTGATGGAGGTCAGTATAGATGGACTAATAGAACAAGTCCCACACACTGCTAGAAGCCCAAATATTTTTTCAGAGCTAGATGCAGAAAAAAATTATATTCAATTTGCGACCTGATGGAGGTCAGTATAGATGGACTAATAGAGAAAGTCCCACACACTGCTAGAAGGCCAAATATTTCTTCAGAGCTAGATGCAGACAAAAAATTATTTTGAATTTGCAACCTGATGGAGGTCAGTATACGTGGACTAATAGAACAAGTCCCACACACTGCTAGAAGGCCAAATATTTTTTCAGAGCTAGATGCAGAAAAAAATTATATTCAGTTTGCAACCTGATGGAGGTCAGTATAGATGGACTAATAGAACAAGTCCCACACACAGCTAGAAGCCCAAATATTTTTTCAAAGGTAGATGCAGAAAAAAATTATATTCAGTTTGCAACCTGATGGAGGTCAGTATAGATGGACTAATAGAACAAGTCCCACACACAGCTAGAAGGCCAAATATTTTTTCAGAGGTAGATGCAGAAAAAAAATATATTCAGTTTGCAACCTGATGGAGGTCAGTATAGATGGACTAATAGAGAAAGTCCCACACACTGCTAGAAGGCCAAATATTTTTTCAGAGCTAGATGCAGACAAAAAATTATTTTTAATTTGCAACCTGATGGAGGTCAGTATAGATGGACTAATAGAGAAAGTCCCACACACTGCTAGAAGGCCAAATATTTTTTCAGAGCTAGATGCAGATAAAAATTATTTTTAATTTGCAACCTGATGGAGGTCAGTATAGATGGACTAATAGAACAAGTCCCACACACTGCTAGAAGGCCAAATATTTTTTCAGAGCTAGATGCAGAAAAAAATTATATTCAGTTTGCAACCTGATGGAGGTCAGTATAGATGGACTAATAGAACAAGTCCCACACACAGCTAGAAGCCCAAATATATTTTCAGAGGTAGGTGCAGATAAAAATTATTTTTAATTTGCAACCTGATGGAGGTCAGTATAGATGGACTAATAGAGAAAGTCCCACACACTGCTAGAAGGCCAAATATTTTTTCAGAGCTAGATGCAGACAAAAAATTATTTTGAATTTGCAACGTGATGGAGGTCAGTATAGATGGACTAATAGACCAAGTCCCACACACTGCTAGAAGCCCAAATATTTTTTCAGAGCTAGATGCAGACAAAAAATTATATTCAGTTTGCAACCTGATGGAGGTCAGTATAGATGGACTAATAGAGAAAGTCCCACACACTGCTAGAAGGCCAAATATTTTTTCAGAGCTAGATGCAGACAAAAAATTATTTTGAATTTGCAACCTGATGGAGGTCAGTATAGGTGGACTAATAGAACAAGTCCCACACACTGCTAGAAGGCCAAATATTTTTTCAGAGCTAGATGCAGAAAAAAATTATATTCAGTTTGCAACCTGATGGAGATCAGTATAGATGGACTAATAGAACAAGTCCCACACACAGCTAGAAGCCCAAATATTTTTTCAGAGGTAGATGCAGAAAAAAATTATATTCAGTTTGCAACCTGATGGAGGTCAGTATAGATGGACTAATAGAACAAGTCCCACACACAGCTAGAAGCCCAAATATTTTTTCAGAGGTAGATGCAGAAAAAAAAATATTCGGTTTGCAACCTGATGGAGGTCAGTATAGATGGACTAATAGAGAAAGTCCCACACACTGCTAGAAGGCCAAATATTTTTTCAGAGCTAGATGCAGACAAAAAATTATTTTTAATTTGCAACCTGATGGAGGTCAGTATAGATGGACTAATAGAGAAAGTCCCACACACTGCTAGAAGGTCAAATATTTTTTCAGAGCTAGATGCAGATAAAAATTATTTTTAATTTGCAACCTGATGGAGGTCAGTATAGATGGACTAATAGAGAAAGTCCCACACACTGCTAGAAGGCCAAATATTTTTTCAGAGCTAGATGCAGATAAAAAATATTTTTAATTTGCAACCTGATGGAGGTCAGTATAGATGGACTAATAGAACAAGTCCCACACACTGCTAGAAGGCCAAATAATTTTTTCAGAGCTAGATGCAGAAAAAAATTATATTCAGTTTGCAACCTGATGGAGGTCAGTATAGATGGACTAATAGAACAAGTCCCACACACAGCTAGAAGCCCAAATATTTTTTCAGAGGTAGATGCAGATAAAAATTATTTTTAATTTGCAACCTGATGGAGGTCAGTATAGATGGACTAATAGAGAAAGTCCCACACACTGCTAGAAGGCCAAATATTTTTTCAGAGCTAGATGCAGACAAAAAATTATTTTGAATTTGCAACGTGATGGAGGTCAGTATAGATGGACTAATAGAACAAGTCCCACACACTGCTAGAAGGCCAAATATTTTTTCAGAGCTAGATGCAGAAAAAAATTATATTCAGTTTGCAACCTGATGGAGGTCAGTATAGATGGACTAATAGAACAAGTCCCACACACAGCTAGAAGCCCAAATATTTTTTCAGAGGTAGATGCAGATAAAAATTATTTTTAATTTGCAACCTGATGGAGGTCAGTATAGATGGACTAATAGAGAAAGTCCCACACACTGCTAGAAGGCTAAATATTTTTTCAGAGCTAGATGCAGACAAAAAATTATTTTGAATTTGCAACGTGATGGAGGTCAGTATAGATGGACTAATAGACCAAGTACCACACACTGCTAGAAGCCCAAATATTTTTTCAGAGCTAGATGCAGAAAAAAATTATATTCAGTTTGCAACCTGATGGAGGTCAGTATAGATGGACTAATAGAACAAGTCCCACACACTGCTAGAAGCCCAAATATTTTTTCAGAGCTAGATGCAGAAAAAAATTATATTCAATTTGCAACCTGATGGAGGTCAGTATAGATGGACTAATAGAGAAAGTCCCACACACTGCTAGAAGGCCAAATATTTTTCCAGAGCTAGATGCAGACAAAAAATTATTTTGAATTTGCAACCTGATGGAGGTCAGTATAGATGGACTAATAGAACAAGTCCCACACACTGATAGAAGGCCAAATATTTTTTCAGAGCTAGATGCAGAAAAAAATTATATTCAGTTTGCAACCTGATGGAGGTCAGTATAGATGGACTAATAGAACAAGTCCCACACACAGCTAGAAGCCCAAATATTTTTTCAGAGGTAGATGCAGAAAAAAATTATATTCAGTTTACAACCTGATGGAGGTCAGTATAGATGGACTAATAGAACAAGTCCCACACACAGCTAGAAGCCCAAATATTTTTTCAGAGGTAGATGAAGAAAAAAAATATATTCAGATTGCAACTTGATGGAGGTCAGTATAGATGGACTAATAGAGAAAGTCCCACACACTGCTAGAAGGCCAAATATTTTTTCAGAGCTAGATGCAGACAAAAAATATTTTTAATTTGCAACCTGATGGAGGTCAGTATAGATGGACTAATAGAGAAAGTCCCACACACTGCTAGAAGGCCAAATATTTTTTCAGAGCTAGATGCAGATAAAAATTATTTTTAATTTGCAACCTGATGGAGGTCAGTATAGATGGACTAATAGAGAAAGTCCCACACACTGCTAGAAGGCCAAATATTTTTTCAGAGCTAGATGCAGATAAAAAATATTTTTAATTTGCAACCTGATGGAGGTCAGTATAGATGGACTAATAGAACAAGTCCCACACACTGCTAGAAGGCCAAATATTTTTTCAGAGCTAGATGCAGAAAAAAATTATATTCAGTTTGCAACCTGATGGAGGTCAGTATAGATGGACTAATAGAACAAGTCCCACACACAGCTAGAAGCCCAAATATTTTTTCAGAGGTAGATGCAGAAAAAAATTATTTTTAATTTGCAACCTGATGGAGGTCAGTATAGATGGACTAATAGAGAAAGGCCCACACACTGCTAGAAGGCCAAATATTTTTTCAGAGCTAGATGCAGAAAAAATTATATTTGACGCACCCCCTGGGCCTGTGTTGTGCAGGGGAACCCGGAACCGGGCCTGTTGTAGAATGCTGGGGGTTGTAGTCTCCGTGTGGCGGTGACCCGGTCCGTGCCCAGGGTGGTCAAACCAGTGGCAGTCTTAATGTATAGCAAATGTCCGACTACGCCACCCGTGGATTGCGGTCAGTGGGGACCGCCGCTGCGCTGCCGACCGCTGAGGCTGATGTTGTCTGCGCAGCCGAGTATGGGATAACTCCCCACGGGAGAAGTATTGCCTCAGGGCAGCTAATGTGAGAGATGATGGGAGTGATGGTGTGAGGGTCCCAGTGCTAATGGTGCTGGTGCGGCAAGGAATCACAGAGATGTGAGGTGCAGTTCAGGGTCTTTACTGATGGTACAAGGCAGACCCTCCTGGGAGTACTGGCTAGTATAAGGGGCCTGGTCAGTCTGCGAGCAAGCAGGAGTTCCCCTGGCCAGGTGGAGTTGTAGGCCTCCCCGTTTATCTGCACTCTTCCTGGCTACCTTGCTGTCAGCGGTTACAAGTAGCCCACGTCCCTGAGTATACCGTGTGGTGCTCACCCGTATGGCTGGTGACTTGGGGCCTTCTGTTAGCCTCCGCTCCTGGATGGCGGCGCTGGTCCCTTCTTTGTGACTGAGCCTCCGGGCTTCTATGGCCAGAGGACCTGGAATCCCCTGCCGGCTGGTTTCTGCTGCTGGGTATATATCAGTCCCCACAGCCTCGGACTCCTGTGTCCGGTTTTAGTAACTTCAGCCAGGGCGAGCTATATCTCTGCTCACAGCCCCTGGCCTTCTGCCTCTGCTCCTACAGAGCTCCTGATCTATCTTTTCCTGTGTCTGGAACTTTACTCCAGGCTCTGACTGACTTAATTCCGCCCCAGACCCAGTTTATAAGGGCAGATTCCTCCCCTCCCAGATCTGGGCGGGCAGTGTTGCATGCTTAGGGCTCCTGACCAGAGAAACCTCCCACTTGCTCTCAGACATAATATCTCTATTACTGTGGCAACCAGACCCCTGGGGTGTCACATTCCCCCCTAGTAAATTTTAGTACTCCGGGACTAAACACATTTTTAAAACATAATAACAGGGTACAAACAATAATACGATAACATATTTACAAGAAGCTTTAGTTCTTTAAAGGTCACGGCGTGTCCGCAACCGGGTGTCCATATCACCCAAGGTGAAGCTTTAAGCGAAGTAGGGGACCAGTCCAAAGCAAACCCCTTGCGTTTTCCTTGGGCTTGGCTACAAGGGTAGACTAACTACTTTGGGCCGCAAGGAGGCCACGCCAGACAGGTTTTCTCTTCCGCGGCCGTCTTCGCAAGAGGCACCAAGGTGCAACTATCTACAAAACTGTTCCGGTTATCCAGCGTCCATAACCTGTTAGTCCATAAAAATCTGCAGGGTAACTGAGAAACATAATTAATAACAGGCAACAAACATAAACCATAAACAGTTAACAGTTAAATTCACAGTGCATTAGTTTAGATTCTCCAGCGAGCGGGCATCTGACCTCTAGTGACTCTAGTGGACCTACGGAGCTCACTAACTGGTTCTGCATTACAGGGTGTAGGAGGTGTTATGGGTAAGCTGGGCAGCTGTCTGCGCACTCTTTGGCTCACTAGGGGCACGGCAGGCTCACTACTAGCAGAGGGTTGATCCTCCTGTACTGCTGGTGTAGACTCTTCTGCCTCTTGGGCCGGCTGCTCTTCCAGCTCTACCGGTTCCTCTGTAGGCACTTGCGGGGCTGGCTGGAGAAAGGTGAGGACGGGTACCACGACAGCGCTGTTTACTTGTGTCCAAGACCGGGGGAAGTCTCCGAGTACGGTACTGATCATTTCTTCCCTTTCCTCTGCGGGTTGAGGGTTTCCTTGATCTTCTTCAGGGCTTTGCAGCTGCTCGGGACACTTCTTCAGGTGGTCTCTGGAGACAATGGCTGTGGTTTCTCCTCCATCCTTACTGATTACGCAGATTTTTGGGTTCTCATGGCTTGATGGCAGTACGGTGTACGGGTCCTTCTCCCACTGGTCGTCCAACTTGTGGAGCCGCCTCTTCCTCTTCAAGACCTGCTCTCCAGGTACCAGGGGAACAGCGGGAGCATACTGGTTATAAGCCTTCTCTTGCCTTTCTCTAGCTTGAGACAGACTTCGCTCGACGCTCTCCTGTACTTTCCGATACTGCTGCTGCCATTCTGTATCCCAGTTTGCCTCTGGCGAGGTGTCCTCAGGCGTCAGGACTCCCATATCCAGGTCAATAAGCAGCTTACCAGGTCTTGCTCTCATTAGGTAAGCCAGGGTACAGTTAGTGGAACCTACAAGGATGTGGTTATACAGGTCCACCAGATCGGGCAGTTTCTCAGGCCACAGACTGCGTTCTTCCAGGGGCAACGTTTTTAGCAGATCTATCACCACCTGGTTCATCTTCTCGCAGAGTCCATTGGTTTGAGGGTGATAGGGCGTTGTTCTTATCTTCTTGCAGCCATACAGGTTGCAGAACTCCTGGAAGACCTCCGCTTCGAAGTCTGGTCCTTGGTCTGTCAACACTTGGTCCGGGTACCCGTGTGGACGGCAGAAGTACTGCTGGAAGGCTCTAGCTGCTGTTTGAGCCATTAAGTCCTTGACCGGGACCACCACCAGGAACTGGGAGTAATGATCTACGATTGTGAGGGCGTAGACATACCCAGATCTGCTTGGAGCCAGTTTCACATGGTCCAGGGCTACCAGTTCCAGTGGCTGTCTGGTGATGATGGGCTGCAGGGGAGTCTTCTGGCTGGCTCGGTCTTTTCTTCTCAGGTGGCACGGGCCACAGTCTCTGCACCACCTCTCGATGGCTCCTCTCATGCCTACCCAGTAGAACCGTTCACGCAACAAGAACTCCAGCTTCTTCCATCCGAAATGCCCTGCTCCGTTGTGGTATGCCTCCAGAACCATAGCCGCGTCTCGTCTTGGGACCACTACCTGCCAGGTCAACTCATGTGTTCGAGAGTTAACCATTCTCCGGCACAGCTTCTCCCTGTAGAGGAACAGCTTACTTTTCTCCTTCCACAGTTGTTTGGTCTCCTCCGGAGCATCTGGGTCAAGACGGGCATCGGCCTGGGTCAGCATTTCCTTCACCAAATGGACTGCGGGATCACTGTCTTGCGTCTCCGCCCAGTTGTAGTGGGGCAAGGGATTGAACGTCACGGAGCGCCTGTCCTTCACACGGTGGGAATACAGGGTAATCCCATGACGGTGGAACGCAGGGAGCTCAACTTCTTCCAGATCTTCTGGATCTTCCCCTACGTCCGGTAAGTTCGGCATTCTAGACAGGGCATCCGCGTTGGCATTTGAGCGTCCTGCCCGGTATTTGATGGTGAATTCAAAGTTGGACAGGCGGGCCATCCATCTCTGTTCCAGGGCACCGAGCCTTGCAGTGTCCAGGTGTGTCAACGGGTTGTTATCCGTGTACACGGTGAATTTGGAGGAGGCAAGGTAATGCTTGAAACGTTCGGTCACTGCCCACACTACTGCCAGGAACTCCAGCTTGAATGAGCTATAATTCTCAGGGTTCCTCTCCGTGGGCCGTAGCTTTCGGCTGGCGTAAGCGATTACCCGTTCTTTCCCTTGCTGGATCTGGGACAGTACGGCTCCTAGCCCGATGTTGCTTGCGTCCGTGTGGAGGATAACGGGCTGGCTGTAGTCTGGATATGCCAGGATTTCATCCCCCGTGAGGGCCATCTTCAGCTGGCAGAAGGACTCCTCTTCCAGCTTTTCCCACCTAAAGGGCGGCTTCTGGTTTTTGGCTTTCCGAGATTGACCTATCAGGAGGTCCTGCATAGGGGCTGCCATTTTGGTGAAACCGGGAATGAATCTTCGGTAGTAGCCTACCAACCCGAGGAACTGCCGCACTTCCTTTATGCTGGAGGGTCTTGGCCAGTCCTTAATCACGGTGATCTTATCAGGGTCAGGAGCCACTCCGTCAGCACTCACCAAGTGTCCCAGGTATTGCACCTTTGGTTTCAGGAGGTGACACTTGGAGGGTTTCACCTTTAGGCCGTAGTTTGCCAGAGCTTCGAACACTTCTGCCAGGTGTTTCAGGTGGTCCTCGTAGGTCTTGGAATAGACGATGACATCGTCCAGGTATAACAGGACCGTCTCGAAGTTCCGGTGTCCCAGACAGCATTCCATCAACCGTTGGAAGGTTCCTGGTGCGTTGCAGAGCCCGAACGGCATACAGTTAAATTCGCTGAGACCCATCGGGGTGGTGAATGTGGTCTTCTCCCGGTCCGCCTCTGCTACAGGAACCTGCCAGTACCCGCTAGTGAGATCCAAAGTAGAGAAGAAGTTAGCAGATTTTAATGCAGCTAAGGACTCTTCTATCCTTGGTAACGGGTACGCATCTTTGTGTGTGATACGGTTGACCTTCCTGTAGTCTACACACATTCTCATGGTGTTGTCTTTCTTTTTCACTAAGACTAGTGGAGCTGCCCAGGGGCTACAGCTGTCCCTGATTACCCCAGCCTCCATCATGTCTCTAAGCATCCCCTTGGCGTGTTGGTAGTATGCCGGGGGTACGGGTCGGTATCTCTCCTTTATGGGAGGATGGTCTCCCGTGGGGATGTGGTGTTCTACCCCCTTTACTCGCCCGAAGTCTAGCGGGTGTTTACTAAACACTCTCTCGTACTCTCGAACCACCCAATAGACTCCCTGTTTCTGGTGTGAGGGAGTGGAGTCAGTACCCAAATGCAGTTGCTGACACCAGTCCTCCATTGGTTTCTTAGAGCCGTTACCTTCCTCTGGTTGAGATGGAGGCAAGGGTTCCACGGCCTGTACAGAGTTCTGGTTGATGGTGAACAATTTGGCTAGCGTGGCATACCGGGGCAGGTGTACTTCTCTCTCCCCGATATTTATGATGCGAACGGGCACCCTCCCATGGCGTACATCGACCACCCCCGTGCTGTCAAAATGGTGGTCCTACTGTCTGAGTAGACGGGTTCTACCATTGCTTGGTAGTCTCTACCTCTTAGACCAATAGCTGCCCGGCACCAAATCATCATCTCACTTTTTGGGGGCATGGCAATAGGGAACGGGTCACACATTCTCACGCTACCTATCTCACCACCAGATAGTTCCACCTGTTGCCGCTTCATCAGTGCCCGGATCTCTTTTTGGAGCACACGCTGCTGGCCGGAACTGGCGTTCTTGGCAACCTGCTGTAAAATGAGAATCACCTCTGCAAGACAATTTTCAATCACATTAGTTCCCAAGGTTATTCTAGGGTGACTCTCATGACGGTCTATGTCCACTATAATCAGTCCTTGTGCCGCCAGTTCGACTTTACCGATCTTAATGGTCACCTCTTTGAATCCCACCTGCGGCACGGGCTGACCATTGCTGGCGATGATACTCAGGTCGTCATCTGGGTAGCGGGTTATGTCCAAGTCATTCCAGTACTGTTTAAAGAGCACGTACGGGATGGTGGTCACCTGTGACCCAGTGTCTAGTAGGGCACTCATAGGAATGCCATCCAGTACCACAGGCAAGATTGGACGTCCCCCTACGTATTTATCACGCCAGTTTGATGGGCCTGATGGTCTTATGCCTGGGGGTTGGCCCTCTACCCCAGGTTGTGCCCGTTTAAATGACAGTACCTTGCCACATGTCCGGGTTGATTGCAGCGGTGGCAGATGGGTCGTCCGTCCTCGTTGTATCTGTGCTGGGTCTTCCTCTGGCCGGTGGGGTCCTCCTCAGTCGGCGCCACGGGACGTCCTCCGGTCCGGATGCCAGCTGGATCTTTCCTGGAGAAGAGACCTGTAAAGACTGCACAGTTCTGGTTAGCGCGGCAACGCTCTTAGTCAGCTCTTGGACCTGATGGTGCAGGTCTGTAGCCAGGTCACTGTTTAAAGCCTGCGCATCAGCTCCCACAGGCCCTGCAGACAAGGGCGCCGTCTCCTGGTGGTAAGTGATATCAGGGCGCCTGTGGGTCACAGCGCCACCTGGTGCCGGTTCTCGGAGCACCCGGATGGCTCTGTCCTTGAACTGTGCAAAGTCCAGGTCAGGGTCCTGTAAGGCCATTGCCCGCAACTGGGTTCGGTGGGCATTGCACAGTAGACCGTCAATAAATTGTTCAGTCAACAGCTTATCTTCATTTCCCACGCTGTCAGGGTCTGCCTGCTTAATGGCTCTCAGGGCCTCTTGTAGGTTTAGAGAATAGTCTCTTATACTCTCATGTGCCCGCTGTTTACACCCGTAAAATCTGAGCTTTATTTCGGCTGAGGTGCGGGTTTCAAATGTGTCTTTCAGCCGGGCTAGTATTTCTCTGACAGTCCTCTTCCTCCCAGGTGGCCAGGACTTTACCTCCCTTTGGGCTGCCCCGATTAATTGGGCCACCAGGATGCTCACTTTTTGCTCTTCTTTGAGGGGGTACACCTGGAAGAGGCTATCCAGTCTTTCTCTAAAGTCATTTAGAGTATGTGACTCCCCTGAGTACAGGGGTAGCCAGGTTGCCCCCGGGATATAGGGCATGGTGAATGGCATGACTGCTGCAGCGGTTGCGCTGGCGGTGGCTGTGGCAGTGGAGCTCCCCTCGGTATCCGGCATCCTCCTCCCCCCTAGTGGACCGTGGCCTACCTTTCGATGCTCTTCTTCCGTAGGCCGCGGCTCCGCAGTCGATCATCGGGGATGAGGACCTGGCGTCGCGCTCCGATGACGTCAGCGTCGCTCTTCCTCCCTTCCAGGACCTTGCGCAGCGTCAGAGCGTAGGGCGGAGCTTCGGATCTCGCGCGCTTTCGGCGTCCACGCCCCTCTTCTTCCCGTGCGGCGTCCCGACGATGGCGTCCGAAGGCGGGAAGCAGCTGCGGATGGCGGGAAGAAGGCAGAAGACGGCGGGAAACGGTCCAAGATGGCGTCTGATGGCGGGAATCGGCTCCGGATGGCGGGAAACGACTCCGGACGGCGGGAAACTTCACCACAGGTAAGTATAAAAGTCTCTTTTTCAGGCACGCAGTACCCGGTGGTTGCGGGCACGAAATCCTGCCGACTACGCCAAAGTTGACGCACCCCCTGGGCCTGTGTTGTGCAGGGGAACCCGGAACCGGGCCTGTTGTAGAATGCTGGGGGTTGTAGTCTCCGTGTGGCGGTGACCCGGTCCGTGCCCAGGGTGGTCAAACCAGTGGCAGTCTTAATGTATAGCAAATGTCCGACTACGCCACCCGTAGATTGCGGTCAGTGGGGACCGCCGCTGCGCTGCCGACCGCTGAGGCTGATGTTGTCTGCGCAGCCGAGTATGGGATAACTCCCCACGGGAGAAGTATTGCCTCAGGGCAGCTAATGTGAGAGATGATGGGAGTGATGGTGTGAGGGTCCCAGTGCTAATGGTGCTGGTGCGGCAAGGAATCACAGAGACGTGAGGTGCAGTTCAGGGTCTTTACTGATGGTACAAGGCAGACCCTCCCGGGAGTACTGGCTAGTATAAGGGGCCTGGTCAGTCTGCGAGCAAGCAGGAGTTCCCCTGGCCAGGTGGAGTTGTAGGCCTCCCCGTTTATCTGCACTCTTCCTGGCTACCTTGCTGTCAGCGGTTACAAGTAGCCCACGTCCCTGAGTATACCGTGTGGTGCTCACCCGTATGGCTGGTGACTTGGGGCCTTCTGTTAGCCTCCGCTCCTGGATGGCGGCGCTGGTCCCTTCTTTGTGACTGAGCCTCCGGGCTTCTATGGCCAGAGGACCTGGAATCCCCTGCCGGCTGGTTTCTGCTGCTGGGTATATATCAGTCCCCACAGCCTCGGACTCCTGTGTCCGGTTTTAGTAACTTCAGCCAGGGCGAGCTATATCTCTGCTCACAGCCCCTGGCCTTCTGCCTCTGCTCCTACAGAGCTCCTGATCTATCTTTTCCTGTGTCTGGAACTTTACTCCAGGCTCTGACTGACTTAATCCCGCCCCAGACCCAGTTTATAAGGGCAGATTCCTCCCCTCCCAGGTCTGGGCGGGCAGTGTTGCATGCTTAGGGCTCCTGACCAGAGAAACCTCCCACTTGCTCTCAGACATAATATCTCTATTACTGTGGCAACCAGACCCCTGGGGTGTCACATATTCAGTTTGCAACCTGATGGAGGTCAGTATAGATGGACTAATAGAACAAGTCCCACACACAGCTAGAAGCCCAAATATTTTTTCAGAGGTAGATGCAGATAAAAATTATTTTTAATTTGCAATCTGATGGAGGTCAGTATAGATGGACTAATAGAGAAAGTCCCACACACTGCTAGAACGCCAAATATTTTTTCAGAGCTAGATGCTGACAAAAAATTATTTTGAATTTGCAACGTGATGGAGGTCAGTATAGATGGACTAATAGAACAAGTCCCACACACTGCTAGAAGGCCAAATATTTTTTCAGAGCTAGATGCAGAAAAAAATTATATTCAGTTTGCAACCTGATGGAGGTCAGTATAGATGGACTAATAGAGAAAATCCCACACACTGCTAGAAGGCCAAATATTTTTTCAGAGCTAGATGCAGAAAAAATTATATTCAATTTGCAACCTGATGGAGGTCAGTATAGATGGACTAATAGAATGATGCTATGCCCAAAAGGTTTTACTTCACTAGGTGCAGTAAAAAAATTGGCATTCTATACACAGGTGGTATATCTTGCAACACAGATAGGCTACTCCACTGACTAACACACTCTGCAATAGGCCAAAAAGGATTAGCTTTGCTAGATTCAGCCAAATGCTGTGAAAAAAACTTGCACAGCACTGGCACAGACCTGCCTGGCAAAAACTGATAGGAACTGATGTAACCTAGTCCTGAAAAGGACTGCAATTACAATTAGTCTTTACTCCCACAACCTATCTATTTAAGAGCACAGACCGGCCTGATAAAAGTTGTAGGAAATGCTGTAACCTAGTCCTTAAAAGGACTGCAATCACAACTATTCCCTAGTCCCAAGCTATCTGTAGATTTGTGCGAAAATTGGCTTGAAATTAACAAGGTATAGCGCACACAGCAACAGCGGTGCCGTCTAACACGCAGCTGCAGCAGTGAGAAAATGGTGGCGACGGGGAAAATGGCTTGGTCTTATAGGGCAAGGACATGTGACATACACTGCCAATGACACATGCCCTTGCTTGTGTGAAAAAAAGCACTTCGCTCCGTGTGTGCGCTGCTGATAGGCTGACAGATTGCACCTCCCCACTGCAAATGCGGGAAAGAGAAAAAAAAATGGAGATCTTCATTATTCCTGCAGAGATCCATCCCCTGCCCCTCCCCCCGCCCCGCTGTACACTCAAACTGCATATTAACATTCATTTTCATCATTACTGAGAAAAAATCCAGTTATGATTTTGGTGCACGAACAGTTATCGAACATAACCTCGAACAGCCGAATTTTTCTCAAATCGTTCGTGTTCGCCGAACGGATCGAACACAGCCCAAAACAGCTCGAATTTGAGATTGGTGAATAGTTCGAGTCGAACAACGCTCATCTCTACTCTGCACCCCATCTTGACTGAAAAAAAAACAGAAATGTAGACATTTTTGTAAATTTAATAAAAAAGAAAAACTGAAATATCCCATGGTCATAAGTATTCAGACCCTTTGCTCAGTATTGAGTAGAAGCACCCTTTTGAGCTAGTACAGCCATGATTCTCCTTGGGAATCATGCAACAAGTTTTTCACACCTGGATTTGGGGATCCTCTACCATTCTTCGTTGCAGATCCTCTCCAGTTCCGTCAGGTTGGATGGTGAACGTTGGTGGACAGCCATTTTCAGGTCTCTCCAGAGATGCTCAATTGGGTTTAGGTCAGGGCTCTGGCTGGGCCAGTCAAGAATAGCCACAGAGTTGTTCTGAAGCCACTCCTTCGTTATTTTAGCTGTGTGCTTAGGGTCATTGTCTTGTTGAAAGGTGAACCTTCAGCCAAGTCTGAGGTCCAGAGCACTCTGGAAGAGGTTTTCATCCAGGATATCTCTGTACTTGACCGCATTCATGTTTCCTTCAATTGCAACCAGCCGTCCTATACCTGCAGCTGAAAAACACCCCCATAGCATGATGCTGCCACCACCATGTTTCACTGTTGGGATTGTATTGGGCCAGTGATGAGCAGTGCCTGGTTTTCTCCACACCTACCACTTAGAATTATCACCAAAAAGTTTTATCTTCGTCTCACAGACCAGAGAATCTTATTCTGTCACAAATGTCTTAACAGGCATTTTAGATCAGAAAACAGGTAAAAATACCTTCATGGATAGAGTCCTATTATTCTTGGTAATTTTTATTTTGGAGGGACCATTATTTAGGTTAAAAAAATTGGTGTACTGTTACCAGAGGCGTAACTGTAGTAGGTGCAAATGTAGCAGTCGCATCGGGGCCTTGGAGTCTAAGGGGCCCAAACAGTCCCTTTGACCCATCTGAGAAGACCAATTCTATTACATTATTACTCGTGACATTTAGGGGTCCTGCTGGAGATTTTGCATTGGGGACCACAAGATTCAAGTTGCACCACTGACAGTTCCCCTTGCTCTGCTTCAGTAATCATTGATGTCGTCCTGAATGATGATTGTCTGAATGCTGCCACAGAGTTCTAAAAGTCACTAAGTAAAATAAGTGGCTCCCACAAGTCACCGTTGTCCTACTTTCTATGCCTGTAGATTGATGCCTGTATACACAGTAGAAGGGAGGTGGCTGGGCTATAGCATTTCTGTTTACTGCCCAGACATTTATTTTACTGAGTCAGGAACTTGAAAGAATTATTGCTGTGTATGAACAGCTCTCGCGGCTGTGCACGTCCAGGACTCAATGATGTGTGTCACGTATTCACTCAGCCCCCTCCCCCAACAAGAAACACGATTTTTACAGCTTGTTTAGCACATAAGTAACAAGAACGTGACACTGTTTAATTGGTGATTCAACATTCTGAAAAAGAAGCCCCCTCCTCCATTAACTGAGAGGCATTTCTTTGATATGAAGATAATTAGGAACAAAAGATATTGATGGAGAAACATAGGAGCTATCAGTTATAAGGACATTTGCATTATAAAGCGGGAAATCTGCAGTCAATCTGCAGCATTTCTACACTTGAGTCTTGGTGTTTGCATGCCCTTGTGAACATACACTTAGGCCATGTTTCCACGTGCAAAAATGCTGTTTTTTCCACTGCATGTTTTCTGTAGGTGTATGTGTGGCACCCTAGGAGTCCGGTTGCCACAGTGGCATTGCCTCCCTCACAAAAGGTGACGCCATGCCTGGGAGCAAGGAAGGGTCCCCTAATCAGGTTTTGCTAGCATGCAATACTTTCCTGGCTCCAGACCAGCAAGGGGAGCTCCTCCTCTTAGCAACTAGGATCTGGAGGCGTGGTTAGTGTGAGGAGAGCAGATATTAGTTGAAGTGAGGATTTCGACGAGAGAGGAGCTGGGGAGTGGAGCTGCGCGGCAGTTCACCCCAGAAGGAACCAACACAAAGGAACCGTACACGGGAGTCTGAGGCTGTGGGGCACTGAAGGCCCAGCAGCAGAAACCGGAGGGCAGGAGACTGCAGGTCTCCTGGACCCATCAGATGCCCGGAGGTTCAGCAGCACAGTAGGGCCCAGCACCGCCATATGGGAGCGACGCACCAGCAAGGCCCGAGCTGCCTGCCATATGAGTAAGCACAAAGACGTTGCACTCAGGGACGAGGGCCACCGCACAGCTACAAGCTGCAGGGCCAAAGAGATTAGTGGAAAGGGAAGGCCTCCAACTTCACCTGGTGAGGTGGATTCCTTACTTCCTTCCAGGCTGCCCGGACTTCCACTTCTAGCCAGTACCCTAGTCCCGGTTTGCCTAATCACCGCCAGTAAAGATAAGGGGAAACCGCCATTAAGTTGTGGACTGATTATTGCTGCGCCATCAACCCCTGCACTACAATGCCCAGCATCACCTATAACATCTACACTGCCCTGGAGCTAAGCTCTACCTGTGGAGAGCTAAACCAACTCTGCTGCGTCAACAACAGCTCCAGAGGGCCTGCACCGCAGCGGCGGCTCCACATAGCCACATACCACAGGTGGCGTCACGAACTTTAAATAAAGAACTATAAATCCCCTGTACATTACCCCTTTTGATTGATCACCCTGGGTCACGGACCGGGTCACCGCCACTGTGACATCTCCCCTAGCAAAGACCGGCCCGGCAAGAGTACCCCACGGCCCAGGGGGCGCGTCATACTTGGCGTCACGAACAGGATTCACGAAGCTCGGTATAACCGTGTCCTGTGTGCCATAGACTGTACTGAACTGTGTTATCACGTCATTTGCCGTCAGCCGAGGGTAAGCAGGAGGCCCCGATCCAGAACCGCCGGGTAAGAGATCCTTCCGCCTGCAGAGCGGCATACTGGTACGTCAGCAAACGCCCAGCACCTGGCTTAGGTTCACTAGGGGGGTGGAGAATGCCCAACCGATGAGAGGATTCAATGCCGTATATACCAGGGGCGGCGTGGTTGCCCCAGTACTCAGGGGAGTCGCACACCCAGAACGACTTTGAAGAGAGACTGCGCAGTTTGTTTAAAGTGTACCCCCTGTCTGAGGAGCAAAAAGTCAGTATCTTCATAGGCCAGCTAATCGGTGCAGCCCAGAGAGAGGTGAAGTCCTGGCCGGGCAGGGACAAAGGCACTGTCAAGGAAATACTGGCCCGGTTGAAGGATACTTTTGACACCCGCACCGCAGCAGAAATTAAGATGAAGGTTTACAGGTGCAAACAAAGGGTGCAGGACAGTGTACGGGACTATGCTCTAAACCTGCAGGAGGCACTGCGAGCTATCAAACAGGTAGACCCCGACAGTGTGCGAAACGAGGGAAGATTGCTAACTGAGCAGTTTATTGAGGGGCTCCTGTCTAACGCTCACCGGACACAGCTGCGCATTATGGCTCTGCAAAACCCTGATCTGGACTCTGCGTAATTTAAAGACCGAACCATCCGGGTGCTGCGAGAACCAACCCCAGGCGGCACTGCATCACTCCGGCGTCCAGCTATCACATACCACCAGGAGGTGGCGTCCTTTCCCCTAGCACCTGTGGAGGCTGACGCGCAGACTCTAGACAATGACCCGTCTGCAGACCTACGCCTTCAGGTCCAGGAGCTGACCAAAAGTGTGGCTACACTAACTAAAACCGTGCAAGCCATGCAAGTGTCTTCAAAGGAAAAGATCCAGCTGGCTTCCAGTCCAGATGATGTCCCGTGGCGACGACAGAGAAGAATTCCACCAACCAGAGGTAGGAACAGCGATTGCTACGACCAGGACGGACAACCCATCTGCCGCAGCTGTTAAAAGGCTGGGCACTACGCAAGATTCTGTATTTTAAACGAGCAACCCCTGGGGCAGAGGGCCAACCCCCAGGAGTAAGCCGACCAGGCCCACAAAGCTGGCGAGACAAGTACGTGGGAGGACGACCGGTCCTGCCTGTCATGCTTGATGGCATCCCGATGAACGCACTGCTGGACACTGGGTCCCAGGTGACAACGATGCCATATATCCTTTATAAACAATACTGGACTGATTCAGACATTACCCGCCGCCCAGATGAACATCTTAGTATCTATGCCAGCAATGGTCAGCCCTTGCCTCAAGTGGGGTATAAAGAGGTGACCATAAAAGTTGGCCGAGTAGAACTGCCATCACAAGGAATGATTATTGTTGATATTGATCGCCGAGAAAGTCATCCTATGATAACTATAGGCACCAATGTGATAGAGAATTGTCTTGGTGAAATTATTATTTTGTTGCAGCAGGTCGCAGAGACTGCCAGTTCCAGTCAGCAGCGAGTTCTGCAGAAGGAGATCAGAGCCCTGATGAAAAGACAACAGGTAGAGCTGTCTGGTGGAGAAGTTGGCAGTGTCAGGATGAGTGATCCATTCCCCATTGCAATGCCCCCTAGGAGTGAAATGTTAATATGGTGTCAGGCAGCAATAGGTCTCAGGGGTCAAGATTATAAGGCCCTGGTAGAACCCGTGTACTCTGATAGTAGGCCCACCATCTTGACAGCCAGGGGGGTAGTTGATGTCCGCAAGGGGAGAGTACCGATATGCATCCTGAATTGTGGGGAGAAAGAGGTCCATTTACCCCGGCATGCTACCCTTGCTAAGCTGTTCACTGTTAGTAACAATGCAATAAAGGCAGTGGAACCCTTGCCTCCATCCAAACCGGCGGAGGATAGCGGCTCCAAGGGGCAGATGGAGGATTGGTGTCAGAAGCTACAAGTAGGCACTGACTGCACCCCTTTGCACCACAAGCATGGAGTATACCGGGTGGTCCAAGAGTATGAGCGAGTATTCAGCAAACATTCACTAGACTTTGGGCAGGTACAAGGGGTCCAACATCATATCCCCACAGGAGATCATCCGCCAATTAAAGAGAGGTACCGGCCTGTACCCCCAGCTCACTATCAATGTGCCAAAGGAATGTTACGGGAGATGAAGGAGACTGGGGTGATCAGAGATAGTTGTAGCCCCTCGGCAGCTCCATTAGTTCTCGTCAGAAAGAAAGATGGTACAATGAGGATGTGTGTTGATTACAGGCAGATTAACCACATTACACATAAGGACGCCTACCCATTACCCAGAATTGAGGAATCATTAGCAGCATTGAGATCACCTAACTATTTTTCCACTTTGGATCTCACCAGTGGGTACTGGCAGGTTCCTGTGGCAGAAGCGGACAGAGAAAAGACCGCGTTTACAACCCCAATGGGCCTCAGCGAGTTCAACTGCATGCCATTCGGGCTCTGCAACGCCCCAGGAACCTTCCAGCGGTTAATGGAGTGTTGCCTAGGACACAAAAACTTCAAAACCGTCCTGCTGTACCTAGATGATGTAATTGTCTACTCAAAGACATATGAAGACCACCTGGAGCACCTGGCCGAGGTGTTCGAAGCCCTATCTGGTTATGGCCTGAAGGTAAAGCCGTCCAAGTGCCACCTGTTGAAGCCCAAGGTGCAGTACCTAGGTCATGTGGTAAGCGCCGAAAGTGTAGCACCAGACCCTGAAAAAGTCACCGTGATCAAGGACTGGCCAAGACCCTCCACTATCAAGGAAGTGCGGCAGTTCCTCGGGCTGGTGGGCTACTACAGGAGATTCATCAAGGGTTTCACCAAGATAGCGGCCCCCATGCAGGACCTCTTAGTGGGCCAGTCCAAGAAGGCCAAGAACCCGAAACCTCCGTTCAAATGGGGTAAACCAGAAGACGAATCTTTCACTCAACTGAAAATGGCTCTTACTGGAGACGAAGTCCTGGCCTACCCTGACTATGGCCAACCATTTGTACTCCATACGGATGCCAGCAACCTGGGATTGGGAGCGGTGCTATCCCAGCTACAGCAGGGCAGAAAGAGAGTGATTGCCTACGCCAGCAGGAAGCTCCGTCCTACGGAAAGGAACCCCGACAACTATAGTTCCTTCAAGTTGGAGTTTTTAGCCATAGTCTGGGTTGTAACAGAGCGCTTCAAACACTACTTCGCCTCCTTCAGATTTACAGTCTTCACAGACAACAACCCGCTGACGCACCTGGAGACTGCGAAGCTTGGTGCCCTAGAGCAACGATGGATGGCCTGACTGTCTACCTACGAGTTTACCATCAAGTATCGGGCGGGGCATAAAAACAGAAATGCTGATGCACTGTCCAGGATGCCCAACTTGCCAGATGGGGGAGAAGGCCCGGAAGAACTGGAGGAGATAGATCTACCCGCTTTCCATCGTCAAGGGGTGACCCAGTGCTCCCACTGTGTGACGGACAAGTGCTCCACCAGCAGAGAGGCCACGTTCAACCCATTGCCCCATCATGGATGGGCAGAGACGCAGGATAGCGACCCAGCTGTCCGCCTGGTAAAGGAGTTGCTGACACAAGCAGACTCACACCCTGATCCAGATGCTCCACAGGAGACCCAACAGTTGTGGAAGGAGAAGGGCAAACTGTTCATCTACGAGGGAAAGCTGTGTCGAAGAAGTATCAACTCCCGGACACACAAACTGGTCTGGCAGGTGGTAGTCCCGAGGCGGGATGCGCCAATGGTCTTAGAAGCGTACCAGGACACTTCGGGTGGAAGAAGTTGGAAGTCCTGCTACGTGAGCGATTCTACTGGGTTGGCATGAGGAAAGCAATCGAGAGATGGTGTCGAGAATGTGGTCCATGCAACCTGAGAAGGAAATACTGTGATAGCCAGAGGGCTCCCCTGCAGCCCATAATGACCAAGCAACCACTTGAACTGGTAGCCTTGGACCACGTGAAACTAGCCCCAAGCCGGTCAGGCTATGTCTACGCTCTCACCATAGTAGACCACTACTCCCAATTCCTTGTAGTAGTGCCAGTGAAAGACCAGACTGCTCAGACTGCAGCCAAAGCATTCCAACAGCACTTTTGCCGCCCCCACGGTTACCGTGAACGAGTGCTTACCGACCAAGGTCCAGCCTTTGAAGCAAAGGTGTTCCAGGA
Organism: Phyllobates terribilis; assembly: GCF_046119375.1. Lineage (NCBI taxonomy): Eukaryota > Metazoa > Chordata > Amphibia > Anura > Dendrobatidae > Phyllobates > Phyllobates terribilis. The sequence continues at coordinate 293,176,441 of NW_027362767.1, forward strand.
ATTCTGTAACTTGTACGGCTGCAAGAAAATCAGGACGACGCCATATCATCCACAGACCAACGGGTTGTGTGAGAAGATGAACCACGTGGTGATAGACCTGTTGAAGACGTTGCCCCTTGAAGAACGTAGCCTGTGGCCAGAGAAGTTACCAGATTTGGTGGACCTATATAACCACATCCCGGTGAACTCCACCAACTGTACACCCGCTTACCTGATGAGAGCAAGACCTGGCAAGTTACGCATTGACTTAGACATGGGAGTTTTAACACCAGAGACGACATCACCAGATGCGGATTGGGATACAGAGCGGCAGCAACAATATCGAAAGGTGCAAGAATGTGTGGAGAGAAGTTTGTCCCAGGCGAGACAGAAGCAGGAGAAAACTTACAATCAGCACGCACCTGCAGTTCCCTTGTCACCTGGAGAACAAGTACTCAAAATGAAGAGACTAGTCCACAAATTAGATGACCAGTGGGAGGTTGAGCCATACACCGTCCTACCCTCAAACTACAATAACACCAAAGTGTGCCTCATCAGTAAAGATGGAGGGGAAACTTCAGCGGCAGTCTCAAGAGACCACTTGAAGATATGTCCTGAACAGTTGAAACACAGAGAAGAAGCCCAAGACAGCCCTCAGCCCACAGAAGAGGTGGGAGAAACGATCCAGACAGTCCTTGGAGCATTTCCCCGGTCTTGGACGCAGGTGAACAGAGCAATTGTGGTACCGGTCCTGACCTTTCTCCATGCGGCCTCACCGGAAGCTGCAGAGGCTCCAGAACATCTGGAAGACCAGTCGGCCCCAGAGACAGATGCCTCATCAGCAGCAGATCAGGAGAATCTACCCTCTGCTAGCAGTGAACCTGTCGTACCTAGGGTGAGTCAAAGAATTCGTAGGCGATTACCCAGCCTACCGGTGTTGCCACAGACTACCCGTAGTGTAGCTCACACTGCACCCACCACACCAGGGGTAGACACTAGGGACCCGTGTAGGTCAGTGACAACAAATGTACTATGACCCGGAGTACTAAAGGTCAGCTCCCTGCCCGCTGGAGGAACTAAAGTATAAGAGAATTAAAGCGTATGTTGTATATAGTTGTACCCGTTAAATAATCTTGAATATATATATTTGTTGAATTTATGGACAATCGGACCACAGGACTAGGTGTGGTCAGGACAATGTTGGATATAGTTACTAATTGGCCTAGAAAATAAACCGCAGGCGTGGCTGAAGACCAGGCCCACCGAAAGAGTGCCCTGAAGCCACGCCCAGGGACAATACACAAAGTGGGTTGATGCGGTTCCCACCAGCTCAATTTCAGTTACCCGGATTGTGGCGTAAAGACTAAGCGCCGCAGTGACTGTTTTACGTTTTTGCTTGGGTTTTTGTAGTTTTTGCGTTTTGAGATTGTGGCACCCCAGGAGTCCGGTTGCCACAGTGGCATTGCCTCCCTCACAAGAGGTGATGCCATGCCTGGAAGCAAGGAGGGCTCCCCTAATCAGGTTTTGCTAGCATGCAACACTGTCCTGGCTCCAGACCAGCAAGGGGAGCTCCTCCCCGTAGCAACTGGGATCTGGAGGTGGGGTTAGTTAGTGTGAGGAGAGCAGACAGGAGTTGAAGTGAGGACGTCGACGAGAGAGTAGCTGGGGAATGGAGCTGCGCGGCAGTTCACCCCAGAAGGAACCAACACAGAAGAACCAGACACAGGAGTCCGAGACTGTGGGGCACTGAAGGCCCAGCAGCAGAAGCCGGAGGGCAGGAGACTGCAGGTCTCCTGGCCCCATCAGACACCCGGAGGCTCAGCAGCACCGCAGGGCCCAGCACCGCCACGTGGGATCGACGCATCAGCAAGGCCCGAGCTGCCTGCCATACAGGTGAGCACAAAGACGTTGCACTCAGGGATGAGGGCCACTGCGCAGCTGTAAGCTGCAGGGCCAAAGAGATTAGTGGAAAGGGAAGGCCTCCAATTTCACTTGGTGAGGTGAATTCCTTACTTGCTTCCAGGCTGCCCGGACTTCCACTTCTAGCCAGTACCCTAGTCCCGGTTTGCCTAATCACCGCCAGTAAAGATAAGAGGAAACCGCCATTAAGTTGTGGACTGATTATTGCTGCGCCATCAACCCCTGCACTACAACGCCCAGCATCACCTATAACATCTACACTGCCCTGGAGCTAAGCTCTACCTGTGGAGAGCTAAACCAACTCTGCTGCGTCAACAACAGCTCCAGAGGATCTCCACCGCAGCGGCGGCTCCACATAGCCGCATAACACAGGTGGCGTCACAAATATATATAAAGAACTATAAATCCTCTGTAAATAACCCCTTTTGATTGACCACCCTGGGTCACGGACCGGGTCACCGCCACTGTGACATCTCCCCTAGCACCGAGTACCCCACGGCCCAGGGGGCGCGTCATATGCACTAAAATACACAATAGCAATCTGCTCTGATTATTGCAAGGTTTTTTATGCATTTTTGGTGCAGATTTGATCCAATGCAATGCAGAAACACTATTTTTTGGCACTTAAAAGCAACTTTGTTTTTTTACATGTGTCTTTTCAAACTCCCCATAAAAGAATGTAGCCAGAAAAAAAATGCACCACCCATATTTCGTAAAGTGCAAGCCATGTTCAGGCAATTAATGTGGCGTAAACAGCATGATCGAATAAAACTACAAACTCTCCAACGTAATAAGGATGAGGGTGGACTGGCCACTCCTGATCCATGGCTGCATTTTATTGTATTCCAATTACAGCACTTCCATGGATGGGAAGGTGGGAATGACATAAGCAAGTTGGATGCTCTTATTTTACAGAATATGAAATGGGTCTCATCTTTGTGTCTTCTGGAGTCTGGAATTTCTCCCAGAGGGAATCTTCTTACTCCCACACTGGCATTAGTCTATAAAGTATGGGACAGAGGAAAGAATCCTATGGGTATTAAGGGATTCACCAAATGCACACCGCTATGGCATAATCCCAATTTGGGTGAAGTATCAAAGTTAAAGGGCTTTTCTGATTGGGAGCAAAAAGGGATCTGGTCAATAGAACAATTTACAAACTCCTTAAAAGTTTTCAACAGCTCCAAGAGGAATTCAATTTATCGCGTTTGGCTAAGTGCCCACGATGCAGAAATGCTGCGGAGCGTTTCTGCATCTGCCTGGCAGAAAAAACGCATGCGGATTTTACAAGCGTTTTTTTCTGCCAGGTAGAAGTGTTTGTGAAGCGTTTTTAACATGCGATTTCGCATGCGGGTTGTCAAGTGCTTTTCCAAGCAATTTTAGTATCACTTGGAAAAGTACTTGACAACTTGGTCACACTATATAAATCCATGCAGCAAATGCAGAATCAATAGTAAAAAAAAAAAAAAAAAAACATTATGCTCACCTTCTGATGGCCCCCTGTCTCCTGTATTGTGTGTCCGGTGTCTTCGGCGGCTCGGGGTGCTCTAAAAAGGACCTTCCATGACGTCATTTAGTCATGTGACAGGTCACGCGACCGCCGATGTCCACCGCGAGCAGCTGAAGAGCTAACAGTGCCGCTGGGAGCGGACAGGGGGCCATCAGAAGGTGAGTATACTGTATGTTTTGTTTTTTATTTTAATTATTTTTTAACTGCAGGTACTATTGTACCCGGGTCTGCAGGAGAGTCTCCTCTTCTCCAGACCCCAGTTCCATCCGCTCATTGAATCTCATAATATCCGCATGTGTAAGTGTAGTCATGCGGTCCAATGCAAGTCAATGGCGGCGATTTCGCAAAATTAATGGTTGTGCTGCAGATTTTTTCACAATGATAATCTGCAGGGGAAATTTCCGCAGCATGTGCACAGCACATGTGGATTATCATTGGGAAACATGGAAGGCAACTTAACAAGAGTTTTTAATGCGTTTTCGCGGCAGAAATGGCGCCGCTGAAACGCATTAAATCCGCAACTTGGGCACACAGCCTAACACTTTTTACCAATACCTACAAATCCGACATGTTCTCAGCTCAATTGGGTCTGATGGATCTCAGCATACAACATCATCCCTTAATAAATACCATTGCGTCTACAGGTCATACAAAGGGTTTAAACTATATTTTATTTGCCTATTGTCATCCCAACTGGATAATCACCCTCTGACAGTTAAAGCTAAATTGGAGGGGGGATGTCGGCCCTATATCGATGGAGCAATGGAGAGAGATTCTAGAAACTGTTCCCAAATTATCTCCCTGTGTGGCCCAAATGCTCTCAACTATATTTAATTCACAGAGTATACAAAACTCCAAGCTTTTTACACAAGAGAGGGCATTTTGCATCATAGCGATATCCTAGGTGTGGGATTGATGAGGCACACTGTAGCATCGGCGTCTCTGCCTCCTGCCGGGCAGAGACGCTGTTCCCCTCACCGCCGTGGTCCAGGTCCGACGTACTCCCGCTCTCCTGCCGCTGTGCCGCACATCGCGCGCAGCTTCCCGGGCACTGTGCTTAGGGTGCGCGCTTCCTCCCTCTTAAAGGGGCCACGTGCGCCGTCCTAAAGAGTCCCCAGCCAATGGCCGTAGGACTTTTCCCATGTAAGGCACCTCCTCCAAAATGGAGGTGCCTGTGCAAGGTTGTTGTTCCGTGTGCTAAACACTTGCTCCAGCCCTCAGGTGCCGCTGCCTGTCAGTCCTGCCTGCTTGTCTTCTGTCAGTCCAGCCCGCCAGCCTGTCTAACAGTTCTATTCTCCAGTCTGTCTACAGTTGTGCCTGCCAGTCTGCTTACCTGGAGCACCTGTCTGTAACCTGCTGTGCCCGCCAGCCTGCTTTCCTGGAGCACCTGCCTGTTACCTGTCGTGCCTGCCAGCCAGCCTACCTGGAGCACCTGCCAGTTACCTGCCATGCCCGCCTGCTCGCCTACCCGGAGCACCCGTCTGGCTATCAGCAGAACCAGCCTGCTTATCTACCCATTCCACCCGTCAGCCTTCCTGCCGTGCTCATCCGCTGTACCGGTCAGTTCTTGCCATCTGACCCGTGGGAGTCACCTGCTCTCACATAAGGTCGGTCCCAGAGTGGCACCTGGTCCACCTGCCCGGTCCCTCCCTGGTTCACGGAGTCTATTGAACCGCCGTGCGACCTTGGTCAAGCCGTGTAGGTACTTAGTCACAGCCCTCTGGTCCGTCCTTGCACCGAAGCACAGAGATTCCACCACCTGGACTCGTAACAGTTTGCACAGGCCATGGAATCCGGTGGCCCCCAGGCTCCTTCACTCTCTGACCTGTACCAGGGGGTCTCATGACAGAGATCCCAACAGGAGACTATCCTGTCCTAACTGCGGACTGTCAACTCCCGCCTGGACACGCTGTCCACCCCGTCTGTGTCCGTCTCTAGCCCGAGCGACACCCGCTCCGGCGGCACCTCAACCTACTGATTCTATGGCACCATGCTCTGGACCCCGGCTCTCTGCGCCTCCACGTTTTGGTGGTGACCCCGTCTTATGTCGGGGCATCTTAAACCAGTGCACGCTGCACTTTGAACTCCTGGCACATCAGTTCCCCTCTGTCCAGGCCAATGTGGCGTTCATCATGTCCCACCTCATCGGGGAGGCATTGGCATGGCTAAACTCTCTGTGGGAGAGAGGGGATCCCCTGGTGTCCGATCTTCCGGCTTTCCTCGCTGCCTTCCGGAAGGTCTTCGATGAGCCCGGATGAAAATCTTCTACTGCCTCCTCACTTCTCCGTCTCCGCCAAGGGAGTCTCTCCGTGGGCCAGTATGCCATACAGTACCGAACCCTCGCATTTGAGCTTGCCTGGAACAACGAGGCCCTGGTGTCCACCTTCTGGGAAGGTCAAGGATGAGCTAGCTGGTCATGACATCCCTTCCACCTTGGACGACCTGGTGTCATTAGCTACCCGGATTGACATCCGCTTTCTGGAACGTGCTAAGAAGACTACCCGGGAGAGAAGATTTCCGCGTCTCGCTCCTGTATTCCAAAAGCCAGCCTCGCAGCCAGCAATTACTCAGGCATGTTCGCCTGACCCCATGCAAATTGACCAAACCAGGATGGTCAAGTCTTGCCAGGAGATGTGCCGAGCCGAGGGGAGTTGCTTCTACTGTGGCAGTAATGAGCATCTGATCCGTTCCTGCCCGGTGAGGCCGGGAAACTCCAGTGTCTAGGACCGCTCGGAGAGGTCATCCTAGGCAAGAGTAAATCCTCTCCATCCTTGACTTCGCCTGTTTTTATTTCCAGTGGTGAGACCCGCTTCTTCGAGATTGCCCATCTGGATTCTGGAGCCGCTGGGAATCTCATACAACAGGCTGTTGTGGAGCGGTTTCAGATTCCTACTGTACGCCTGGCTGAACCCTTGGCGGTTGCCTCCGTGGATGGGAGGCTTCTTCTGGAGACCATCTTACTCGTCACAGAGCCTGTAACCCTTCAGGTGGGAATGTTGCACTTGGAGAAGATCTCCTTTCATGTGCTGTCCGGTCTCTCTCACCCCCTCTTGCTTCGTCTGCCCTGGTTACAAAGACATGAGCCCATCCTGAATTGGAGATCTGGTGAAGTGCTCTATTGGGGTCAAGAATGCCACGAGTCCTGTCTGGTTCCGGTTCGTCCTGCTCGATCCCCGTCTACTCTGCCTAATCTACCTGGTCTGCCGGCACCCTACTGTTCCTATGCGGATGTCTTCGACAAAAAGGAAGCAGAGACACTACCTCATAAGCCGTATGATTGCCCCATCGACCTGGTACCTGGTGCTTCTCTTCCCCGCGGGAGTATCTACCCCTTGTTGCTGGCTGAGACCCGGGCCATGTCTGAGTGCATAGAGGAGAATCTTGCTAGGGGATTTATCCAGAAATCCACCTCTCCGGCTGGTGCAGGATTCTTCTTCGTCAAGAAGAAAGACGGCTCCCTACGTCCCTGTATCGATTACAGGGGTCTTAACCAGATTGCCATCAAAAATAAGTACCCCCTGCCTCTCATCTCGGAGCTGTTCGACCACCTTAAAGGCGCGAAGATCTTCCGTAAGCTCGATCTTCGTGGGGCATATAATGTGATCCGGATCCGCCAGGGAGACGAGTGGAAGACGGCATTCAACAGCCGGGATTGGTCACTATGAGTACCGCGTGATGCCCTTTGGTCTCTGTAATGCTCCAGCCGTCTTCCAGGAGCTGGTTAACTACATCTTCCGTGATCTCCTGTATTCTTGCATAGTGGTATACCTGGACGATATCTTGGTCTTCTCTCCATATCTGCTCTCACACCGGAGGGATGTTCGTCAGGTTCTGCTAAGGCTCCGGCAGAATCGCCTATACGCTAAGCTCGAGAAATGCCTTTTTGAGCAGACCTCTCTACCGTTCCTGGGCTATATTATCTCCGAGACTGGTCTACGGATGGATCCCGAGAAGGTCTCTGCCATCTTAAAGTGGCCCTGTCCGGAGGGGTTGAAGGCGATTCAGCGATTCCTGGGCTTCACAAATTATTACCGCCTCTTCATTCCTTTCTCTTCCCGGACTGCTCCCATCTCCGCGTTCACTTGTAAAGGAGCAAATCCCAGGGAATGGACTTCCGAAGTGGAGGAGGCCTTCGTCTCCCTGAAACAAGCCTTCTCTTCTGCCCCTGTGCTACATCGTCCGGATTGCAACAAGCAGTTCTTCCTGGAGGTTGTTGCTTCCTCCTCCGGAGCTCACCCAGAAGTCCTCGTCAGGGAGAATGGTAACCTGCGGCTTCTTCTCCAAGCTCTTCTCCTCGTCTGAGTGCAATTACTCCATAGGAGATCGTGAGCTGCTGGCCATCAAATTAGCGCTGGAGGAGTGGTGCTACTTGCTGGAAGGGGCTCTGCACCCGGTGGTCATCTACACGGACCATAAAAACTTTGCTTATTTGCAGAACGCCCAAAGATTAAATCCGCGCCAGGCCAGGTGGTCTCTTTTCTTTGCCCGATTCTGCTTCACTCTGCATTACCGCCCGGCAGACAAGAACATTAAAACTGACACTTTATCCCACTCATTCCTGTTTTCCGACCAAGAGGAGGAACCTCTACATATCATCGACCCCTCCAAAGTAATGACTGTGGCCCCATTTGACCTGTCTCACCTTCCACCCGGTAAGACCTTTGTAGCGGTTCCGGATCATAAGAAGGTTCTACTCTGGGGCCATTCATCCAAACTAGCCAATCATGCTGGCCAGAGGAAGACCTTTTTGCTCATTGCCCAACATTACTGGTGGCCTTCCCTGCGCAAGGATGTTGCGGACTTCGTCGCGGCTTGTTCCTCCTGTGCTCGTAACAATGTTCCCAGGCACCTTCCATCCGGCCGTCTTCTGGCAACACATTGCAATGGACTTCATTACGGATCTCCCTGTTTCTGCCGGTTGTACTGTTATTTGGGTGGTCGCTGACCGCTCTTCTAAAATGGCCCACTTCATCCCTCTGCCTGGTCTTCCGTCTGCATCTGTGCTGGCTAAGGACTTCATTCATCACATTTTTCGTCTCCACGGCCTACCCCTCCACATTGTGTCTGATCGCGGGGTTCATTTCACTTCGCGCTTCTGGAGAGCTAAGTATAAACTGCTGGATGTCTTCTTGGATTTCTCTTCTGCTTATCATCCTCAGTCCAATGGTCAAGTGGAACGTATTAACCAGGTTCTTACCAGCTTTCTTCGGCACTTTGTCAACGCTCACCATTACGATTGGGTTGACGCGTTTCCTGGGCCGTGGGGTACTCGTTGCTGGGCCGGTCGTTGCTAGGGGAGATGTCACAGTGGCGGTGACCCGGTCTGTGACCCAGGGCTGTCAATAAAAGGGGATTTATAGAAAAGGATTATAGTTTTTATGCTTAATGTTCGTGACGCCACCTGTGGTATGCGGCTATATGGAGCCGCCGCTGCAGAGCAGATCCTCTGGAGCTGTTGTTAATGTAGCAGAGTTGGTTCAGCTCTCCACAGGTAGAGCTAAGCCCCAGGGCTGTGCTGAGATGTTATAGATGTTGAGGTAGCGGTTGTGGTGCAGTGTAGTGCAGGGGGTGATGGCACAGCAGTAATAAATCACAGACACAGTGGGGTGCAGTCTTCCGGATTTACTCACAGTTCTCACTTTGCTCCTGGTTACAACTGCAGATCATAACTTCCCACGTCGTGCTGCGTTCACCGGGCAGGGGTTCAGCAATCCCTCAGGTATTTCAAGAGTGCCTGACAGGACCCCGTTCTATATGCCCTTCTCAGCCGCCTTCCTGCGCTGGCTCTCACCCTTCTTGCCCTGCGCCTCGCAAACAGTGTCCCAAGCCGGTATCCTCGGATCTTTCTGGGCAACCTTGAGTTCCCTGGATCCTATGTGGTTACCTTTTTGGCGACTTGAGTGCGGATGTGGCAACTGCACCCTGAAAGTACAGAAGCCTCCGGTTTGTAGTTGAACTTTGTAATTCTCACTAGTTAGGGCCGGTCCTCTCTGCGGCTTGATCCCCCACGTTCTGGTAGATTCGGGCGCACGGGTGGCATCCAGCACTTCCCGTACCCCTAGGATCCCCTCTTTCCTTCTGGAGCCTTCCTTTCTGTTCTTCTCCTCTCCTCAGTCAGTCTCACCTCCTGGGCCTCTCACTGTTAGAACCTTGCTGTTAGGTTTTTTTTTCCTTTGCTGGTCACATGACCTTGTTGGCCTATTTAATCCTGCTCCGCCCTTCTGGCTTTGCTGGACTTCATTGTATATCTACTTTCTAGCTAGCCTGTGCTCTGTGTCTTGCTCTGTTAGTTTGCTTGGTCTACTGACCTCTATGTTCTATATATTTTGTTTGTTCGTCTGTCTGCTACTATTTCTGTTAGGAGGTGTCCCATATTCCTCCCAGTCCTTAGTACTTGTAGGGATTCCTCCCCCACATCTATAGGTCTTCGTACAGACTAGCTTAGGACTTTAGCAGGTCTGATCGCAGGATCAGGTTCCCTGTTACATCGTAGGGATTCAGCTGAGTTCTATCGTAGGGACAGATCTCCTCTCTTTCCTTAGCTCTGGTAGCAGAACATAACAGTAAGTCCAGCCAGCAAATTCTCTAAGGAAAGATTTTTTTTGTTCCATCATGGTGTCGGTTCAGGATTTGGCTAAACACCTGCAGGGACTCTCTCTGGAAGTGGCCGAGCTCCGTCAGCACGTGAGTAACTGTCCTGGAGCATATTTCTTGGAGCCTAAGGTATGTTTGCCGGATTTATTTTTTGGTGAACATCGAGAATTTTTTTCATTTAAAAATGCTTGCTTATTGTATTTTCGTTTGAGACCCAAGTCCTCTGGGGATGAATCCCAGCGCGTAGGGTTCATAATGTCACTTTTGCGCAAAGAGCCTCAGGAGTGGGCCTTTTCTTTGCAACCTAGTGATACATGCTTCAGATCAGTGGATAGTTTTTTTTCTGCTTTAGGACTATTATATGATGATCCTGACCGTGTCGCATCAGTTGAGACTGAGTTGAGACGTTTAAAACAAGGATCAGGTAATATGGAAAAATATTGTACTCATTTCCGTCGTTGGTCCACTCAAACAGGGTGGAACGATTCTGCTCTGAAAAGTCTATTTCTTGCTGGGCTCAGTGAAAGGGTTAAAGACCTGCTAATTGCTTATCCTACACCTGAGGATTTGCAACAGGCTATGCAATTAGCTATACGGGTGGATAGAAGACTGCGTGCTAGGGTTAATGAGAGCAAATCCTCTGCTATGTCAGTTTCTGGTTATGATAATGTGTGTACTAACAGTGGTGAACCGATGGAGATTGGATCGGTGGCACCTCGCTCTCAAGAAAAAGACCGTCGTTTTTCGAAAGGCTTGTGTTTCTATTGCGGAAAATCTGGTCATTTGATTAAAGGCTGTGAGCTTCGTATGAAGAAAGAAAAAAAAATGGTCAGTCATGCCCGTATTGCCTGTTTAAATTCCAAGGGTATATTTTTAGCTGCTTCCACGATTGCTCAGGAAAAATTAATGGAATTTCGGGTGTTTGTTGATTGCGGGTCTACACTGAATGTAATTGATGGGGGATTCGTGGAAAAACTCAATTTAAAACCTGAACCTTTATCATCCCCCATTGCTGTGGTTTCTGTGGATGGTTCCCCTTTGAAGAATATTACTCTCAAGGTCTGTGAATTTCCTCTCACTATTAATGGTGTTCACCATGAGAAATTGGATTTGGTAGTGTTGAATAACTTGCCTTCTCCAGTAATATTGGGATTCCCCTGGTTAAAATTTCACAATCCTGTACTGGATTGGTCTACCAGTGAAATTAAATCCTGGAGCCATAAATGTTATGACAAGTGTTGTAACGGGCGTATTGCAGCTTTGGATAGGGGAGAATTGCCTGTTCCTATTCAGGATTTTTGGAGAGTTTTTTCTGAGAAAGAATCGCAGGTTTTGCCTCCCCATAGAGACTATGATTGTTCTATTGAATTTGTCCCTGGAGCGACTCTTCCTAAAAGTCGTTTATTTAACCTTACTATTCCTGAGAGGAAGGCTTTGGAGGAATACATACAGACAAGTTTGGCCGCCGGTCACATTAGGCCCTCTAAGTCTCCTGTGGCGGTTGGATTTTTTTTTGTTAAAAAAAAGGACGGCGGTTTACGTCCTTGTCTGGATTTTCGTGAGATTAACAAAATTACGGTACGCAATCCTTACCCACTGCCATTGATTCCTGATCTGTTTAACCAGTTATTGGGGGCCAAGTGGTTCTCTAAAATTGACCTTAAGGGGGCATACAATCTGTTGCGCATGAAGGAGGGTGATGAATGGAAGACTGCTTTTAACACTCCTGTGGGTCATTTTGAGAATCTGGTTATGCCTTTTGGTCTTACTAATGCTCCTGCATTTTTTCAGAATCTGATTAATGATATCCTTAGACCTTTGATCGGTAAAAATGTGGTTGTGTATTTGGATGACATTTTGATTTATTCGCCAGATCTGGAGTCTCATTGGCGGAGCGTGCGTGAGGTATTACAGTTATTAATGGACAATTCGCTTTTTGCTAAGCTGGAGAAATGTGAGTTCGCTGTACAGAGAATTAGTTTTTTGGGCTACATTATCTCCAGCAAAGGTTTTGAGATGGATCCGGTTAAGGTTCAGGCTGTGCAGGAATGGCCTAGGCCTATTGGTTTGAAATCGATACAGAGGTTTTTGGGTTTCGCCAATTACTATAGAAAATTCATAAAAAATTTTTCTAGTATTGTCAAACCTCTGACTGATCTCACCAGGAAAGGTGCTGATGCGGTTCAGTGGTCTTCTGAGGCCATTGAAGCTTTTGTGTATCTCAAGGAGAGGTTCACCTCTGCTCCCATCCTTATGCAGCCTGATGTTACTAGGCCGTTTTTGGTTGAGGTTGATGCTTCCTCTGTGGGGGTTGGCGCAGTATTGTCTCAGGATAACGGGGATGGATTACATCCCTGTGCCTTTTTTTCAAAAAAATTTTCGGAGACTGAATTGAATTACGATATTGGTAATCGGGAATTATTGGCTATTAAACTCGCATTTGAACACTGGCGCCACTTCTTGGAAGGTGCGGAATTTCCCGTTCAGGTTCTTACGGATCATAAAAATCTGATATATCTTGACGCTGCCAAGCGCCTGAATGCCCGTCAGGCTAGATGGGCACTGTTTTTCTCGCGGTTTAATTTCTCCGTTACTTACATCCCTGGTACTAAGAATGTTAAGGCGGATGCCTTGTCTCGCAGTTTTTCTCCCATAGTCGGTGCTGAGAAAGAGGAAAACATTTTACAAGAAGGTGTTGTGATAGCTGCTTTAGACTCCGTTTTGGAAGATGAGATTCTTAAAGCTCAGGAGAATGCCCCATCTAACACTCCTCATGGGAGGTTGTTTGTGCCTGGGACCTTTAGGAGAGATTTGTTTGTTGAGTGTCACGAATCTCGGTTGGCAGGTCATCCCGGAATCTCTGAGACCAAGAGACTGGTGGGTCGCAGTTTTTGGTGGCCTGGATGGCAGAAGGAAGTCATTAAGTGGGTACGCCAATGTACTGTATGTGCTAGATCTAAGTCCTCACATACTCCTGCTGCGGGGTTGCTTTGTCCTTTGGAGGTCCCCAGTGCTCCTTGGACACATTTGGCTATGGACTTTATAACTGACCTTCCCCCCTCTGAGGGTTTTACTGTCATCTGGGTGGTCGTGGACTGTTTTAGCAAGATGTGTCACTTGGTTCCCTTCGTCAAACTGCCCTGCGCTAAAACTCTCGCTAAGGCCTTTGTCAAGGAAATTGTCAGACTTCATGGCGTTCCTACTGACATTGTTTCTGATAGGGGTCCTCAGTTCGTGGCTCGTTTTTGGCGTGCCTTTTGTGACAGGTTGGGAATTCATTTGTCGTTTTCGTCCGGATATCATCCTGAATCTAATGGCCAGACAGAAAGGAAAAACCAGGATGTTGAGCAGTTCTTGCGTTGTTTTGTGGCAGACAATCAAGAGGGGTGGTCTGAGTTTCTGCCACTTGCCGAATTTGCTCTGAACAATCATACATCTTCTTCTGCTGGTTGTTCGCCTTTTTTTTGTTGTTCTGGGAGACATCCGTCGTTTGGGTCGTTCTCCAAGTTGGGATCTGCTGTGCCTGAGGAGGAGAATTTTTCCGGTGATTTGGAAAGAGTTTGGACGGATGTGCGTGGTAATCTTCAGGAGGCCAACAGAAAATCTAAAGACTACTTTGATAGGAAACGACAGGAGGTTTTGTTCGCTGTTGGTGACATGGTTTGGTTGTCCTCTAGGAATCTGCGGTTGAGGATTCCTTCTAAGAAATTGGGTCCCAAGTTTGTAGGGCCCTTTAAGGTGCTTCAGGTTGTCAACCAATCTGCTGTTAGGTTGGAGGTTCCTACCTCCTGGAGAATTAATCCGGTCTTTCATGTCTCTCTGTTAAAAAAAGCTGTTGTGTCGGATGGTGACGCCTCTGCCTCTGTTCCTCCGGTGGTGGAGGACGGGGAATATGAAATTTCTCGCATCCTTGACTCTAGACGGTATAGAGGTAGTTTGCAGTATCTTGTGGCCTGGAAAGGTTTCGGACCCGAGGATAACTCTTGGGTGAGGTCAGATGATGTTTCCGCGTCCAGACTTATCAGAGCGTTTCACAGGAGATTTCCTGATAAGCCTGGTCCTAGGGGATCCGGAGGATCCTCTTAGAAGGGGGGGTACTGTTAGAACCTTGCTGTTAGGTTTTTTTTTCCTTTGCTGGTCACATGACCTTGTTGGCCTATTTAATCCTGCTCCGCCCTTCTGGCTTTGCTGGACTTCATTGTATATCTACTTTCTAGCTAGCCTGTGCTCTGTGTCTTGCTCTGTTAGTTTGCTTGGTCTACTGACCTCTATGTTCTATATATTTTGTTTGTTCGTCTGTCTGCTACTATTTCTGTTAGGAGGTGTCCCATATTCCTCCCAGTCCTTAGTACTTGTAGGGATTCCTCCCCCACATCTATAGGTCTTCGTACAGACTAGCTTAGGACTTTAGCAGGTCTGATCGCAGGATCAGGTTCCCTGTTACATCGTAGGGATTCAGCTGAGTTCTATCGTAGGGACAGATCTCCTCTCTTTCCTTAGCTCTGGTAGCAGAACATAACACTCACTAGGCCCGCTCTTCTGAGCAGAGCTCCTGCTCCCAACTCTTCCTCTGACTTAATCTCCTCAGACCCACACTCCCTCTAGAATGTTCCACCCTCTCTTTTATATCACTTCTTACTGAGCTCCCCTGAACTACTTCCTCCACCCACACCCACTACTTTGGTTCCCCCCACTCCAGCCAGCGACAGGGCTCAGCAGGAGAGCGACGCATCTTGCCCCTTCTGCTGGTCTGGAGTAGTGTAGTGTTGGATGCAGGTGTTAGGGTCCCGGGCAGCACTCTATCCTTACCTGAGAGTGAGATACCTTACCTCTGGGTGAGATACAGTACCTCTGTGGCGACTGAACCTGCAGGGGCGCCACACTCCTGCCCTGGGCCAAGTTCTCCTATAATAACCATGAAAGCGAGTCCTCTTCCAAATCCCCGTTCTTTGTGGTCTACAGTCCACACCCCTGGATTCCGTTTCCCGTTTCCTTTTCAGTGGACAATCCTGCCGCAGAGTCTCTGGTCAGTGAATTTTCAGCTATTTGGGAAGACACTAGATCTGCCCTTCTTCAGTCCTCCAAGCGGATGAAGAAACATTCTGATAAGAGATGCCTGGATCCGCCTCAATTTCATCTGGGAGACAAGGTCTGGCTTTCCTCCAAATATGTTCATCTCAAGATACCTTCCTATAAGTTGGGTCCGCGGTTCATCGGTCCGTTCAAGGTTCTGAACCAATTCAATCCCGTGGCTTACAAGCTGAAACTCCCGGTCACCTTACGCATTCCCAACTCCTTTCATGTATCCCTCCTTAAACCTGTTGCCCTTAATTCTTTCTCTGACAATCCAGGTACCGCTCCAGCTCCAGTCTCTGCTGAGGACGTCTTTGAGGTAGAAAACATTTTGGCCACCAAGAGGGTAAGAGGAAAGACTTTCTTTCTTGTGGATTGGAAGGGGTTTGGCCCTGAGGAGAGGTCTTGGGAACCCAGGGAGAACATTCATGCCCCTCATCTTCTTAAAAAATTTCTTGCTGGCCTGAAGAAGAGGGGGCGTAAAGGGGGGGTACTGTAGCATCGGCGTCTCTGCCTCCTGCCGGGCAGAGACGCTGTTCCCCTCACCGTTGCGGTCCAGGTCCAGCATCCTCCTGCTCTCCTGCGGCTGTGGCGCGCATCGCGCGCAGCTTCCCGGGCACTGTGCTTATGGCGCGCACGCGCGCTCCCTCCGTCTTAAAGGGGCCGCGCGCACCATCCTAAAGAGTCCATGGCCAATGGCCGGAGGACTTCTCCTATATAAGGCACCTTCTCCAAAATGGAAGTGCCTGTACAAGGTTGTTGTTCCGTGTGCTAAACACTTGCTCCAGCCCTCAGGTCCCGCTGCCTGTCAGTCCTGCCTGCCTGTCTCCTGTCAGTCCAGCCCGCCAGCCTGTCTAACAGTTCTGTTCTCCAGTCTGTCTACAGTTGTGCCTGCTTACCTAGAGCACCTGTCTGTAACCTGCTGTGCCCGCCAGCCTGCTTTCCTGGAGAACCTGCCTGTTACCTGTCGTGCCCGCCAGCCAGCCTACCTGGAGCACCTGCCAGTTACCTGCCATGCCCGCCTGCTCGCCTACCAGGAGCACCCATCTGGCTATCAGCCGAACCAGCCTGCTTATCTACCCGCTCCACCCGTCAGCCTTTCTGCCGTGCTCATCCGCTGTACCGGTCAGTTCCTGCCATCTGACCCGTGGGAGTCACCTGCTCTCACACAAGGTCGGTCCCAGAGTGGCACCTGGTCCACCTGCCCGGTCCCTCCCTAGTTCACAGAGTCTATTGAGCTGCTGTGCGACCTTGGTCAAGCCGTGTAGGCACTTAGTTACTCCCCTCTGGTCCCTCCTTGCACCGAAGCACAGAGGTTCCACCACCTGGACTCGTAGCACATATTTGATGCTTAGGATGTGGGAGTGTAGACAGATAGGCCCCATTTTGGAATGAGGTCATAAACTTGATAGAAAGGGTGTATGGAGTGAAATTGTTAACAGATCCCCATATATGTATATTGGGAATATTTGAGGATGGAGTGGATCCCGACTTGCCCCTATTCATAGGTATCCCCCATATCTTATTTTAAGCATGTAAACTTCTTGCATTTCACTGGTTAGACACAAAACCTCCGTCTATGGGAAAACTACAACGAAGGATTTATAATATAATCTGGTTAGAAAGAGGAGTCTTTCATAAACGTAACTCTGTTCGCAAATTCTAAAAGATATGGAGTCTTTGGTTGGTTCCTCCAGGGCTGCCCACGAATCTTCTAATTAGAGATAGAATATTTTCAATGCTATCCCTTAATTATTAGTTCTCTTTTTTCTTCCTTCTTCCCCCTTCTATGAATTTTATACTCAGTTATTCTAGAACTGCTCTGAAAATGAAAAATGGTTCTCTCTGGAATGTTGTGATTTGGGTTTAGGGAATTGAATTTGAGATACTTTGTTCATGTTTAATACTATGGAAGTTCTATGTTATTTATGTTATTTGAAAGATGGAAAATTAGTATTTGAAGTTTTTCAATAAAAATTATTTGATTTAAAAGAAAATAAAATGCAACAAAAAGCGCACAATTCAACAGCGTCTTTAAAGAAAATCTGTCATGTCCACCCCCCATGTCCTACAACCCACTACCATTTGTATATTTTTTGCCCTGTCTGCAAAAATAAAGCCCGACATCTCTCTGATTAGATACTTCTATTACATAGCCTTGCAGGTATGGTCTTTCTTCTCCTAGATCTCCTTCTCCTCATTTTTATCCTTTATCCCCCCTTTCTTCCCATCCCCTCTTTCCTTCCTTTTGCATGCATTGTATTAGAATGTATTTTGCTGTTTTCATTCATGAAGCCCAGGATTGAGCTATATATTTTATTTTGTCCAAATGGATTTTATTGCATTCTTCTTTTTTTGCTTCTTTTCTCTTTTTTTCTATCGTTTTGTTATTTTTTCTATACATGTTGTATTGATGTATCCCTTTTTTTTCTTTTGGTTCTATTATTATAGAGTGTACACTCATGGCCAAAAGTATTGAGAATGAGACAAATAGTAATTTTTCCAAAGTTTACTGCTTCATTTTTTGTAATGGCAATTTGCATATACTCCTAAATGTCAAAGAGTGATCAGCTTAACAGCAATTACTGTACTTGCAAAGTCAATATTTGCCCAGAAAATGAACTTTAACCCCCAAAACACATTTCAACATCATTGCAGTCCTGCCTTAAAAGGAGCAGCTAACATCGTTTTAGTGATTGATCCATTAACACAGGTGTGGGTGTTGATGAGGACAGGACTGGCGATCAATCAGTCATGATTAAGTAAGAATGACATCACTGGACACTTTAAAAGGAGGCTGGTTCTTGGTATCATTGTTTCTCTTCAGTTAACCATGGTTATCTCTAAAGAAACACGTGCAGCCATCATTGCACTGCACAAAAATGGCCTAACAGGGAAGAGTATCGCAGCTACAAAGATTGCACCTCAGTCAACAATCTATCGCATCATCAAGAACTTCAAGGAGAGAGCTTCCATTGTTGTCAAAAAGGCTCCAGGGCGCCCAAGACAGACCAGCAAGCGCCAGGACCGTATCTTAAAACTGTTTCAGCTGCGGGATCGGACTACCAGCAGTGCCGAGCTTGCTCAGGAATGGCAGCAGGCTGGTGTGAGTGCTTCTGCACGCACTGTGAGGCGGAGACTCTTTGAGCAAGGGCTGGTTTCAAGGAGGGCAGCAAAGAAGCCACTTCTCTCCAGAAAAAACATCAGGGACCGACTGATATTCTGCAAAAGGTACAGGGAGTGGACTGCTGAGGACTGTGGCCAAGTCATTTTCTCTGATGAATCCCTTTTTCGATTGTTTGGGACATCTGGAAAACAGCTTATTCGGAGAAGAAGAGGTGAGCGCTACCACCAGTCTTGTCTCATGCCAACTGTAAAGCATCCTGAAACCATTCATGTGTGGGGTTGCTTCTCAGCCAAGGGAATCGGCTCACTCACAGTCTTGCCTAAAAACACAGCCATGAATAAAGAATGGTACCAGAATGTCCTCCAAGAGCAACTTCTCCCAACCATCCAAGAGCAGTTTGGCGCCCAACAATGCCTTTTCCAGCATGATGGAGCACCTTGCCATAAAGCAAAGGTGATAACTAAATGGCTCATGGAACAAAACATAGAGATTTTGGGTCCATGGCCTGGAAACTCCCCAGATCTTAATCCCATTGAGAACTTGTGGTCAATCATCAAGAGACGGGTGGACAACCAAAAACCAACAAATTCTGCCAAAATGCAAGCATTGATTATGCAAGAATGGACTGCTATCAGTCAGGATTTGGTCCAAAAGTTGATTGAGAGCATGCCAGGGAGAATTACAGAGGTCTTGAAGAAGAAGGGGCAACACTGCAAATATTGACTTTCTGCATTAACTCATTCTAACTGTCAATATAACCTTTTGGTACTCATAATATGATTGCAATTATATTTCTGTATGTGATATAAACATCAGACAAACACTAATAAAAACCGGAGGCCAGCAGATCATGTGAAAATATAATTTTGGTGTCATTCTCAAAACTTTTGGCCATGACTGTACTGATGAAGGTTTTTTAACCGAAACGTCTGCTGTATAACACTCTGTTTGCTGGCTTATTAAATCTTTTGCAACTTTACCTTGAGTGCCGGGTTTTTTTTTACTGAAATTATTTTACAATAAATGCAGTTGATCTCTTCATATCAGAATTTTGGGCAGTCGGCACGTATAATTTGTAATCCTAAAGATTTACCTTACTATGGTTTTACTATGGTGTCAGTAAAAAAAATTGCATGTCCGTGATTTTTTGATAAGCTGTTCAGAAGAAAAAATAAAAAGTCAAGTTGGTAACCCTGGACAGGGTGCACAACATTTTTTGATCCAGGGTCCACATTGCCATATTGCATAATGAACCAATTCCAAGAGCCTCAAAAAAAAGTTAAAGGGGACTACATCACTAGAACAGCTATGAGTACATAAATACATTTCAACTTGGTTTTGGTTTTTGAGTTTTTGAGGAGGATTTGTAGTGTTTTGGCTCAGTTTCTGCTCCAAAGATTCAGTGTGAGCACACCCTAATATACCCTGCATTTTTGGAGCAGACACTCTCCGAATCCTCCTCAATCTCAAAACTCATCTGACCAGTTATGGATTTCTTTATGCGTACAAGATCAGGACCATCGTCAGTACATGAAATCAATCTTCTGAACCACCATCAGTACATGAATCTATCACCAGAACCACTGTCAGTACATAAATCTACCAACAGACTCATCAGTACATTAATGACCAGAACCACTGTTACTAGATGACCACATCACTAGAAATACCATCAATACATAAACACATCACGAGAACCACCTGTTAGAATCTATGTTGTTTTACTATCGGCCATCTTGTTGTGGTTTGCTTGTCTCTAGTCTTTTCCTCTGGTGCTGGGTTTCTTGGTCACGTAATCTCTGCACTATTACGCAGCACCTGGCCCCCATTCCCTGCTGGACATCAGTGTTGTAACGCTCGTGCTCTGGCTAAGTAGGCTTGTTTAGTTCTTCTTGCTTTGGACTATAGTTATCCTGGGACTTCTTGTTCCACCAGTTTTGTTTTCTTTAATTTTCGTTTCTGCAACTAGCTTTTCTGTTAGGTCTCCTGCTTTTGCTCTCAGTCCTTAGATCTTTTAGGGACCCCTTTTCCCCTTTCTACAGGTCTTCGTTTGAATTCAGTGCAGGAGTTTCGGTGGGGCTATTCATAAGGAATAGGGCACCCACCCCAGCGTAGGGTAAAGCTGAGTCTCAGTGCAGGGACAGCTTTTCTCTCCTATTCCTTAGTTCTAAGTTGCAGAACATAACAGTATGTCCAGCCACATTTAAAAAAAAAAAAAAGTTTTTTTTTTCCCACCTCTCCTCTTCCTGGATTTTCTTCAGTATGGTTACCATCCAGGAGCTTGCTCAATGCTTGCAAGGGTTGACTTTGGAGGTTGCCAATCTTCAGCAGTACACGAGTAAATACCCTGCAGAACGCTATGAAGAACCTAAGGTAGGATTACCTGAGTGTTTCTCGGGGAAACGACAGGATTTTTTTTTCATTTAAAAATGTTTGTTTGTTGTATTTTCGGCTCAGACCTAAATCTTCTGGTAATGAACTACAGTGTGTAGGAATTATTTTGCCTCTATAGTGTAAGGAACCTCAAATATGGGCGTTTTCCTTGTCTCCTGATGATCATTGTCTGAGGTCTGTGGAGGCATTTTTTAATGCCATGGGTTTGCTATATGATGATCCTGATTGGGTTGCATCAGCTGAGGCAGAGCTCAGACATCTCAAACAGGGTTCTTTTGATGCTGAGAGTTATTGCACCCTGTTCAGATGATGGTCTGCAGAGGTCAGGTGGAATGACCCTGCACTCAAGTTTCAGTTTCTGGCAGGCTTGAGTGAAAGGGTTAAAGATTTGCTCATTGCATTCCCTGCACCTGATACTCTGCAAGTTGCAATGCAGTTATCTATCCGTGTGGATAGAAGGTTGAGGGCTAGACAGAATGAGGAGAAGTTTCCTGTATTGGTGGATTCTGTTTCTCACAATATTCCTGCCGACACTGGGGAACCTATGCAGGTCAGGGCAATGTCATCCCGTTCCAGGGAGAGGGACAGGAGGTTCTCTGAGGGACTTTGCTTGTATTACGGTAAGGCTGATCATTTTTTAAAGCAATGTGAGGTTCGCTTATGGAAAGAAAAAAAAATGGTCACTAAAAATAACACTCCCGTTCGCATTGCGTTTTTACATTCTGCTGGGGTGTTTTTTCCTGGTAATACCACCTGTCAGGGTCGTTTGATTGAGTTTCAGGTTATGGTGGATTGTGGTTCTGCACTTAATTTGATTGATCAACAATTTCTTGAAAAGTATAAGTTTGATTTTGAACCTTTGTCGTCTCCTTTTCCTGTGGTGGCGATTGATAATACTCCCCTGGAGCATGGGAGCATTCTTCGAAAGGTCACTGGGTTTCCACTTACTATAAATATGGAACCTCAGGAGCAGATTGACTTATTTGTACTTGCTAAGTTGCCTTCCCCGGTCATCCTAGGGTTGCCCTAGCTAAAAGTGCATAATCCTTTGCTGGACTGATCGTCTGGTTCCATAAGATCCTGGGGTCAGGGCTGTTATGGTAAGTGTTGTAATGTTCACATTGCGGCTGTTGTGAAGGGGGAGCTACCTGGACCCATTCAGGATGTTTGGAGGGTTTTTTCGGAGGTGGAGTCGAAAGCTTTACCACCTCATAGAGATTACGATTGCGCTATTGACTTTGTCCCTGATGCTAAGCTCCCTAAGAGCCGGTTGCTTAATCTGACGATTCCCCAGAGGGAGACTTTGAAGGAGTACCTTCAGACTAGTTTAGCTTCAGGTCACATAAGACCCTCTAAGTCTCCTGTGGCGGTTGGGTTCTTTTTTGTCAAAAAGAAGGATGGGGGTCTTAGGCCATGTCTGGATTTTCAGGAGATTAATAAATAATTACTACTTGCGGAGTTTGCCCTTAATAATCATACTTCTTCCTAGGCTGGTTGTTCTTTTTTTTGTTGTACTGGCAGGTATCTATCTTTTGGTCCATTTTCCAAAGTTAGGGCTGCTGTACCGGAGGAGGACAATTTTTCTGGTGATTTGGAGAGAGTTTGGACCAGTGTACGCCTGAACCTTAAAGAGGCTAACAGGAGATCAAAAAGGTATTTTGACAAAAAAAGAAAGGAGTCCTTGTTTGCTGTTGGGGATATGGTTTTGTTGTCCTCTAGGAATCTTCGTTTGAAAATTCCTTCTAAAAAACTGGGGCCTAAATTTGTGGGTCCTTTCAAAGTGGTTCAGATTGTCAACTCGGCAGCTGTGAGGTTTGGCATTCCCTCGTCCTGGAGGATTAATTCTGTGCTTAATATGTCGTTACTTAAGAAGGCGCACACTCCTGATAAGCAGGCGAAGCCTACTGTTCCTCCTGTTGATGAGGACGGTGAATTTGAGATTTCTCACATTTTGGATTCCAGGTGGCATAGAGGAAGATTACAGTATCTTGTGTCCTGGAGAGGTTTCGGCCCCGAGGATAATTCCTGGGTGAAGGCCGAGGACGTCTCGGCCTCAAGGCTAATTAAGGCTTTTCACAGGAGATTTCCTGGAAAGGCTTGGCCTAGAGGATCCGGAGAATCCTCGTAAAAGGGGAGGTACTGTTAGAATCTATGTTGTTTTACTATCGGCTATCTTGTTGTGGTTTGCTTGTTTCTAGTCTTTTCCTCTGGTGCTGGGTTTCTTGGTCACGTGATCTCTGCACTCTTTATTACCCAGCACCTGGCCCCCATTCCCTGCTGGACATCAGTGTTTTAACGCTCGTGCTCTGGCTAAGTAGCTTGGTTTAGTTCTTCTTGCTTTGGACTATAGTTATCCTGGAACTTCTTGTTCCACCAGTTTTGCTTCCTTTAATTTTCATTTCTGCAACTAGCTTTTCTGATAGGAGGTCTCCTGCTTTTTCTCACAGTCCTTAGATCTTTTAGGGACCCCTTTACCCCTTCCTACAGGTCTTCGTTTAAATTCAGTGCGGGAGTTTCGGTGGGGCTATTCATAAGGAATAGGGCACCCACCCCAGCGCAGGGTAAAGCTGAGTCTCAGTACAGGGACAGCTTTTCCCTCCTATTCCTTAGTTCTTAGTTGCAGAACATAACACCACCATCAGTACATGAATAAATCACCAGAACCACCAATAGTACATGAATACGTCACCAGTACAACCATTACAAAAAAAAACAAGAACAACTATCAGTACATGTATGCATCGCCAAAACCATCCTCAGTACATGAATACATCACTAGAACATGAAAACTGCACCAGAGCCACAAACAGTACATGAATCCATCACCAGAACCACTGTCAGTTAGTTAATACATCACTAGAACCGCCGTCAGTACACGAATGCAGTACAGGAACTACTGTCAGCATACAAATTCACGGGAACCACTGTCAGATGAATGAAGCACCAGGATCACGACTAGTAAATGATTGTAAAAACAAAACAACACCTCCGAGCAGAATTAAGCAAGTATGAACAAGTGCAAGCTGCTGACATGATCCAACCTGCCCTTTAAATTTGTAGGCTTTTAGCCCAGGAGAGGTACGATAGCCATGTTAGGGTCCCATCATGAAGAGCTTATGAGATCTCATGAAATGGCCAATTTATGCTCCAAGTGCCTTCACGTTTATTCCATATAGAAGTGATACAATTTAAATTTGATATGTTAAATGTTTCCATACATCTTAGATCTTACAGTGTGCTGCTGTTTTCTTTTATTTGGAATATATGACTTTATCACTAGAACTAACGCCAGTAGATGAATGCAGCACCAGAACCACCATCAGTACACAAATCGCAGCACAAGAACCACTGTCAGTACATGAATGTAGCATGAAAACCACTGTCAGTACATGTACACACTATCCCTCTCCATACTGTCCCCCCACACTACCACCTCTCCATACAGCCCCCCCCCCAAGCTCCCATCTCTCCGAGGCTCCCACCTCTCCATACTGTCTCTACACCCTGCTCCTCTCAATAATGTCCCCAACACTGGGCCCTCTACGCTGTCCCCCTACCGCTTTATATTGTCCCCCCCAAGGCTCCCATCTCTCCATGCTGTACTCCTACACTGCCCCTCTCCATAGTGTCCCCAGACACTGCCATTTTTTCATACTGCCCCACACTACTCTTTCTCTAAACTACACCCTTCTCACAATTTTACCCGCTGCCCCATAATGTACCCTCACAGTAACACAATTCCCCCTCCAATTTACACCAATTGGCCATACATTGAATCTACAACTCCTCCATACAGTGCTTACCATTCCCTGGTGCCTCTGTCCGGTCTTTGCCGCCTACGTGGCACAGAAGTGGCAGGAGAAGTGTGATGAAGTCAGCAGGGTGATGACCTTATCACGCCACTGCACCTCAGGGCAGGGCACTCATGACCTGCTCTGCCCCGACACTCAAAAGTTCAAATGTATTTGCATATGGCCACAGATTGTGCAGGCCTGTTATAGGAGAGTTTGGTCTCCAGAAAACTATAAGAAACACTTGGCCCTGGGCTGGAATTAAAATTCTTGTGATGGCAGTGAATTAACATTTGTTTATTTTACTCACTTATATAGCACCATTCATTCCACCCCACTTTACAGACATTATCAGCACTGTCCCCATTGGGCAGGGCCGGCTCCAGGTTTTCGGGGCCCCGGGCAAAAGTCACAGTGGGCCCCTTTAACACATACCACGATTCATAATGCACAAATAAGAAAGCTAGGTATAGTACATTGTCAAAGATTTCACTCACTTCTTACATTACATGAGTGGTATCAATTGTAAATTCTACAATAGCTCAGAAACCGGCGAATCCTCGCAGCACACAGTGCGTGACCTGGGGGGATTCTGTATTATGGGGCCCCATATATTGCTCCATACTGTATTATGGGGCCCCATATATTGTGCCACACAGTATATAATGGGCCAATATATTGCTCCATACAGTATATAATGGCCCCATACATTGCTCCTTACATTAAAAAAAAAGTCAAATACTCACTTCTCCTTGTTCCCTGCTGCTCCAGTCTCTTCAGCGTCTTCTGATTCTCTGCACTGCTCAATACAGAGGGCGTGCTGTAGTGACCTCTGCCCTGAGACGTCACAGAGAGTCAGAAGCTGAAGAGACCGGAGCAGCGGGGAACGAGGAGAGGTGGGTATTTGAGGTGGGGCCAGGTGCCAGCGCTGGAACGGGCCCCATAGCAAGTGGGCCCCCTGTTCGTCCAGGGCACCAGCCCTTGCCCAGGTGCTCCATATGGTGACACTGGCCCAGCCATTGGGGCTCACAATCTACATTTCCTATCAGTATGTCTTTGGACTGTGGGAGGAAACAGGAGAAAGCCCACGCAAATACAGGGAGAACATACAAACTAATTGCAGATGTTGTCCTTGGTTGAATTTGAACCCAGGACCCCAGGGCTACAAGGATGCAGTGCTAACCACTGAGCCACCGTGCTGCCCTAAATATTCTCATTATTTTTAAATACCAACATATTACACAGGAATATACACGAATCTACAGTATTCAATTGCCCTCAAATACACAGGAGGTTGGAGATTTGCCCGTGTCATTCATTACATGTCATACAGTATGTTAGTATGCAGAAAACCAGACAAATCCGCGGTGCTAAGATCTGTTCTTTGCAGCCTCTGGCCTCCTAAGGGCTCACTCTCAAAACGCGGATTGCATTCGGACCAATTTAATCCCATGAGTGTGCTCAGTGGCGTTTTATTTTCCAGCGCCGATCGGATTGCGATTGGGCTGGAAAAAAGAAAAAAATCTCAACATGCTGCATTCGGATCGCACGCACCCATATAAACCTATGGGTGCGTGTGAAACATCGCATATCACCCAAGTGCAGTGCGGTACCCGCCGACGCCAGCCACAGAGGAGATGGAGAAATTATTTTCTCCGTCTCCTCCGCAGCGGTGCTGTGATCCTCTGTGCTAGAGGATCGGAGCACTGACACTCGGCTCCGGCTCGCAACAGAGCAGGAACCGAATGTCATTAGCATATCGCATCCGATGCCATATGCTAGTGGGACCCCGGCCTTAAGCTGCATCTACACTGAAAGATAATTGTGAACGAGCATTATTAAAAACACTAATTTCACTGTTATCTGGCAGTGTAAACAGGCTGCCAATCAGCCAAAGTCATTTTTTGGGCTGTTTGTTGAACAAGGCAGGCTTAGAAAGAACAAAGCTTTCTAGTTAAAGAAGCACTCCAATAAAAATTTTTATCTTCTTAATATATTGCAGTCATCATATTATATAGCACTGTGTACTTACAATTGCTCATTTTGCGCTTCTACCCAGATAATTCTTCTGTTTTCCATTAGATCTATGACATCACATGATTAAAAATTAAAAACTGACTAGCTTAATCCTTCTAAGCTCCATGTAGAAACAAGAAGTCTACTTTCCTTGCATGAGTCATGAGTCTCTGCAAAAGTCCATTAAGGGATGGGTGGGAGCAGCTGGGTCAGGAGTTTAATTAGGGAACGATTATTGCAGGGAAAAGAGACTTCCTGTTTCTACATAGAACAGAGAAAAGGAGAAAAGAAGAATTATCTGGGTAGAAAGGTAAAATGAGCAATTGTAAGTACACAGTGCTATATAATATGATGACTGCAATATATTAAAAGTAATAAAAACTTTTCTAGTAGCGCTTCTTTAACTGGCAAATAGGAAAGTATAAATTGCGCAAAAGGCAAATGCATAGAAGGTGCTTGGAAAGGGTTATAATGGTTGGGTGAGTATCAGGTTGAGGTGTTTGATCAACAAGAAAAACTAGTACGTTCCCACTTTATAGCTAAAAAAGCTGAATTTCACAAGCTTTGAGTGTCTGGGAATTTTTTCCAAATTCATCCAGAAGAGTATTTGTGAGGTCAGACACTATTGATGGACCAGGGAGCTAGGCTCTCAATCTCCGGTCTAGTTCAAGGTGTTGAGATCAGAGCTTTGTGTGGCCAGTCAATTTCTTCAACACAAATCTCATCTAACCATTCCTTATGGACCTTGCTCTCAGCATCGGGACACAGCCATGTGACACAGAATTATAGTGTGCACGTCTGCAAGTATACAAGTATACATGCAGTCATGTGACTGCTCAACCACGTGGGAATACAGGGGAGTCGTGAGTGTGCGCATTGCACATGGTCATGATTCAGCAGTCTGCAGTCACTTTGAGTCTAGACAACCCCTTTAATGCTAGAGATTTGGAAGTCTGCAATTACTGATTCAGCAGAGCGTTGGAAACTTTTATGAACTATGCGCCCAGTGCTGTCAGCCATCATCCTGCGCACTATTCCACCAATGTCTGCAAGGATCAAACAGTTTACTTCGGCTACCTTCATGATATGTGCAGTAACTTGAATGTCATATGCTGACCTATCCATAAACCTATCATCTTCACTCAAATCTGAGTGCCATGGTCCTCTGTACTCAAAGTATGTAATGTGACATTTAAAGGGAATCTGTCAACAGGTTCTTGCCGCATAACATATGAGAACAGCATAATTTAGCAATAGAAACCCTGATTCCAGTGATGTGTCACTAACTGGGCTGCTTGCTGTAGTTTTGATAATCTCCTAATGATAAAAATCACTGTTTTATCACTAGAGGACTAGTAAACCTGTATAACCCTGTCCCAGCACAGATTGTCAGCGTTCTGTTTATGCACAATCGGAGGTGGAGGCGGGGTTATATAAAGCTCAGCATTCAGAGAGCTGCTAGATCTGTAGCAGAGAAAACAGGGATTTTATCAATACTGTAGCAATCAGCCCAGTAAGTGATATCACTGGAATCAGGGTCTCTACACCGACATAATGGTAGCATAAACCTGGTGACAGGTTCCCTGTAAAAACACTTGAATTGACTGTTAAGTTTAAAGCTATTGCTGACTGCATGTCTTAACAAAAATTACATACATACTGTACATAAATTACACACAGTGGTGTGAAAAAGTGTTTGTCCCCCTCCTGATTTCTTAATCTTTTGCATGTTTGTGACACTTAAATGTTTCAGATCACAAAACAATTTAAATATTAAACAAAGATAACACAAATAAACACAAAATGCAGTTTTTAAATGAAGGTATTTATTAAGGGAAAAAGAAATCCAAACCTACAGGACCCTGTGTGAAAAAGTGATTGGGTCGCCCTCAGGGCTGGCTCCAGGTTTTTGTGGGCCCTGGGCAAAAGAGTCTCAGTGGGCCCCTTTAAACACATACCACGATTCATGATGCACAGATACCGCAGAGAAATATCTATTGTAAATTCCACAATAGCTCAGAAACCAGCGAATCGCTCCATACAGGATACTGGCCCCCCATATAATGCCTCATGCGGGCTGTTCCCCCCCTTATAATGCCCCACGCAGGCTGTTCCCCCCATATAATGCTCCATGCAGGATGTCATCCCCCCTTATAATTCCCATGCAGGATGTCACTTCCCCCCTATATAATACCCCATGCAGGATATCACTCCCCCGTCCCCTTTTAATGCCCTATGCAGGATGTCACCCTCCCTAATAATGCCCCATGCCTCCATACATAAAAAAAAAATCAAAAATAATAATATACTCACCTCACTTCTCACCTGCTGCCGCTGCTCAGCTCTAGACTCCAGCGTCGCCGGAATCTTCCCGTTCTGCGCCGTGACGGCTCAGGAGAGGGCGTGGTGGAAAGAAATCACCACGCCCTCTGACCTGAGACGTCACAGTCAGAGGACGCGGAAGAGACAGAACCTGCTGCGGAGGCACGGGAAGGGGTAAGTATTATGCCGGTTGCGGGGGCCCTGAGCAAGCGGGGGGGGAGGGTGGTAAGCAAGCGCTGACACAGCTCTTCTCTGCTCACGGGTCCCATAGCGCGGCGGGGTGCCGATGGCGAGTGGGCCCCCCTGCCTGCTCAGGGCCCCGACACTTGGCCGGGTGCTGGTGCTGGGCCTGGTCACCCTTAACAGTATCAACTGCAATCAAGCAATTTGCGATAACAAGCAGAGTCTTTTACAACGCTCTGGATGAATTTTGGCCCACTCATCTTTGCAAAATTTTTGTAATTCATCCACAATGGAGGGTTTCCGAGCATGAACCGCCTTTTTAAGATCATGCCACAGCATCTCAATCGGATTAAGGTGAGGACTTTGACTAGGCCACTCCAAAGTCTTAATTTTGATTTTCTTAAGCTATTCAGAGGTGGACTTGCTGGTGTATTTTGGATCATTGTCTTCCTGCATAACCCATGTGAGCTCTAGGTCACGAACAGATGGCCAGACATTCTTCTTCAGGATTTTTTGATAAACAGCAGAATTCATGGTTCCATTTACCACAGCAAGTCTTCCAGGTCCTGAAGCAGCAAAACAGCCCCAGACCATCACACTGCCACCACCATATTTTACTGTTGGTATGATGTTCCTTTTCTGAAATACTGCGTTACTTCTATGCCAGATTTAATGGGACATACACCTTCCAAAAAGTTCAACTTTTGTCTCGTCAGTTCACAGCATATTCTCCCAAAAGTCTTGGGGATCATCAAGATGTTTTCTGGCAAAACTCAGACTAGCCTTTATGTTCATATTGCTCAGCAGTGGTTTTCATCTTGGAACTCTGCCATGCAGGCCATTTTTGCCCAGTCTTTGGATGTTGTTGTGGGGTCTCCACAGTGGGTTCCACTCCTGGAAAGGTTCAACACTGTTTCATGTTTTCACCATCAGTGGATAATGGCTCTCACTGTGGTTCGCTGGAGTCCAAAAGCTTTAGAAATGGTTTTATAACCTTTTCCAGACTGATAGATCTCAGTTACTTTGTTTCTCATTTGTTCCTGGATTTCTTTGGATCGCAGTATGTCTAGCTTTTAAGGATCTTTTGGTCTACTTCACTTTGTCAGGCAGGTCCTATTTAACTGATTTCTGGATTGAGAACAGGTGTAGTAATCAGGCCTGTGTGTGCCTAGGAAAATTTAACTCAGCTTCCCAAAGATGTGATAAATTAACTGTGGTTTATGTTTTAGGGAGGAGGGTTGGCAAGCACTTTTTCACACAGGGCCCTGTAGGTTTGGATTTCTTTTTCTCTTAATAAATACCTTCATTTAAAAACAGCATTTTGTGTTTACTTGTGTATATATGTATGCACAATATGTCACACACACACACACACACACACACACACACACACACACTGCTGGTCAACATTATTGCACCCATTCATTTTTTCCATAGACTATACAATATCTTAAGAAATAAACGGAAATATACCAAAGTTACATCCTCAGGATTTTTTTTAATTAGTGGTCCAAACAATAAAACATTGAAATTGCAACATGGAAGTTGAAAAACAAAGAAGAAACAGAATAAACAGCATGTGCAGCAATAAAGGCACCCCTAATTAATACTTGGTTGCACACCCTTTGCCATTGCTGACAGCGTCCAAACATTTCTTGTAGCCATCTATAAGCTTCTTGCACTTCTCAGCTGGAATTTTCTCCCAATCTTCCTTTGCAGTTTGTTCAAGCTCTTGAATGTTTGCAGGGTTCTTTTTCCCAATGGCTGATTTCAGCTCAATCCAAAGATTTTCAATGGGACTGAGGTCAAGACTCATTGCTGGTCATTTTAAACACAGTCCATTTTTTCTTTTTCAACCATTCCTGTGTACTTTTGGATGTGTGCTTTGGGTCATTGTCTTGCTGGAGGACCCATGATCTTCTACTCAACCAAGTTCTTACACTGGGTAGGACATATCGCTCTAAATCTCTTGATAATTGTCTGATTTCATGATTCCTATGATACAGTCAAGGCCTCCAGGACCAGACATAGCAAAGCAACCCCACAGCATTATGGATCCTCCACCATGCTTATCTGTTGGCAAAGTGTGCTTTTCCTTATAAGCTTCATTGCGCCGTCTGTAAACAAACTGTTGCTGTGCAGTGCCAGAAAGCTCTATTTTTGTTTCATCTGTCCACAGAACATTTTCCCAAAAGGATTGTGGTTTGTCAAGGTACTCTTTGGCGTAGATCAGTCGTTCATTTTTAGGTCTTTTCTTCAGCAATTGTTTCTTCCTTGGCCTTCGCCCATAAAGCTCTGCTTGGTTTAGTATACAGCGTATGGTACTTGTTGAAACCATGACCCCAGACTGTTCAAAGTTGGCCTTCAGGTCTTTGGATGTTTGACGTGGTGTTTTTTTCCCACCATTCGCACCAACCTTCAAAGACATCTCTTGTCAATTTTCCCATTCCCCCCCCCATGTCCAGGGAGGTTCTTGATGGTTCCATGCTTGGAAAACTACTAAATATTGCGCACTGTTGAAACTGGAATGTCAAGGTCTTTGGAGATGGCCGTATACCCTTTGGAAGTCTTGTATTAGCTAATAGCAGTTCTGATGTCATCAGATAGCTCCTTTGTCTTCACCATTGTGACAAAGTGACAGGGCATACCATGTGGGTTTTTAAAACACTGAAGTCATCATTCATTGGCTAATTCATGTCACATGGGCACCGAAAAATAACAGGAGAATCTCTTTTGTGATTTACCACAGGCGAGTCAAAATATGTTTCCATACTAAATTAATGTGAAGGGTGTCAATACCAGAGACACAGCAAGCTTTAAGTTTTTCTATTTTTCCCTTCCATTGTTTTTTGGTTTTAAATTGTTTAGCATTTGCTCTTTTGTATTTAATACGAGTGCTCTATACAAAAAACTGTTAGGCTGTGTGCCCACGATGCGTTTTTTAAGCGTTTCAGCAGCGGCAAAAACGCTGCAGAAATGCTTAAAAAGCATATGGTAGAAGGCCTGCCATGTTCCCCAATGATAATCCGCATGTGCTGTGCACTTGCTGCGGAAATCTCCGCTGCGGATTATCATTGTGGAAAAAAACGCAGCACTACCAATTATTTTGCGGAAATGCTGCGTTTTCGTTGCCATTGACTTGCATTAGAAAGCATGCTGTCCGCTTCACTAGATAAGCACATGCAGAATACATGCGTTCAATGTGCGTATGGTACCCAGGTCTAGAGAAGAGGAGACTCTCCTCCGGACCTGGGTACCATAGAAAACTGTAAAAAAAAAAGAATAAAATAAAAAATAAATATATACTTACATTCTGGCGGCCCCCGATGCGCTCCACCTCTCATGCCGGCAGATTGCGATGGACTGGAGGACCTGCGCTGACGTCATAGTCATGTGACGGGTCACGCGACGCTGACGTCGGCAGGTCCTTTAGTGTACCGCGATCTGCGGGCAGTCAGCACCGAGCGAAGCAAGACTGCGGGGGCCATCAGAAGGTAAGTATAGATTTATTTTTTATTTTTTACCATTCTCTCGGCTCACACTATATAAATCCATGCCGGTTGCATGGATTTATATAGTGTGACCAAGTTGTCAAGCACTTTCCAAGTGATGCTAAAATCGCTTGGAAAGCGCTTGTCAACCCGCATGCGGAAATGCATGTGAAGAACGCTTCACATCCGCATGCCCCTGGCAGGAAAAACGCATGTACAATCCGCATGGGTTTTTTTCTGCCAGGGAGATGCAGAAACGCTCAGGAAAAATACGGAGCATTTCTGCATCGTGGGCACATAGCCTTATAAAGTATTCTAATCTAACAGCTTGAAAAATGTTTTTAAAATCCGAAATGTATGTTCAGTAAATGCACTCAATACTTGGTCGGGGCTCCTTTTGCATCAATTATTGCATCAATGCGGCATGGCATGAAGGCGATCAGCCTGTGGCACTGCTGAGGTGTTATGGAAGCCCAGGTTGCTTTGATAGTAGTCTTCAGTTCGTCTACATTGTTGGGTCTTGGGTCTCATCTTCCTCTTGACAATACCCCATAGATTCTCTATAGGGTTAAGGTCAGGTGAGTTTGCTGCCAATCAAGCACAGTGATACTGTTGTTTTTAAACCAGGTATTGGTACTTTTCGCAGTGTGGACAGGGGCCAAGTCCTGCTGGAGAATGAAATTTCCATCTCCAAAAAGCTTGTCGGCAGAGGGAAGCATGAAGTGCTCTAAAATATCCTGGTAGACGGCTATGCTGACTTTGGTCTTGATAAAACACAGTGGACCTACACCAGCAGATGACATGGCTCCCCAAACCATCACTGATTGTGGAAACTTCACACTAGACCTCAAGCAGCTTGGATTGTGGCCTCTCCACTCTTCCTCCAGACTCTGGGACTTTGATTTCCAAATGAAATGCAAAATTTACTTTCATCTGAAATCACCTTGGACCACTGAGCAACAGTCCAGGTTTTTTCTCCTTGGCCCAGGTAAGACGCTTCTGGCGTTGTCTATTGCTCATGAGTGGCTTGACACAAGGAATGCGACACTTGTAGTCCATGTCCTGGATACGTCTGTGTGTGGTGGCTCTTGAAGCAATGATTCCAGCAGCAGTCCACTCCTTGTGAATCTCTCCCAAATGTTTGAATGGCCTTTTATTTAACAATCCTTTCAAGGTTGCGGTTATCCCGGTTGCTTGTGCACCTTTTCTACCACACTTTTTCCTTCCACTCAACTTTTCATTAATATGCTTGGATACAGCACTCTGAACAACCAGCTTCTTTAGCAATGACCTTTTGTGGCTTACATCTGTAAAGTCAGCAGTCTTCCCCATGATTGTGGAGCCTACTGAAACAGACTAAGGGACCTTTTTAAAAGTGTAGGAAGCCTTTGCAGGTGTTTGTTAATTATTCTAATTTACTGAGATAATGACTTGTGTTTTCATTGGCTGTAAGCCATAATCAATACATCAACATTAACAGAAATAAACACTTGAAATAGATCTCTCTGTAATGACTCTAATATAATATACGAGTTTCACTTTTTCTATTGAAGAACTGAAATAAATGAACTTTTTGATGCTATTCTAATTTTGTGAGAAGTACCTGTATATATAAAATTTATTCAGGATGAGGAAGGGGGTCCCTGTCCAAATCTTGTACCGGGGTCCATCAGACTCTAGTTACGCCACTGGCTCCAAGTATCTCATATTTGAAGAGTGCCTTCTCCCAACAGCAAAACCCAAGCGTACAGTTCATGCTAGACAGCCCAGGAATTTACAGGAACTGGAGGCTTTTTGCCAGGAAGAATGGGCAGCTTTACCATCTGAGAAAATAAAGAACCTCATCCACAACTACCACAAAAGACTTCAAGCTGTCATTGATGTTAGAGGGGGCAATACACAGTATTAAGAACTGGGGTATGTGAACTTTTGATCAGGGTCATTTGGATGTTTTTGGTTGTCATTAAGATGTAAAAAGAGAAAACACAGTAGTTTAACAATAAATGGCTTCACCCAACCAATAACCATGAGTGGAGAAAAAGTTTTTTGTTATCATTCATATTCTCTGAAACAAGGCCAAGAAAGGAAAAGTTCTGCCGGGGTATGCAAACTTTTGAGCACAACTGTAAATTAATTAGTACCTGTACTCTTTCCCCAAATTCATTACCAGTCACACTTCTGCATACGCAACGCCCCCACTCTGTACCTCACTCCCCCCAATTCATTATATTTACATGCCCCCCTCTGCCCCAATTCATTATGTCATATCCTCTCTCTCCCACACCCACTCCCACCCTTAATTCATCATTATTTGTTGCCCCCCACCCTCAATTAATCATTTGCTGTCCCCAGCCCCCAGTCTCAATTCATCATCATTTGCTGTACCTTATCCTCAATTCATCATTTACTGTCCCCCACTCTCAATTCATAATTTGCTGTCCCCCAGTCATCATTTGCTGTCCCCCATCCCCAGTTCATCATTATTTGTGCTCCTCCACCTGAATACATCATCATTCACTGTCCTCCGTCCCACACCCTCAATTCATAATCATTTGCTCCCCCACCACCCCCAGCCCATTTAATTCATTCTATTAAAAAAAAGTTTTTCATACCTCTCATACGATCCCCTACAGCTCCGCTTCTGGAGTGGTATCCTGGCGAGTGGTGAGCGTATATGCCGATGCATATGCGATGATGTTATCGCATTCGCGCCATCACCAGCGCGTCACATAAGAGGCAGAGGGACTCCCTTGGAGCTGCATGGTAGTTCAGTTTTGATGGCAGTGGAGCTCCAAGGAGGCTCCTTGCTCTGAGATGTGCGCCGCCTATGGTGGCGTGCAGGCCCACTATACTTTATTTCACCCTGGGGACCGGTGAGCAGAAGCACTGACTGGTTATGGGCCTCCCTCTTTACTTTTGTTCACCAGGCCCCATACACCAGTAAGGGCAGTAATGCCCTGATTGCTGCCCTGGGTGCCTCTTGCTTAATTGTGTTGCAGCCTCTGTGGCCTTTCAAAAAAGGTATGTATATACTGACAGACCATGTGACACTTAGATTGCACACAGGTGGACTTCCTTTCACAAAGCATGTGACGGTAATTGCTTGTCCCAGAAATTTTCAGGGCTTCATAGCAAAAGGCATGAGTGCATATGCACATGGCAATTTTTAGTTATTTGATCACAAATTTATGCCTATATGTGGCACCCCAGGAGTCCGGTTGCCACAGTGGCATTGCCTCCCTCAAAAGGGGGTGATGCCATGCCTGGAAGCAAGGAGGGGTCACCTAATCAGGTTTTTCTAGCATGCAACACTTTCCTGGCTCCAGGAGTGTGAGTAGAGCAGAGAGGAGTTGAAGTCAGGACGTTGACGAGGAAAGACCTGGGGAGTGGAGCTGTCAGCCAGCTCACCCCAGAGGGAAGCGCAGAAGAACCGGACACCGGAGTCCGAGTTTGTGGGGCACTGAAGGCTCAGCAGCAGAAACCGGAGAGCAGGAGACTGCAGGTCTCCTGGCCCCATCAGACGCCCGGAGGCTCAGCAGCACGATAGGGCCCAGCACCGCCACTTGGGAGCGACACTCCAGGAAGGCCCAAGCTGCCTGCCATACGGGTGAGCACAAAGACGTTTTACTCAGGGACGAGGGCCACAGCATAGCTACAAGCAGCAGGGCCAAAGAGATTAGCGCAAAGGGAAGGCCTACAACTTCACCTGGCGAGGTGGATTCCCAACTTGCTTCCAGGCGGCCAGACCTCTACTACCAGCTAGTACCCGTGCCCTGGTCTGCATAACCACCGCAAGTAAAGATAAGAGGAAACCGCCATTAAGTTGTGGACTGATTATTAACTGCGCCATCCTCTGCACTACACCGCACAGCAACATCTATAAAATCACCACTTCCTGCCCTGGAGCTAAGCTCTGCCTGTGGAGAGCTGAACCAACTCTGCTGCGTCATCATCGGCTCCAGAGGTTCTGCACTGCAGCGGCGGCTCCATATAGCCGCATACCACAGGTGGCGTCACGAACATTATATAAAAACTATAATCCCCTTTCCCAAATTCCCCTTTCATTGACAGCCCTGGGTCACGGACCGGGTCACAGTCACTGTGACATCTCCCCTAGCAACGACCGGCCCGGCTACCGAGTACCCCACGGCCAAGGGGGCGCATCATACTTGGCATCACGAACAGGATTCACGAAGCCCGGTATAATCGGGTCCTGTGTGCCATAGACTGTACTGAACTGTGTTATCACGTCATTTGCCGTCAGCCGAGGGGAAGTAGGAGGCCCCGATCTGGAACCGCTGGGTTAAAAGATCCTTCTGCCTGCAGAGCAGCATACTGGTACGTCAGCAGACGCCCAGGACCTGGCTGAGGCTCACTAGGGGGGGAGGAGGATGCCCAACCGAGGAGAAGATTCAGCCGCGGTCGCTGTAATGCCGTTATCAATGCCGTATTTATCAGGGATGGCGTGGTTGCCCCAGTACTCAGGGGAGTCGCACACCCTGAACGACTTTGAGGAGAGACTGCGCAGTTTGTTTAAAGTGTACCCCCTGTCTGAGGAGCAAAAAGTCAGCATCTTCATAGGCCAGCTAATCGGTGCAGCCCAGAGAGAGGTGAAGTCCTGGCCGGGCAGGGACAAAGGCACTGTCAAGGAAATACTGGCCCGGTTGAAGGATACCTTTGGCACCCGCACCGCAGCAGAAATTAAGATGAAGTTCTATGGGTGCAAACAAAGGGTGCAGGACAGTGTAACGGGACTATGCTCTAAACCTGCAGGAGGCACTGCGAGCTATCAAACAGGTAGACCCCGACAGTGTGCGAGATGAGGACAGATTGCTAACTGAGCAGTTTATTGAGGGGCTCCTGTCTAATGCTCAGCGCATTATGGCTCTGCAAAACCCTGATTTGGACTTTGCGCAATTTAAAGACCGAGCCATCCGGGTGCTGCGAGAACCAACCCCAGGCGGCACTGCATCCCTCCGGCGTCCAGCTTTCATATACCACCAGGAGGTGGCGTCCTTTCCCCCAGCACCTGTGGAGGTTGACGTGCAGACTCTAGACAATGACAAGTCTGCAGACCTACGCCTTCAGGTCCAGGAGCTGACCAAAAGTGTGGCTGCGTTAACCAAAACCGTGCAGGCCATGCAAGTGTCTCCAAAGGAAAGAATCCAGCTGGCTTCCAGTCTAGATGACGTCCCATGGCGACGGCAGAGAAGAATTCCACCGACCAGAGGGAGGAACAGCGATCGCTACGACCAGGACGGACAACCCATCTGCCGCCGCTGTCAAAAGGCGGGGCACTTCGCACGATTCTGTAATTTAAGCGAGCAACCCCTAGGGCAGAGGGCCAACCCCCAGGAGTAAGACGAACAGGCCCACAAGGCTGGAGAGACAAGTACGTGGGAGGACGGCCAGTCCTACCTGCCGTGCTTGATGGCATCCCGATGAACGCACTGCTGGACACTGGGTCCCAGGTGACGGTGACAACGATGCCATATATCCTTTATAAACAATACTGGACTGATTCAGACATTACCCGCCGTCCAGATGAACATCTTAGTATCTATACCAGCAATGGTCAGCCCTTGCCACAGGTGGGGTATAAAGAGGTGACCATAAAAGTTGGCCGAGTAGAACTGCCATCACAAGGAATGATTATTATTGATATTGATCGCCGAGAAAGTCATCCTATGATAACTATAGGCACCAATGTGATAGAGAATTGTCTTGGGGAAATTATTCTTTTGTTGCAGCAGGTCGCAGAGACTGCCAGTTCCAGTCAGCAGCGAGTTCTGCAGAAGGAGATCAGAGCCCTGATGAAAAGACAACAGGTAGAGCTGTCTGGTGGAGAAGTCGGCAGTGTCAGGATGAGTGATCCATTCCCCATTGCAATGCCCCCTAGGAGTGAAATGATAAAATGGTGTCGGGCAGCAATAGGTCCCAGGGGTCAAGATTATCAGGCCCTGGTAGAACCCGTGTACTCTGACAGTAGGCCCACCATATTGACAGCCAGGGGGTTAGTGATGTTCGCAAGGGGAGAGTACCAATACGCATCCTGAATTGTGGGGAGAAAGAGGTCCATTTGCCCTGGTATGCCACCCTTGCTAAGCTGTTCACTGTCAGTAATAATGCAATAAAGGCAGTGGAACCCTTGCCTCCATCCAAACCGGCGGAGGATAATGGCTTCAAGGGGCAGATGGAGGATTGGTATCAGAAGCTACAAGTAGGCACTGACTCCACCCCTTTGCACCAAAAGCATGGCGTATACCGGGTGGTCCAAGAATATGAGCGAGTCTTCAGCAAACACCCACTAGACTTTGGGCAGGTAAAAGGGGTCCAATATCATATAGAGCAAGGAAAAAGAGAGCACCAGATATCCAGCCATGTCACAAGGACAAAACACGGAATACTAATCCACAGAGCATGGTAGCTCTGTGGATTAGTATTCCGTGTTTTGTCCTTGTGACATGGCTGCTTTTATACGTTTCCAATAAAAGCTATATTTTAATGAAGATCCGCTGGATATCTGGTGCTCTCTTTTTCCTTGCTCTATATTCCAAGTGATTGCCTGGAACCAAGGCTATTCCGCTGTCGGATCACCTCCAACACAGAGCCTCTAGCTGTCTACTAACGGGTGAGCTGATATTTTTTCCCTCTCCCTCTTCCCTGCTATTTTGCCAAGTCCAATATCATATCCCCATCCACCCATTAAAGAGAGGTACCGGCCTGTACCCCCAGCTCACTATCAATGTGCCAAAGGAATGTTACGGGAGATGAAGGAGGCAGGGGTGATCAGAGGTAGTTGTAGCCCCTGGGCAGCTCCATTAGTTCTCGTCATAAAGAAAGATGGTACAATGAGGATGTGTGTTGATTACAGGCAGATTAACCGCATTACACATAAGGATGCCTACCCATGACCCAGAATTGAGGAATCATTAGCAGCATTGAGATTAGCTAACTATTTCTCCACTTTGGATCTCACCAGTGGGTACTAGCAGGTTCCTGTGGCAGAGGTGTACAGAGAAAAGACCGCATTTAGAACACCAATGGGCCTCAGCGAGTTCAACTGCATGCCATTCGGGCTCTGCAACGCCCCAGGAACCTTCCAGCGGTTAATGGAGTGTTGCCTAGGACACAAAAACTTCGAAACCATCCTGCTGTACCTAGATGACGTAATCGTCTACTCAAAGACATATGAAGACCACCTGGAGCACCTGGCCGAGGTGTTCGAAGCCCTTTCTGGTTA
Organism: Phyllobates terribilis; assembly: GCF_046119375.1. Taxonomy (NCBI): domain Eukaryota; kingdom Metazoa; phylum Chordata; class Amphibia; order Anura; family Dendrobatidae; genus Phyllobates; species Phyllobates terribilis. The sequence continues at coordinate 293,216,084 of NW_027362767.1, forward strand.
TGGCCTGAAAGTAATACCGTCCAAGTGCCACCTGTTGAAGCCCAAGGTGCAGTACCTAGGTCATGTGGTAAGCGCCGAAGGTGTAGTACCAGACCCTGAAAAAGTCACCGTGATCAAGGACTGGCCAAGACCTTCCATTATCAAGGAAGTGCGGCTGTTCCTCGGGCTGGTAGGCTACTACAGGAGATTCATCAAGGGTTTCACCAAGATAGCGGCACCCATGCAGGACCTCTTAGTGGGCCAGTCCAAGAAGGTCAAGAACCCGAAACCTCCATTCAAATAGGGTAAACCTGAAAATGGCTCTTACTGGAGACGAAGTCCTGGCCTACCCCGAATATGACAACCATTTGTACTCCATACGGATGCCAACAACATGGGATTGGGAGCGGTACTGTCCCAGGTACAGCAGGGCAGAGAGAGATTGATTGCCTACGCCAGCAGGAAGCTCCGTCCTACGGAAAGGAACCCCGACAACTATAGTTCCTTCAAGTTGGAGTTTTTAGCCATAGTCTGGGCTGTAACAGAGCGCTTCAAACACTACCTCGCCTCCTCCAGATTTACAGTCTTCACAGACAACAACCCGCTGATGCACCTGGAGACTGCGAAGCTTGGTGCCCTAGAGTAACGATGGATGGCCTGACTGTCTACCTACGAGTTTACCATCAAGTATCGGGCGGGGCATAAAAACACTAATGCTGATGCGCTGTCCAGGATGCCCAACTTGCCAGATAGGGGAGAAGACCCGGAAGAGCTGGAGGAGATAGATCTACCCGCTTTCCATCGTCACGGGGTCACCCAGTGCTCCCACTGTGTGAGGGACAATCGCTCCGCCAGCAGAGAGGCCACGTTCAACCCATTGCCCCATCATGGTTGGGCAGAGACGCAGGATAGCGACCCAGCTGTCCGCCTGGTAAAGGAGTTGCTGACACAAGCTGACTCGCACCCTGATCCAGATGCTCCACAGGAGACCAAACAGTTGTGGAAGGAGAAGGGCAAACTGTTCATCTACGAGGGAAAGCTGTGTCGAAGAAGTATCAACTTCCGGACACACGAACTGGTCTGGCAGGTGGTAGTCCCGAGGCGGGATGCGCCAATGGTCTTAGAAGCATACCACGATGGAGCAGGACACTTCGGGTGGAAGAAGTTGGAAGCCCTGCTACGTGAGCGATTCTACTAGGCTGGCATGAGGAAAGCAATCAAGAGATGGTGTCAAGAATGTGGTCCATGCAACCTGAGACGGAAAGACCGTGACAGCCAGAGGGCTCCCCTGCAGCCCATAATCACCAAACAACCACTTGAACTGGTAGCCTTGGACCACGTGAAGCTTGCCCCAAGCCGGTCAGGCTATGTCTACGCTCTCACCATAGTAGACCACTACTTCCGATTCCTTGTAGTAGTGCCAGTGAAAGATCAGACGGCTCAGACGGCAGCCAAAGCGTTCCAACAACACTTTTGTCGCCCGCACGGTTACCCTGAACGAGTGCTGACCGACCAAGGTCCAGCCTTTGAAGCAGAAGTGTTTCAAGAATTCTGTAACTTGTACGGCTGCAAGAAAATAAGGACGACGCCGTATAATCCCCAGACCAACGGGTTGTGCGAGAAAATGAACCAGGTGGTAATAGACCTGTTGAAGACGTTGCCCCTTGAAGAATGTAGCCTGTGGCCAGATAAGTTACCAGATTTGGTGGACCTATACACTCCCTGACAGAAGTTACGTCGCTTATCCATGTTATGTAAATAAAAGCTTATAACCTGATGTTAAATTCATCCATTGGTTTTATAAATTACTCTTTTGAAAGCTGAAACCCTCCCAAATTTGGTTTTGGTTGAGAAAATAAATTGTTATCAATGCTGAAATGTTGATCATTTAATGAACACAGAATGGTCAGATTTTGGCAAGACAAAAGTTTTGTCGCCCACAGAAAGTAATGTGATATTCAAACAAATAATTATCTTAAAATACAAATATATGTTGCATAACATTGGTGAATGAAGTTGTGGTGCTATTAGAGTCATATTTAATATTTTGTGTGACTTCCATGAGCTTGAAGGACTGCATCCATGCGGTTCAACAATGATTCATACAATTTATTAATGAAGTCATTAGGAATAGCAAAGAATGCAGTCTTACATGCCTCCCAGAGTTCATCTAGATTCTTTGGTTTTGTCTCCAAGCTTCCTCTTTCATCCTACCTCAAACATGCTCAATGATGTTCATGTCTGGTGACTGGGCTGGCCATTCCTTGAGCACCTTGATCTTTTTTGCCTGGAGGAACTTTGTTGTAGAGATGGATGTATGAGATTGAGCACCCTCCTGCTGCAGAATTTGACCCCTTTTATGATTTGGAATGTAAGAGGTAGCTAATACTTCTTGACATTTTAGGCTATTGATATTGCCTTCCACCTTGCAAATGTTTCGAACACCCCCATACTGAATGTAACCCCGGACCATGATCTTTCCACCACCAAATGTAACTGTTTTCTATGTATATTTTGGATCCATACGGGCTCCAGTAGGTCTTCTGCAGTATTTGTGGCGGCTGTGGTGTAATTCTACTGAAGATTCATCAGAGAAATCCACCTTCTGCCACTTTTCCAGCGTCCATCTGTTTAGCAGGCTGTGGGACTTTGCAAATGCCACACGGTTTTTTATTTGCCTTTTGTTTAGTGCTGGCTTCTGAGCACTGATTCGACCATGGAGGCCATTTCGAGGCAGAATCCTACAAACTGTTCTAGTTGACACAGGGACTTGAGGTGACCAGGCCTGTTGGAGCTCTGCTGCAGTGGAAGAGGGGCTTGCTTTGGATTTTCTAACCAACAAACGTTCCTCCTGAGCAGTTGTCTTGCGGGGTCTGCCGGACCTGGGCTTGTCAAACACATCTCCAGTCTCTTCAAATCTTTTTTTAATTCTTTATAATTGACTTTGAGACACATTAAAGGTGCCAGCCACCTCTTCAGTGGATCTGGTCTTCAGCCTCTTGATAATCAAGGCTTTGGTTGCAGGGTGGATTTTTGCCATGTTGTCAGAGCTCAGTTCAAGTGAAGGTCTGGGGTGCTGGGTTTATTTTTATACACACCCACTAATTAACCGATCCTTTACTGAGCACTGGTGAGGATGTAAACTAGGATTGAGTGCATTATATGACCAGGCGACAAAACTTTTGTCTTGCCAAAATCTGACCATTCTATGTTCATTAAATGATCAATATTTCTGCATTGATGCCAATTTATTTTCTTAACCTAAACCAAATTTGGCAGGGTTTCAGCTTTCAAAAGAGTAATTTATAAAACCAATGGATGAATTTAACGTCAGGTTATAAGCTTTTATTTACATAACATGGATAAGCGACATAACTTCTGTCAGGGAGTGTATAACCACATCCCGGTGAACTCCACCAACTGTACACCTGCTTACCTGATGAGAACAAGACCTGGTAAACTGCCCATTGACTTAGACATGGGAGTTTTAATACCAGAGACGACATCACCAGATGCAGACCGGGATACCGGGCGGCAGCAACAATACCGCAAGGTGCAAGAATGCGTGGAGAGAAGTTTGTCCCAGGCGAGACAGAAGCAGGAGAAAACTTACAATCAGTACGCACCTGCAATTCCCTTGTCACCTGGAGAACAGGTACTTAAGAGGAAGAGACGAGTCCATAAATTAGATGACCAGTGGGAGGATGAGCCATACACCGTCCTACCCTCGAATTACGATAACACAAAAGTGTGCCTCATCAGTAAAGATGGAGTGGAAACTTAAGCGGCAGTCTCAAGAGACCACTTGAAGATATGTCCTGAACGGTTGAAACACAAAGAAGTAGACTAAGACAGCCCTCAGCCCACAGAAGAGGTGGAAGAAACGGTCCAGACAGTCCTTGGAGCATTTCCCCGGTCTTGGATGCAGGTGAACAGAGCAATTGTGGTACCTGTCCTGACCTTTCTCCAAGCAGCCTCACCGGAAGCTGCAGAGGCTCCAGAACATCTGGAAGACCAGTCGGCCCCAGAGATAGATGCTTCATCAGCAGCAGATCAGAAGAATCTACCCTCTGCTAGCAGTGAAACTGTCGTACCCAGGGTGAATCAAAGAATTCGTAGGAGATTACCCAGCCTACCTGTGTTACCTCAGACTACCCGTAGTGTAGTTCACACTGAACCCACCACACCAGGGGTAGACACTAGGGACCAGGGTAGGTCAGTGACAACAAATGTACTATGTAGATCGACCCAAAGTACTAAAGGTCAGCTCCCTGCCCGCTGGAGGAACTAAAGTGTAAGAGAATAAAAGTGTATGTTATATATAGTTGTAATCGTTAAATAATGCTAGATATATACAGTACAGACCAAAAGTTTGGACACACCTTCCCATTTAAAGATTTTTCTGTATTTTCATGACTATGAAAATTGTACATTCACACAGAAGGCATCAAAACTATGAATTAACACATGTGTAATTATATACTTAACAAAAAAGTGTGAAGCAACTGAAAATATGTCTTATATTCTTGGTTCTTCAAAGTAGCCACCTTTTGCTTTGATGACTGCTTTGCACACTCTTGGCATTCTCTTGATGAGCTTCAAGACATAGTCACCAGAAATGGTTTTCACTTCACATGTGTGCCCTATAAGATTTAATAAGTGGGATTTCTTGCCTTATAAATGGGGTTGGGACCATCAGTTGTGTTGTGCAGAAGTCAGGTGGATACACAGGTGGATACACAGCTGATAGTCCTAATGAATAGACTGTTAGAATTTGTATTATGGCAAGAAAAAAGCAGCGAAGTAAAGAAAAACGAGTGGCCATCATTACTTTTAGAAATGAAGGTCAGTCAGTCCGAAAAATTGGGCAAACTTTGAAAGTGTCCCCAAGTGCAGTTGCAAAAACCATCAAGCGCTACAAAGAAACTGGCTCACATGAGGACCGCCCCAGGAAAGGAAGACCAAGAGTCACCTCTGCTTCTGAGGATAAGTTTATCCGAGTCACCAGCCTCAGAAATCGCAGGTTAACAGCAGCTCAGATTAGAGATCAGGTCAATGCCACAGAGTTCTAGCAGCAGACACATCTCTTCAACAACTGTTAAGAGGAGACTTTGTGCAACAGGCCTTCATGGTAAAATAGCTGCTAGGAAACCACTGCTAAGGACAGGCAACAAGCAGAAGAGACGTGTTTGGGCTAAAAAACACAAGGAATGGACATTAGACCAGTGGAAATCTGTGCTTTGGTCTGATGAGTCCAAATTTGAGATCTTTGGTTCCAACAACCGTGTCTTTGCGCGACGCAGAAAAGGTGAACGGATGGACTCTACATGCCTGGCTCCCACCGTGAAGCATGGAGGAGGAGGTGTGATGGTGTGGGGGTGCTTTGCTGGTGACACTGTTGGGGATTTATTCAAAATTGAAGGCATACTGAACCAGCATGGCTACCAGAGCATCTTGCAGCGGCATGCTATTCCATCCGGTTTGCATTTAGTTGGACCATCATTTATTTTTCATCAGGACAATGACCCCAAACACACCTCCAGGCTGTGTAAGGGCTATTTGACCAAGAAGGAGAGTGATGGGGTGCTACGCCAGATGACCTGGCATTCACAGTCACCAGACCTGAACCCAATCGAGATGGTTTGGGGTGATCTGGACCGCAGAGTGAAGGCAAAAGGGCCAACAAGTGTTAAGCATCTCTGGGAACTCCTTCAAGATTGTTGGAAGACCATTTCCGGTGACTACCTCTTGAAGCTCATCAAGAGAATGCCAAGAGTGTGCAAAGCAGGCATCAAAGCAAAAGGTGGCTACTTTGAAGAACCTAGAATATAAGACATATTTTCAGTTGTTTCACACTTTTTTGTTAAGTATATAATTCCACATGTGTTAATTCATAGTTTTGATGCCTTCAGTGTGAATGTACAATTTTCATAGTCATGAAAATACAGAAAAATCTTTAAATGAGAAGGCGTGTCCATACTTTTGGTCTGTACCGTATGTCAGTTAGGGTATGTTCACACTAGGCATTTTTTATGCAAATTTTCAGCTGCGTTTTACAGTACCAGAAAAATCTTTAAATGAGAAGTTGTGTCCAAACTTTTGGTCTGCACTGTATATTTGTTAAAGTTATGGACAATTGGACCACAGGACTAGGTGTGCTCAGGACAATATTGAAAATAGTTAGTAATCGGCCTTGAAAATAAACCACAGGCGTGGCTGAAGACCAGGCCCACTGAAAGAGTGTCCTGAAGCCATGCCCAGGGACGATACACAAAGTGGGTTGATGTGGTTCCCACCAGCCAAATTTCAATTATCCAGAAAAAGACAATCCCCGGATTGTGGTGTAAAGACTAAGCACCGCAGTGACTGCTGTACGTTTTTGCTTGGGTTTTTGTAGTTTTTGCCTTTTGAGATTTTGTAAACTGTTTGTAATGTGAATTGTTATTGTTGATTGTTAATTCAAAAAGGTATCCTCAGTCCGGGAGTACTGAAATTAACTAGAGGGGAATGTGGCACCCCAGGAGTCCGGTTCCCACAGTGGCATTGCCTCCCTCACAAGGGGGTGATGCCATGCCTGGAAGCAAGGAGGGGTCCCCTAATCAGGTTTTGCTAGCATGCAACACTTTCCTGGCTCCAGACCAGCAAGGGGAGCTCCTCCCCTTAGCAACTGGGATCTGGAGGCGGAGTTAGTTAGTGTGAGGAGAGCAGAGAGGAGTTGAAGTCAGGATGTCGACGAGGAAAGACCTGGGGAGTGGAGCTGTCAGCCAGCTCACCCCAGAGGGAAGCGCAGAAGAACCGGACACCAGAGTCCAAGGTTGTGGGGCACTGAAGGCCCAGCAGCAGAAACTGGAGGGCAGGAGACTGCAGGTCTCCTGGCCCCATCAGACACCCAGAGGCTCAGCAGCACATAGGGCCCAGCACCGCCACGTGGGAGCGACACTCCAGGAAGGCCCGAGCTGCCTGCCATCCTGCCATACGGGTGAGCACGAAGACGTTTTACTCAGGGACGAGGGCCACAGCATAGCTATAAGCAGCAGGGCCAAAGAGATTAGCGCAGAGGGAAGGCCTACAACTTCACCTGGCGAGGTGGATTCCCAACTTGCTTCCAGGCCGCCCAGACCTCTACTACCAGCTAGTACCTGTGCCCTGGTCTGCCTAACCACCGCAAGTAAAGATAAGAGGAAACTGCCATTAAGTTGTGGACTGATTATTAACTGCGCCATCCCCTGCACTACACCGCACAGCAACATCTATAAAATCACCAGTTCCTGCCCTGGAGCTAAGCTGTGGAGAGCTGAACCAACTCTGCTGCGTCATAATCGGCTCCAGAGGTTCTTCACCGCAGCGGCGGCTCCATATAGCCGCATACCACAGGTGGTGTCGCGAACATTATATAAAAACTATAATCCCCTTTCCCAAATTCCCCATTTATTGACCGCCCTGGGTCACGGACCGGGTCACCGCCACTGCGACATCTCCCCTAGCAACGACTGGCCCGGCTACCAAGTACCCCACAGCCAAGGGGGCGCGTCATTTATTTTTCTCACTTTACCAACTTAGACTATTTAGTGCTGATGCATTACACAAATCGGATTACAAAAATAATGTATTGTAACAAAATAGGTAAAAAAATCCAAGGTGGGTGAATTCTTTTGCAAGCCACTGTATGTTGCACACTGTGGACAAAGGAACATCAACATCTCTGGAGATGGACTTAAAACTGATATTTTTTAACAATTTTGGTTCTCAGACAGTTAGTTCTCTTCTCTTTCTGTTCTCCATGCTAAGGCCACGGCCCCACTATCAGTATTTGGTCAGTATTTTTTTCTCAGGAGTGGGAACCAAAACCAGATGAGGAACAATCAGAGAAAAGGTAGAATAGAAACAAGTCACCAATTCTGCATTTATCACCCACTCCTGGTTTTGGCTGCCAGTCCTGAGAAAAAATGCTGACCGAATACTGACCAAATACTAATAGTGAGGCCGTGGCCTTACACAATGCAAAGATTGAGCCAACTTCTCCCCTTTTTATCTGGTTTCCGGTGTGATTTTCATATTGTACATCTTTTACTTGCCACGGGTGAGTTTGAACGAGCATCACATGCTTAAAACAAAGTTGTTTACCCACTTTTTTATTTTTTTTAATTATGCCAACAATTTTGTTCGGCCCATTTTTGGGGTTTAATGTGAAATTATGTCCAATTTGTCTTTTTCTGTTTTTTTTTGTGTGTTGTTTATTTCCTTTGTGTGTATTGGAACATGTGTAATTGCAATCAATTTCAGGAACAATTTTCAAGGGTGCCAACACTTTCAGCCATGACTGATATGCAGCTTCTTTGTCCAAGCAGGCAGATTTATTACAGTTCATAGATCTTTTCCAGTAAATCAGATAAACGATTGTTCAGCATAAAGGAAAACAAAACATTCCATACAGTGTACAGGGCTCACCCCTTCACAATATCGTCCAGATTCTCACCAAACAGTCTGACTAGAAGTAAGCGGTCTCTCCATTTCCCACAGAGACTAGGTCTCAGAGATGTTTCCACCTCTACACACAGACCTGTATGAGCAGCTCAGCTGCCCTTTTAATCTAGCTGCACTTTCTGGATTAGAGGATGAGAATGACCGGTCCCACCCATCACTTTCCAATCATTCCTGACACCTGTACCAGTACTGCTCCATTAAACCAAAATCTTTCGGCACCCTATCAGTGCTGGAGCCTTTTTTCAGCTGTCACATCACCGAGGCCAGGTACCTCTCTGACCAGAGGCGTAGCTAGGGTTTTGGTTCAGGGGAGGCCAAACTTCTGAGTGGGCCCCTTACCAGGTAACCCTGATTGCAAAAATAGTGGCGCACCCAGATAGTGGATGTAGGAGAACCTCAGCAGATAACCGCAATGTTGCTAAAAATAATCTCTATATAAAGACCAGCACTGATACTACCGCCATATGGTGACATATTGCTAGATACCAGTCCTGCAGAACATATAAGAGATCACAGCACAGTTATATATAGTAACTTACAGCTGATGTTCTTTCTGATTTAATTATTCCCGTCTTTTCCATCTGGCCCAGACCGACACGACGACTTCTCCAGCCAGGACTCAGATTTTCAGGTCTGCAGAGATCACAACAAAGACACATTTGACTCCTTACATTTCAGGCCCCGGCCCAATCTATTCCCAACCTATTACTCATTCTGATGATACCCCAATACTGAGTCGCTGCCTTATGTGTTCCTATTGCTGCACCTGCTGTGTGCCCTCTAGATCAGAGGTCCCCAACCTTTTTTGCACCAGGGACCGGCTTTAAGCAAGACCAGTTTTCCATGGCCCGGTGGGGGTGGGGGCGGGGCTTTGGTCATATGGGGGTGGGGTTATGGAGGGGTGGAGCTGTATGGGGAGGATGCTGGCGGGACCTCGGTGTACAGCGCTGCTAAGTAGCAGCATTGTACATTGAGCGTCAGTGTATACAGCGCTGCTGCTTAGCAGTGCTACACACTGAACACCGGTACCGGGAGCCGCGTCACTGAAGCCAGTCTGCTGCCCCAGCACGCCCCACATAACATGTTCTGCCGGGGGCGTGTCAGTGAGGAGAGCCTGCCGCCCCACCCCGTCAGGAACACACCATGCTGTGCAGGAGGGCCGCGTCACTAAGACCCGCCCCGTGACGTACAACAGGTACCATGCTGTGCTGTGGAGGGCTGCGTCACTAAGACCCGCCCGACGCCCCACCCCGTCCTGCATAATGTTCTCTGCCAGGAGCTGCGAGCTGTCACGGCTATGGCAGAAAACATTATAAATCCACACAGAGCGAGTTCTGACCAGGCTCAGGGCCGCGGAGCTAGCTGTCAGCGGCAGGGCCGGCTCCAGGTTTTTCTGGGCCCCGGGCGAAAGAGTCTCAGTGGGCCCCTTTAACACATACCACGATTCATGATGCAGAGATACGGCGGAGAAATATATATATATAGTACAATGCAAAGATTTCACTTCATGAGTGATATCTATTGTAAATTCTACAATAGCTCAGAAACCGGTGAATCGCTCCACACAGAATAGTGGCCCCCATATAAGGCTCCATACGGAATACTGGTCCCCATATAACGCCCATACGAAATACTGGCCCCCATATAACGCTTCATACGGAATACTGGCCCCCATATAAGGCCCCATACGGAATACTTGCCCCCATATAAGGCCCCATACGGAATACTTGCCCCCATATAAGGCCCCATACGGAATACTTGCCCCCATATAAGGCCCCATACGGAATACTGGCCCCCATATAAGACCCCATACGGAATACTGGCCCCCATATAAGGCTCCATACAGAATACTGGCCCCCATATAACGCTCCATACAGGATACTGGCCCCCATATAACGCTCCATACAGGATACCGGTCCCCATATAATGCTGCATGCAGGCTGTTACCCCCCACATAATGCCCCATACAGGCTGTCCCCCCCTTATAATGCTCCATGCAGGCTGTTACCCCCCATATAATGCCCCATACAGGCCCCTCCCTTTTAATGCTCCATGTAGGCTGTTACCCCCACATAATGCCCCATACAGGCTGCCCCCCCCCCTTATAATGCTCCATGCAGGCTGTTCCCCCCCACATAATGCCCCATACAGGCCCCCCCCTTTTAATGCTCCATGCAGGCTGTTACCCCCCACATAATGCCCCATACAGGCTGCCCCCCCTCTTTATAATGCCCCATGCAGGCTGTCACCCCTCCTCTTTATACTGCCCCATGCAGGCTGTCACCCCTCCTCTTTATACTGCCCCATGCAGGCTGTCACCCCCCCTCTTTATAATGCCCCATGCAGGCTGTCACCCCTCTTTATAATGCTCCATGCAGGCTGTCACCCCTCCTCTTTATAATGCTCCATGCAGGCTGTCACCCCTCCTCTTTATACTGCCCCATGCAGGCTGTCACCCCTCCTCTTTATAATGCCCCATGCAGGCTGTCACCCCTCCTCATTATAATGCCCCAAGCAGGAATCCCCCCCCCTCTTTATAATGCCCCATGCAGGCTGGTCCCCACCTTATAATGCCCCATGCAGGCTGTCACCCCTCCTCATTATAATGCCCCAAGCAGGAATCCCCCCCTCTTTATAATGCCCCATGCAGGCTGTTCCCCACCTTATAATGCCCCATGCAGGCTGTCACCCCTCCTCTTTATAATGCCCCAAGCAGGATGCCCCCCCTCCCCTCTTTATACTGCCCCATGCCTCCATACATTAAAAAAAAAAAAAAAATCAAATACTCACCTCCCTTCTCCTCACCTGCTGCCCGCCGCTCGCTGCTCGGCTCCGAACTCCAGCGTTGTCGTTTCTTCCCGCTCAGCGCTCCCTGTGACGGCTCAGGGGAGGGCGCGGTGTAAAGACGTCACCGCGCCCTCTGACCTGAGACGTCACAGGGAGCGCAGAGCAGGAAGACAGCTGATCTGCGGAGGCACGGGGAGAGGTAAGTATCGGGCTGCCGGGGCCCTGAGCAAGCGGCGGAGAAGGGCGGGCGCTGACACCGCTCTCCTCCGCCCATAGCCCAGCGGGGTGCGCGACCGCCAGTGGGCCCCTCTGCCTGCTCAGAGCCCCGGCATTTGCCCGGGTGCTGACGCCGGCCCTGGTCAGCGGCGCCGCGGACCGGCTGAAAAACCCCAACGGCCCGGTCCTGGTCCGCGGACCGGCGGTTGGGGACCTCTGCTCTAGATGGTAAAACAAACCTCAAGAATATAGTAATGCCGTGTGCAAGTGCCCTAGAAAACAGTGCCCTTCGTGTGCCCCCTAGAAAGTAATAATGCCCTTCGTGTGCCCCTCTGACAGTCACAATAACCTGAGTTCCCCTATAACGATAAGTGCCCACTTAACATTTAATAATGTCCTGAGTCTCCACCCATGTACAGCTCCCCTATAAAAAAGTATGATGCTCTCCTATACACAGTGTAATTCCCCCTCACTGTATAGTACCCCCACACAGTATATTGACCCCTTAGTAGCCTCCAAACTGATGTCTCCAACACTGCATGATGGATCCCATACTGTGCAAAGACCCCACATTATCTCCCACACTGTATGATGGCCCCCACACTGTGAAAAGACCCCACATTATCTCCCACACTGTATGATGGCCCCCACTCTGTGCAAAGACCCCACATTATCTCCCCAACCCCCGTAGGCAGTCTGTAGCATAATCCCCCCACAGGCAATCTGTAGCATAATCCCCCCACCCCACCATAGGCAGTCTGTAGTAAAATCCCCCCACCCCCCCATAGGCAATCTGTAGCATAACTCCCTCACCCCCCCCCCCCCTCATGGGCAGTCTCTAGCATAATCCCCCAACCCCCATAGGCAGTCTGTAGCATAATCCCCCAACAGGCAGTCTGTAGCATAATCCCCCCACCCCCCATAGGCAGTCTGTAGCATAATCCCCCCCGATAGGCAGTCTGTAGCATAATCCCCCCACCCCCATAGGCAGTCTGTAGCATAATCCCCCAACAGGCAGTCTGTAGCATAATCCCCCCAAGCCCCATAGGCAGTCTGTAGCATAATCCCCCCACCCCCATAGGCAGTCTGTAGTATAATCCCCCCCACAGGCAATGTGTAGCATAATCCCCCCACCCCCCCCATAGGCAGTCTGTAGCATAATCCCCCCACACCCCATAGGCAGTCTGTAGCATAATCCCCCCATCCCCCATAGGCGATCTGTAGCATAATCTCCCCACCCCCCATAGGCAGTCTGTAGAATAATCCCCCCACCCCCCTATAGGCAGTCTGTAGCATAATCCCCAACAGGCAGTCTGTAGCATAATCCCCCCAACCCCCATAGGCAGTCTGTAGCATAATCTCCCAGCAGGCAGTCTATAGCATAATCCCCCCACTCCCCCATAGGCAGTCTGTAGCATAATCCCCCCACCCCCCCATAGGCAGTCTGTAGCATAATCCCCCCACCCCCCATAGGCAGTCTGTAGCATAATCCCCCAACAGGCAGTCTGTAGCATAATCCCCCCATGCCCCAGGCAGTCTGTAGCATACCCCCCCCACCCCCATAGGCAGTCTGTAGTATAATCCCCCCCACAGGCAATCTGTAGCATAATCCCCCCACCCCCTATAGGCAGTGTGTAGCATATTCCCACCATCCCTCATAGGCGGTCTGTAGCATAATCTCCCCACCCCCCATAGGCAGTCTGTAGAATAATCACCCCACCCCCCTATAGGCAGTCTGTAGCATAAACCCCCCCACCCCCCATAGGCAGTCTGTAGCATAATCCCCCCCCCCTACTCCCATAGGCAGTCTGTAGCATAATCCCCCCATAAGAAAAAATAAATAAATAAGCACAATACTCACCTCTCTCTCCTCCTGGTTCCCCCGCTGCTCGGAGCGCCTGGCCCGCACACATCTTCTGCACATCGGGCCGGGCGCAAAGTGATGACATCAGACACAGAGGATGCTATGGGGACTGATGGGAGAGGGAACGTCGCTCCCTCTCCCATCACTGAGCTTGTGGTTGCGGTGAATGGTGGGGGAGTCCCGATGCTGGCACCGGGGGCCCCCCTCCTACTCTAGGGCCCCATAGCGGCCGCCAGGCAGTGCAGAGACATCGAGTCTCCCTGCTTTGCCCGGAGTGTAACTGCAGCGGCGTGCTGCTCTCGCCACTACAGTTACAATAGTGTAGCTCCGGGTGGGCCCCCTCAGAGCGCAGGGCCCGGGGCGACCGCCCCCTCTGCCCCCCTGGTAGCTACTCTACTGTCTGTGACACATCCACTCTAGCCAGGACTTGTTCAGCTGCCACCTTACTATATATCTATATTGATCAAACTATCAAAGTACAGAAATTTAATTTTGTTTTATTTGTGTTTGAAATGTAACTCTTTGTTTGAAGAAGATGGAAGATGTATACATGGTGGCACAGCGGCAGGGCAGCACTGGAAGAGGCTGGTAATAGCTCCTGTAGACCTCCCACAATCTGATTACATTCTGTAGCATAATCTGTCCATGTGTTTCTTTAGCCAAGTTTTGTTATGTCTATTGTGAGCATCAGCGATGGGTGGTGATACGAAATAAGGAGGCGTCAAGCACTCACTGCATACAAATCTTCAGTTTATTTAAGCTATACAGTAGCGCTCATACTGATTTCTTTACAGATACTAAACCAAAAAGAAACAAAAATATAAAGAGAAAGAGTCCTGACCTGTCTGGGTTTTTACAAAATAAATATAAGGCTATCCTGTTAGCACACAGCAATAATCAATTTATCACACAGATTCTCATACCTACAACACTTCGGCTCAGTTTGAAAACTTTGTTAAAGAGCACCTGTCAATTTTCTGTTCCTTTGTACATGCTATATTTTGTAAAATACTGTGTACATTTTAGAGTTACCATAAAGTGTAATTATATTCCTTTTTACATGAAAAACTCTGTTTTACATACACAAGAAACCTGACCAGGATCTTTCTGAGCTAAAAATCGCTTTGTAAATTTGACCGTAGATATGAGATTGAATTTTTGAACAATCACTGAGCCAGCCTGATGGCAGACAGTGAACAGACAGGATGGATTTTAAAATCATTTAAAGGGGTTGTCCGGGATTTAGGATAGGTCATCAATGTCTTATCGGTGAGGTGCGACCGATCAGCTGTTCCCGGTGTCGGCTGGAGCTGCCTAGTTATGGAGCTGCACAGCACAGCTCCTTTGCCAGAATAGTGGCTTTAGCTGGGTGCGGTACATCCACCCTCTATTGATTTGAATACAAGGCGGATGTGCAGTACCTGGCCGCGGCCACTATTCCGTCTACAGACCTGTGCTGTGCAGCTCCATAACTATGCAGTTTCGGCCTCTGCTAACACCAGGAACAGCTGATTGGCGTGGTTACCCGGTATTGCACCCTCACCGATAAGACATTGATGATCTATCTTAAGGATGTGGGCAACGCCATAATGAGGCCTTCACTAGGAAAAGTGAAAGTGTCCCAAGAGCCATATTTTAAGACAACAATACCAGCTTTTAGCAACCTGCGTGGCCTAAACGTGCTATCATGGCCTGCAGCATATACGCACTTGTCTCCCATCGAGCACATCTGGTGCATCATTGATCAACAATTGCAATGGGAGCTGCCAGCAGCGGATCTTGATGATTTGTCCAAGTTCATTCAGCGTGGCAGAAGATTGGTGGTATAATTTCAATGTTGAGTATATATATATTTATTTATTTAGAAAAATAT
Source organism: Phyllobates terribilis (assembly GCF_046119375.1). Taxonomy (NCBI): domain Eukaryota; kingdom Metazoa; phylum Chordata; class Amphibia; order Anura; family Dendrobatidae; genus Phyllobates; species Phyllobates terribilis. The sequence continues at coordinate 293,231,287 of NW_027362767.1, forward strand.
ATTAAGGCAGCACTCCAAATAGATTCAGTTCTTAGAAAAAATGGACTTTATTGAGCCCAAATGGCGACGTCTCGGTTCACAGAACCTTTCTCAAGCAGAGTTCAAGTGCAAATGGTGAAACATTTATAGGTGTAGTTTGTGATTATCATCATTACAATTCATTAACATATACAGGTCTTTTTCACAATAAATAGGTGTAAAATACATTCTTATTATTTCCACTTTGTTTTACATTATTTGTGTTAGACTTAATAGAGTTATTTTTTGTACATTTCAACAGTTCATTCTCCATATAAAGTTCCAAGTGACTAAATTGATAATAAATAGTGTCAGGTGCATTTCCTAAAATGGGGGTACGACTCACCCTTCAGCAATCTCACATATTACATGTTTTCTGTTTGTCACGCTGTTTTCGGCGTCCTCTATTCCACACTGCGCATGTCTCCCATGATCCACCTTGAATTCCGTCATGTGACCGGAACATTAGTGATCCGCCCATACGGTGACGTCACTGGGCATGCGCATTACATTCACGACGCTGTGGTCACCATCTTTGAAAAGGTCTACTGCCATATATAGTATTCTCATTCAATCCTGCCGTTTTCTAGGTACAGTGGTGGCCAAAAGTATTGGCACCCCTGCAATTCTGTCAGATAATACTCAGTTTCTTCCTGAAATGATTGCAATCACAAATTATTTGGTATTATTATCTTCATTTAATTTGTCTTCAATGAAAAAAACACAAAAAGAATTGTCCTAAAGCCAAATTGGATATAATTCCACACCAAACCTAAAAAAGAGGGGTGGACAAAAGTATTGGCACTGTTTGAAAAATCATGTGATGCTTCTCTAATTCGTGTAATTAACAGCACCTGTAACTTACCTGTGGCACCTAACAGGTGTTGGCAATAACTAAATCACACTTGCAGCCAGTTAACATGGATTAAAGTTGACTCAACCTCTGTCCTGTGTCCTTGTGTGTACCACATTGAGCATGAAGAAAAGAAAGAAGACCAAAGAACTGTCTGAGGACTTGAGAAACCAAATTGTGAGGAAGCATGAGCAATCTCAAGGCTACAAGTCCATCTCCAAAGACCTGAATGTTCCTGTGTCTTCCGTGCGCAGTGTCATCAAGAAGTTTAAAGCCCATGGCACTGTGGCTAACCTCCCTAGATGTGGACGGAAAAGAAAAATTGACGAGAGATTTCAACGCAAGATGGTGGATAAAGAACCTCGACTAACATCCAAACAAGTTCAAGCTGCCCTGCAGTCCGAGGGTACAACTGTGTCAACCCGTACTATCCATCGGCATCTGAATGAAAAGGGACTGTATGGTAGGATACCCAGGAAGACCCCACTTCTTACCCCGAGACATAAAAAAGCCAGGCTGGAGTTTGCCAAAACTTACCTGAGAAAGCCTAAGACGTTTTGGAAGAATGTTCTCTGGTCAGATGAGACAAAAGTAGAGCTTTTTGGGAAAAAGCATCAACATAGAGTGTACAGGAAAAAAAAAGAGGCATTCAAAGAAAAGAACACGGTCCCTACAGTCAAACATGGCGGAGGTTCCCTGATGTTTTGGGGTTGCTTTGCTGCCTCTGGCACTGGACTGCTTGACCGTGTGCATGGCATTATGAAGTCTGAAGACTACCAACAAATTTTGCAGCATAATGTAGGGCCCAGTGTGAGAAAGCTGGGTCTCCCTCAGAGGTCATGGGTCTTCCAGCAGGACAATGACCCAAAACACACTTCCAAAAGCACTATAAAATGGTTTGAGAGAAAGCACTGGAGACTTCTAAGGTGGCCAGCAATGAGTCCAGACCTGAATCCCATAGAACACCTGTGGAGAGATCTCAAAATGGCAGTTTGGAGAAGGCACCCTTCAAATATCAGGGACCTGGAGCAGTTTGCCAAAGAAGAATGGTCTACAATTCCAGCAGAGCATTGTAAGAAACTCATTGATGGTTACCGGAAGCGGTTGTTCGCAGTTATTTTGGCTAAAGGTTGTGCAACCAAGTATTAGGCCAAGGGTGCCAATACTTTTGTCTGGCCCATTTTTGGAGTTTTGTGTGAAATGATCAATGATTTGATTTTTGCTTCATTCTCTTTTGTGTTTTTTCCTTGCAAGCAAATTAAATGAAGATAATAATACCAAAGAATTTGTGATTGCAATCATTTTCAGGAAGAAACTGAGTATTATCTGACAGAATTGCAGGGGTGCCAATACTTTTGGTCACCACTGTACATATGTTCAAAACTATGACCAAACGGTCATTTCTTATTTATATATCAATTCTATTATTATATTACGTTCCGTACCTATAATGCCATAGATACTATCCTCCTTCAGGAAATAATCCTTATTAATTACAGTATATCAGTAATTCCGGTCACATGGCGGAATTCAAGGTGGGCACCGCTAGATCTGTTGGTCATGTCTACTGATGTGCCATCACATGCCAGAAATGCGTTGGCTTCTAACTCACTTCATCCTTTGTTCCAGTAAAATATGCAGATGTGACCAGCAGCTGTTTTCCTCTTTCCCATTAACATTTACGCCCATGTTTAGCCATTCCAAGCGTGTTGGTTTACTGGGAGATCAGGCATTATAGTTGTGAGCTGAACTATCTGACAAGTTATTGAATGTTCTTTGCTAGATTTGGACAGACATGAGAATCCTATAATATTGAGATACTTAAGAGTATGTTGATTAATCAGATTAGAATCCAACACATTTTCTCTATAGAACTTCAAGGCTGACGCTTCGATTTTTTCTGTAAATGTAGCACAGATTTACAGTGTGAAGGGCTTCAACTCCGCAGGAGAATTAGCCCAATTGTCATTTAAAGGGACTAATCCTGGGCTTTTTTTGTGCTAAATACTTGGGAAAAGGTGTCTTTTTCTGCAGCTAAAAATAAGTGCAGAAATTTCCCATTGCATGTGCATATGGTTGCAAAAACCCCATCCACATGCATGTAATGGGACATGCAGCTTTGTTAGATATGATGTGGATTTCGCCACAGAATCTGCACTGAAATCTATGACAAATCTGACATGAAGGAATATTCTCTAAATCAGCTTACCAATGTGAATCAGCCGCAGACAACACAAACCTTACACAAGTAGTATGACTTACGATGTGCCTGGGAGGAAGGATTTAGATGAAGTGTGCATGGCACTAACCATATGCTTAATACAGTCTACAATGTTATTCCTGCTGAAATAAAAAATAAAAACCTAATGGACCCATTATATGTTAGGATCCATATATCAATCGTGCACAATGGTCATGGCTCCTTTCAAAGGTTAAAAAACAAACAAGACCCCAATTCTCACCTGTAACATGCCACCTTGCATCACTGCTGCCACTCCAGTAGTGAAGGAAACAACAAGTGCCTGGAAATTAGTGTGAATTATTTTAATTCATTTTTATTATATATTATTTTAAAATGTAATCCTGGAAAGCCCTTCTAATAACAGACAATTTCATGATAATATAAGTCAGTGTTCACATGTACTATAAAGACTGGGTTTTTTTCTGCTGCTTTTTATTGTGTGTTTTCTGCAGGTGTCTGCTCCACACTACACAATAACAATCTTCTCTGGTTACTGCCCTTTTCCTACCTATTTTGTGGCACTTTCCCCTTTATGTGATGCAGTTTTGGCGCAGATGTGAAGCAGCGTTTTTAATGCTTTTTTTAATACAGAAAAGTTTTGATTCTGCACTTAAAACACAAATGCATTTTTTTACATGTGTTTTTTTTCCGGCTCCCCATAGAAGCTTATAGAGAAAAAACGTAGCAAAAGCGATCAGTTAAAAAGCGTCTTTAAATGCGCAGTGAGCAAGAATTCACATGAAATCACAGCCATTTTGCTTGGATTGTTAAATAAAGCAGATTTTCTACTAAAAAAAAATGCAGCAGTAAAAAAAACTCTATATATAAGTTACGTGTGAACACGGCCTTGGAGTGCGTGATATTTTTTAGGTGAAAATGTTAACAAAAGATTGTAAAACTCAATATAGTCAGTTCTCATCTGGAGCTCTATTGTGGGTATAAGAGAAAAGAGAAGAGGAGAAGAGAGGAGCAAAGAGGAGCAGAGAAGAGAGGAGAAGAGAGAAGAAGAATGGAGAAGAGTAGAGAAAAGAGAAGAGTGGAGAAGAGAGGAGAAGAGAGAAAAGAAAAGAGAAGAGTTTAGAAGAGAGGAGAAGAGAAAAGAGGAGAAGAGAAAAGAGGAGAAGAGAGGAGAAGAGAAAAGAGGAAAATAGTGGAGAAGAGAGGAGAAGAGTGGAGAAGAGAAAAGAGAAGAGAAAAGAGGAGAAGAGTGGAGAAGAGAAAAGAGAAGAGTGGAGACGAGAAGAGTGGAGAAGAGAGGAGAAGAGAGAAAAGGAAAGAGAAGAGTGGAGAAGAGAGGAGAAGAGAATAAGAGGAGAAGGGAGGAGAAGAGAAAAGAGGAAAAGAGTGGAGAAGAGAGGAGAAGGGAGGAGAAGAGAGGAGAAGAGTGGAGAAGAGAGAAGAGAAAAGAGGAGAAGAGTGGAGAAGAGAAAATAGAAGAGTGGAGAAGAGAGGAGAAGAGAGAAGAGAAAAGAAAAGAGTGGAGAAGAGAGGAGCAGAGAGGAGAAGAGAGAAGAGAATAGTGGAGAAGAGAGGAGAGGAGAAGAGAAAAGAGGAAAAGAGTGGAGAAGAGAGGAGAAGGGAGGAGAAGAGAGAAGAGTGGAGAAGAGAAGAGAGAAGAGAAAAGAGGAGAAGAGTGGAGAAGAGAAAATAGAAGAGTGGAGAAGAGAGGAGAAGAGAATAAGAGGAGAAGAGAGGAGAAGAGAAAAGAGGAAAAGAGTGGAGAAGAGTGGAGAAGAGAGGAGAAGAGAGAAGAGTGGAGAAGAGACGAGAGAAGAGAAAAGAGGAGAAGAGTGGAGAAGAGAAAATAGAAGAGTGGAGAAGAGAGGAGAAGAGAGAAGAGAAAAGAGAAGAGTGGAGAAGAGAGGAGAAGAGAGAAGAGAATAGTGGAGAAGAGAGGAGAGGAGAAGAGAAAAGAGGAAAAGAGTGGAGAAGAGAGGAGAAGAGAAGAGAGGAGAATAAAGAAGAGAAGAGAGGAGAAGAGAAGAATACAACGGAAGAGGTATGTAACTTTTATTTTGAGGGGATTCTTTCTATTTGTATTCTTGGCAATGCCCATTTCTGTGTTATGTCACCATTGAGATCACAGCAGTGGGAGATTCACAGTGAGAGAATCATCTTCTGCAGAGAACTAGAAGGTGAAGAATGCTGCCGTCTTGTGCGCATGCGCGCGTTACTTGGCAAGGTACAGAGACGAGATCGGGCTGACATCGGGCTGCGGGAACCGTGGCAGAGAGGACGGAGTCTTGATCGCAGGGAAAAGTCACTCAGTGAGAAGATCTGCTGGAACATGGAAACCTAGGGGGAAGGAGAGCAGAGAGATGCGACCCTGGGGGTGATGACAGCAGGAGGGAGCGCAGCAGCCACAGCAACATAGACTTATAAGGCAGAGATTGGGAGACATCACCCTGCCAGCTCCAGAGATGTGATCGGTGCAGAACACACAAGACACAGGACATCCCGGGGCCACACATCACAGGAGGACCCATGACAGGTACCGACACGGGGTCATTCAAGAAATAAGCAATCTATGCAGTAATCATCTATGGGGGAACTACAGGGCTCAGCATGTCTTCTGTACAACAATCACATGTTCCCGCAGTGTGTAAAAGTTACTAATCTTAAAAGAATGACCAATCATGATATAAATCAGGATAAATGAGTATGGAGAGAAGGAAGGGAAGAAATGATGGGAGTTGTAGTTCCAGAACAGTTGCTACTTCTGTAGAAAGTTTCAGTCTCCAGTTTGTAAACTTCCTTTAGACCTAATAACTTTTTTTTAAAAAAACGAACAACTTTCTATTTCTTTACATCCAGTCTGAATTTGTTGATAACTGGCAGCAATTGCAGGGTTAATGATCTATCATCAGTATCTATGTCTAGAAGCCATATTTACCCGGGGTGCACACATTTCCTACAACCACAGACTTTTGGGTTTGCTGCTCCCTATTTCGACTGCGCAGCTTTCTATGGACATATAATATATAATTCTGCCCATTTACAGAGCTCTGATTGCTGTCTGTACATGAGGCTGAAAACCCCTACAGAAAATATCGTTCTCATAAATAAGGTTTTTTTTTTCATAAGTACCCAACCTATTATAGGGGTCTGTGGGCTAAATCCTGCATATTAGGAGCCCAGGTCCCTGCCATGTCTGGATGCTTTGCTGCATTACTAACACACAGGATTGCCATCAGCACAGAACTGCTGAAAACTTGCAGCCTTCAGGAGTATCATCTCTACAAAGCCGCGTTCACACATTCAAGATTTGAGGAGGATTTAGGTGTTCATTGTAGGCATAAATCATCATTAAATCCACTAGGTTTTTGCATCCAGTACAAATGAATAAAGTATTTTTTCAGCCCAATCACAAGCTCCAAAAAAAAACATGAAAAATCAGCATTAAGCCTCATAAAATGACAATAGCCATAATCCATGTGTGGATCTGCGGCACATGAGTGACCCTCACATTTCAGCTGCATATCCCCCTGTAAAATACACATTGCATTTGCCATTAACTAATCTGTGATGTCTGAACGTGCCCTAAGGGGTTTTCAGCCTTTGGATGTCACGAACATTGTTTTAATTCACTGACAGCTGGGAGAAATCTTAGAACAGTGAGGCTTTGATTAACCAATTATATTAGAAAGTTGCCAAATCTTTAGGCTGTGTTCATGCCTAAACCTCCGCAGTCCTGTGCCGCTGTGGTCTTTCCACTATTTCCCTGCACAATATCATAGTCTTGCAGGTAAATAGGTGATTTTTCTGCAAGACCTTGTAGCTGATAGAATTTTATAGATATTAATAGAAATAAACTCCCAAAATTCCACATCAGTAGCAGCGTTATAGGCACATGGGCGCACAGTCTCCTGGGATCATTGTCATTTGCCTAGGTCTGCCATAAGCAGTGAATACTATGGTGGTTGTGATTGTTAAGTATCACACATCAGGACATAATTATTAGGAATGATCCATTGATTAAGATCAGTCAACAGCATCTTGTTCACAAATCCATAGCAACGTATTTTCTTTTATGCCCTACATGGAATAACATGCAACTTAAAAAGCCCTTTGTGACAAAAGAAACGTTCAAAAAGGAGAAGCATAAGAAACATGTTAGATGTGTGCTACGGCCACAATGTTCCAATGTTGCTCTTTAGTTCAGTGGATATTATGAGTGTATTTTTCCTTGGGTTTTTTTGGAACATTTTCTTGTCATCTTGCAAAGTGAATCTACAATATTCCTATGAACAGTATCAGTAGATTTCTTCTTAGCAGTGCCTTATTGTAGTTATATGATCAGAACATTGTATAAGATGTTGTGAGTCTGAGGTGGTAACGTTTCCTGCCGCAGCGGCTTTCTTGCCGGTCTAAGGTTATGTGCACATGACATTTTGAGACACCGGCATATCCACATTGTTTTTAAAGCAGATGACGCAGGTGTTTTCCTTGAAGCGTCGTCTCGGACACCTTTTCGGATGGCGAAACAGCACTGCAAAAGCGCCCCATAAACTGAACTTAGTGCACAGCAATGTCAAAACGAAATTGCTGTGCACACGTTCCATCTTATGTCACTTCTTTTGCCAGCTTCCGGATTCGGAAATCACGAAGAGGTTAAAAGAAATGACATGCTCATTCTTCTTGCGTCTTCCACTGGGAAGTCGCCCACTCTTTATACTTGGCAAGACCGTTGGCGAGGCCACCTCAGGAAAACCACCGCTGGGGTTTTCCTGAAGTTGCTTCACCTGTAAAAACTTGACAGCTGTGTCAGCATCTACTGTAAGTGACGCCATATGCACATACCCTAAGGCTATGTTTTTTGGGGAGCTTGCCACTAATCTAATCAAAAGGCTACAAATAACACTTCAGAATAAAAAAAAGAATCTTCAATATCTCTTAGGGAATTGTTTCATGATAAGAGCTCCTCCAAAATCTCCCCAAAAAAGGAGCATTTCCTGAAGCAGTTATCACTAGAAAAAATTGTGGTTTTGAACATTTCAAAAAAAAAATCTGTGTGAACATAGCCTATGGTCTCGTTTGCGCCTATCTGCAGATCCAGCTCTTTTTCCATCTGTTATCGCAATGAAACACTTGATTGAAACTGATGCCAGAACTGATCTTATAGCTCATGATGGGATCGTGCACATTCATCCCGCACATCACCGGATCAGAATAAGCTATATGTTCTGTTTTTTTATTCGGCTCACCAGTTTTATAACAGAAACTGTTGAAAACGTCAGATGACTACTGACTGATGCTGTTTTATTATCAGTTGTCATCAGTTGAGGCACAAGAAGACGGAACCGAATGGCACAGATACATAAAAACCCTGCAGAAAAAATGATATAGGGCAGTCTGTAGTCTAAGAAGCAATATGCCATGGAAAATACAGTAAGCCGCTGCCACTAGTCTGTAGCAGAGCAATGGATTAATTGCCCAAAACATGGCCGCCTTCTAGTGGGATTCTACTGTAAGCAAATTAATATTTACTCCTATGAAGAAGACGAGTGCTGAAATCTCTGACTGTATTACCTTACTTTATTTTTTGGATAATAAGACGCACATATCAAGAAGGTCGTGTAAGCTGAGCTGTGCGGGTTAATGTAGCTGAGCTGTGTGTGTTGATGTGGCTGAGCTGTGTGTATTGATGTAGCTGAGCTGTGTCGGTTAATGTAGCTAAGCTGTGTGTGTTGATGCAGCTGAGCTGTGTGTGTTGATGCAGCAAAGCTGTGTGTAAGCACATATATCAAGAGCTCTGTGCATATGCAGTAGAGCTGTGCATGTGTAGCACAGCTGTGTGTCTATGTAGCAGAGTTTTGTGTGTATGCAGCAGAGCTGTTTGTGTAGGAGGACTGTGTATGTTGGCGACCTATGTGTGTAGCAGAGCTGTGTGCGTAGCAGAGCTGTATGTATATGTAGCAGCTCTATGTATGTAGCAAAGCTGTGAGTATGTATTGTGCATGCTGCAATGTTGTATATTTGTGCATGCTATAAAGCTCTATGTGTATAATACACATGCTGCAGAGAAACACTAACAATAGATCTGTTAACTGCCTATTTTATCCCTGTTCATTAAAATTAGTGATATAGACCCCTCCACTTCTTTACACCACCAAAGAAGTTATAGTAAGTAGGAAATATGTTTTTCCCATTTTCTGTTGTCTAATTCTGGGGGGCATCTAAAAGGGAGGTGCATCCTATCATCTGAAAAATAAGGTATATCCATGGTCAGAGTCTTTTGGCAGTTTCACTTATTTCTCCTTTTATCATCACATTTATAATAATATAGAGACAGATTATAGAGTAAAATGTTATCATAATAAGAGTAGAAGAGAAAATGTTATGATGTTAAAGGGAATGCGTCATCAGACCATTTTTATGTTAAATGTTATTTTTGTTTATTTATTTTTTTCTCATGTGTGTTTCGGGTCATTGTCATGCTGGAAGACCCAGCCACGAACCATCTTCAATGCTCTTACTGAGGGAAGGAGGTTGTTGGTCAAAATCTCGCGATACATGACCCCATACATATACATCCTCCCTTCAATAGGGTACAGTCGTCCTGTCCCCTTTACAGAAAAGCACTCCCAAAGTATGATGTTTCCTCCACCATACTTCATGGTTGTGACGGTGTTTTGGGGTTGTATTCATTCTTCTTCTTGCGCCAAACACGGCAAGTGGAGTTGATACCAAAAAGTTCTATTTTGTTCTCATCTGACCACATGTTCTTCTCCCATGCCTCCTCTGGATCATAGAGATGGTCATTGGTGAATTTCAAACGGGCCTGGACATGTGCTGGCATCAGCAGGGGGACCTTGTATGCCCTGCGGGATTTTAATCCATGACTTCGTTATGTGTTACTAACAGTAATGTTTGAGACTGTGGTCCCAGCTCTCTTCAGGTCATTGACCAGGTCCTCCCATGTAGTTCTGACCTCATTCCTGACCTTTCTCAGAATCATCCTTACCCCACGAGGCGAGATCTTGCATGGAGCCCCAGACCGAGGAAGATTGACAGTCATCTTGTGTTTCTTCCATTTTCTAATAATTGCGCCAACAGTTGTTGCCTTCTCACCAAGCTGCTTGCCTATTGTCCTTTAGCCCATCCCAGCCTTGTGCAGGTCTACAATTTTGTCCCTGGTGTCCTTAGACAGCTCTTTGGTCTTGGTCATGGTGGAGAGGTTGGAGTGTGATTGATTGTGTGGACAGGTGTCTTTTATACAGGTAACGAGTTCAAACAGGTGCAGTTAATACAGGTAATGAGTGCAGAGTAGGAGGGCATCTTAAAGAAAAACTAACAGGTCTGTGAGAGCCAGAATTCTTGTTGGTTTGTAGGTGATCAAATACTTATGTCATGCAATAAAGTTCAATTTAATTATTTAAAAAATCATACAATGTGATTTTTTGGTTTTTATTTTTAGATTCTGTCTCACAGTTGAAGTGTACCTACGATAAAAATTACAGACCTCTCCATTCTTTGTAGGTGGGAAAACGTGCAAAATCGGCAGTGCATCAAATACTTATTTTCCTCACTGTAAGCAGTAATAGAGTAATAGACATAAGCCGTAATAGACTGGCTCTGACTCTATTAACTTTAAATTGTGAAAGGAGAAGGGAAACTATGATATCGCCTGTTGTGACTGGTGAATCTTGTGGTATTTAGTGTATATTTAGAAATGTTACCTTTAATTATACTCCTGTTTGTGTTGATAATGAGACTGCTAGAAAGTGCTAGCCTAATAATAGACCTAGTGGCCAGCATGAAAATTGCAAATATTTGTTTGCCTTTTTAATATAGTGATACAAATGAATGAGAAGATATTTAGATTGTGAGCACCAATGGGGAGAATGATGGTGATGTCTGTGCAGCGCTGTGGAATATGATGGTGCTATATAAATTCGTAAAATAAATAAGTAAATTGCTGAGGGCCCGATGATAATTTTTAATGGGGATCCCAAGCCCCATGTTCCTCATCACTGCAGTCTTGCTCCTTTTTGTTCCCTTCTTTTTGCTAACATATATTAATGAGGTTGTCTGGCAATTGAAAAAAATTGCCTAAAAGCAGGAAATCTGATCAAATTAAAGATAACCATGATTGACCTGTTCTAGCCCCGGCAAGTGACCCCAGTGCAGCTGTTGTCAGTGCTGAGAGCAGATATCTGGTGCATACGGATGGGCGGCTTGTAGCATTGACGTGTGGAGTGTTGGCTGCTGGTACTGCTGTTATTACACCATTCAACACCCAGTCAACCTCTCAGGTGTAGACATTTAGTAAATCATTTATTTCTGAAGTAAGTGCATATTCCTTTGTCAATGCTGGAATTCCTGTGGTTTATCTCTTGTTCTGACAGCTGTTCACAGGGATCCCACGCGTGCCTATGCTCAATGAGCCATGGAAAGCCTGCACTGAGAATCTGCTGCTTATTTTCCCATTCTGCAGGTTCCAGCCCCAATCCAAGCCTTCAGGACACAAGAGCAGTGCCAGGACCTTCCATGCCATGATTATCACCATGAATATGGGATCCATGGACAAAGACATCGATAAAGACAAAGCTACTGTCCTCTATGGTGACTTGGACAAACACACTGCTCCTGATATCCCAGCACCCCCACCTCCACCTCCTCCAGTCATCACTTTCTCGGATTCTTCAAGAAGTACTTTTCAAAAATGTGACGCAAAGAGGCGATCACGATTGAGGAATTTTAACTGGGAGGCTATTCCACTGGAGAAAGTTAAGGGTCGGACTAGTTTGTGGAGCTCAGAAACATTCCAAGGAGATCTTCAGAT